>NC_060149.1:142979423-143700048 GCF_021461385.2 Schistocerca piceifrons
CAAGCAATTAACCCCCTGTAACATTCTGTGTAATCCAGCTCAGTTGGTCGGCTGATTCTGGAGAGGTCCGTGAGCAGGACTGCTGATGAATGGCGTCGCATTGTGTTCGGGGAAGTAGAATCCCAGTGCTGCACAACCCCGGGTGGCCAACGTCGGCAAATATGTCGCTGACCTGGGGAGAAGTCCAATTCTTCTAATGTTTTCTAGAGACTCAGTGATATTACTCCTGGCGTCGTGGTGTGGGGATCATCGGTTATGACTTCAGATCACAGCTATCAGTGATTGGGGAACCCTAAGAGATTGGGGAACCCTAACGGCACAACAATAGGTTACGGACATCTTGCTTTCTCACGTGCTACCTCTCATACGACAGTATTGTGGCGTCATTTTTCAACAGGACAATGCTCGTTCACTCATGGCATGTGTCTCTATAAACTGCGTGAGTGATGTTGCGCCCGTGATCATCACAATCCCCAGATCTGTCCCAGTGTGGGACCAGTTCGGACGTCAACCCCATCCCATTATCAAGGATACCAAGGAGCAATTACATTAGTTTTGAGACAGCTCGCCACAGGAGACGATACAATGGCCCTATGATACCGTTCCCAACCGAATCAGTTCATGATAATTAAATCAAGACCTTAAGTTGTCGACAGGCGCTGATATACATCAACGGGGACACTTGAAAATGTGTGCCCCGACCGGGACTCGAACCCGGGATCTCCTGCTTACATGGCAGACGCTCTATCCATCTGAGCCACCGAGGGCACAGAGGATAGTGTGACGGGAGGGATTTATCCCTTGCACGCTCCCCGTTAGACTCACAGTCCAAACTTTATGTCCACACACTACATTCGTAGTGCCCCTGCCCATTACACTCATTACTCGCGACAGACAATCTTACCAAGTCCCGCAAGAGTTCGGGCAATGCGTGTGCATCCAGCACAGAAGAAGAAGGTCGATGGCTGGTTATCCTTAACTATATGAAGATGGTATCTGTTCTTTCGGACATGTCCGAAAGAACAGATACCATCGGTGGCCATGCAGCTCTCTTAGAATGAAATGATAATTAAATCAAGACCTCAAGCTGTCGACAGGCGTTGATATACATCTACGGGGACAGTTGAAAATGTGTGCCATTGACATTAAGTTGGGGATGTGTCACACGGGAAACGTGCAAGGGATAAATCCCTGCAGTCGTACTATTCTCTGTGCCCTCGGTGGTTCAGATGGATAGAGCGTCTGCCATATAAGCAGGAGATCCCGTGTTCGAGTCGCGGTCGGGGCACACATTTTCAACTGTCCGAAAGAACAGATACCATCTTCATATAGAATCAGTTCATGTTTCCAAGCCAGAGGGGCTGCAATGGCATACTAATAAGTGGGCTTATACTGCCAAATTCTTTGAAAATTTCATTCAATTGTGCGATCGCTGGAATAACATCACATATCCTCTCAACCCGTGAAGTTTCATTTCGTTTTCTCCTCCCCTTCTTTACTTTTTGTGGCAGGTAGTGCACGTTCAGTTCCCCTTTTAGTCCTGTTTGCTGTGATCATACACATTTGAATAATATTAGAAGATGGGACGCACGAGCATTTTGTAAGCAGTCTCATTTGTATGCAGATTGCTTTTTCCCAGAACTCTACAAAATAACCTAGTACTAACATCTAATCCTTCTACATCTACATCTACATCTACATCTACATCCATACTCCGCAAGCCACCTGACGGTGTGTGGCGGAGGGTACCCTGAGTGCCTCTATCGGTTCTCCCTTCTATTCCAGTCTCGTATTGTTCGTGGAAAGAAGGATTGTCGGTATGCTTCTGTGTGGGCTCTAATCTCTCTGATTTTATCCTCATGGTCTCCTGGCGAGATATACGTAGGAGGGAGCAATAAACTGCTTGACTCCTCGGTGAAGGTATGTTCTCGAAACTTCAACAAAAGCCCGTACCGAGCTACTGAGCGTCTCTCCTGCAGAGTCTTCCACTGGAGTTTATCTATCATCTCCGTAACGTTTTCGCGATTACTTAATGATCCTGTAACGAAGCGCGCTGCTCTCCGTTGGACCTTATCTCTCTCTCTTCTATCAACCCTATCTGGTACGAATCCCACACTGCTGAGCAGTATTCAAGCAGTGGGCGAACAAGCGTACTGTAACCTACATCCTTTGTTTTCTGATTGCATTTCCTTAGGATTCTTCCAATGAATCTCAGTCTGGCATATGCTTTACCGACGATCAACTTTATATGATCATTCCATTTTAAATCACTCCTAATGCGTACTCCCAGATAATTTATGGAATTAACTGCTTCCAGTTGCTGACCTGCTATTTCGTAGCTAAATGATAAAGGATCTATCTTTCTATGTACTCGCAACACATTACACTTGTCTACATTGAGATTCAATTGCCATTCCCTGCTCCATGCGTCAATTCGCTGCAGATCCTCCTGCATTTCAGTACAATTTTCC
This sequence comes from Schistocerca piceifrons, assembly GCF_021461385.2. Classification (NCBI taxonomy): domain Eukaryota; kingdom Metazoa; phylum Arthropoda; class Insecta; order Orthoptera; family Acrididae; genus Schistocerca; species Schistocerca piceifrons. The sequence goes on from NC_060149.1 coordinate 142,981,895, forward strand.
ATTGTTACAACCTCTCGATACACCACAGCATCATCTGCAAAAAGCCTCAGTGAACTTCCGATGTCATCCACAAGGTCATTTATGTATATTGTGAATAGCAACGGTCCTATGACACTCCCCTGCGGCACACCTGAAATCACTCTTACTTCGGAAGACTTCTCTCCATTGAGAATGAGATGCTGCGTTCTGTTATCTAGGAACTCTTCAATCCAATCACACAATTGGTCTGATAGTCCATATGCTCTTACTTTGTTCATTAAACGACTGTGGGAAACTGTATCGAACGCCTTGCGGAAGTCAAGAAACACGGCATCTACCTGTGAACCCGTGTCTATGGCCCTCTGAGTGTCGTGGACGAATAGCGCGAGCTGGGTTTCACACGACCGTCTTTTTCGAAACTCATTCTGATTCCTACAGAGTAGATTTCTTGTCTCCAGAAAAGTCATTATACTCGAACATAATACGTGTTCCAAAATTCTACAACTCATCGACGTTAGTGATATAGGTCTATAGTTCTGCACATCTGTTCGAGGTCCCATCTTGAAAACGGGGATGGCCTGTGCCCTTTTCCAATCCTTTGGAACGCTACGCTCTTCTAGAGACCTCCGGTACACCGCTGCAAGAAAGGGGGCAAGTTCCTTCGCGTACTCTGTGTAAAATCGAACTGGTATCCCATCAGGTCCAGCGGCCTTTCCTCTTTTGAGCGATTTTAATTGTTTCTCTATCCCTCTGTCGTCTATTTCGATATCTACCATTTTGTCATCTGTGCGACAATCTAGAGAAGGAACTACAGTGCAGTCTTCCTCTGTGAAACAGCTTTGGAAAAAGCACAATATCTCACTCGTTATAGAGGCATGCTGAATCAGTTTTTCAGGCTAGTGAATGGAAGTCACGAAGCACAGAATGGTTCTGACATCAGCTGATAGTGTGTTTAGTGTTATGAAAGATTGTGTGTAGAATGTGTGTAATGCGTGCAGTGACTGGAAGTGAGAAATTAGTGAACAGTGTATCATTAGCATTTTTCGTTATTAAATAATTTATTTACTAAACAGTATTGAATACTAGGAGTAAACCGATTGAAGTAGCACTGTTTTAAACAGAGTGGCCTTGTATTCGGGAGGGTGGAGGGTCCAGTCTTCATTCACCCACCCTATTTAGGTTTTCCGTAGGTTCTTTAAATTGTTTCAGACTAATGCCGGGATGTATGGCCACAGCCATCCTTGTCGTACTAGACCTTTAAGTGTGCAGATGTGAATTACTTTATTTTTTTTTGTTCTTAAATTTTAATAACAAGACATAGCCGATGTCCTTGTAAAAGAACCCTACGGATGAGAAAAGCTACTACTACTGCTATTACGGCAGTGGTCTCTTTACAGTGCCAGTACTTGGCAAGCGAAAATCTACAAGTGTGGTAAACAATGGCAAAATGTCACTCGAATCGGAATCCTGTAACAGAACGAACCTGGTGTTCTGTTAGACCTGCATATAACAAAGCTATTGTGTATCAAATTTTTTCCACAAAAATGTACAAAACCAGTGAGCACACATACGTACTCATTCAAGGCTGAAGCTATGCACTAAACATACAACTGGCACAAACGTGATAGTGTGAAATTGACGCAAAATTAGATACATAGACGTGAGAGTACTAAAAATTGTTGCTTTTACATTATATACTAGTTTCCAATCATCTATACTAAGCAGATTGGCGAAACAACTCAATTTAATGTGATTATGAGCTACTGGTCTGTAGACGACTTGTTACTTTCGTCTAGGAAGAATCCAATACATGTGCCGCGATCTCCTGACACCGGGTGGCAGCACAGTCGAGAAAAACAAGCAGAGCAGAAAGTGTACAATCATTGCAAACATCGATTGGAAGCAAGGAAAGATACCCAGATCGGCAGAAAAAAATAAAAGCCGAACCTGCAAGATCGTGTAGGATTGGGGTGGAAAGAGATAAGAAATGTTGCTTCTTTGTGAAAGGCGCTTCACTGCTAAATGTAAATAGTCATCTAAGTGTAAACGGAATACGTTTTTGGCTTTTAGTTTCGCACTTAATTTATCGCTGCGGCAGCAAAGCGTACATTACATTTATTTATAACAACTTCTCTGTATCCCTCTCTCTTTGTAAATTAAGAGAAAAGAATGTGTAAAAAGTTAACCGGCATTGTATAATTCTGCAGAAGATTGTAAATGACAGCAAGAGATAGTATCGATAATTGCTCAGGGAAGCGGGACTGAAAAAAATAAGTAATACATCGTGGAATGACAATTATGGAAATTGTTAGTGAAGTTGTTTTGGGAAGCACTCTTGGCCCAAGATAAAAATGGACTATCCACCTGCCTGTTTCAGACATCCAGCCTCTCCACGTCAGTATATAAGATGGTTGCCGTCGATTTCCTGAAGTCATATAACTGTGTATGCCGCGAAAGTGCAGTTGCGTGTTCGCCTCCTCCTGTGGTGTTCGAGAAAAATCCATTTATGTGTATGTTTAGATTTGTAGAGTCAAGAGCCTTTTCTTTGGAGGCAGGGTATAATAAAATTCGAGAGTACAGATTGCAATTAATTAAGCGAAGCTGATAAAATGTTGGTGGCTTTCTTCTCGCTGCAGCGAGGCGAGACAATGGCTTTGGAATTTTCCCGAAATCTTTTGAATGATGCGGTGGCGCGCGGCCAGAGCGGTGCGTTAGTCACGGATTTTTGTCGGGGATTAATTCAGTATTAGAGCGCAGGGGCCGGCGTTTGATATATAGAACCGGTCCGGGTCCGGGCAACTGGTTTCCAGGTGTCACAGAGTGGGGAACGAACCCTGGACCCGCCCAACTCCCTGCCCATCTACTAGTCCATTCTTCATTGTCTGCCACTGTTGCGCTTACCGGTCTCCTGCGTATACTGCAGTGTTGGGATAATTTGCTGTGCTCAAGAAAGATTTTGGGGACTAGAACTGACTTACTCGGAAATGAGGAAATATAAGATACTTGTAAGAGTAGGCTGCCATGCCACATAAGATGCAACTCTAAAGCTACTAGACGTACTTTAGTATAGAAACATTGGGAACCTAACTGTTTCTCCCATAACTTCATACGTAATTTGTTTTTTTAAGAACTACATGTACGAATTCCAGTGATAGAAGGGGAAAGAAGGAAGGGTACTCTGCCAGGCACCGTACGGTGGCTTTCGGAGGATGTATGTAGATGTAGATGAAGTAGAAAAACATCTTAAGAAGAGAGTGAAACAGGAAACAGTTGATCAATTTTTTGTATTGACAAATATTCAAGATATAACGAAGGATGAAAATGGCTCTGAGCACTATGGGACTTAACTTCTGAGGTCATCAGTCCCCTAGAACTTAGAACTACTTAAACCTAACTAACCTAAGGACATCACACACATCCATGCCCGAGGCAGGATTCGAACTTGCGACCGTAGCGGACCCGCGCTTCCAGACTGTAGTGCCTAGAACCTCACGGCCACCGAGGTCGGCGAAGGATGATTGAGATCTGTAGTAAAGTGAGAACAACAAAACAAAGACGTTCACATTTGCAATTAGTGTTTCCGCTGTTAAGATACAGAAAAGCTGAAAAGTTTATTAACGAATTAATAAATAGCAACCTATTCGTTTAACAAAATACAAATACGTTATAAATGCTACAAGGAGAATCAGAAACAGAATAATAATCTTCTAAACTTGGAAACCTCGTAGAATACATAATAACAAAAGTTACTGCAATCCACAAGATACGATTAGCAGATGGAAGACACAAAAATCAATTGTAGGAGGAACAGTGTTCTTTAACCTAAGAGACGTAATCTCGAATTCTGGGTGACGAACTTTATATATCGTAATATAATTGAAGCATAGCGACATTCTGAAGCTAAAACTGAACAATGAGAAAGTCAGATACAAGTAAGATGAAAGCATCTAAATTGTAAACACAAAGGTATAAAATTCATAATCAGAGTTAAAGGCAGCTAATAAACCACGCCCCCTTCCTCTTTAAAAAATGGGAATGCGCGATTTTTGCATCTTGGAACTTGATGTATAGACGGAAGGGAATTTAACGTCGACAGCGATATTTTAAAGATCGACATGACATCTTTGTCAAGGGAATATTAGTATTGAAACAATAAAGAAAACAAAATCCACTGCCAAACACAAGGCTTCATGCGGTCCAAATTGTACACAACGAAGAGATGGTGATAGTAATAATAGCAGTGATAACTTCATTGTTGTACTGACAACACGAGAAGAAGGTATCGGCTATGATTATGTGCTTTTTAGTAAAATTGTGATGAATCTAACTCGGGATGTCTGTGGAGAAAACAGCATTACTGTCTTATGTAATCCAGTGTCTCACTGTTACGACCTTTTCTTACCGGTTTGTGTCTACAAAGAGCATATTTAATTCATCCTACAGTACTGCCACCGAGAATCGATGGAACCTTCCAAATTAAAACGCTTTTAGCATCGACAGAAATGATTATAGTTTTCTAATGGCATAACACGGAATTACTTTCAAAATTACAACTGAAGATTTCTCCTCAACAGAGCCGTTAACCGAATATATCAGTTCATTCCAACTGCACTGGTGTGAAAAACTTAAGAACGAAAGTAACTTTCGTATGACGTGTCACTGTCAAGTAATACAACTCGATGAAATTTGGGCCGTTTATAGGAAGAATTGCTACAGTATAGCGCAGGAGCTAGCTGAAAGAAATACGCAATGAGACAATCATAAATGACACTTGTATTCAAAGACATTAATTACACTGAAGCCAACGCATGTCCAGCGTTATGGACATAAATTATCAGGAGGATGGGGTGGGGAGCCGTCTGCGATTGTTTGGGTGTATGGTAAAGTTCAAATGGCTCTGAGCACTATGGGACTTAACTTCTGTGGTCATCAGTCCCCCAGAACTTAGAACAACTTAAACCTAACTAACCTAAAGACATCACACACATCCATGCTCGAGGCAAGATTCGAACCTGCGACCGTACCGGTCGCGCGGTTCCAGACTGTAGCGCCTAGAACCGCTCGGCTACCCCGACCGGCGTACGGTAAGGTGTCGAAGTTGAATGTCTGTAGGAGGATAGGAGATAACAACTTCTAGTTGGTGTGATGGATGGCAGCTAGCTTTAAATTCGGAAAAATGTAAGTTAATGCGGATGAGTAGAAAAAACAAACCCTTAATGTTCGGATGCAGCATTAGTAGTGTCCTGCTTGACAAAATCACGTCGTTTAAATATCTGGGGTAACATTACAGAGTGATATGAAATGGAATGGGCATGCCGGCCGCGGTAGTCTAGCGGTTCTAGGCGCTCAGTCCGGAACCGCGCGACTGCTACGGTCGCAGGTTCGAATCCTGCCTCGGGCATGGATGTGTGTGATGTCCTTAGGTTGGTTAGGTTTAAGTAGTTCTAAGTTCTGGGGGACTGATGACCACAGATGTTAAGTCCCATAGTGCTCAGAGCCATTTGAACCATTTGAATGGGCATGTGAGCACTGTGGTAGGGGAAGCGGATAGTCGACTTCGGTTTATTGGAGGAATTTTAGAAAAGTGTGGTTCATCTTTGAACGAGACAGCACACTGCTGCAGTACCGCTCGGCTGATTGGGATCCGTACCAGGTCGGATTAAAGGAACACATCGAAACAATTCAAAATGTTGAGGTCACCGGTCCCTAGACTTACAGGCTACTTAAACTAACTTATGCTAAGAATAACACACACACCCATGCCCGACGGAGGACTCGAACCTCCGGCGAGAGGGGCCGCGCAATCTGTGACATGACACCTCAAACCGTGCGGCCAGTCCGCGCGGCGAAACGATTCAGAGGCGGGATGCTAGATTTGTTACTGGTGGGTTCCAACAACATGTAAGTGTGACGGAGATGCATCGGGAACTCAAATGGGTATGCTTGGAGGTAAGGCGACGTTCTTTTCGAGGAGCACTACGGAGAAAATTTAGAGAACCGGCATTTGAAGCTGACTACCTAACGGTTCCATTTTCGCCACCATACACTTCGCGTAATGACATCCGAGATAAGATACAAGAAAGCAAAAAAAAAAAAAAAAAAAAAAAAAAATAAAAGTCCAAATGGCTCTGAGCACTATGGGACTTAACATCTGAGGGCATCAGTCCCCTAGACTTAGAACTACTTAAACCTAACTAACCTAAGGACATCACACACATCCATGCCCGAGGCAGGATTCGAACCCGCGACCGTAGCAGTCGCGCGGTTCCGGACCGAGCGCCTAGAGCCCCTCGGCCACGCGGGCTGGCTACAAGAAAGCAGGGCTCATGCGGAGACATACAGACAGGCGTTTTCCATCGTAGTATTTGCAAGTGGAACGGGAAGGGAAATGATTAGTAAGTGTACACTGTACCCTCCGCCAAGCGCTGTACGGTGGCTTGCGGAGTATCTATGTAGATGTAGATGTAGATTCATGATAGCCACCTGGACATTACAAAATGCGGGTTCTTAATGGGGTGTGTGATCGCCACGGGCGGCATTGCATCGTCTGCAGCATGCTGGCTGCAAGACTAGTAAGGATTTCTTGTTAGAGGACGTTACATTCCTCCAGTTGACAACTGCTGGATGGTCATTGGTGCTTATGGACGTGCTGCAGTAAGTCTCCCTAACGCATCACACACGTAATGGATGGGATTTAAGGCGGAGGAATGGGCAGGGCAGTCCATTCGCCAAATATCCTCTTGTTTCAAGAGCTCCACCACCTGCGCTGTACGATGCAGTCGCGCATTGTCATCCATAACAATTAAGTTAGGGCGAATATACCCTTGAAAAGATGCACCAGGAAATGAATATCATCATCATCATCATCTCATCATCATCTTGAACAGTTCCTAGCCCCAGGCTGGATCTGTAGTAACATAAGCCTCACCATTTAGTCCAGTTTTCCCCTCCGCCACTCAGCAACAGTCCTCGCCTCTTTTTTCAACACACACCTCCACACCTTTCAGCCTTTTATCCCTTGCTCTTCCTCTTCGTCGTTTCCTTCGCATCTCCGTTTCATGTATCTTCTCGGAAATCCTCTTGTTTTCCATTCTCTTTTAATGCCCATACGATCATTGCCTTGATGCTCCTATCCTACTCTGCAAGGACCTCTCTTTCATTATTTCGCTTACCCTTTCGTTCGTCATCTATCTTTCCTTGTTACTCCTATCCTTCTTCTGAGGAATTTCATTTCACATGCCTATAATCTGCTTACATTTCTTTCTTTCATTATCCATGTTTCAGATGTATATGTCAGTAATGGGGTGTAGTAACTTCTATAGATCACTCCTTTGCTTTTTTGTGGGTCGGCTTTGTTCTAAACCAGGCTCCTAACGCTTCCCAGAAATGCTTGTGCCTACTTGCCATGTCACTGAGCTCTTTCTCATTTCTTCCATTATCCTCTATCACATTTCCCAAGTACGAGGGTAATCTCAAAAGTAAGGTCTCCTATTTTTTTATATGTACATAGACCTGTTTATTTCTACAATGGTTTACATCAGTTTACAGCTTGAACATTTAGTTATTTTTCGACATAATCACCATTTACGTCGATGCATTTTTGTATGCCCATGTCATACCAGCTCGCCGCCATGCTGTTCAGAAAGTTATGAACCTCTTCTTTCACCTCGTAGTCGGAGCTGAATCGTTTCCTGGCCAAATGTTCTTTTAACCTAGGGAACAGGTGATAATCACTGGGCACCAAGTCAGAACTATAAGGTGGGTGAGTGATTTTGTTCCACTGAAACTGTTGCAGGAGAGCACGGTTTGCCGAGCGATGTGTGGGCCAGTGTTGCCATGGAAAATGTGTACACCTTTGCTCAACATTCCTCTTCTCCGGTTCTGAATTTCACGTTTGAGTTTTTTTCAGGGTCTCGCAGTACTTGTCAGCGTTAATTGTGGTCCCAGTGGGCATAAAGTCGACCAACAATACCCTTTTCCGATCCCAAAACACGGTTGTCATGACTTTACCGGCAGACTGTGTTTGTTTGAATTTCGGCGGCTTTGACGAAGAAGGATGCCGCCACTGGCGTGATTGTTGCTTGGTCTCAGGTATAATGTAATACGCCCAGGTTTCGTCACCCGTGACAATTGAGTCCAAAAACAACATGGCGGCGAGCTGGTATGGCATGGGCATACAAAAACTGCCACAGCGTCTACAAAAATACATATCAGAAATGGTGATTATGTCGAAAAATAGCCAAATGTTCAAGCTGTAAGCTGATGTAAACCATTGTAGAAATAAACAGGTCTATGTAGTTATAAAAAATAGGAGACCTTACTTTGGGATTACCCTCGTACTTGACACTTTCCACCTTCTTCAATTTCTCAACTGCAATTCTTATTCCGCTAGTTGATCTATCTTTCTATCTAGTTGTAACCAGGAGCTCGCTACTTTTTACATTAAATTTCATTCCACGCCTGCGAAAGGAATACAGTGTCACACTAACATTGACCAGTGAGTGTACCGTGTTCAAAGATTTGGAGGTCAGTATGCCCATACAACTTAATACCTCCCCACATCATAGTACCCACACCCCAAAACGATCATGTTCGACAGTGTTCCTGGGTGAATTACGTGTTTTCACCGCTCGTCGTAAGAGGATACGCAATGCACCCAGGAACACCGCACGCCACAAAAATGTTGGCACGTTACAAAGCCGACTCCTTGCACATCCTTATTACTAATCAGCTACCATTTATTTACGTTTACTCTTAAACATAACTTTGTATGTTATATTTTCTTCAACTGTGATATAAAGCAGCGAGACATGTAGACATTTTATAGAAATTACCGAGTAATATGAAAATATTTTTATTATCGAACAAACTCATACAAACACTTAGTATGAGCATATCCTTACTAGTATCATTCAAACGTTTCCTCTTACGAGGCGTAGGGTACTGCATTCTTACGCGCTTACTTCCCAAATAACCTTTTACATTTTCTATCTAATAGAAATAATCTCAACCAAAATTAAACAAATCTAGATTAAATCATTAAAAAGTAATTTTTTTTTCAATAGGGCTCCACGCAGCTTCCTTATAACAAATGTAATGTTCTAACTTCATCAGTCCCTTCAATGTAGTCTCCATACTGCAACCTTCATCTCAGAAGGATTCATCTCCACTTCCTCCAGTTTCAAATATTACCACATTAGTTTCGTCATAGGTTTTATTTCCTGCAGTATCTACATACAGGATAGATATATGTAACGGCTAACCCATAACGTTGGTTCACAATCCCTTATAGGTAGGTCATAACCACAGGTGAAATCATTTAACATAAGCTTCCAACAAAAATGACAACATAACTGAATTTCTAATCAGTGTACATACATTTCACAAACAAACAAATAGTATTTCTACTTAACCACTAGGACACTCTATTTTATCATCGTGTGCCTGTGGCTTTGACAAACACACCTAGCAACCCTGTGGATGTACCCACCGAACCACACTACAGTTTGCTGCTTCTGGTAGGCTCATAGCCTCCTCCCTTCCATCTCAAACATAGCTGTCTTTTGCTTCTTACTTTTACTCTCAAAACCTAACCTCTGGTTTCAGTCTTTAGTATACTTTTCAGTGACAAATTTTTCCTTTACTTTTTCTTGCTCATCTGAAACGACTGAAGTTCCCGTTTTATTGGGTTTTAGTTCATTTTGATTTCCTTTTGTGGATAGGACTGAACCTAGTGTATGTCATTATACATCTTTTAGAGTTTAGTATGTGATAGTTGCCTATTTCCCTGTTAGAATTTATCTTCTTTAACATCAGCGTAAAAGGGTATGGTACGTTCCTTTCCGATTACTTATATGACTTGTCCCTAATATTTGTTTCCACCAGTTTTAGTATTTCGCCTTCCCATCCATCATCCTGTACAGGATGATGAGTCTTGCCTAAGAATGTATGTCTTATTATTTTTCCTTCAGTAGTCTCCCTGGGAGAAATCCCAATGCCATCTTACAGGAGATCATTTGAAATTCTTTCAACTTTCCTAGATACATGTACCATTTATATCTTTAGTGTAACAATACGTTTTTCCAAAATGTCCCTATCCTTGGGTTACCCTCTTAGCAGGACTGGCTTGAGTGTGAAACCTAGCTGTCAACAGATGCTGTATCTTCCATGCCACTAAAAGGTCTTTAAAGCTGGACAATATAAACTACAACCCATTGTCCAAAATCAATCACACAGTTTTTTCTTCATTCAGAAAATAGTCTTGGCTTACTAGTCGCCACTTTGACAAGAAAAATATTGACGAATTTTGACCACAATTCCAAATATAATCACTATGCACATAACACCACCTGTTCCTCGAGGAAACAGTCCGAAAATGTCTAGGGTCACAAAATCCTATTAGATGTTATGGCGTTATGATGTAAGTTTAAATTTTAAATTTTAAATTTCGGTGTTTGGTTCGTAGGCCCCTCTTACATGTAGATAATTCCTTCCTGACAATCGGATTTATCCAATCACACAAATAAAATTTTCAGTATGTACTATACAATTCTTTATCCCAAAATTCCCATAAAGATGATTAATATACCTTACCAGTTTTGGTGCATATGATTTAGTTGCACAAACTCTGCACCTGTAAAAAAGCCTAGAGTTATATTAAAAAGAACCCCTTGCAACAAATCCAAAAGGTCCTCCAATAATTGTTATCATTCTTTACCAACAATCTATTCCTTACTTTGTTTAACCAATAGCCATTCGCTTACTCTGTTACTATGATTTTCATCTACACTTGTAACTCTCTCCAATATTCCAAGCTGTTAACCTTATAAACCATAAACTCCCGTGCCATTTTTATTTAATTCGCTTCTGTCTACACACCTAAAGGCACTCGAGATAGAGCATCTGTTACTTTATTTTCCTCCACTTTTATTTATTTTAATTCCAGATCGTATTCCTTTAGGAAAAGTGCTAGTCTACTATGCAGTTACTTAATAGTTATCAAAAATTTTAAAGCATGGCAATCTGAATACATCATAACATTTCATCCACAGAATAAAAACTTAAATTTTTTACCCACCAAATGACAGCTGAAGTTTCTTTCTCTGTAGTTGAGGAGTTTTGTTCAAATTGACTCTGCATTCTACTGCCTAAAGCCACTGTGATACGGTGTTTCTCATCTTGTTCGTAAGACTCTTTAAACCTCAGACCATATCCCAAAGTATCAACAGAAAAACAAAATGTCTTATATAAATCAGGACGTCCCAGTATTTTCAGATTGTTAAGCTATTGTTTAATTAATACACATTGTTTCTGATAATTCTCTCTCCACCACCAGTGCATCTTTATCTTCAACAATTAATTGATTGCAACATAATTAATGACCTTACTTGGAATTTACTTCCTTTAAATCCTATTAGACCGAGCGAGGTGGCGTAGTGGTTAGACACTGGACTCGCATTCGGGGGGACGACGGTTCAATCCCGCGTCCGGCCATCCTGATTTAGGTTTTCCGTGATTTCCCTAAATCACTCCAGGTAAATGCCGGGATGGTTCCTTTGAAAGGGCACGGTCGACTTCCTTCCCCTTCTTTGCCTAATCCAATGAGACCGATGACCTCGCTGTCTGGTCTCCTTCCCCAAACAACCCCCCAATCCATTAGAGTCTTTGAATCCTATTAGCCCAAAAAATGATTCTAGCTGATGTTTGTTACTCGGAGCTGGGCAGTCCCTTATAGCTTGGATTTCATGTGGATGTGGCCAAATACCCTTCTGATTAATGATACATCCCAGAAATATTACCTCACTGCAACCAGACTGAGCCTAGGAAAACTTTATAGCAACACCCTCAGCAACTAATCTTTCCGGTAGGTCTTTTAACAGCGTTAAACGATCGTCCCAACACTGTGATACAATTAAGACATCATCTACATAAACAAATACTTCCTCTAGTAGCTTCTCTCCCAAGGCAAGGTATATAACATGTAATACTCTGCAACTGATGTGCTGAAGCCAAAAGGTAGGACCTAGAAAGAGTAACATTTGTCTACACAAATAATAGCAGTGTACTTCCTAGACTCCACTGCAAGAGGCACCTGCCAGTAGCCTTACATTAGATCTAGTGTACTTAAGTACTTACTTTGTGAAATCATACTAGCATTTGTTCCATTTGAAGAATTCGGTCTCTCTCTACATCAATTTCTTATGGAGTGTTAGGGCATTCAACACCAGCTTAAACTCGCCATCCAGTTTCTTCACAGTCACTGTGATGTCAACAATATATGTAACACCAACTTTTCAGTTATGCCTCAATTATTTCTTTTTGTGCAACCTTCCTCACACTCAGAGTGTATATGGTTGGTCTGGTGGTTTAAAAATGGTACATGATATTTAATTTTCAACTTACACTCATAAGCTTATATTGTACTGGGTTAGTCACTAAAAACAAATTTGTTACCCTATAAAACTGTTATACTTGAAAAAAGAGACAGCATTGGTCGTATATTTTTTTTACTATTGCAAAATCGATTTTCTGTCACTGAGTGACCATCTTCAGTGCTATATTGTATAACTTAAATTGGGATGCACTGTTGTCACTAAGCTTACGGCAATCACATAGACTCTATGTGATTGCCGTAAGCTTAGTGACAACAGTGCATCCCAATTTAAGTTATACAATATAGCACTGAAGATGGTCACTCAGTGACAGAAAATCGATTTTGCAATAGTAAAAAAAATATACGACCAATGCTGTCTCTTTTTTCAAGTATACCTGTTATCTGGTCATAGTGCACAAGACAACATGGAGTCGCCAATCTATAAAACTGTTGCTACTGATTAATACTTTTGTTTCATAGCACTTCATTTGAACCTTACTTTCTCACACCTTCTGTACTTTGGCCTACACTCATTCACTTACGTCATCATTTTTACTCGACTCTGTTTCTCTTTCTGCCTTTACCTCCCAGTTACTAACACAATCATTACTCTCACCTTGCGACTGTCCTCTATTCAGAGTAACCCAAATTTTTCTGGCATTCAATTGTATTCGCATCCTTTCTCTCAATAAATGCAATAGGACACCATGACTCATCATAGAATCCATATCTAATAAAACTGATAAGTTTATATCTGCTAGTAATAGCTTAGATTGTTGGAGAGTGATTGCTGAAATTTGGAATGTCATTAATACCGCTTCCTCAACTAACCTACCTTTCAATCCTGTTAGACCTAAAACTTGTCCATTTCTTACAGAAAAAAATGGACACTGACAATTCTCTTTATTCCTTCCCCATTTATTGTTAGACAACAGGCCCACTTGACTACCTGTGTCTAACACAAATTGTACCACCTGTCCTTCAATACAACTTCAATAAAACTTTCTTTTCTGTTACTCCTCTTGCCATAAGTAATTCCTCCTCTAGAGATTGCTGTCCCTGGTATCTCAAAAAGGCATCTTTAAAAGCACTTTGATCCTGTGCTGTGCCAAGCGATTCCTATTAAGCATTGCACAATTGAAGCATCGCCTTCCAAGTGACTAATCATAATCCTAATACTTCTACTACTTTCCAAATATGAGGGTAATAGTCCTTGACATTATTTAAAAAAGGAAGCTCGAAATGAGAAAAGTTATTCCCACTGTTCTTTATTCTTAATCTTAATTCATCCATCCAGTCCCATCTATTATCACCAGAGATACGACTACTAGTTCTGTTATTATTTGAGCTCTGTGACGTGTGGAACATAATTGCATTATTTCCACTACAGTTACAGGTCATACTTTCTTCTGCCTTACATGGAGTGGAAGTTACATCCCTTTCCCCACTCAAAATGCTAAGCTGCTATCACTATCAGAATTCTCCTCTTTACCGTAAAAACTAACTTCCTTCATAGGAATGTTAGCTTTCTTTATCTTCTTTATTACCCACCAACGTGTTTTCCTTCGCGCTTTTCCCATCTCCTTCCCACCTCTCACCTCTCTCCACCATTCACCTATTTAAAACATAGACCAGAGCTGATGCCACCGTATTATGATGTATAGTTCCGATACAGACACGACTGGTTTCTACCACAACAACGCAGGTGAATTCAACAGTTATGTGAAATAATTTTCTACTTTTTGTAAAATAGTAGACAGTACGCATTCAGTTTCAGTTAACTTTCAGATCTTCAGGCAGATGATACAGTGAGATCTAAACCAGTCATCCTGTAAAAAATTGTGTAACAGGGAATAAAAAATAAAGGATACATATATTTTTTAAATTCCTTCATTCAGATTAAGTATGTTTAGTCCTTTCCTAATATCTACATTTCCCTTATTTTCAAATAGTATGAAATTGAATACGGCTAATTAAAATAAAAAACAGCCACCGCCAACTTGTTTCAAGTCTGTAAAGTCATTGTTCTTCTCCAATACTTAATCCCAAATGTATACACGTCCGAATTGCGTTGTCTACATGTAGCAAGGGTTCCTTGAAACCAGAAGACGTTAAATTAGTTCCTGCCGCATTTGAACTAATCAGATGTACTGTTTTGCGGTATCATATTTTTCTTCTGCCACCAAGAGCCCTCCTCATCCCTTGGCATTAAAGTTGTCTGGATGAGTCCGAAATGGAGTGACGCTACACCGCGGTGAACGTCTGTCTTCTGCTTTCTCATGAAAGAGACCACACTAACACGTTGTGGTGAACACCCTCAGAGACCACAGAAGTTGTAACGTAACTCTTGGTAACACCCCCTCCCCCGCACTTCCCCCGTCTTTCACCTCACCCTCCCAAGCCCGCTTCCAGAATCGCACAGAAGCTCTAGAGGCAGCTTCACGCGCCTTCACGTAGCGATCCGCGATCTTCACTAACTTCTTTTTAATTTCAAAATGTGTCCTCTGGCTTTCGTAAGTCTTTAGTGGAATGTTCTGCCACGTCTCTGCCTCTGTAACCATGTATCTGAATGATTACTTACCAATGGCACTCAGATCATACAGCCTGCTTTCCTTAGAGGTAAATCTCTAGCTTCCTCTCGGGGTACCTTCACAATTATCGTATTCAGCGTTTGCCGTGGGAAGTCATGCCGTACACTCTCATACACTCTCGCACAGTCTGTTACCGCTAATAGATGAGTAATGCTGGTCGTGACATTATTTGGCTATTTGCAGTGATAATATGACAATGCTGTGAGGATCCTGTATCCTCATAGGTCACAATTATTTTGCTGGCCATAAACTATCGATTTACGAACCGTGAACTATCGATAGTAATGTGCTGCGTGCTGCTATAGACAACTGATCAGCAGCGCTGCTGAGATGAAGGCATGCTGGATGTTTCAGAAGTTAAATTTAATCATTCTCGCTGCTTTTTCAAAGTACTTGAGCTTTCAGTGTCAAGCAGTTCATGATATTCTGTAGCTTCCGGTGCTTTTCTGAATGAAAATGTCGGTTGAGCTTTTCGGAGATAGGAAAACAGCTGGAACAAAAAGCAATACATTTGTGATCGATAATTATTGTTACATATTACAGCCTTCACTGATCGGGGCATAACCTGCTCCTTAAAGAAATCATGAAACATAACGATTTCTTCGCTTCAAAAATGTTTCGGTTACTACTACCTCAATTTTCGATATTTCACCAGCCTTACGACGCTAGCATCCAGCTCCAAGTTGTCCAGAGAATAATGTTCCTGTAACACCTCCGTCCAATGATGAGCCTGCAGTGGCTCGATAACTGATAAAGATACGGTAAATCGTGTCAAATTAAAAAAGCGACCGGTTGCATATAACCAACATAAAGCGTCAATTCGCAGATCGTTATTAGACTAACAATAAGTAAGTTAATTACATACATCTACTTACTACGATCGATCGTCTGCGAAAGACTGAAAGAGAAATGGAACTGGAGTGATGAGGAGAACTAATTTAGCACCGCCGCTAATGTTGAGCGAGGGCTTCGATGAACAGCTGCGCTAGACTGTCTGAAAAGGTATATCAGATACGGCTGAAGGAGCTTCCGGAGCTCACTGCAGAACGTGAGGGCCTTAAATATGCTGACAGCAAAGATAAAGATACAATCATTATTCTGACAGATTCGCGATCAGCATCGCTGCTCATACGGTATCATGTTGCCAATAATACCAACACTTACTTGGTTATCAGATTATAGACCGTATTGCAGGACTGCAGCGCCATAAAAAGATCATTATTCTGTGGTTAAAGAGGCATCAGCGACAATAGAATTGTGAATGTTTTCGCTAAGAGTTCCATCCACCATGGGATAGAGATGTACCAATATGTTCCTTACACAGACTTTCTGCAAGACGTTCGGATGCAAACCAGAACCTTGTGGAACAACAAGTGGCGCCTGTAGTATCAACAAAAGGGAAGACATTGTGCAGTTGTACTACCAAACGTCCCTGCACTACCGTAGTGTTCCTGTGCTATGTGTCACAGAATATATCTGGTCACTATGTATTGCGTACGCTTTAACCACGGACTTTTCCAGCTGCACCTCTGTCGGCTATAAACGACTGACTCGTCCATACGTCACTGTAGCGTGCAGGAGGACACTGACGTCATCATTTTCGGCGGTCGACTGCGATACTACGCGACATCCAACTTGCTGCAGTGCTTAGTGATTCGTGGACCACAACTTTACGCCAGACTGAAAAGCGTGATGCGTCACTGTTAAAAATGTGTATAACGCTGTCGCAGCTGAACACATGACAATCTAATTATATATGAGGTGTGTGGGAAAAATAATGAGACTGACAAATCTACGAGCGATCTGAAACCGCTGTGTTGTTCTACTTGTGTAGACCGGTGTGTTCATTCCTTCCATATGCTTAGTCCGAATTTCAGCTAAGTAAAGCCACCTAGTGATTTCTGAGAGTCAGTAAAGTTGTGTTTTTGTTGTGTGTTACTAAAATAGAACAGCGGAATTTAGAGCAACGTTATACCATCAAGTTTTGTGTTAAATTTGGGGAAAAGTTGATACACGCCCATGGGGAACATTCTTTATCAATACCACAAGATTTACGCTGGCACAAATCATTTCTGGAAGGCCGAGAACACGCTGTAGAGGAATATCGCACAGGGACACCTTCAACTTCAAAAACCGACGAAAAGATCGAACGTGTGCCTGCCGTCGTGAGAGCAAACCGACGTTTAACAATAAGGGTGACGGATGTCCTTTGAACTTAAACATTTTCACCGAACAACAAATTCTGACCGAAGTCTTGCAGGTGCTGATGGTTTTTCCAAAATGGCGCTGAGAAACCTCACAACAGAGCAGAAGGATAGTTGAAGAAACACGTGCGTTGATCTTCTTGAGAGATGACCACGATCACAGCTGATGAATCCTGGATTTTTAGTACAATCTTGAGACAAAGCGGTAAAGTGAGAAGTGGCACACGGAGACATTTCCTCGACCGAAAAACTCTGGAATGAGCAAAGCAGAGATCCAAACAATGCTGATTTGCTTTTTTGACAGTAGTTGTATCACGCACAAAGAATTTATTCCTCCCAGGCGACCTGTCAACCAAGTGTTTTACAGAGATAGCCTTGAAAGACTCAGGAAAAGGGTGAACCGAGTTGGACTGTAAATTGCAGACAAGTGAGTGCTCCATCATGACAACGCCCCGTACACACGACCACTTCCACCACGGAATTTTTGCCCTCAAAAGGCATTTCTGTTGTTCCACAACAGCCCCCAGTTCACCTCATCTGAGTCCTTGTTCCTTTTTCCTTTTCACGATATTGAAAAATGTCTTAAAAGGACGTCATTTTGGGGCTCTGGAGAACATTCATTAGAATGAGACCGATGTGTTTAAGGTCCTACCAGTTGAAGCCTTTCGGCGCTGCTACCAAGACTGGGAACTGCGACTCCGCCACTGTATGGCTGCCGTAGGGAACTACTTTAAAGAGGACTGTATTCTTGTTTGAAAAAATTAAGAACTTTTGTAGACAAAAAATCAGTCCCATTTCTTTCCTCACACACCTACATGTAAATATGCCAGCAATGTACAGTTCTGGCCGTTAAAATTGATACACCAAGAAGAAATGCAGATGATAAACGGGTATTCAAAATGTTCAGATGCGTGTGAAATCTTATGGGACTTAACTGCTAAGGTCACCAGTCCCTAAGCTTACACCCGGCCGGTGTGGCCGAGCGGTTCTAGGCGCTTCAGCCTGGAACCACGAGACCGCTCCGGTCGCAGGTTCGAAACCTGCCTCGGGCATGGATGTGTGTGATATCCTTAGGTTAGTTAGGTTTAAGTTGTTCTACGTTCTAAGGGACTGATGACCTCAGATGTTAAGTCACATAGTGCTCAGAGCCAACCAAAGCTTACACACTAAATTATCCTAAGGACAAATACACACACCCATGCCCGAGGGAGGACTCAAACCTCCGACGGGACCAGCCGCACAGTCCATGACTGCAGCGCCTCAGACCGCTCGGCTAATCCCGCGCGGCTAAACGGGTATTCATTGGACAAATATATTATACTAGAACTGACATGTGATTACATTTTCACGCAATTTGGGTGCATAGATCCTGAGAAATCAGTACCCAGAACAACCACATCTGGCCGTAATAACGGCCTTGATACGCCTGGGCATTGAGTCAAACAGAGCTTGGACGGCGTGTACAGGTACAGCTGCCCATGCAGCTTCAACACGATACCACAGTTCATCAAAAGTAGTAACTGGCGTAATGTGACGAGCCAGTTGCTCGGCCACCATTGGCCAGACGTTTTGAATTGGAGAGAGGTCTGGAGAATGTGCTGGCCAGGGTAGCAGTCGAACATTTTCTGTATCCACATAGGTCCGTACAGGACCTGCAACATGCGGTCGTGCATTATCCTGCTGAAATGTAGGGTTTCCCAGGGATCGAATGAAGGGTAGAGCCACGGGTCGTAACACATCTGAAATGTAACGTCCACTGTTCAAAGTGTCGTCAATGCGAACAAGAGGTGACCGAGACGTGTAACCAATGGCACCCCATACCATCTCGCCGGCTGATACGCTAGTATGGCGATGACGAATACACGCTTCCAATGTGCGTTCACCATGATGTCGCCAAACACGGATGCGACCATCAGATGCTGTAAACAGAACCTGGATTCATCCTAAAAAATGACATTTTGCCATTCGTGCACCCAGGTTCGTCGTTGAGTACACCATCGCAGGCGCTCCTGTCTGTGATGCAGCGTCAAGGGTAACCGCAGCCATGGTCTCCGAGCTGATAGTCGATACTGCTGCAAACGTCGTCGTCGAACTGTTCGTGCAGTTGGTTGTTGTCTTGCAAAAGTCCCCATCTGTTGACTCAGGGGTCGAGACGTGGCTACACGATCCGTTACAGCCATATGGATAAGATGCCTGTAATCTCGATTGCTAGTGATACGAGGCCATTGGGATCCAGCACGGCGTTCCGTATTACCCTCCTGAACCCACCGATTCAATATTCTGCTAACAGTCATTGGATCTCGACCATCGCGAGCAGCAATGTCGTGAACCACCTTTATCAAAGTCGGAAACGTGATGGTACGCATTTCTCCTCCTTACACGAGGCATCACAACAACGTTTCACCAGGCAACGTCGGTCAACTGCTGTTTGTGTATGAGAAATCGGTGGGAAAATTTCCTCATATCAGTACGATTTAGGTGTCGCCACCGGAGCCAACCTTTTGTGAATGCTCTGAGTAGCTAATCATTTGCATATCACAGCATTTTCTTCCTGTCGGTTAAATTTAGCGTCCGTAGCATGTCATATTCGTGGTGTAGCAATTTTAATGGCCAGTAGTGTAAACATTCTATGCGAGTCTTGAGTGCATCTGGGTTTGTGTGTAAGAGAGAGAGAGAGAGAGAGAGAGAGAGAGAGAGAGAGGTGTTTATATCTTTTAATTTGTAGCACATCATATATCGGAGGCTAGCGGAGTGGATCATGTGTGACCAGTAAAAAAAAGTTTAAAGACACGAACATGTGGAAAGAGACGCTTAGAATGAATTTTTTTACTTTGATGGAATAGAATGAAGTGGAAGACAGTGTTGAGACTAGCGTACCAGTTGTGTTGCTAGGAGGCCGTTTAACAGTAAGTGTTGGGAGCGTGCCCGGACAGTGTACCTCACGTGTCACGCCCGGCTTCCTCCTTTCAGTGGAGAAAAGAGAAGACTGCTAAATTCCGTAGTTCAGGCTAGCCTTTATCTGTAATCAAAGAGGGGGATTCGGGAAAGCGAGGTCGGTGATTTTCAGGGCGAGAGAAATACGTGAGTACAGGGAGGGGCGCTCGCGCAGCACGTTGAGGAATTCCCTGTCAGGCCCCACCGGCAATCGTAGCTCCCAATGACGAAAATGCCGGTGATGCGATACTTGTGGCACCTCTGTGTACGAGCAGGAATGAGAACGTAACGCTTTGTTTGCGCGCCACTTCACCCACACTCTGTGGAAATTCTTGTTATCGCTCTGAGAAATAACAGGGATAAAAAACCTGAGGGAGATTTCCAAATGCGGTCCGATGTTTTTATGAACGGTTACAAAGAAACTCTTCGAAGAGCCAGGCGACTGTTCCTTTTATTTTCTTTGTGTGGTTATTCTGAATCACTGCAATATATGTGGTGGCTACTCATTCAGATTTAACGCCATGTCAATTTTGAAACCGTTACAGTGAAACAAGCTATTTTAGAGCTACTCAGACTTAACAAAAGTAGGCTATCTACGATGGCATCAGTTACTGAAGTTAGTACGATTTGTCTAAAAATGCAGTTTTTAGGTAATGATTTCGTCTTCTGTATGAAACAAAGCTGTCGACAAAAGAGAACTAGGGGTTTTGACAGGAATAGTTGTTGACCGTGCACTGGATAGATATGTACCCAGTGGAACAACTCATAATGGGAGGGAACCTCCATGGGATACAGTCACTGTAAAGAAACTTCTAAAGAAACAGAGATTACTGCGTGATAGGTGTAAAACAAAGCGTGGGGCTGTAGATAGAGAGATGCTGAACGAAACACGTTTGGCTATAAAGAGAGCATGGTACCTTAATGACTACCGTGGCAGAATATTGTCAAATGACATTTCACAAAATCCAAAGAAATTCTGGTCATATACAAGGTGTCCCATTTATCATGACCAACCTAAATAACTGTTTGTCCAGATGCAAATTACAAAATGTTTCAAGTAAATGTTCTTTAGCCGTCGGGGGTCATCAATCAACATGATTGCCTTCGTTGTAGCTTTTTTTTTACAAAGATATGAACAGCGGTATGACTTTTTGTAATGGCACCCTGTATTTTTTATTCGGTAATTCATTTCCTCTCCTAAAGACCTATTCAAAAATGTATCACAGTGTACCATTCACTGAAACACAACGTTATTAATTACATAACATAACACTGATGTTGACGCTCCCAGCGCTTATTGCAGGTACTCGAGGTAATGGAACACATTTACATGCTGACGTTGACAGAGGAAAAATGTAAACATAAGTAGAATGCACACCCGACATTCCGTCAACCAACGTCAATTGAAGAGTAGAATGTACACCAACGAAGAGAAGGTAGAAATGCTATTCGTCTGTGAGGAATGTAAGTTAGCAGAACAGCAATTGCAACACTGTTTTTTTATGTACGGGTACATTTAATACAGTAGTTTAGTCCTTTTAAATACTGTTGTGTAGAGAAGGCAAACATTAAAGGCTGTCCTTTCTACAAACTGCATCGACTTAATGTTATTTTTATGGTTGTTGTTGTTGTTGTTGTTGTTGTTGTTAAAGGTAGACGAAATGATACGCAGGCAGCGGAACTGTACAGAGAGCGATATCCTGGCAAAAACCCACCTTCCCAACATATGTTTTCTTGTCTTGTTGCGACGCTTCAGGAAACGGGAAGCTTCAACCCACGACAACGCAATCCTCGTAGCACTCGCACATGCGAAGCTGCCGAAGCTACTGTTCTCGCTTCCGTTGCTATGAATAAACATGTGAGCACACGACAGCTTTAACACGAGATTGGCATTTCTAAAATCAGTGTACATCGCTTTCTTACACGTCACCAGTTCCATCCTTACCATGTACACCTACATCAATAACTGCATGGGAATTATTTCCAGAATCGTGTACAGTTTTGACAGTGGGCACAGCAGTAAATCCTCGCCAACCCGAACTTCTTCTCCAATGTTCTATTTACCGATGAATGTTCCTTCTCAAACAAAGGACAGGTAAAAACAAGAACATGCATTATTGGTCCAGCGACAACCCCCGATGGCTTAGACAGATGGAACATCAGCGTCAATGGAGAGTTAACGTCTGGTGTGGGATGCTTGGTACTATAATTATTGGCACTTATTACATCAGTGGTAGCCTAAACGGCACAACGTATGCCAACTTCCTCAGACGAATTATTCCTCCTCTTCTGGACGAAGTGCCGCTAAGAACCAGAATGCTTATGTGGTATCAACACGATGGATGTCCAGCACATAACGCCTTGCGTCCTCGTCGTGTTCTGAATCGAAGGTATCCTGCCAGATGGATTTGTCGAGAAGGAACAGTTACTTGGCCTGCTAGGTCTCCTGATTTAAATCCTCTGGACTTTTTTCTTTGGGGATGCATTAAAGACGTCTATCGTGATTTTCCAACAACTCCAGAGGGCATGCAGGAACGTATCGTGCTTGCTTGTAATTCTCTTCAGCAGGCAACACTGGAACCCGTAAATAATTCATTCTTTCAACGAGTGCACCAGTGTATCGGTGTCCAGGGTTACCACTTTGAGCACTCCTGGGAAATGGTACAGGAGGGTCAAAGTCAATTTTGTTTTATGTTTTTGCTTGGTTTTCATTTGTTTTCTGACAACTCCAGCAAGTGGACGAGTTTGTGATTCTGGGCTCAAAGTCAGTGTTGTGTTAGGTAATTAATAACGTTGTATTTCAGTGAATGGTACACTGTGACACATTTTTGAATGGGTCTTTAGGGGAGGAAATGAATCACCAAATAAAAAATACAGGGTGTAATTTAGAAAGGTCATACCACTGTCCATATATTCGTAAAAAACAAAGCTACAACGAAGGCAATCGTGCTGACTGACCTCCTCCGGACGTCTAAAGAACATTTGCTTGAAACATTTTGTAACTTGCATCTGGACAAACAGTTATTTAGGGTGGTCAAGATAAATGGGACACCCTGTATAAGGCTGTCCGTGGCACTAACGTTAGTGCCCAGTCCCTAGTGAATGATACAGGAACTGAAATTGAGAGTAGCAAAGCAAAAGCTGAAATGGTTAACTCTACTTTCAAATGTTCCTTTACAGAGGAAAACCAAGGAGAATTGCTACAGTTTAATCCTCGTACCACTGAAGAAATGAATGAAATAAGTATTAATGTCAGTGGTGTTGAGAAACAGCTGAAATCGTTAAAATTTAAGAAATTCCCAGGGCCCGATGGAATGCCTGTCAGATTCTATACTTGCGGCTGAGTTAGCCCCTCTTCTAACTATAAACTATCGTAGATCCCTCGAACAAAATCCCGTTCCCAGTTCTTGGAAAAAGGCACAGGTCACACCCGTCTACCAGAAAAATAGTAGAAGTGATCCACAAAACTACCGTCTAATTTCCTTAACTTCGATTTGTTGTAGTATCTTAGAACATCTTCTGGGCTCAAACATAATGAGGTATCTAGAACAGAATGACCTCCTCAATGCTAACCAGCATAGATTTCGAGAACATCGATCGTGTGAAGCCCAACTCGCACTTTTCTCACATGGCATACTGAAAGCTTTGGATCAAGGCAATCATGTAGATGCTGTATTTCTTGATATCCGGAAAGCATTTGACTCAGTACCACACCTACGCTTATTGTCAAAAGTATAATCATATGGGGTGTAAGCGAAGCTTGTGACTGGATTGAGCCTTTTTGGTATGGAGGACGCAATATGTTATCTTGGATGGAGAGCCATCGTCAGATGCATAAGTAACCTCGGCTGTGCCCCAGGGAAGTGCGTTGGGACCCTTGCTGTTCATGTTGAGTGATCTTGCAGACAATATTACTAGTAAAATCAGACTTTTTCCAGATGATGCAGTTATCTATAACGAAGTACTATCTGAAAGAAACGGCATAAATATTCACTCAGATCTTGATAGGATTTCAAAGTGGTGCAGAGATTGGCAACTTGCTTTAAATGTTCAGCCGGCAGCGGTGGCCGAGCGGTTCTAGGCGCATCAGTCCGGAACCGGGCGACTGCTACGGTCGCAGGTTCGAATCCTACCTCACGCATGGATGTGTGTGATGTCCTTAGGTTGGTTCGGTTTAAGAAGTTCTAAGTTATAGGGGACTGATGATCTCAGATGTTAAGTCCCATAGTGTTCAGAGCCATTTGAACCCTTTTTTAAATGTTCAAAAATGCAAAATTTTGCACTTCACAAAACTAAAAACGTAGTGTCCTACTGCTATAATATCAATGAGTCACTGTTAGAATCGGCTAACTCATACAAATATCTGGGTGTAACACTTTACAGGGATATGAAATGGAATGATCACATAGGTTCAGTCGTAGGTAAAGCAGGGTATTGACTTTTGTTCATTGGAGAGTACTGGGGAAACGCAATCAATCTACGAGGGAGACTGCTTACAGATTACTCGTGCGATCGGTTCTAGAATAGTGCTCAAGTGTGTGGGACCTGTATTATATAGGCCGAACAGAGAATGTTGAACGTATACAGTGAAGAGCATCCGAATGGTCACAGGATTGTTTAATCCGTGGGAGAGAGTCACAGAGATACTAAAGGGAATGAACTGGAAGACTCTTGAAGATAGACATAAACTATCCCTAGAAAGTTTATTAACAAAGTTTCAAGGACCAGCTTTAAATGATTGCTCTAAGAATATACTACAATTCCCTACGTATCGCTCACATAGGGAATGTGAAGATAATATTAAAATAATTGCTGCAATCACAGAGGCATTCAAACAATCATTCTTGCCACGTGTGAATGGAACAGGAAGAAACCCTAATAACTGGTTTGCTTAGTATAGATGTAGAATAAGATAAGTAATCTCTAATGATCTTCTTGAGGGAGTTATCAGTCTAGGCTCTCCCATTTGGATCTTCTCCTAACAGGTCTCTGCTGCCCAACAGTTTCTGCTGAAATATACGTCTTTCCGGTGTTTTGTGAAAATATTAATAATGCAGCTAGTAAGTTATAGCTCAGAAATCGATTAGATGAGCGTTGAAAACTAACTGAAAACATCTGATATACACCGAATCACTTGGCAACAGCCACGTTGCATCTTCAGTGTCAAATTCTTCTTCTTTCAGAGCTCGTCTTTTGAGCGCGATAGAGCGTGAAGAGGAATGCTACGTGGACTGGCTAACAATCGGAGCGGTAAGGGGCTTTTCTTCGCAGAAGTCGCGGACACCACTAACGATTTGTACCTATCACACTAAAGCAGGTATCATAATACCAGTTCTTTGCTGTAACACTGATGAGCGACATTATCGTTGAAGATGTTGCCGCCACCTACCAGACTATATCTGATTTTTTATTCAGGATAAATTTCAGTCATCTATTGCAAATAAATTTTATTATGCTTTACCGGTTTCAGCCAAATAATTTTTCATCTTCAGAAGCCTACAAAATTGGGGATATTATAAATATTCAGATTTCGGCTATACATTTATGTGAAGGATACAAAGTATATTACAGAAACTTACTTAGTTTACAGCCATGCATCTGATTTTGCTAAAAATTGACTAGTGTTGAACTGAAATGTCCAATGAGGAACAAAATCAGCGTCTGAAGTTGGTTTTTCATAGCGGTTAAGATAATTTCAGCAATTATTCAGGGGACTAATAAGCAACAAAGAAAGAATATTCTGTAACCAATCACAAAATTTTGATGCATATTAATTACGAATCTTTGCTGCATCACCAGGCGACAGTCCAACTTATTATATAAGCCTTATTATTTTCAGTAAATCGAAGATCTCGACAACCTCGAATTTCGTCGACAGCCGGTTAAACCAAGGCAGTTTTATTAGATTTGGATTGTCGACGTTTTCAGTTGAAGCCACCACGTCACATATTCAAATTACATATATCAACGGTCCTACATGGACTCCCTGGTGCACGACATTTCATTAGTTTTCTACGAAGTTTGGGAAGTTCATAGGGTGCCTTGCAAATTAAAATACCCCTGATTCAGTGAAGTCATAACCTTAGAGCATCACTCTAAGTGCCACAGACAGCAAGTGACGAGGTGCGTTTACTCCCGTTCGACTTGGGGCTGATCATCGTGTGACGGTGCTTGCCCCACGCGGAAGTAGAGGCACGCGTGTAGGTTTCATGCTCTTTCCACAACAAGTTCGTGCGAGTGATTCCATTCTCACCTGTGTGCGTCGATCATCTTCAGTTTTGCTGTTGGCATCTATTTCATAACACTCCGCATCGGCCTACAGGCCCTATCGTCTGAGCTTGCCATCTTGGCCAATTTGTACCGTAAACGTACAGATCGCTCCAACGGACCATATGCATAAATTGAGAGAATCTGTGTTCTACAAAGAACGTGTATTTTACAGCAGCCGGGTATACTTATCGCCATAGAAATTGAAGGAACACTGTAACGTGGTTACTTATTCTATGACTGAGAACAACTGTGTGAGTTGAAATGACACGTTTAACGTCGCAACCTTTAGCGCAAAAATTCACGCTTTTACACAGTTTTCAATTTGACAACATAAAACAATTGTCAGGATAACGCATCTCGCCAACATCAAAAAGTGAAATAATCCTAAACACAACAATGTTAACTCTCATAAAGAATATTAATCCTAAACACAACAATATTAATGTTTAATTAGAAGTTTCTCCACTAAATTGTTCCTACACATACGTTATGATGTTGGTTAGTACTATGATAAATCATCCGATTCCGGCTCAAAGTTCGGTACTATTTAGGATGACAATCAAGTCTACAGTGGATGGTTAGTTATGTGACAAATTGAGCGAAAGACTACCCAAGGCCGCTAGAGTTTACAGTGGACACAAGCTGGTGAACCAACAAAGTTTACGCCTCCGCACGCGGTATTTACGTTAAGCTGCGACGAGCTGCCGTCTGCTAGGCCGCTCTCTTCCGCTGAAATCCCTATAAAACGAATCAAACATTTGCTGAACTTTCCAGCAGAAACTTTCTCTATGTTCCTCGTTATACGAGAAAACATGTACTCAGCCCTAATCTTTGTATGTGGCGATATACACGCGCATGGTTGGAGCAGCGTGCATATTATAATGCCCTCTCAGTTCTCGCAAGAACAATTAACTAATTGGCTGGTTCGTTTCTCCACAGTTGGAGCTAAACGTTGCTACAGCTAATTTCTAGCTGGATTTCAGCCGCTGTGAACGCAGTGTTCACGCAAATTTCTTCTCTGCGTCGTACAGAGTGTTAAGCGCTCTGTTCTGCACTTGACGCCAGTTCAGAGAAGAGTCCACAAAAATTTCTCTCTGTGTTACACCTGGTCGAACTGCCTCCATCACCTGGGTTCATTCGTTCTTCACAGCCTTTTTCGACCAATAGGAGCGTTCCTCTTATGTTGTGGAAACTCTCTCTACTAATCCCAAAGTCCTTTATATTAAACTGCGTCGAAACTTCAGTATTTTTCGCCTTCCTAATGCGTTTCCGCCAATCGGACGTTTTGTGCCCGTTCTGGACGTATAAAGGCGTACGTTGACTATCACGTGAGCTGCACTCGCTGGACACGTGATCGAAATACGTCACTGGTTTTTGTTCGTATCCCTTTGGAATTTCAAAACACAGCTTTCTAAAGCTTTTTCTCTGACCCTCTGCAGATGTGCCGCAACACGCGTTTCTTCGCCTGAATCACCTGGTCTGGTCATTGACTTTCCGCCTCCCACCCCTGTGAGTGGTTTCTGTGGTAACTCCTGCGGCGCGCCTTCACTTCTGCTCTTGTCCCTCTGACTTTCAGACTAAATCACCTCGCACTGCTTGTTCCACCTTCCACTCAAACAGATGCATCATATAGGAACGGTGTGTTAATTACTGTCGATTGACTGTCATCCCTTTTTGCATTACATACTGATAGGCAAATTTGCTCATAACCGCCGAATTACGTTAGGTGTTCTTCTCGTTGCGATGTATAAACTTCTCATGTAAGGTGCAGATCTGACCTTCATTTATTCTGCCACCTTACAACACTGACGGATATACATAGTGTGACTCCCCAGGCTTAAGGAGAAAAACCATTCTCTGCGTTAGTTGTACGAGGGGACGTCAAAAAGAAGTTACACATTATTACGGTAGACCAATAAAATTTTATGGAATGCTGCACTAAAGTTGAAAGTCAGACAGATGAGTGGCACAGTTTTTCAATATAGTCACCAAGTCTCTGTATACAATGGTCGGGATGCTCTACCAATGGTTCAGTTCCTCGGCGATAGAAATCCGCTCCTTGGTCACGGAGTCATTCGAGAACCGTTGCCTGAACGTCCTTATCATTGGAAAATCTCTTTTCTCCCAGATGTTCTTCGTCGATTACCCAGACATCGTCATCTGTGATAGATGTCGGTGACCTCCCTTCCCAAACAGCATCAGCCACGCCTGTGTAGCGTTGGTGAAATTTTTGGCAGCAATTGACTACTGCTGGACGTAATATTGCAGTTGGTCCCTATACTGCCAGAATTTCACGATGAATCTGTGTAAAATTTAGACGTTTTAGTACTGTCCCGCATATTTCGACTTTGGAGTGCGTTTCCAGTTGCCACGCCACTGCGCTTCTACACTGTAATGCACCTGTTATACGTAGCAGAGAGGAACCGAGCCTGCAGGATACCTGGAACATGTACTCTCTACTGACAATATGCCACTCTGGTTGAGCATAATGGTCTTAGCGAGAGACAATATGTGTAACTCATTTTCTGATGTCCCTACGTGCATTACGCAGTGCTTATGACAGCTGACAATCCATTCCCAGGAAGACATAGAAATATCAGATGCAAGAAATGTATTCGCAGTTGCGAATATGGACAGCCATTAGCTACATAATGGAATGACGACAGTGGAAATTTGTGCCGGACCAGGAATCGAACCCGGATTTTCCGTTTATCACGTGCACGATTCACGACCAGATCCAAACTTTTATTTGTCGTCAGCCATGTGTCTACAACTTCTCCTCGTACACCTAGTATGTATATTCTCGTACAGGGGGGACATATTAATTGAAAGTCACTTGCACGGTATTGGCAGATACAGGGTGTTTCAAAAATGACCGGTATATTTGAAACGGCAATAAAAACTAAACGAGCAGCGATAGAAATACACCGTTGGTTGCAATATGCTTGGGACAACAGTACATTTTCAGGCAGACAAACTTTCGAAATTACAGTAGTTACAATTTTCAACAACAGATGGCGCTGCGGTCTGGGAAACTCTATAGTACGATATTTTCCACATATCCACCATGCGTAGCAATAATATGGCGTAGTCTCTGAATGAAATTACCCGAAACCTTTGACAACGTGTCTGGCGGAATGGCTTCACATGCAAATGAGATGTACTGCTTCAGCTGTTCAATTGTTTCTGGATTCTGGCGGTACACCTGGTCTTTCAAGTGTCCCCACAGAAAGAAGTCACAGGGGTTCATGTCTGGCGAATAGGGAGGCCAATCCACGTCGCCTCCTGTACGTTTCGGATAGCCCAGAGCAATCACACGATCATCGAAATATTCATTCAGGAAATTAAAGACGTTGGCCGTGCGATGTGACTGGGCACCATCTTGCATAAACCACGAGGTGTTCGCAGTGTCGTCTAAGGCAGTTTGTACCGCCACAAATTCACGAAGAATGTCCAGATAGCGTGATGCAGTAATCGTTTCGGATCTGAAAAATGGGCCAATGATTCCTTTGGAAGAAATGGCGGCCCAGACCAGTACTTTTTGAGGATGCAGGGACGATGGGACTGCAACATATGCGCCAGTTCTGTTTATTGACGAAGCCGTCCAGGTAAAAATAAGCTTCGTCAGTAAACCAAATGCTGCCCACATGCATATCGCCGTCAACAATCCTGTGCACTATATCGTTAGCGAATGTCTCTCGTGCAGCAATGGTAGCGGCGCTGAGGGGTTGCCGCATTTGAATTTTGTATGGATAGAGGTGTAAACTCTGGCAATACGTGGACGTTGGCGTCATTTGGACCGCAGCTGCAACACGGCGAACGGAAACCCGTGGCCGCTGTTGGATCACCTGCTGCACTAGCTGTGCGTTGCCCTCTGTGGTTGCCGTACGCGGTCACCCTACCCTTCCAGCACGTTCATCCGTCACGTTCCCAGTCCGTTGAAATTTTTCAAACAGATCCTTTATTGTATCGCTTTTCGGTCCTTTGGTTACATTAAACCTCCGTTGAAAACTTCGTCTTGTTGCAACAACACTGTGTTCTAGGCGGTGGAATTCCAACACCAGAAAAATCCTCTGTTCTAAGGAATAAACCATGTTGTCTACAGCACACTTGCATGTTGTGAACAGCACACGCTTACAGCAGAAAGACGACGTGTTGAAAATTGTAACTACTGTAATTTCGAAAGTTTGTCCGCCTGAAAATGTACTGTTGTCCCAAGCATATTGCAACAAACGGTGTATTTCTATCGCTGCTCGTTTAGTTTTTATTGCCGTTGCAAATATACCGGTCATTTTTGAAACACCCTGTATATACGATATTGTAGTGTCTGTGTTATTACGAATTACGATGTAAAGTTCCTTTGGCCATACATGCATGTCCTAAGGAACAGGCACTGGGGCGACTACAACCGTTATGAAATACAAGATATATATTTACAAAACTTCCTGGCAGATTAAAACTGTTTGCCGGACCGAGACTCGAACTCGGGACCTTTGCCTTTCTCGGGCAAGTGCTCTACCGACCTTTTTTTTTCTTTTTTTTCACAACAAATTTTGCATTTTTTCAATCGAAACCGGCCGAGATAAAAATGTGTTGCATCACTTACTAAACTCATCTCTTATAAATAATGCACAAATTAAGAAAGTAGCTTCTAATAGATCCAGGTTGAAAGCTGTCAACCAATCGAAAGATGGAAGAGAGATCAAGACTGAAGACCTGTGCCTGCAAGCTGGTTTATGTAACTCCATTGTATCGAAGTGGTAATCAAGCGTTATGACTACCATTGGTATCAGGGAAGCAAAAACAACGTTGATAATTAATCGAAACCCTCAGCTGCCAACAGGTGTTGTTGATATACCCCAATGGGGACAGCTGAAAATGTGTGCCCCGACTAGGGCTCGAACCATGATCTCTTGCTTACATGGCAGACGCTCTATCCGCCTTTTTTTTTTTTTTTAAGTAACTTGTAGCACCAAGAGATTGTGCTGTCCTCTAGAATTTTTTGTTTTTTTTCTCTTTTTGTGTTTTTTGTATTTTTTTAAATTGTAAATTATTTTCTCTGCCAACTTTTTTTTTTATGGAAAAAGTCGACTTTCAGTTACGACCAACAAAATTAGAATGTACATCTGTAGCAACAACAGAAAAGGAATGCCTCCTAAACTATGAAATAGAACTTGAAACTAATAGTGTGATGATAGAGAATAAAGAAAGAAAATGTAACCAAATCCCGCACTCCATTCCATATGCATGGCCCGTCTGCATACAGATTCCATGTTCCAAATTGGTACAACATTTCGCAGCGTTTGGAGCTCCAAGACGGCGGTCATCCTCTGCCCGATACTCCCCAACTAAGAGAGGGTTATCGAAGACCCTGCGCAAATAGTTCGCAAATAGTTGTCGGTATCGGGGTGTACACTCAAGTGTGCTATGACTGTCCTGGAGAAATTGCCAGTAATCAAGTATCATCTTCTCATCATCTCGAAAGAGGTAGTATATGGACATGCCTTTAAACCATGTGAGAGCGTGAGTCTTCGCAGGTGGGAAATAAGTATCCTCTGGACAATGGAGGAGCCGTGGCTCAATCGTGCGAGGCGCGATACGTAGGTAGCAGGCGAGGATCTTCTGCACTAGCAGCCATACCTCCAACGCCGATCCACATGTTGAACGGTGTTCGTCAGTATCCACGAGGTGGCAACGTGGGCAAAGGGGGGAATCCGTCATCCCAATAGCGTGCAGCCTTTGTCGTGTTACAACCTTCCCGTTCACCATCTGGTACCACGCGGCTCGTACCCGCGTGGGGAGGAACGGCTTCTGGACCGCTCTCCACACTGCAGCCCGTAGGGTCGTAGGGCTCTTCCTCTCAATCACATTGCGAGGAATGGACCTTAGCAGCACCCTGTAAACGTCTCTCGCCTTGGGAGTGCGAGTGTTGGGGAGGGCTGGGTGCACGTAACTATACTCAAGAATAAATGCCGAGAGGTGCGAGAGTGAGGGTGTAATGTGCGCAACCGTGACAGGTGACAGAAGAGACGCCGGCAGCAATTCCTCTAACAGACGTCCCGTAAGGGAAGCATCTTTTTGGGTCCACGATTTCATCATTGTGCACAAGTGTAACGCTGTAGCTCTCACTCGTACAAGGCCCAGTCCGCCATCACACGGAGGTAGAGGACTTTGAATAGGTGTCCGGCGGTAAGGTAATATCCAAACGCTGATTGCAGTCTGTGGGCCATCGCTGTCGATATCGGTAGGACCTGGGCCATATGGATCATCTTAGTCGCCACGTGAAGGTTGAGGTATTCCACACGCTGTAGGAGGTCCATCCGTCGAAGTAGGTTCCGGCGAACTTCTGTGCGTATTGCCTGTAGTAATCGTGCATAGTTCATGGCAGCCGTGCGGCGCACATCCTGTGCAAATGTTATGCGCAAGAACCGGATCTTGTTGACTAGTGGGAGTGGGGCTAAAGCGTACTCCTGTAGACCTCTCCCGATGGGCATCGCTGCCGACTTGGCCACATTCATGAGGCTGCTCGCTGCCAATCCATAGCGATTGATCAATTGTATTACCGAGCATACCTCGTCACCAGATCGGAAAAGTAATAGAAGGTCATCAGCATATATCCTGCAGTGAAAGGTGTGATCCCTCAATGACATGCCCGAGAGCCTGTTTTTCAACGCTCCGACAAGGGTTCGAGTGCGATCGCGTAAAGGATCATGGAGAGTGGGCATCCTTGGCGAACTGACAGTCGGATCGGAAAGCGACCCGCAATCAGTCCATTCACCAGTACACGGGATGCAGCTCCACGGAAAAGACGCTGAAAGATGTCGAGAAAGTCAGGCGGGAAGCCCATGCGGGCCATAAGGGACAGTAGGAACTTGTGGTGAACTCTGTCGAAAGCGTGGTCGAAATCAATGGAGATCAGAGCAGCTCGAATGCGACAGGATGCGGCCATGGCTATTAAATACCTGTATTCGCTGGTTGCCGTTTGCATGTTGGTCACTCCGCCCTGTGTCGTTTGCTCCATGGAGAGGAGTAGAGGCAGAACCTTCTTTATGCGGCTGGCGAGAAGTCGGCCGAAGATTTTATAGTCCGAGTTAAGCATTGTAATTGGCCTGCAGTCCTCGACCGTTCGACCTCTGGAAGGCTTGTGCATCGGTATAAGGAGACCTTCCACGAATGCAGGTGGCACGTGGGAACCGGGGGTCATCAGTTCTTGGTACATGATGATCCATCGGGGCATCATTAGATCGCGGAAAGTTCGATAAAACTCGAGCGGCAGTCCGTCTGGCCCGGGAGATTTGTTGAGGGCTCCCTTGTTAAGCGCGTCCTCGATGTCGTCCCGTGTAAGTCCAGCTAACAGCGTCGCCGCTGCTGCATTGTCGAGGGTGTGCGACACGTGCTGCAGTATGTCTTGATCGTCCGTTTCCTCTGTATTCACCTCGTCGTAAAACCGGCGATAGTGATCTGCAAAGGCTTCTGTAACCGCCGCCTGAGTCATTACGACCCTACCACCTGACAATACGAGGTCCGTGATCAGCTGCTGTCGGCGTCGGCGGCTGTCGAGCACGATGTGATGCATAGACTGGTTTTCTCCTTCCGCTCGGTCTTGACGTTGCGATCGCACGACGACCCCCTCCAAACGTTTCCTCGTAAGAGACAATATTTTACCTTTAATTCGGCGGCTTTTCCATTTGTCGGTTTGGAGATGGTGGTTGGCTGGCGAGTTCGCGGAGCATCGTGTAATAAAAGTCCAATGTGCGACGATGCCAAGCTGCGATATCTTTTCCGAATCGTGTTAGCATACGCCGAAACGCTGGTTTGGCACATTCCACCCACCATGTTAGAGTCGAAGGGTATCGGGGAAGACGACGTTCGCAATCCATCCATGTGTTGGCGATAATCTGACGGCATTCCGGGGCTTGGAGATGTGCCACATTCAGCTTCCAGGGTCCTCGGCTGCGCCATATCTGCTGCTGCTGTAGAGTGACTGTGCATATGAAAGCGCGATGATCGGAGAAGGCAAGCGGCCAATGTTCGGCGTCCAATACTCCCGGCGCTAGAGCTCGTGAGACATAAATGCGGTCTAGGCGACTGGCTCAGTGACTAGTAAGGTATGTCGGCCCGGGACGGTCACCGTGCACTGTCTCCCACGTGTCGGTGAGAAGCAGATCTCGAACCAGGAGTCGAAGTTCTTGACAAGTCGAGAAATGCGGGACTTGGTCTTTGGGGTGGAGCACACAGTTAAAGTTACCGCCGAAGATATATTGATCGAAGCGGCTGATAAAGAGGGGGGCGATATCCTCCGAGTAGAACAGCGATCGTTCGCGGCGTTGGTCAGTTCCTGATGGAGCGTAAATATTAATGATGCGCTTGCCCAGTGCTGTGATCGCCAGCCCCTTCCTGACGGAAGGTAAGTCACTTCTTCGATGGCAATTCCGTCGCGCACTGGTATTGCCGTACCGCTGCCATTTCGGTCCGCCGGTGACATATATGTCACATAACCGTAGAAAACGGGGAGGGCCGCTATATAAACTTCTTGCAACAGGGCAATGTCAACATCCGAAGAACGAAGCATCTCACGCAGCAACTGGAGCTTCACTGCCGTTCGTATCGTGTTGAGGTTAAGCGTGGCGATACGATGAGCTTATTGCCGAACCGCAGGTGTTAAGTTATCCATTAAGACTGGAATTACCTATGATGCTTCTGACTATATTGACACCTCCATATCTCCCCAACCTCACCTGCAGTCCTTTCTAGAGAGCCGGCGCCAATGGCGTGGGCCCTGTTGGCGTAACTTGCATGGTGCCGTCGTCGTCGTGGTCATCCACCCACGTCGGGGAACTTAAAGCAAGATCGACTTCCCTAGCTTCCTCAGGACACGGCATGGGTGCTTGCACTCCAGAAGGTGGTGGGCAGCATCTGTCCTGCATATCGGCATCCGATTTTGCCACTGTAGATATGTGTGGTTTGTCCTCAGTTCCGTTCGGTGGTGCCACACGTCAGCAAATGGCGACTGCCTCTGTGGAATTAAAGCCGTGAGGACGGAGCGTGAGTCGTTCTTGGGTAGCTCAGTCGACAGTCGGCGTTCGGCAGGGCAGCAGTGCGCGCCGCGCTCGGCCGTCCACGCCGCTGCGCGCGCCGAGTGTTTTGTTTACTTCCTCGTCACAGCGCTTCTCAGTCGAACAAGCTCTAATGGCCAACTCTTACAGGAAGAACACTCTTAAGTTCACCTTCTCAAATGAATACGCACGACCCAAAGCACTGGCCGTCGAACGCTTCCTAAGCGAAGACGTGAAGATCCCCCGTGACGAACTCATCGGCATACACCTATCGATCATTACCAGCGTCGTTTATGTTAAGATGACTTCCGACTCTGCCTGCAACTAGATTATTCAAAGGACGCGACATGGACTAAAATTTCGGCACTCCGACGGAAACATAGGGCCTGTGGATGTCGACCATGCAGGACTTGGCCTTCGGGCGATCCGTGTATTCGAACTGCCTTTAGAGGTGAATGAAGATGAAGTCATCGCGGCGCTAAGCCCGTTCGGAAAAGTCCATAGCCACGTAGCCGAGACATGGGCACAGTTTACGACGTATCCGGTGCTTAATGGTGTGAGACAAGTCCGAATCGATCTCAAACGGCACGTTCCATCGTACATTTATATCGGCGGCTGCCGTGCGGTGGTCATTTACGACGGACAACCTCGAATATGTTCCGGTTGTGGCCAAGAAGGCCACGTCCGTAATGAATGCCTGCAACGCCGCATCACACAACTAAGGCCCGACGATACGAACACCGACAGAACCACGACCACCCTTCCAGTCACCTATGCGGCGACACTGCACGTCCAGCCCGCACAAGACGCCGTTCATGAACGTCTCTCTGGTCCGATACACCCGGAGGCGTCCCAGCACCTTGACACCGGCGATGCCGCCCGTGAACATGTCCAACAGCCGGACACAACCACGCTAGAAGATCACAAAGATACCAATGAGAGAATTCTGGAGAATGACGACCGCATCATAGCACCCGCGGCTTTTGTACCGGAACGACGTGAATCTCTTCCTTCCTCAGACACCGAAACTCATTGCCGAAAGCGGAAGTCACCCAAACGACGAAAAAAACGCCGCAAGACATCAGAATCGACCATTGAGCCCCCTCCGCAGGACGAATAGATGGCACATCACTCTGACGGAGAACACGATAACACTTTCTCCTCTGCCACAGAGACGCGTCATCCGCAAGACGGTGAACCGTCCAACAGAGATCGTGCGCAAGCCCCGCGCCCAGAAGCCATGGAACATAGCACGCCTGTTGTCACTGACGCAATTGAGCCGACTCGGCCAGCGCTGCTACCTCTCGCCGATGTCAAACCTGTCGGACATTTTTCATGGGCGGATGATACGGATTTCTCACCTCCATCTGATGCGGAAATGAGATCTGTTCCTCCGTTAGACCAACACTAAAATGGAGGAAGTTTCTACGGCGACTCCTGCGACTTCTATGGACTTCCAGCATCCACCACAACAATCTTCACCAGCTACGAACCTATCGGCAGCACGGATCTCCCATCAGGCGTACCGAATAGCTACTATGAATACTAATAATATCGGCTCCCACGCTAAACTTCAACTGCTCCGTGACACGCTAAGAGCAGTGGACATCGACATCGCCCTGTTACAAGAACTGAGGACAGCAACTTGGACTGGGTGTTATGGATATGAGACGTACGCCGCCCCTGCAGATATGGAACACACAGGTGCGGACATCCTCCTCCGAGAAAGGATTGCAGTTTCCGATGTCGCATACCTCCCAACAGCGCCAGGGGTGGCCATAACAGTTGAAGGACTCAAAATCATAAATCTCTACGCCCCATCGGGCACTGATAAACGGAGGGATCGCTCCCAGTTCTACGCAGAAGATATCACACCTTTATTCCTCGGCCGATACGATCATCTCATCGTAGGTGGAGATTTCAACTGTGTTCTCGAGCGCACAGACCAATATCCCCATTTCACCACATGTCCGGAACTTCGCTTCCTCTTCCGCCGCCTTCGTCTCCTCGACACTTGGTGAGTGGTACACGGGCACCGCTCGGGGTATACACACATCACGAGCCACTCCGCCAGCCGACTTGATAGAATATACATTTCTAACGCTCTAAAATCAGTTCTCCTCGACGCGGAACGTTGGCCGTCTGCCTTTTCGGATCATGACATCTACATCTGTACCATGAACCTACGTCGACAATCTATATGGCGCAGTGCAGGACCTTGGAAACTCAATGTCACGCTACTGCGGGACCCTGAATGTCGACAACAGGTCACCGACACGTGGCACACCTGTGTTCAACGCATTATGCGTTACGAGACCACACTGCAGTGGTGGTTGCTGTGCGCCAAACCGGCCATCCGACGCACATTGACACACTATGGCAGAGCCAAAGCCAGGTGGAATCACCATACAACTGATTTCTACTATAGCGCTCTACGTGAACTCATGGATCAACCTCCACCCCCGGATCGTCTAAAAGAAGCTCAACGCATCAAGGCAAAGATTTTAACCTTGACCAGATGTCGTCTGGAGGGAGCTATTGTACGAGCACGCAGCCAAGATTGGATTAACGGTGAAGAACCTTCTATGCATCATATTATTCAAAATGTTCGTCGACGCCGACAGGCTTTAATGACAACTTTAGACTTACCTGATGGACGACGGCTGACTTCGCAAGCTACCATTGCGGATGCATTCACAACGCACTATAGACTTTTCTATCAAGAAGTACCTGCCGGTGCAGAGGCCATTGCTGAGGTTGCCCAGGAGACACTTGGTACTCTAAACGCAGCAGCTGCAACCCTCCTGACTTCTGAAGTTAACCGACGACGTCCAAGGTGCTGTGGCCAAAGGGTCTCTGAATCGATCTCCCGGCCCGGATGGTTTACCTCTCGAATTTTACAGAACCTTCCAAGATTTGATGATGCCACGATGGAGGGACATGTACTGGGCACTTTTGTCCGGCGCGGCGAACCCGCCACCATTGTTCATGGAAGGCTTACTTGTACCAGTCCCGAAACCCGCGGGAGGAACACGACTCGACAGTTATCGGCCGATCACGTTACTCAATTCCGACTTCAAGATTTTCACACGCCTTCTAGCAGTGCGACTCAAACATGCCTTACGAGACATTGTTTCCCACGAACAAACATCTTTAGGCGGCGATCGTAATATACAGACAGCCCTCAGTGAATATCGAGATGTGATCGCTGTGGCAACACACTCGCGACTGCCAGGCGCTTTAATCTCCATCGACCTCAAACAGCCGGCCGCGGTGGTCTCGCGGTTCTAGGCGCTCAGTCCACAACCGCGTGACTGCTACGGTCGCAGGTTCGAATCCTGCCTCGGACATGGATGTGTGTGATGTCCTTAGGTTAGTTAGGTTTAAGTAGTTCTAAGTTCTAGGGGACTGATGACCACAGATGTTAAGTCCTATAGTGCTCAGAGCCATTTGAACCATTTTTGAACTTCAAACACGCGTTTGACCGCGTCAATCATGCATTCCTCAATGCAGTGGTGGACCGCATGGCAATTCCCCCGACGTTCACGCAGGTGATTATGCGGCTCCTTCGTGGAGCAACGTCCAGACTTCTCGTCAACGGCAGACTTACAGAACCTATACGGATTGAACGCTCAGTACGGCAGGGTTGCCCCTTGCCGACGGTGCTTTATGCCATTGCGATGGAACCACTCATTTGCGGATTACGGCGACGTTTGACAGGTATTCCACTCCGGGATCATATGTTCCGCTGCCAAGCTTACGCGGACGACTTGGCCCTCGTCGTACGTTCAGCGGCCGACGAACAGGCGGTGATGCAGTGGATTAACCGTTACAGTGCAGAGGCAGGGAGCGCTATGAACGTGGTAAAATCATGCGCCATGAAGATCGGCCGCGGCCTTCCCGCAGACAGCGTAGTCCCATTTCAACTGGTGGACACCCTTCGCTGTCTCGGGTTGGTGTACACTCGAGAAATTCGCCGCACCTCGGCGATCAATTTTCGGGCGCTGCTGCAGCGGACCCGGGCCATCATACAAAATCACATACTACGCCCGCTGAATATGTGCCAGAGAGTCACCTTCGTGAATACCCATCTGGCAACCCGGATACCCCATATAGCGCTGATTCTGCCCATCACTGCGACAATTGCGGCCAGATTACAGGCGGCTTTCGGCTATTTCATTTGTTCTGGACACATCTTCAAAGTCCAGTATGAAGCTCTCACCTTACCGAAGCGGGAAGGTGGCCTCGATTTGGTTAATGTGAGAGCCAGGACTACGGCACTTTACACCAATACTATGCTCCGGTTATGGAAAAGCCAAAATGCTAGTTTTACTGGAATGTTGACGACCGAGCTCGCACCTGTTTCGAGACGCCCACCGACGTCTTTGGCACACATCCCACCTCCGATGTCACATATCGGCCGTTTCTTTTTGGAGTACAGCTACATATGCACCGAGCTCCCCAGGACCAGGAAGACGACCACCCGCGACATCTACCGCCTTCTCCGAAAGTCTCCACCCCGCAACCCCGTTGAAACACTTCACCCCCAGGTTTCATGGCCTACAGTTTGGAAAACGATCCACCAACCATATCA
Source organism: Schistocerca piceifrons (assembly GCF_021461385.2). Lineage (NCBI taxonomy): Eukaryota > Metazoa > Arthropoda > Insecta > Orthoptera > Acrididae > Schistocerca > Schistocerca piceifrons. Next base: position 143,021,896 of record NC_060149.1, read on the forward strand.
CACCACTGACACCACCTCTATGTGGTACCTTCTCGTCAACGGCAAGTATACTACAAGACAGAAACTGCATCGCATCGCACTGGTGGACTCACCCCTGTGCCTCAAGTGCAATGTCGAAGATACAGATTTACATCGTTTTGAGTGTGGGCCAGCAGAGGCCGTCTGGACCCTCGTACAGAAGATTGTGGCTTTCTACCTCCGAGTACCACCACATCACGTTTCTCCTACCATGATGATATATCCCGACACGACCTACTTTCCGTCGGCTAAGTGGCACGCCATCACATGGAGCAGTGGCATGGCTGTCAACTACCTCTTCCGGGACGACGTCGTCGATCCGGCGGACTTTTGGACACGCCTCCAAGTACATCACCACACCCTTCGCCGACATCGACACTATCGGGCCACTTTCGCGAACTATTTACAGAGTATTTTCACCAACCCGCCTCAAAGCTGGAATCTCAAAGAACCGTGCCAGCCAAGACTGGACGATCCCACGATTCCCTTCAATGGTCAATGATAGAATGCGTTTTGTTCTGATGGCGCGCCAAAGTGGAGCATGGCGCGGAAAGTATTCCTATTTTATTTCACTTCTCTTTTGTCCTCCTCCTCTAGGTTTTTTTCTCCTTACACATGTTTATCCTTTTCACACATAGCTCTCTATCTGCAGCCTATTTGTTTTCTTTCTCCTGTGCTCCCAAACAAAACAAAACAAAAAAAAAAGTTGCTGCTGATGGTGAGACTGTATACTCATTTATGTTAACAAAAAAAATAAAAATAATAAAGAATAAAAAAAGAAGGCCGTTGCGGAAATATAGCTACCTTTTATGTTTTCCGTTTTCAAAGGATATTGTGTTATTTTATGAAGAACGTCGTCTTTTATTTTCATACACAAGAGGTTAAAAAAAATTTTTTAAAAAGTCGGTAGAGCACTTGCCCGCGAAAGGCAAAGGTCCCGAGTTAGAGTCTCGGTCCGGCACACAGTTTTAATCAGCCAGGAAGTTTCATATCAGCGCACACTCCGCTGTAGAGTGAAAATTTCATTCTATATATTTACAGTTGCAAATATGGACAACCATAACGGATTTCCCGATTATTGTTAGCCGTCGCCTTACCATTTGGCTATCCGAGTTGACAACATATGGAAGTTTGGGTGTGGTCGTGAGTAATGCTCGGATAGCCAAATGTTACTGTATGAAGATGGCGGACATGTCCGAAAGAAAAGATGCCATCTTCATTTCGTTTAAGGCTAACCGGTTGATGGCCTTCTTCAGTGCGGATGTACACGATTTGCATGAACACTTACTGAACTCGGTGGATTGCCTGCCGCGAGTAATGGGTATAATGGCAGAGACACTACGAATGTAGTGTGTGGGCTGTAAGTGGGTCTCACGGGGAGTGTGCCGGCCATAAATCCCTGCAGTCGCACTATCCTCTTTGCCCTCGGTGGGTCAGATGGATGCCGGCACGGTAGCTCGGCGTGTTCGGTCAGAGAGCTGGTTGGCCTCTGTAATAAAAAAAAACTGAGTGGAAGGATAAACAAACGAACTTGAACGGATGTCATGTGACGTCCGCAACGATCAAACCCGCCGATTAACAACGAACAATGGGGGAAAAAATGGCTAAAGCGTCTGACATGTAAGCGGGAGATCACGGATTCGACTCCCCCGTCGGGGCACACATTTTCAACTGTCCCCGTTGATGTATATCAACGCCTGTCAGCAGCTAATGGTATTGATTTAATTGTAAATGTTACTGTGTCCGCTCGCTATAAGCGGAAAATCCGGGTTTGAGTCCTGGTCCCCCACAATTTATCATTATCCTCATTCCATTATGCAGCTGATGGCTGTCCATATTCGCAACGAGTACATTTTTTGTATTTCATAACGGCTGTAGTCGCCGCAGTGCATCGTAATTCGTAATAACACAGGCACTGCAACATCGTACAGAAGTAGCAGTGTCCCTCAGTCCGCCCCGACAGTTGAATGGTCAGCGTGACGGATTGTCGTCCTAGGGGCCCCGGTTCTTTTCCCGGCTGGGTCGGGGATTTTCTACGCTCAGGCACTGGGTGTTGTGATTTCTTCATCATCATTTCATCCCCATCCGGGGCGCAGGATTGGTGTCGCATGTAATAAGACCTGCACCAAGGCGGCCGGACCTGCCCCGCAAGGGGCCTCCCGGCCAATGACGCCAAACGCTCCTTTCCATTTCTAGTGTCCCTCAGAAATCTATAAATTAGATCCGTTCATTCTCTTCATTGATATCATTTATACATCGTCTCTTTGTCAGCTACAATCCTTACCAGATTCCAATTAGAGAAAGTATGCTGTGGACGCTATTAGAAAGCAAGTAAATAACTCCAGCGGCTTCATTATTTTCAGCTTTGCAATTATCATAGATCTCACACACAATTTTGTACCAAGATCTGGAAGATCTCCGCCGAGGATTTGCAGTTATCTTCTCTCCAGCGCTACATTGCTCTGAAAATCATGAAAATTCAGTTCACAGTGAAAGGGATCGCTGTTACTCCCCCAGTACTGTTCATATTGAAACAGGAAGAATGACATGGATCGCAGCACAAGGAATCATCATAGAGGCTGTCACAGACGCAGCCACCACTTTGATGTGCCAATAGCGGTAATTATCAGCGTAAGGTAGGTACACAATAAGGTCCACCATATCCGTCGCAACCGCTTCTGATTCAACTCTTAAATTATTGTCCTACGAGATCATGTTCTTAATTTTTTTCCTTTTAATAATCTAAATCCATTTATTGATTTGTCTAATCGTTTCACTGCTTTGTCACTGCTCAATTATGGTGTCTTACGGATGACCTATGCTTCTATACGGGCTAACAGTGCTCGACCGAACCCCTTTTGATCAGACGTCCCATGTTAAAATGTAAGGTCGTGTACTCGGCCTCTGATAATTAGATAGAAACTAATTTTGATGCTGACTAACGTTTAGTTTCTCATTAGTGTTACCGGGCCATAGTGAATCTGAAACACCATGAATAATATTGTATGATATTGTCAGTCTAAAACACGATTTGACAAGTTTAAGATGCCCAACACCCAAAAGAAAACGTGTGTCAGGGCTGAAAAAAAGAGACTTTCCACATGTGTATTTATTAACTGAAATCAAACCATAGTCTCAAAACAATTCATAAACTAATTTCGGATGAGCCATCCATCGTACAACAAATTATTAATATCAATGCAACATAAAATAGCGAATTAAAATACGTTCATGAGAGTGGCAATGGCAGTCCGGCGAGAAGCAGTTTGAGATTTATGGCGACAAGCAGGTGATTCGAATGCTTGAAGTTCAGTACGGTACAGTAATATCGGCAGAGACAATTATCAAATTTGTTGTGAGAACGTGTGAGGCAATTACACCTACCATGTAAGGATACATTCAGGTAATTTAACTAATGCAAAATACTTTTTTTACGTTTTGTTATGATTTAGTGAGACTGAAACGCCTTTTGCAGCCTCTTACTAGCCATTACGTACAGGGTGTTAAACAGTATTCCGTACATTAAGAGGTGGTAGTATTGACCTAAACAAGGAAAAAATGTCCAGTAAACACGGACTCCAACAACACTTTAGGAGCTATGAGCACTTGTCCATCTTCGCTACTGTGAAAAACATCTCTTCCTCTGCGAGTCCTTTGCTGTTGTGAACGACCTACAGTTTGCAGTAAACAGATGAGAACGCATTATTCTGTAACTGTGAAACAGCAGAGCTTGTAAAGTACAAGGCATATGCTCGACGGTTGCTTCCATTTGCCAGACCGTAACAGAAGTTAACGTCTGCCATTTTCCACGTGGAAAATGCTGGTAAGAGCAAAGCTGAAACTACAATTTTAAATCATTTCACAGACTGTTTCATTATAACAAATGTATGTGCTGCACTTATCCGGAACTATGAATACGGTTTACAGTAACAACACTAAGTAAGAACGCTTTTCCTCACTGCTTCGCAATTCAGCAAACTAATACTATGTATTCAAATTAAGAAAGAAGCAAATCCATAGCGAAACCTCTGTTGACCATTATAATGTGGTAAGTACAATGACTACTCGTGCATATGCCTATTAAAATTGTTTTGTTTAAAAAAGACTGCTTGAAAACTTGTGTCTGAGGTATGATATGCACAAAGATGAACTTCATACAGGAACAGTACAAAATAGGTGGCTGATGAAGCTCTGTCAGCATCTGAATGGCCAATATTGTCAAATCGGTAATACTCGTCCTCACACTCTAATTTGATATTGACAATACCGATACTGAAAATATTTTTGGTGGCATCACTACTAATCCTCAATATTTCTAATATTGACAGTACGTCAATACGCACCCTTATATGACCAATATGTTCATAGTATATTAGTATTTTTGACAGTGTTGTCGAGCACATGAAGGACTCTTTAATACAGTGTTGATGGAGTATATACTTTGGTTTGTGTGTTGTGTGCTTTCTTGTGTATTCTTTGGTGTAATTAAAGGGACTTACCAGAGTGGTTTGTGTCTTTCAGTATTCTAGGGGCGAGACGCGGGATATTTTGCGATTTTTGATACATTTGTGTGTGAATTACTTAACTTTTGTTCAATATGATCCAAAATGGCTTACACGTTGACAAGAGAGATGCTGTTTCATTCGCGTCGTCAAAAGTGGAATTTCTCACATGTAAGGTACACACTGCATGCTTACAGCTAAGTTGTTGTTAACTGTAAATATTGGCTGCATGTTTGTCCTTAAACGGAGTCGCATTCGGTATTAGACTGTGAGTCTATTGCAAGCACAGCAACAACTAGAATAGCATTCGAGTTAAGGTTAGAAAACATTACAGTAGTGAAGTATGCAAGACACGCATAGCTGACCTCTAGTGACAAAGTTTTAACATTACGGCCTGTCAGGTGCTGCCACCTGTCGGCGACTAGCGGACATACGGATTAGCGCTGAGAAAGAAGCAAAGGTCTGCTGTTATTTGATGCTACAGTTACGAGTAAGCAGTAAGCATTGAACAAACGTACGAGAACAACTAATTGCCTCTTCAAAATGGAATGTAAGCGGGACATATAACATTCCAATGTCACATGCTTCAAATTAATTTCTTCGACTTTTCACAACCAAGAAGAAAATAAAATTCGACCGCAGTTTATCACAGGATAGGTCCCAATTTAATGACTTCGGACGACCGTTCAGGGCCTATTTGAGGCAGAATACGAAGCTTCTTTCATGGGACAGGGTGAAAGCAATACAAACGTTTCATGCTACAGTAATATACAGGACTACTGTAAATGATTCATTCGTTTTCAAAGTTCTGTTTTCAAATTATTACATGTACAAATATTATTGATGCTCGAATAGAACCATAAATCTATGAAGTTTTCATTTTTCACTCAACAAATGTTCTGTGAGAGCCCCTCTGGTCACACGACACACATCCAAGCGGTAGTCAAGTTCGTTCCATACCTTCCGTAGTAACATCTCGTCAGTGGTCATTGCAGCAGCATCAATGCATTTTCTGAGCTGTTCCAGTGTTCTTGGCAGTGGGGGTTACGTAAACAAGGTCCTTAATTATATACCCCAAAGGAAAAAGTCACTAGACGTTAGGTTCAGGCGACCTGGGGAGCCATGCGAACAAAGCCATATCATCTTCCCCACTGTGCCCAATCTAGCGATGCGGTATTTCGTCGTTTAGGTGCTCCAACGAGAGGGGTGCCCCGTCTTGTTGGAAGATAAAATTCTCGGAATGAGCTATCAGTGTTGGAAACAGTCACAACTGCAGCATATAAAGGTAACAGGTATTCGTCACAGTCTTGTCACTGAAGAAAAAAGGCCCATACAGCTTCGTCTGTGACGTTGCACAGAAAATATTAGGCCCTAACCTTCGGCGAATCTCGTTCATGTGTCACAATTTTACAAAGGCGTTCAGTGCCCCACACTCTCATATTGTGTTGCTTAACCTTTCCAGATAAATGTAAGGTTGCTTAATCGCGGAATATCGGGTTGGAGGCGAAATGTTCATTATTAAGTGTTTCCAGCACTGTGACGAAAAAAGTAAGGCGTGGGCCATAATTTTCCAGCTTTAGCTGTCGTAAGGGCTGCAAATATTACGTTTTGAAATGTAACCGCTGTCGCAAAACCTTCCACACATCTTGCTGCGGTGTTTCAAGTTAGTGGCTCTCGCGGACCATCGATTTTCTTTAACTGCGTAAGAAACTTTCCCTCAGTCTCTCCATGGTTGCATGTGGCACACTTGTTCGACCGATACTTTTTTGTTTGCAAAGACAGTCAATCCCCGTAAATTATCGATACCAACGTACAGTGCTCTGTTTACGTGGCGGATCTTTCCATATCTTCTTCTGAATGCCCGCTGCACTGTAGTAACAGTTAAACTCTCATATTCCAATACACATAAACTCCTTTTTTGGTTTGTCGCCATTTTGTCAAGGCACTGCGGTCATAACGCCAACTGGTGGGCTCAGTGCAAACTCAGTGAGTTTGCGGTTCTATTCATGCGTCAGTCATATTTGTACACGTAATACTTCGCAAAATATAGATCTGTGAAAATGAATCAGTCATGTATAGTAGCATTCTGTTTCGTAGGGCCACAATACTTGGTGTGATTAAAGGTATCGTTGAAGGTTTAATCCCTGTCTTCGCTTGCACCACGAGTCAGGCTGCTAATCTAGAAATGAACTCAACAATGTGCTCAGATATTTTTGTGTGCATTGTACAACTGTTTTCAGGCTGATGAGATCTTTGCCAGTCACTGGGTTCCCCAAGAGATCTATTACTTAAGTGCTCTAAGAGATATAGAGCGCCCTTAGCTACTCCAAAACGTATCCTTAGCTCACTCAGGACGCTTTCACGTGGAAATTGATCGTCTTACAGGAGATTTGGCGGGGAGGATGGTGGAAGCAAGAAATCACAAACCTCAGCCACAGTGCTCAGATGTCCTGCCAAGAAACTATTTTGTGCGCCTGTCGGGACGCTGTGTTTCTTCTGTTTGTGCCCGTCTAACGATGTTTTAATCTCTGCAATTTGATAATAAGTTTTGGAGAATATAACAGTATCTTTTAGATAGAAATGTTCTGCTTTTAAGATCAAATTGCTTATTGCATTATGCGTAAGTTGGTGATGTACCAAAATAATGAAATATGTCGCGTGGAATAAGAAGGAAATAAAATGTAGCAGCGGCGTGACACTTGTCTGAAAAGGTGGAGAGAAAAGGTAGCTTAGTAGTCTCAATGCCCACGTGTCTGTAATTAGTCTCACTTACAAGAAACTCCTTGAGTGCGAGGTCGCAAAATGCCAATGATGTTCACGGCATATGACACCCCATATATTTTCTAACATGCAACCACAATATTGGCTGCTAATGGCAACAGGAGGGGCGAGACTGGAAGTATCCAATGGCGAGTACAGCCTAAAGCTATGGAGCGTAGCTGAACTGCTTAGTCGACGAGTAAATCACAACAGTGCTACAGTGCTAGTAGTGTTGACAGAAAGCAGAGCAATGGCAGCAGTAAACAAAGCAGACATGGAATTATATCTACAGCCGTTGTCAGAGTCGACATTCCTTCAGAAAGGAACCCAAGGAATTTCGCAGAGTGATATGACATATTCCTGTTTCTGCAAGACGAATCAGTGGAATGTGTGGTGTCATAGCCGGCCGGAGTGGCCGTGCGGTTCTAGGCGCTACAGTCTGGAACCGCGAGACCGCTACGGTCGCAGGTTCGAATCCTGCCTCGGGCATGGATGTGTGTGATGTCCTTAGGTTAGTTAGGTTTAAGTAGTTCTAAGTTCTAGGGGACTGATGACCTCAGAAGTTGAGTCCCATAGTGCTCAGAGCCATTTGAACCATTTTTGTGGTGTCATATACGCTCGACTGTTCGGACAACGTTCATAAGGAGTTCAATGATGACGATACGTGTTTAAGAAGTGAAAGTGATGTTGAAATAGGTAGCGAGCCACGTAGTTCATCATCCTTGTCGGTCAGGGAGTCACAAATCCCGTCTCTAGTGAAGCGTAGTAAAGAACAATCGTTTTCTAAGGAGCAAGTACTGAACATAATTACGCACATGGAAGGTCATCCACGTCATAGTAAAATACAGTTATGAACAGATTTCGAATAAGATCGCAGCAATATGACACTGTAGTGCATTAGGAAAACTACGGACATTCAAGGGAAGACAAGGCGCACTTGTTACAAAAACTGGTGTTTGCGCGTTTCAAGGATGCTCGATGCAATTTACAAGATGTGCATGATAGTGACCTACTACGTTAGGCACATCAAATTGCGACCGACACAGATTAAAGTAATTTCAAGGGAAGCAGTGGATGGTTGCATAACTTCAAACAGTGCTACAGAACTGCAAGACGTAAGGTAACTAAATTTCAAACAAAGCGTCAACTTGACGATGCACGGCAAACTGCGGAATTAGCACGAAAATTTGTAGATGAGATAAACAAACTTACCCCACCGTTCAGCAAGGAATTTATTATGAAACTTCCTGGCAGATTAAAACTGTGTGCCCGACCGAGACTCGAACTCGGGACCGTTGCCTTTCGCGGGCAAGTGCTCTACCATCTGAGCTACCGAAGCACGACTCACGCCCGGTAGTCACAGCTTTTCTTCTGCCAGTACCTCGTCTCCTACCTTCCAAACTTTACAGAAGCTCTCGCAGGTGGCTCAGATGGACAGCCGGCACGGTAGCTCAGCGTGTTCGGTCAGCGGGTTACGTGCCCTCTGTAATAAAAAAACTGAGTCCATCGATCAACAACGAACATAAATGGATGTCTTACGGCGTCCGCCCCGAGCAGACACAATGAACAAAACCGAACAAAATGAGATTAAAAAAAAAAAAAAAGAAAGATGGTAGAGCACTTGCCCGCGAAAGGCAAAGGTCCCGAGTTCGAGTCTCGGTCGGGCACACAGTTTTAATCTGCCAGGAAGTTTCATATCAGCGCACACTCCGCTGCAGAGTGAAAATCGCATTCTGGAAGGAATTTATTTTCAACCCCGACCAGTCGGGATTTGAAGAGGAAATGCATATGAAGGAACCATGATAACGGGGGATACCAAGAGAGTTGTATCAAGATCAACTAACATCAATGCCTTAACGCATTCGTATACAACTATGCCTACTGTTAATCTGGATGGTAAATTGGCTGGAAAATTATTTATTGTGCTGCGAGAAGATGGAGGTGCTCTGCCCCTTACGATTCTTTCTGGTGTGTGGAATCTTGCAAGGGCAGTAGACAATATTTACGTCACAGCAAGCAAGGGTGGGAAAATGGGCTTACGAGAACTACAACTGTGGTATGGACACTGCTATTGGCCAATAGCTGGTCGAAATAACGTGCGTTTGCTTGATTCCTGGTCTGTGTATAAAAATCATACTCCTTTAGAGCAAACTATCCTTCCTGAAAAGTGTGTGACATTGCAGTTCATACCACCTAGAAACACTGGACAAATTCAGCCTATGGATGTTTTTTTTCCGTGCACATAAAACATATTACCGCACTATCTGCAGCTATGTCTTAGAATATAGCCAGTTTCACGATAAGCTCCACAGCGGACTGTTTCGCAATCGGTTGCATGCCATAACATTCCATCAGTTCTCATGACCTCGTTAAAACAGTATGATTCTATATGCATTTTTAAGAGTGGAGACCCGGCTGAATGTCCTGCACGGTTTGTAGCTCCCAAGGAAAATCGCCTGTTATCTTGACGGTGCGAACATTTGTGATTAGTGTGGCGCGCCATTTTTCATTGTGTGTTCATAGTGTTCATGGCGCAAGTTAAATGTTTGTTTGAACGTTTGTTGAATATCGACGATGTTCATTTCGTGAAGTGTAATACATACACATCCCGTGGAAGATTGATCCCTGCACCTCCCGGAAACTCGTTTTCTGTTACCCTCCTGATGCACGTGGTGTCATTACAAGCTAATGTTTTTCTTCTATCATAATTGTTAACATAACACCTTAAAATGCGCTTTACTGAAGATTGAACTTGCGCCACGCACTCAAGAGGTTCCTTGTTAGACACGTAAGATAGGGCAATCCTTCACCCAGTTACTACAATTCAATATGATTTCAGAGCTACTGCCTAAGATCTCAATAAGTTTAAAATTCCTGATGGCAACATATCTGCAATATTGCCATGAAAAGATACTAGAAATCGTTTCGTGACGCTTTTCTCGTAATTTATCTGTGTGTAAATAGAATTAACTCTTTGAGGGGCAGGTAAACACCACTAAAATTTACCCTATTGGGGCAAGAAAATTTATTTGCAAATTTCAAATTTCTTTTACTTGTAACACATTTGGTTTATTGTCTTGACATGTTTGATACATTGAGTTTGTAAAAATTCACTCAAACAACAACAAAATATTAACATTAAATGAGGTCACTACAGGTAACCACCACCCCATTACAGTATACAAATTCAATATTTGGTGGTTGAACTTTGAAATAACTAGTTTTTAATTTTCGTGGTATCTCTTGAAACAGTTCTTTCTTGCTCTCAGACACAAAGGTACTTTGCACACTGAACACATACACACTGTTCGCACTGGATTCTTCTTTGAACTGCAAACTGCACATCTTCTAGATGATGAGTGAATTGGTTGATGTTTCTGCTTTCGTGGCGAATACTTTCGTCTACCTATGGTTTGTGTGATTTGATCTGAGTTGCTGTACTACTTTGGGATACAGAAGCAAAATTAGCTGCCACTGAAACTATTTTTGGAGCCAACAAGATTTTGTACACCTCTCGATGGAAGTCTTTATTGGAGAACTGCTCCATTTCGATTTCTTTGTGCATAATGAACGCGTTTGTCATACTGCAGTCTGAAAAGTGAAAAAACAATCTCATCCACCATTTCTTGCTTTTTCTGTCAATAGCATAGTCTGACTTTAGTCGATCAAAATTATCCACATAGTTCATACTGGAATTGTAGTCTTTCAATACAATTGGACAAGTGATATTGGTTATTGTTCCATCTTTCATTTTTTGAGTTACTGTGAACACATCTGATGGTAAATGACATGTTGAAATCAAGTTGACTGCCCTGTTATCTTTCCATCTATAGATTAGTATGCCATCATTGCTTATTTTGTAATCGAATTCACCTCTCTCCGGTTCCTTTTCCTCCTTGAGTTTTGGTATGTTTTTCCTTCTGGGATTTATTGTTCCACAAGCGTACACACCATTGGATTTTAGGTCCTTGAACAGATCATATGATGTAAAATAATTGTCCATGAAAATAATATGATTCTTTCCATGAAGACCACTGCTTAATTTTAGAACCACACGACTGCACACAAGACTAGAACTTGAACAGCTAGTCGTGAATGTGGGGTCATTTCAATCAGTGCCATCACTGTCAACACTGCTGTCACTAGAAGGTATTTCTTCAAATAAAATTCGGTAACATTCGTCCTCAGTTATTTCTTTTCGGCTAGACATATTCGATGGAGACGAAGAAAATATACTGGGTGGGCAAGAAGGGTGGTGGTTAGCAGCACTAACCACACAGAAATTTGTTAATAAAACATGGAAAATTCTATTTCAATTTAAAGTTACATCACACGAAGACTTATATGTGTTCAACTCATAAATATAAGCAATTACTTACCAAAAATAGTCGTATAAAGAAGAGCCACAGAGAATACTGCACGCCGCTTCCAAGAACAGTGCTAACAATTAAGAAGTATCAACTATTGTTCTGAATACGCTGCAAAAATTCGCGCAGAAGACCTGCACTGCCATCTAGCGGCATTTTAGGCAACAATTAGCTGGTTGGCAGAGAGACTACTGGCCCCTGAGTGGTAAAGGGAGAAAATATTATGTGGTTAGCCACAGTGACCACCGCCCATTGAAACCGTCTACGTATGTGGTTAGTTACAGTTTTGCCTGCCCTTCAAAGAGTTAAGATATATTAAACGGTTCCGGGAATGCAGTAGAGTAAAATCGTATGGCATGATAGGCTGGGAGTCCCTCAAGAGGGATGTTCAGCCGCCTGCTTGCAAGTTCTTTCAAACGAATGCCACGTCGGCAACTTAACCTATCTCAGTGGACCTACCGAGGAAAGGGGACCTACAGTTTAACGTGGAATCAGAATCACTTGTCGTTCCTGCAAAAACTTTCAATCTCTAAAGAGATAAACGCTTTCTTAAAGGCAGATTGAAAAATTCAGGTGTCCAACTGGAATGCGATTCCGCGACCTTATGATTCGAGGGTCGCATTTTACCGCTAGACTACTAACAAGGGGAACCCGCCATAGGTCTTTCTCTGATACAGTCGAAACTTGCAGGATGAAAATAAAGGGACACCTATGTTGGCTTAGGTGCCAACAATCAATGCTTCAGGAGCAAATCATGTTTAAAGTCTCGAAGCTACTTCATCAGATAACTCCTGCACCATTTATCCGCTTGAGCTGGAAGCGCAGTGAAACTTCCCCTTTGAACAATTTATACACGACTGTGCTTAACCTGACACACAATATTTTTAGCGCAACGCAATCTGACTTTCAAAATTCCCTACAAAAGAATGGCCCTGACTAACATTAAACTATACCTTTCACAAATCACTTACCTCACAAAAATCTTCGCTGCTCAAGCTACTGCAATACAGCAAGCGCCACTACTGCCAGCTAAATAAAAGATTCAAACTACTGAAGGCACTAACTACTGATAGGGATAGTTAGCAAATGAAAGATATTAATAGAGAACAAACAATGTATTTACCTTAATATCATCACAAGTCATAATATATATATCAGTTCATGACAAATTGCAAACCTCCGCCATCTCTCTCCCCACATCCACCACTGCTGGCGGCTCACCTCCAACTGCGCAATGCTACGCGCTGTTCACAGCCAGCTGCCGCTGCCCAACACTACAATGGCAGACAACAATGCAAACTAGCCACAGACTGCACACAGCACAGCCAGTGATTTTCATATTGAGCGCTACGTAACGTTGCCAATAAGAAAACATAAACAGCCTACTTACATAGAGAAAACATAAACAGCGTACTTACATAGAGAAAACATAAACAGCCTACTTACAGCAGTAGTTGGGCGAACCTACAGATTAGCGGTAACGTCGTCGTCTCGCTTTTGAGCCCAGCCACTGCTTAGAGTTTTGGAGTGTCAAGGCCCTTAAAAAAGTATGTAGCTAGGAGCGCAGCTTACAATTTTTGCTCACAGTGTTCAATTCGAGTGTTATGATTTTTTCTTTTTTTTTCCTCTCTCTTGCAGCCACAGAAGTATGTTACATTGTGAAATACAATGGAATAAATATACAAAAGAAATTAACATTTCACATCTTATTAAAAAATCTTACATATGTTATGTAACTAACGGTAACTGAAAATTAAACATTTATAAATTCTGTTATTTCATATTTTACTTTGATTTTTGCTTTTATGTTTCAAGGGAACCAGTGCGTTCCCCAGAGTGATATCTCTGACAAAAAATGTTCAGAGCTTCAATATTAGGGAGAACCACGAACAACGTGTCGAGTCACATATGCCAGAGTCAAATTTTTTAATGTGAACAGAATTAGGAAAACATTCCCGCTAACGCAGCTATATACCTCGCGATCTGCGATAATTTCGGGGCAAACTACGCTCGAAATCTGAAGCCTGCAATTTCATTATCAATCAAGTCGTGTATTTGAATTGCATCACTTCTACCTGTGATTTCCCTTTGCTATGAAATGGAAATAACGCATTCTTCATCTGTCATTAAACGTATGCATCGCAGAGTTTACATAAAGGCATGCGCTTTGGAGGAATTACTTTGAACGAACGTGTCGGTATTCCTAATTTTCGACAAACAGCTCATCGTATAAAGAAGATCGCTTTGCTCACCACACGAAGTCTTACGTGAGACGCAAAACATTTTCCGAAAACTGATGATAGGCTATTTTTGTGAACTCTTCCGATTATATGGCCGTTGTGTGCAGGTTCTCTCGCCATTACATTAACTGGTTTAAGACTTGTAGGGCTCGAGTACCAAATTTGGCACTGGCTTATTGGAGGCAAACAAATACTTTTGGTAACAGTTTCCTGGAAAGTGTTAATCCGTGTCAGTTGTGATGATAAAAGCTAGCCTTAATAATATTTGAAATGCTCACTTCTTTGTTTCTATAATTCCATTGTATTTAACCACGTCACAAAAGAAATTAATCCCGCATACTTCCTGTAGGATCGTGCGCTATCGAAACCGCGCCGAAGTGTTGTCATTCAGCCTCTGTTGTTATTGTGGGTATAGAACATGCCTATCTCAAGGGCCCGCTTTGTATTTTGCTCTTCAAAAATGGCTCTGAGCACTATGGGACTTAACTTCTGAGGTCATCAGTCCCCTAGAACTTAGAACTACTTAAACCTAACTAACCTAAGGACATCACACACATCCATGCCCGAGGCAGGATTCGAACCTGCGACCGTAGCAGTCGCGCGGTTCCGGACTGAGCGCCTAGAACCGCTAGACCACCGCGGCCGGCTATTTTGCTCTGCCTTGATGTTATTAAAGATAAGTAACAGACGTTTATTGAACAAGACATGTGCATCTAATTATTTTGCTCTCTGTCTTAGAAGCAACCAACTCCATGGCATCTAGCACTGGGACGGCCAGACACTTCCACGGCAGACGGCCATTTGTGGGCGAGCGGTTCTAGACGCTTCAGTCCGGAACCGCGCTGCTGCTACGGTCGCAGGTTCGAATCCTGCCTCGGGCATGGACGTGTGTGATGTCCATAGGTTAGTTAGGTTGAACTAGCTCTAAGTCTAGGGGACTGATGACCTCAGATGTTAAGTCCCATAGTGTTCAGAGCCATTTGAACCATTTTCGAACTTCCGCGGCACCAAGATGAGAGAAAAAAACATAAAATTTGGTTTGAACATGGGGCGCAAAAGTTCGTAGCTGTACTCCTAGTCACTGCACTACCAACTCACTTGGATAGGCGGTGCGTGAGAAGGCTGATTAAGTGCCATCGAAACCTTGACCGTCATTTTCTCGGAAACTAAAGAGTGTTGACACCTGAGTCAAAATAAGTGTCCCTTTATTTTTATCCTTGTTTCACCGTGCCAAGTTTCTATTGTATCAGCGAGCGACCTTTGGCGGATTCCCCTTGCAAGACAGACGGATCTGTGAAGAGGGGCAGAGGATTGGGTTTTCATGGTCGACTGCGACGTCATTAGGGACGAAGGTGAAGCTCACGCTCGGATCAGGGAAGAATCGCTAACAATCGACCGCATCCTTCGCGAAGAAACCATCCCGACGTTTGTTATAATCAGTTTTGAGAAACTGAAGAAAACAAACATCGGCATGGCAGGGAGTGTGTTGCCACTGCGCCATTTCGCTCCTTGGGGTATTTGAGATGAACAGCGTAGGTGTCTCACCCTGCATAAGAAATTTATGTGAACATTTGTTGGGTATTCTCATCATAAATTCTGTTACGTCCTAGTGACATTTGTTACTCTCCCCATTCAGTAGTATGCGTCTTTTGCGCCTATCCTTAGATATCAAACAACTCTCTCGGCGCTTACAGTGATTTGTTAATACTGATATCCGTTTTCGGGCGGATTGTAGGCAACAACCAGCAGTCTGGGCAGCAAAGTAGAACAGCTCTGAGAAATATTGTCTGTTGCTTTGAATTAGTTGAGCTGACGTCTATTTTGTTTCCTATATTGTTATTTTCTCCCACTCCTCCACACGAGCGATCAGTGCAAGGCTGTCAGCTGTTACATTCCTGCGAATGACCGGCTTCCCTTCGGGTAGAGTTCGTTCGTTATCAGTTCCCGACAGGGAAAGTAGATAGTGTTTGCTTGGCGACTGTTAGCCGCTTATTTTCTCTGCCTTTGCAGAAGTCAGCCCTGCCTCTGAGACTGGGAATTTACTTCGTCTATTCTAAGCTGTTTCTTCCGAAGTACAAGTATTACTTAAAACATTCTTATATTTATGGCTGAAGATCTGAGCTGATGCTCCCGCTATACTTTTCTCGAATTTCGTTATCGGGCCTATGACAGGAGTCGAACCTTATGTGTGCAAGGTGGCATGCGCCAAACCAAGCCACGGCTAATATTTGCACACACCTGCTAGCGTTGTTGCCTGTGATGGACTTTGTGTCAATCCTTAAATGAGTGCCGCAGTATACGTAAACAGTTTAGATACCGAAACGCGTAGAAGTCATTTTACAATGTTTACAAGAAAAGTGCATGTTCGCTTCTTCGGTACACTGGCAGGCTGCGTAACACAGCGTTAAGGAAGAGCGTGTGGGAGTAGTTCCGTAAAGAGTACCTAAGATAAGGGAGCTTATTAGATTTTTGAAACAGTTTTATTGAAATGGAAGCGATAAGCAACACAGAGAGGGCATTAGGTACTAAGGCATTTCCGCGTGTTCTGGAGAACCGTGTGTAAATTTCATTATCCTAAACGGTGCTATTATATCTTTTCAGCAACGTCACTGTCAACACGGAGTTAAAACGTAACAAAAACTGAAAACAGGCCGGTCCCTTCTCTCCCCCAACACGTTTGTACGAGTCCTGATAATATCGTCGTTAAATATTTACGGTGTCGTAAATATTCGAGCTAGGTGCTTCATTCCAACAATCGAACAATGAATACATCCCACGCACTGCAGATTGCATTAGCGATTTCCTAGTGTTTCGTTCATGTTACAGACACGGAAAAAAAATTAGTTACTCCCTGTAGAAACCACTCTAATACCGTGCAACACCGCCTCTAGCTTGAAGTTCGTCCATAAAGAGACTCCACAATTTTCTTCAGGTATGCTCCATCAAACTGAAGCCGCCGATTGAATGGTTCAAATGGCCCTCAGCACTATAGGACTTAACATCTGAGGTTATCAGTCTCTTAGACTTAGAACTACTTAAACCCAACTAACCTAAGGACATCATACATATCCATGCCGGAGACAGGATTCGAACCTGCGACCGTAGCAGCAGCGTGGTTCCAGACTGAAGCGCCTAGAACCTCTCGGCCACAACGGCCGGCTGAAGACGCCCATTGATGACTGGATCCTGTAGAGTTGTCAAATTGCGTAATGTTGATTGCTACGTTCTTCAGATCATCCCAGATATTTATTACGGGGTTACATCTGGTGATTTAGCGTACCAGTGGAGGTGCAATGGGATGATTGAGTATTTTTCAAACTAGGAACGCACGCGAGCAGCACCATGAACGCCGTTTTCCTCATCTTAGAAGACATACTCGCCAACGGCCTTGCCGCAGTGGTACCAACGGTTCTCGTCAGATCGACGAAGTTAAGCGCTGTCGGGTTGGGCTATATCTTGGATGAGTGACCATCCGGTCTGCCGAGCGCTTTTGACAAGTGGGGTGCACTCAGCCCTTGTGAGGCAAACTGAGGAGCTATTTGACTGAGAAGTAGCCGTTCCAGTCTCGTAAACTGACATATGGGTGGGAGAGCGGCGTGCTGACCACATGCCCCTCCATATCCGCATCCAGTGTCGCCTGTGGACTGAGGATGACATGGCGGTTGTTGGGCACCGGTGGGCCTTCATGGCCAGTTCGGGCGGAGTTAGTTAGTTAGTTAGTTAGTAGACATACTCACCTGAAGATATAAGAGAAAGTTGGGTCACCGAGAATGTTGAAGTAAACATCCTGGTTCATGTTGACGGTAATCTGAATGAGAGGGCCCAACCGTGGACAAAAAACACCCTCAAACATCACAAAACCATGTTCAACCTGAATTACACCCTCCGCACACTGTGAATTAAGCGCCTCATGGGGTCGTCGACGCCGGTCGGTGTGGCCGAGCGGTTCTAGGAGCTACAGTCTGGAACCGCGCGACCGCTACGGTCGCCGGTTCGAATCCTGCATCGGGCATGGATGTTTGTGGTGTCCTTGGGTTAGTTAAGTTTAAGTAGTTCTAAGTTCTAGGGACTGATGACTTCAGAAGTTAAGTCCCATAGTGCTCAGAGCCATTTGGACCATTTTTGGGTCGTCGACGGCAGTTTTACGTCCTATAAAGCTCTTCAAAGCGACCAGTGCTCCTTTTTAGTCAGACGTTTAATTTTGTGTCCGGTGAGCTAATGTCTTGTTTTATACTGACGCAGCGAAATCTCAATACAAGGTACGCATGTTCAAAAATTTTACATTAAAAATTTTACTTCTTCTATTCTCCGCTGTTTCTTCCGAAGTACAAGTATTACTTAAAATATTCTTGTATTTGTGGCTGAAGATCTGAGCTGATGCTCCCGCTACACTTCTCCCGACTGTCGTTATAGGGCCTATGCCAGGAGTCGAACCTTATGTTCGCAAGGTGACATGTGCCAAAGGAAGTGAGCGTGTCAGCCAGTTTCAGATATTCTGGTACTGCGTCATTTAGAGATACATAAGGTATCAAGTACAAGACGTATTTTACACCCATTCTGACATATGCTTCGCAGACCTGGGCAATGACAAGTAGAGTGGACAAGAGACTCCAAGCCAGTGAAATGAAATTCCTAAGAGGTATGTTAGGGAAAACGAAGACAGACAGAGTGAGAGATGAAAATGTTAGGAACGAAACTGGAATAAAAAAGTTGACTGAGAGAACCGAGAAAAATTAGTCAGAATGATTTGGAAATGTAATGAGAATGAAGGTGGAAGAATATCAAATCGGATGCTGGAGATCAAGTGTGAGGGCAGGAGAGAAACCTAGAGCATGATAGATTGACTCAATAAAGAACAGTTTAAGAAGAAGGAATCTAGACTGAAAAAATAAGTTATAGAAGAAAAATGGTGGAAAGGCAGGCGAAAGGGAAGAAGTACCATAGATGTCTCAACCCGCCCTGATGCTGGATAACGGGGAGAGGAAGACGACGACCAGAATATCAATTAAATTAACGTAATATAAAGAGTACTAAGTAAGTTCAACACATTGATGGTAAAGTTATTAAAACACGAAGCATGAAGGTGCTATTACAACAAGATCTGTTACATACATTCAGAACCATAAATAAATTCCACCGCTCAATATCGTAGATTCCGAAATTCCGAAACGATTATGCGGCGCTTTCAATTGAAACGTGACGATATGATTTCACTGTACTCATGGAAGAATCGTATAATTCGGATTGATTATCTGGTACGTGCGTTACAAGACGCGGTTGAACTTGTCTGGACTTCACATCGGCTCGTCATTTCACCATAGCGATACATCTATCACTTTTTTTCGTATCACCGCCTTAAATCGTGAGTTCCAGTGGCATAAATTAAATAAACTATTTAAATTGAGTATAATGACGAATAAAAACAAAAGATTCATAAAATACTTTTAATTTTTTCGTTTAAGGCGGATATCACGCCCAAAATCTCAGCTGTCGTGTAGACAACATAGCCTAGATTGTTTATATTTTTACTTGACAGTTGATGTGCAGATATTACTTTGGCTTCAAATGGCTCTGAGCACTATGGGACTTAACAGCTGTGGTCATCAGTCCCCTAGAACTTAGAACTACTTAAACGTAACTAACCTAAGGACATCACACACATCCATGCCCGAGGCAGGATTCGAACCTGCGACCGTAGCAGTCGCGCGGTTCCGGACTGCGCGCCTAGAACCGCGAGACCACCGCGGCCGGCTATTACTTTGGCAATATTGTTGATGAATTTATGATGTCAAATTTGTTGTACCTGTTGTACGTCTCGTTACATACTCTGAAAGCAACAGTGTGGTGCCTGATGATGCGATTACTTGTCTTATTCCATTCGTATACGGAGAGAGGGAAAACCAACTGTCAGTTCGCTTCAGTCTCTCACGATCTCTGAGCGAGATAGATGATGACGGTGGTAGGATTTCTCGCAGTCTTGTGGGAATGTCGGTTCACTACATTTTCCTGATGTCTTCCTACGTAGCTGAGTGGCCGGCGCAGCTGACTGCCATGCGAGGCACACATGTTCGATTCTCGGTAAGGCCAGGAATTTTCCCTTAGTCAGAAGAGTGATATGGGCTGCACTCAGCCTCCTGAGGACAACTGAGAAGCTACTCGACCGAGTTGTAGCTGTTCCAAGGTCAAGAAAAACGACAACGACCGGGACAGTGGTGTGCTGACCACATGCCCTTCCATCACGCATCCAGTGGCGCCATTAGCGGAGGATGACACGGCGGTCGGTCGTGCCCGATTACCCCTTCTAGGGCCGGAACACGTAACTGTGCTATTACTTACATTTACCCACCAGAGCATCGTGAAACGACGTCGCCCTTCTTTCAACGATTTCGGTTTAAGTTCCCTAAATATCTCTTTCACACTCCCGTGACGTGTTGCGACACCTACGTGGTATTTCTGATTTCGTTCAATGTCTGCTGTCTTGCCTGCTTAATAAGGACTCCAAACACCGGAGTAGTGTTCTATACTAGCACCTTGTGTGATTTCCTTTGCAGACACACTGCAGTTTCCTTTAACATTACGAACAAATCTACGTTCTCCATTTGTAACACTCTTAAATCTGTAATACTCTTAAATCTACAACCCTAAAGCGGGAAAATTTTACATTGCTACTATATCATCTTGAAGTGTACTACTCCACATTTTATTGGTTTAAATGGTTCAAATGGCTCTGAGCACTATGGGACCCAACTTCTGAGGTCATCAGTCCCCTAGAACTTAGAACTACTTAAACCTAACTAACCTAAGGACATCACACACATCCATGCCCGAGGCAGGATTCGAACCTGCGACTGTAGCAGTCGCGCGGTTCCAGACTGTAGCACCTAGAACCGCTCGGCCACCCAGGCCGGCCCTCATTTTATTCAAAGGACGTCCTATTGGAGGTTATGCATTAGTTAATTGCAATTATTAGATCTGCAGTCGTATTTTACATACCACATTAAGTTCAAAATGTCTTGTTTTACAACCTACTACGATCGTAAATTTTACGAGGGCTTAGTAATCTAGGGTTACATGCTTAAACAATGTGACCAGCACCAGGAGTTGACCACTAACTTTTTAACAGGATATTACCGGGTTATTTCTCCCTGATATGGGTATTAATATTCTATTTATCCAAATCTAAAGAGAGCTGACATTCATTACACCAAGGGGAAAACTTTCTTCAGTCTAGTGGTGCTGGTTACGCTATTCGATGATGAAGTTAGCATGAAGATGTCGTTATTAAAAGGTCTGTTACTTACATTCACAACCATCGCTCATTAAACGCAGATTCGGAAATTCCTATATGAGTGTGCTCCCTGCCGCCGTTGGATAAGCAGCTGCAGCAGCAAGTCGTATACTCCTAGCTCACTCATTTGTTACATAGTTTAATTCTTAAATTCTTTGCGTGTTTTTGGTACTTGCATTGTTTAATTCATAAATTTCGGGCGTATTATAGTATTTGAGAGTTGTAGCATCGCGTTTTAGTACCTGAATAGTGTAAAATCGTGTAGTCTCCTTCCGCCGCCGAGCAGTGTGTCAGCAGTGCGCAAGTAGCAACATTACTGCATTTACTAGGCAATCTTGTATTTTAATAACCGTTTAAATTTTGTGTCGATTTGTTTGCGCTCTCTGTAGATTAGTTCAGGCGTTCTTTGCACAAGTTTTTAGCATGGATAGGGACTGCAACTGCTGTGTTCGGATGCAGGCTGAGTTGGCATCCCTTCGCTCCCAGCTTCAGGCAGTGTTGGCTTCGGTCACACAGCTTGAGGCTGTTGCCAATGGGCATCACTGTGGGGGTCCGGATGGGGGTTTGTCGGGGACGGCCAGCTCGTCCCACGCATCCCCCGATCGGACTACGACTGTGGTTGCCCGGGATACTGCCCGCATTGAGGCTAATCCCTCACCTGTGGTAGAGTGGGAGGTCGTCTCAAGGTGTGGCAGGGGGCGAAAGACATGCCGGAGGGCTGAACTGAAGGCCTCTCCAGTTTGTCTGACGAACCGGTTTCAGGCTCTGTCTCAGGCTGATACTGATCTTCGGCCTGACATGGCTGCTTGTCCTGTTCCAGAGGTTGCCCCTCAGTCTGCAAGATCCGGGCGGTCACAGAGGGTGGGCTTACTGGTAGTTGGGAGCTCCAACGTCAGGCGTGTAATGGGGCCCCTTAGGGATATGGCAGCAAGAGAGGGGAAGAAAACCAATGTGCACTCCGTGTGCATACCGGGGGGAGTCACTCCAGATGTGGAAAGGGTCCTTCCGGATGCCATGAAGGGTACAGGGTGCACCCATCTGCAGGTGGTCGCTCATGTCGGCACCAATGATGTGTGTCGCTATGAATTGGAGGAAATCCTCTCTGACTTCCGGCGGCTATCTGATTTGGTGAAGACTGCCAGTCTCGCTAGCGGGATGAAAGCAGAGCTCACCATCTGCAGCATCGTCGACAGGACTGACTGCGGACCTTTGGTACACAGCCGAGTGGAGGGTCTGAATCAGAGGCTGAGACGGTTCTGCGACCGTGTGGGCTGCAGATTCCTTGAATTGCGCCATAGGGTGGTGGGGTTTCGGGTTCCGCTGGATAGGTCAGGAGTCCACTACACGCAACAAGCGGCTACACTGGTAGCAGGGGTTGTATGGCGTGGGCTGGGCGGTTTTTTAGGTTAGATGGCCTTGGGCAAGTACAGAAAGGGCAACAGCCTCAACGGGTGCGGGGCAAAATCGGGACATGCGGGGACCAAGCAGCAATCGGTATTGTAATTGTAAACTGTCGAAGCTGCGTTGGTAAAGTACTGGAACTTCAAGCACTGATAGAATGCACCGAAGCTGAAATCGTTATAAGTACAGAAAGCTGGCTGAAGCCAGAGATAAATTCTGCCGAAATTTTTACAAAGGTACAGACGGTGTTTAGAAAGGATAGATTGCATGCAACCGGTGGCGGAGTGTTCGTCGCTGTTAGTAGTAGTTTATCCTGTAGTGCAGTAGAAGTGGATAGTTCCTGTGAATTATTATGGGTGGAGGTTACACTCAACAACCGAGGTAGGTTAATAATTGGCTCCTTTTACCGACTCCCGACTCAGCAGCATTAGTGGCAGAACAACTGAGTGAAAATTTGGAATACATTTCACATAAATTTTCTCAGCATGTTATAGTCTTAGGTGGAGATTTCAATTTACCAGATATAGACTGGGACACTCAGATGTTTAGGACGGGTGGTAGGGACAGAGCATCGAGTGACATTATACTGAGTGCACTATCCGAAAATTACCTCGAGCAATTAAACAGAGAACCGACTCGTGGAGATAACATCTTGGACCTACTGATAACAAACAGACCCGAACTTTTCGACTCTGTATGTACAGAACAGGAAATCAGTGATCATAAGGCCGTTGCAGCATCCCTGAATATGGAAGTTAATAGGAATATAAAAAAAGGGAGGAAGGTTTATCTGTTTAGCAAGTGTAATAGAAGGCAGATTTCAGACTACCTAACAGATAAAAACGAAAATTTCTGTTCCGACACTGACAATGTTGAGTGTTTATGGAAAAAGTTCAAGGCAATCGTAAAATGCGTTTTAGACAGGTACGTGCCGAGGAAAACTGTGAGGGACGGGAAAAACCCACCGTGGTACAACAACAAAGTTAGGAAACTACTGCGAAAGCAAAGAGAGCTTCATTCCAAGTTTAAACGCAGCCAAAACCTCTCAGACAAACAGAAGCTAAACGATGTCAAAGTTAGCGTAAGGAGGGCTATGCGTGAAGCGTTCAGTGAATTGAAAAGTAAAATTCTATGTACCGACTTGACAGAAAATCCTAGGAAGTTCTGGTCTTACGTTAAATCAGTAAGTGGCTCGAAACAGCATATCCAGACACTTCGGGATGATGATGGCATTGAAACAGAGGATGACACGCGTAAAGCTGAAATACTAAACACCTTTTTCCAAAGCTGTTTCACAGAGGAAGACCGCACTGCAGTTCCTTCTCTAAATCCTCGCACAAACGAAAAAATGGCTGACATCGAAATAAGTGTCCAAGGAATAGAAAAGCAACTGGAATCACTCAACAGAGGAAAGTCCACTGGACCTGACGGGATACCAATTCGATTCTACACAGAGTATGCGAAAGAACTTGCCCCCCTTCTAACAGCTGTGTACCGCAAGTCTCTAGAGGAACGGAAGGTTCCAAATGATTGGAAAAGAACACAGGTAGTCCCAGTCTTCAAGAAGGGTTGTCGAGCAGATGTGCAAAACTATAGATCTATATCTCTGACGTCGATCTGTTGTAGAATTTTAGAACATGTTTTTTGCTCGCGTATCATGTCGTTTTTGGAAACCCAGAATCTACTCTGTAGGAATCAACATGGATTCTGGAAACAGTGATCGTGTGAGACCCAACTCGCTTTATTTGTTCATGAGACCCAGAAAATATTAGATACAGGCTCCCAGGTAGATGCTATTTTCCTTGACTTCCGGAAGGCATTCGATACAGTTCCGCACTGTCGCCTGATAAACAAAGTAAGAGCCTACGGAATATCAGACCAGCTGTGTGGCTGGATTGAAGAGTTTTTAGCAAACAGAACACAGCATGTTGTTATCAATGGAGAGACGTCTACAGACGTTAAAGTAACCTCTGGCGTGCCACAGGGGAGTGTTATGGGACCGTTGCTTTTCACAGTATATATAAATGACCTAGTAGATAGTGTCGGAAGTTCCATGCGGCTTTTCGCGGATGATGCTGTAGTATACAGAGAAGTTGCAGCATTAGAAAAGTGTAGCGAAATGCAGGAAGATCTGCAGCGGACAGGCACTTGGTGCAGGGAGTGGCAACTGACCCTTAACATAGACAAATGTAATGTATTGCGAATACATAGAAAGAAGGATCCTTTATTGTATGATTATATGATAGCGGAACAAACACTGGTAGCAGTTACTTCTGTAAAATATCTGGGAGTATGCGTGCGGAACGATTTGAAGTGGAATGATCATATAAAATTAATTGTTGGTAAGGCGGGTACCAGGTTGAGATTCATTGGGAGAGTCCTTAGAAAATGTAGTCCATCAACAAAGGAGGTGGCTTACAAAACACTCGTTCGACCTATACTTGAGTATTGCTCATCAGTGTGGGATCCGTACCAGATCGGGTTGACGGAGGAGATAGAGAAGATCCAAAGAAGATCGGCGCGTTTCGTCACAGGGTTATTTGGTAAGCGTGATAGCGTTACGGAGATGTTTAACAAACTCAAGTGGCAGACTCTGCAAGAGAGGCGCTCTGCATCGCGGTGTAGCTTGCTCGCCAGGTTTCGAGAGGGTGCGTTTCTGGATGAGGTATCGAATATATTGCTTCCCCCTACTTATACCTCCCGAGGAGATAACGAATGTAAAATTAGAGAGATTAGAGCGCGAACGGAGGCTTTCAGACAGTCGTTCTTCCCGCGAACCATACGCGACTGGAACAGGAAAGGGAGGTAATGACAGTGGCACGTAAAGTGCCCTCCGCCACACACCGTTGGGTGGCTTGCGGAGTATAAATGTAAATGTAGATGTTATGCCGTGTTACCCTCTGCAGATGGCGTCATCGGATACGGCATGGAAGGGCATGCGGTTACCACACCGCTCTCCCGTTTGCTGTCAGGTTTCTTGACCTTCCCCTACTGATCGGTCTAGTAGTTCCTCAGTTGGCCTCACGAGGGTGAGTGTACGTCGTACCAGTTCCACCTGCAAGGAGAAATTGCTGACATCACCGGAACCGAACCCGGAGCCCCCACATGGCAGCCAGTTGCGCTGATCACTCAGCTACGGACACGGCGCATGCGGTGTAAACGCTACGGGAATCTCGTCTCACGAGCAATCTTTTAGTGGATGTGGCATGCATCTTGCTTGGACCTGTAATCAAGTGTGAATTGTATACCTTATTCTTGTGGCTGACTTTGATGAGTGCTTCATGAGTACCGTATTGTGTTTCTGTTGCTGTTCTTCTCGAATAAAACGGAGCGGTCGTCGAGCTTAACGTTCCTGTCGAACGAACAGATTGCAGTCAACGGTGCTAGATGCGAGTCTACTGTCGTAATCACTGTGTATGAGATATGCAGGTCAAAGAAAGAAGTTATTTATTCGCCTCTGTATGAAGAGGATTAGGAAAGATGCTAACTGAAACGGCACTGAGGAACGTTAGATTTCACTAGTGTTGTGGGTGGGAACAAATATGATGGAAACGGGGACACTCGCCAGGGTTCCACTGGCTACAGTCAACGAAGTCTACCAGATTTGGACGAATGACTGTGAAAGTCCACTCCTCTTTCTATAAAATGGATTTCGAAGGTTACCTGCTCGATAAAAATAAAAAAGCATGAATTTTCCCATATCTTTTCAACATTCCGTCCAAATTGACGTGCTTCCCCCCCCCCCTCCCCCCTCCTCAAATTATACAAGCATCAGCCGTATCAAAAAAAAAAAAAAAAAAAAAATGGTTCAAATGGCTCTGAGCACTATGGGACTTCACATCTGTGGCCATCAGTCCCCTAGAACTTAGAACTACTTAAACCTAACTAACCTAAGGACATCAGACACATCCATGCCCGAGGCAGGATTCGAACCTGCGACCGTAGCGGTCACGAGGTTCCAGACTGAAGCGCCTAGAACAGCACGGCCAGACCTGCCGGCCTCAGCTCTATCGAACACATCCAAAATACCGTAGGGTGACCACCTCAGATCTCAGATATCATCTGTTCATCAATTACAAATCCTGCCTTGTAATTAGTCCAGATAACAAGCTACATTTTTAAATTTCTGTTTACGCCTTTTTAGACTTTCAGTAGTAATTGTTAGCCATCATGTGAGAGTTAACACTCGCAATCTTCGTCAGTACAACGCTGTGCAAAACATTAGGCCGTATGGCGTTTTCGGATGATGGGCTATAATACTGTAGCCAATATAAGGTCCAGAAACTCTCGCTCCTCGTGGCGAACAATCTCCCTACGAGCGCTAGAAAACGAGTAAACGATACGTACACTAATAAATGTTCAGAGTGGAAGTACTTTCCACAGGAAGGAAATTGGAATGCCCGCTTGGTGACGTCACATCACTACCTAGTGTTTGATTGTGAATAAATTGCTTGTAATACACCAGCTGCCAAATTACAGAATAATGTATACGGCCGAAGCAACGCAACGATCGAAGAGGGTAGAGCCATTTTGAGTGGCTTGTGATGACAGATACGGTTCATCAGAGTCGTTTTGAAGCGTCGGTTTACGGCGGTCGCTCCTAGTAGTCTCCCTAGCTGAAATTTATAACGCACGGTATTATGGTGACGCTTGAACCAAGGTTAGCCAGTTCGTATAATGGTGGTGAAGGAAATTTTTAATACCATTATTTGGGCGGCAAGGGGAAGAAAGTTAGAAGCCTGAAGTTACTTGATACCAGACGGTGAGTCAGTGTTTCACGCTATCTCCTAAAGTTCACTGCAGTGTATAGCTGCTCATTGGACTCCAACGATTCACGTTTAGGTTTTTTACTGTTTCCTTAACACGTGTAAGAAAAATAATGGGATGGTTCCTACCCCCAATCAGAGCTTCAGCTCCATATCTGGTGACCTCGTTGTTGGCGCGACTTTAAATCCTAAACTTCCTTCCTTCCTTCCTAAATCACAAAGGCCAGATGGGAATTAAGTATTAGATCATTCAGAATTTGAGAATAGTCCTGCAGCATCTCTCTCTCTTTGCTCAGCAGTGTTAGTCGCAAAGCATCGTAAGCCACTGTTCAGTGAATTCAGTGGCTTAAAAAGGGTAACTGGCGCCCAGAAGAAACTTCGCTTTTTGTTTGTTTGTTTTGATGGGGTTTAAGGGCGCTCAACTGCTGAGGTCATTAGCGCCCAAACTTCGCTTTGCGTCACCCCTTATCCTACCGAAACTATTCACTCTTTGTTTAATATTCCCCTCCTGGCTGTTTACCCTGTTTTATTCATTTACTGAGATCAAGACAATTTTACAATGATGTAAGACCTATACATTTCAATATTTCTTTCTTGTGCAGTGCATTTCAAAACATATGAAAGACACTGTTCTAGGTCGCACTGTTTGCAAAAGTAAAGCATTATTTCTTCAGATTTTCATTATGTACCAACATAAAATAATAACAGACAAATCAGCAGTCTATCTATCTATCTATATCCGAATCCCGCTCCAGCTACTGCCGGGTCTGGGTGCTGACGAGTCCTCTCCATTTGGCTCGGTCCTCCCACCACTTTTCTCCCTCGTCTTGCTGCCAGGTCACACCTCTCCTTTCTACAGATATTCTCACTCCCATTTTCCACCGTGTTCTTGGGCGCCATCTAGGTCTTTTCCCATCCATCTTTAGTTCTTCTATAATTTTGTGGAGTCTCTGCCCATGCATCCTTTTAACATGCCCATACCATCTTAATCTCTTTTTTTCAATTTCTTCTCTCATACTTTCTTGTTTAAGGTCCTTTCTAATCTCTATATTCCTTACTCTGTCCATTCTTGTTTTTCCATTAACTGCTCTGAGAAATTTCATTTCCCCTGCTTGCAGTCTGCTCCAGTCCCTTTCTGTCATTGTCCATGTTTCTCCACCATAGGTGACAATAGGGAAGTAATAATTCTTATACATAAAGAGTTTTGCTTTTCCTGAAACTTCCATATTCCAAATCAGGTGTTTTATTGTTTATTGCCTCCCTTCTGCAACCTCCTATTAATTTAGTTAGTTATTCTTCCATCCCTAGATATTTCACTCCCTAAATAAGTGAAACTTTCTACCACTTTGAGGGGTTCGCCATTCGAGGTAATATTTCCGTTGATCCCTTTCCCTCTTCCAAATACCATTACTTCACTCTTATCTTTATTTATTTTTAATCCATACATTTTCATTATTTCCTTCCACGCATCAAGCTGTAACTGTACATCTACCTCTTTATCACCCCATATTACCTTATCATCTGCAATAATCATCTTGTTGTCTTTTTCTTTTACTATATCTTTAACTGCCCTGTTCATTTCCTCCATCACAACATTAAAAAGTGCAGGAGATAGAATACTTCCTTGCTTAAGTCCTTGTCTTATTTCGAAGCATTCAGAGTTCCCCCATGGTGTTCTAATTCTACAATTGTGTCCTCTGTACATTGTCTTTATTGCATTAATGTAACCATCTTCTATATCTATCTTCTTCATTTTTTCCCAGAGTCTTTCCCAGTTAACTGAGTCATATGCCTTTTCTATGTCTATAAAAACCATTATCACCCTTTTGTTATACTCCCAACTTTACAGTATATACGCAAAATTCGCTGAGATGACAAAAGTCGTGCGATAGCCACATGCACTTATACAGATGGGGTTGGTATTACGTACACATGGTGTAAAAGGGCAAGTTATTGTCGGAGCTGCCATTTGTACTCAGGTGATTCATCTGAGAAGGCTTCCCACGTGACCGTGGCCGCCGACGGGAATTAACAGACTTTGAACGCGAAATGGTAGTTGGAACTGGACATATGGGACATTCCATTTAGAAAATCGTTAGCGAATTCAATATTCGAAGATCCACAGCGTCAAATGTGTGTCAAAAATACCAGATTTCAGGCATCTCACCACAGACAACGCACTGGCCGACGACCCACACCTAACGATCGAGAGCAGCGGTATTTGCGTAGAGTAGTCAGTGATAGCAGAAAAGCAACACTGCGTGAAATAACAGCAGAAATCAATGTAGCACGTACGAAGGACGTAAACGTTAGGACAGAGCGGCGAAATTTGGGGTTAATGGGTTATGGCAACAGGCGACCGATGCGAGTTCCTTTGCTGACAGCAAGACAGCGCCTTCATCTCCTCTCCTGGGCTTTAATTGTATCGGCTGGCCCCTAGACGACTACAAATCCGTGTCCTAGTCACCTGAGTTCCGATTTCAGTCGGTGAGAGTTGATGGAAGGGTTTGAGTGCGGCGCAGATCCACGAAGCCATAGACACAAGACCCAGTGGAGTTGGCTGTGTGTACATGGAATAGACTGGGCCCCCCGGTCAAACTGAACTGACCATTTGCTGGAAATGGTTATTTTCGGCTACTTGGAGACAATTTGCAGCCATTCATGGACTTCAGGTTCCCAAACAACGACGTAATTTTTATGGATGCTAATGGACCATGTCACCGGACCACAATTGTTCGCGATTGGTTTGAAGAACATTTTGGACTGTTCGAGCAAATGATTTGGCCACCCAGATCGCCCGACATGAACCCCATCGAACATTTATGGGACATAATCGAGACGTCAGTTCGTGCACAAAATACTATAAAATGGTTCAAATGGCTCTGAGCACTATGGGACTCAACTGCTGTGGTCATCAGTCCCCTAGAACTTAGGACTAGTTAAACCTAACTAACCTAAGGACATCACACACATCCATACCCGAGGCAGGATTCGAACCTGCGACCGTAGCAGCAGCGCGGCTCCGGACTGGAGCGCCTAGAACCGCACGATCACCGCGGCCGGCTAAAATACTATACCCCCAACACTTTCGCAATTGTGGACGGCTATAGAGACAGCATGGGTCAATATTTGTGTAGGGGGCTTCCAACAACTTGTTGAGTCCGTGCCACGTCGAGTTGCTGCACTACACAGGGAAAAGGGAGGTCTAACGTGATATAAGGAGGTATCCCATGACCTTTGTTACCTCAGTGTGTACTACACTACTGGCCATTAAAATTGCTACAACAAGAACCAATGCAGATGATAAACGGGTATTCATTGGACAAATACATTACATTAGAACTGACATGTGATTACATTTTCACGCGATTTGGGTGCATAGATCCTGAGAAATCAGTACCCAGAACAACCACCGCTGGCCGTAATAACGGCCTTGATACGCCTGGGCATTGAGTCAAACAGAGCTTGGATGGTGTGTACAGGTACAGCTGCCCATGCAGCTTCAACACGATACCACAGTTCTTCAAGAGTAGTGACTGGCGTATTGTGACGAGCCAGTTGCTCGGCCACCATTGACCAGACGTTTTCAATTGGTGAGAGATCTGGAGAATGTACTGGCCAGGGCAGTAGTCGAACATTTTCTGTATCCAGAAAGGTCGGTATAGGAACTGCAACATGCGGTCGTGCATTATCCTGTTGGGTTTCCCAGGGATCGAATGAAGGGTAGAGCCACATGTCGTAACACATCTGAAATGTAACGTCCACTGTTCAAAGTACCGTCAATGCGAACAAGAGGTTACCGAGACATGTAACCAATGGCACCCCATACCATCACGCCGTGTGATACGCCAGTATGGCGATGACGAGTACACGCTTACCTCGATTACGCCAAACATGGATGCGACCATCATGATGCTGTAAACAGAACCTGGATCCATCCGAAGAAATGACGTTTTGCCATTCGTGCACCCAGGTTCGTCGTTGAGTACACCATCGCAGGCGCTCCTGTCTGTGATGCAGCATCAAGGGTAACCGCAGCCATGGTCTCCGAGCTGATAATCCATGCTGCTGCAAACGTCGTGTAACTTTTCGCGCAGATGGTTGTTGTCTTGTAAACGTCCCCATCTGTTGACTCAGGGGTCGAGATGTGGCTGCACGATCCGTTACAGCCATGCGGATAAAATGTCTGTCATCTCGACTGCTAGTGATACGAAGCCGTTGGGATCCAGCACGGCGTTCCGTATTTCCGTATTTCCCTCTGAACCCACCGATTCCATATTCCGCTAACAGTCATTGGATTTCGATCAACGCAAGCAGCAATGTCGCGATATGATAAACCGCAATCGCGACAGGCTACAATCCGACCATTATCAAAGTCGGAAACGTGATGGTACGCATTTCTCCTCCTTACACGAGGCATCACAACAACGTTTCACCAGGCAACGCCGGTCAACTGCTGTTTGTGTATGAGAAATCGGTTGGAAACTTTCGTCATGCCAGCACGTTGTAGGTGTCGCCACTGGTACCAACCTTGTGTGAATGCTCTGAAAAGCTAATCATTTGCATATCACAGCATCTTCTCCCTGTCGGTTAAATTTCGCATCTGTAGCACGTCATCTTCGTGGTGTAGCAGTTTTAATGGCCAGTAGTGTACTTACTCTACCGTTGCGTTGTTTCACTTGACGTAACGGAACTGCTCTATCTGGTAGCTGAAAACAATACGCAAACGTATCCGTACCGGGGAAAGGTAGGTGTTATGGAAGTGTTACTCTACACTGTGTAATCCTCAAGATACATTTTCATACGTCTCCACCCTGTATCCTACAATCCTTCCCCCTTTTTCTTCTCCTTTTACGTCTGGTTCCTTTTCTTCTAAGCGAAATAGAATGTCGGCGTGTTCTGTTCATTTGCGCGCAGGAAGGATTTGTGCCAGAGACCAAGCTGCAGCTCTGTTCGCTGAGAACTGTGTCTCGTTAAGGAGTGGTCTGTCTCTGGCCGTACAACTTTTGCCCGAAGCCAGCAGAGCGCATTGGACGACGAAAACGAATTACGATCTTTGTTTCCTTTTTTGGTTTCGCACAGGAAAAGCGTCGAGCAGAAATAGATCGGTGTCGGGGGCGGCGTTTCATTTCTGGTTATTTATGTAAGAATTAAGTTTTGATTGTAGTGCGCGGTGCGGCTCGGCACGGCGTGCCGCAGCTGCCGCGGCGGCGGCCGCATAAGCTCTCTTTATGGTGTCAGGAGGGAGACAGCGAGAAAGGGCGGCGAAAAAACGACGACGGAGAGGTGCCACATTTGAAAAGTAAAAATCCCGCCGCTACCAGTTCACATGAGATGCTATTATACGAGCGTATCCTACACGATTCACAAAACGACGAGTGGCGGCCGAGAGTGATCCGCTCAACAAAGGCGCGTTCGGCGGGCGCGTGATGCTGCAACTTGTGCCGTACCGCCGCGCCAGCGAGATCACAATCAACGCCGCTGCTAATGGCCGGCTCGCCTGCCCGGCCCACCGCACGCCTACCGGTTCGGCCCAAAAATCCCTATTCACCACCGCGATTCGCTACAGGCGTCAGCAGAACTTTTTAGTTTACATTTATAAGAGATGAAATTTACTCAGAAGTAGAGCACTCGTCGGCTTACGTGTAGGACCTCATGTCTGAGTCCTTTACATGGCATTGTGTTCGTAGAAGGTGACGACCTGCGATTCGGCTCATCCAGTCATTTGCGTGGATATGCACTGAGGTGACAAAAGCCGTGGGATAGCGATATGCACATATACAGATGGCGCTTGTATCCTGTACACAAGGTATAAAAGGGCAGTGCTTTGGTGAAGCTGTCGCTTGTACTCGAGTGAAAATGTTTCCGACGTGACTATGGCGGCACGACAGGAATTACAAGACTTTGAGCGCTAAATGTCAGACATCCCCTTAGAAACATTTATGAATGATTGTGCTGATAAACCCCTTACGTTATTTGATTTTCAAACAGCTGAGCAGAACTGAACGTACTCAGATATTTCGCTCTTTACTTATCCTGATCAACACTAAACTGACACACAATATTTTTAGCGCAACGCAATCTGACTTTCAATAATCCCTACAAAAGAATGGCCCTGACTAACAATAACCTATACCTTTCATGAATCACTTACCTCACAAAAATCGTTACTCGAACTACTGCAGTACAGCGAGCGCCAGTACTTCCAGCTAAATAAAAGATTCTAACTACTGAAGGCACTAACTGCTGATATGCATACTTAGCAAATGAAAGATTTTCATAGAGAACAAACAATGTATTTACCTTAATAGTGTTCAAAAGTCATAATATATACCTCAGTTCATGACATCCAGTCATACAAATTTACTGTCTCTGATGGACACACGTCCAGATCATCCGCTCTCAAAACTCCGCCATCTCTCTCCCCACATCCACCACTACTGGCGGCTCACCTCCAACTGCGCTCGACTGCTACGGTCGCAGGTTCGAATCCTGCCTCGGGCATGGATGTGTGTGATGTCCTTAGGTTAGTTAGGTTTGAGTAGTTCTAAGTTCTAGGGGACTGATGACCACAGATGTTAAGTCCAATAGTGCTCAGAGGCATTTGAACCATCCAACTGCGCAACGCTACGCGCTGTTCACATCCAACTGCCCAACACTACAATAGCGAATATTTCAACAATGCCAACCAGCCACAGACTGCACACAGCACAGCCAGTGATTTTCATACAGAGCGCTACGTGGCGTTACCAATATAAAAACCTAAACAGCCTACTTACTAATGGTACTTGGAGCTAGACGCATGGGACATTCCATTTCGGAATTCGTTATGGAATTCAGTACTCCGAGACCCACATCGTCAAGAGTGTGCCGAGAATACTACATTTCAGGGATTGCTTCTCATCACCGACAACGCCGTGGCCGACGGCGTTCAGTGTCAGCAGACAGCAGAAAAGCAACGCTGCGTAACAGCAAAAATCAATATGGGACATACGACGAACTTATCTGTTAAGACAGAGCGGCAAATGTGGCGATAATGGATTATGGCAGCAGGTGGCCGACGCGAGTGACTTTGTTAACAACACGACATCGCTTGCAGCGCCTCTCCCGGACTCGTGACCATATCGATTGGACACTAGACTGGAAAACCGTGGCCTGGTCAGGTGATTCTCATTTAAGATGGTACGAGCTGGTGGTAGGATTCCAGTACGGCGCAGACCGCACGAAGCCATTCTAAGAGGATTGATCATATAAAATTAATTGTCGGTGAGGTGGGTGCCAGGTTGAGATTCATTGGGAGAGTCCTTAGAAAATGTAATCCATCAACAAAGGAGGTGGCTTACAAAACACTCGTTCGACCTATACTTGAGTACTGCTCATCAGTGTGGGATCCATACCAGGTCGGGTTGACAGAGGAGATAGAGAAGATCCAAAGAAGAGCGGCGCGTTTCGTCACAGGGTTATTTGGTAAGCGTGATAGCGTCACGGAGATGTTTAGCAAACTCAAGTGGCAGACTCTGCAAGAGAGGCGCTCTGCATCGCGGTGTAGCTTGCTCGCCAGGTTTCGAGAGGGTGCGTTTCTGGTTGAGGTATCGAATATATTGCTTCCCCCTACTTATACTTCCCGAGGAGATCAAGAATGTAAAATCAGAGAGATTCGAGCGCGCACGGAGGCTTTACGGCAGTCGTTCTTCCCGCGAACCATACGCGACTGAAACAGGAAAGGGAGGTAATGACAGTGGCACGTAAAGTACCCTCCGCCACACACCGTTGGGTGGCTTGCGGAGTATAAATGTAGATGTAGATGTAGACCCAAGCTGTCAACAAGAATCTGTGCATGCTGGTGGTGGCTCCATAGTGGTGTGGGCCGTGTTCACACGGAATGGACTGTGTCGTCTGGTCAAAGTGGTAATTTTCGGCTACTTGGAGACCGTTTGCAGCCGTTCATGGACTTCATGTTTCCTAAAAACTATTGAATTGTTATGTATGACTGTGCGCCATATCACCAGGACAATGTTGTTCATGACTGGTTTGACGAACATTCTGGACAATGTGAACGAATGGTTTGGCCTTCCAGATGGCCCGTCGTGAATCCTATCGACAATTTATGGGAGATGATCGACAGGTCAGTTTGTCACAAAATCCTGCACCGGGAAAACATTCGCAGTTATGGACGGCTATAGGGGCAGCTTTGGTCAGTATTTCAGCAGGGGACTTCCAACGAATTGTTGAGTCCAACCGGCCGGTATGGCCGAGCGGTCCTAGGCGCTTCAGTCTGGAACCACGTGACCGCTACGGTCGCAGGTTCGAATCCTGCCTCGGCCATGGATGTGTGTGATGTCCTTAGGTTAGTTAGATTTAAGTAGTTCTAAGTTCTAGGGGACTGATGACCTCAGATGTTAAGTCCCATAGTGCTCAGAGCCATTTGAACCATTTTGTTGAGTCCATGCCACGTTTAGTTGCTTGCACTACGCCGGCTAAAGGGTGTCCGACACGATATTAGAAGGTATCCTATGACTGTTGTTATCTCAGTGTACAGTTTAACCTTCCCATTCAATCCTTGGCAAAAACCCTCCTTTGTCATAGATTAGATCACTGATTGAGCTCTATGCTATGTTAGGGGGCGAACGAAACATGGTCTAAAGGACAGAAGGGAACATAAGGGTTTAACGCGTTGTCAACCACGGTGTCATCAGAGACAGACCACGAGTATTGTTGCACAAAGATAAGAGAGAGACTAGGCTGTAGTGTAGTCCAAACAACAGTCCTGGATTACTTTTTTGTATCATTAATTGTCTTAATTATCTGATAAACGATAAACGGTTGACATAGGAAGTGGACAGAAGGCTTTGTGATGTGGTGCTTCAGAGGAATGCTGATTTAGACGGGTAGATAGAACAACTGACAACTGATCAAGAGTACTGGATCGAACGGGTGGGGGGGGGGGGGAAATTTATGGCACATCCCGAGTAAAAGAAGAGTTTGAATGATAGGACACATTTTGAGACAGCAACAAATAAATAATTTGGTAATGAACGGAAGTGGTGGAGGTGGGACAAAGAACAACGTTTCATTACAGTAAGCAAGTTTAAATGGTTATCGGGTACAGTGGTTGTATGGACACAAGACAGACCAGCGTGGAACCACTGTTCGGACTGAAAACCACCAAACGATAGCCACAACAATTTTCTGGCAGATTTGATGCGGCCAACCACGATTTCCTCTCGTGTATGAATCTCTTCATCTCAGACTAACACTTTCACCCTATGTCTTCAGAGATTTATTGTATGTATTCCATTCTTAGCCTCACTCACTATTTGGACCTCTACGGCTCCCTCTGGTATCAGGTAAGTGACTCACTGACGCATTAGCATATGTCCTGTGATCCCGCCCGTTTTTAAAGGTTATTGTTTTTCACATATTCTTTTCGCCGCCGTATTGCGCGGAACCTCATCTCTTACATTATCAGTGCACTTAATTTTCAGCATCGTTCTGCAACACGTCATCTCCGAATCACAGTGTGTCCTCTTTTCTGGTTTCCAGGATTCAGCTAAAAATAGAAAATTTGAACCAGGAAGGTTAGACAGCGATTTGAAAGGCAATCCCATGGAATACTAGGACGTCTTAAAAACCTCACTGGATAACAGTATTCGAGCCCATACCATTTAGATTCCACCTGACACCTTCTGAGCCACATATCTTAGTGACTACATCTACAACCGTACTCTATAAACTACTGTGATGTGGAGTGCATGACGGATGGTACTTCCCATGTTATGACGTATTAGGGCTTCTTCCCGTACCAATCGCGTATGACGCGCGAAGAATGGGTGATTCAATGCCTGTGTGCACGGAATAATTAGACTAATCTTGTCTTCGCTGCCCTACGGGAACGATACACATGTTAATGTAAGGCAAGTTCCCGCATTCTGGTTCTAGACGGGCAGTCGGGTCCGACCGACCGCCATGTCTTCCTGTCAGTGCCGTCATTGAATGCGATATGAAGGGGCACGTGGTCAGCTCGCCGCCCTTCCGGTCGCTGTCGGGTTTCTTGCCCTCGGAACCGCTACTGCTCTGTCAGCTATCTCTTCAGCTGGCCTCACGAGGCTCAGTGCACACCGTCCCAGTCCTCCCAGCAAGGAAAATTCCTTGGCACTACCGGGAATCGAACCTGGACCCCCCACATGGCAGTCAGCCGTGATGATCACTCAGCTATGGAGGCGGACAGCGATACACATGTAGTTGCAATATATCCTAGATTCCTCACTTAATATTGGTCCTTGAAAATAAGTAGTCTTTCATAGGTTAGTTGGTAATGATCTTCTGGCTTCTTCTAGACGCAGTCCCATGAGTCTTACAAGTTAGCGACCATTCTTGCTGCTCTTCTTTGTATATGTTGAATATCCCTTGTTAATCCTATGTGGCATATCCACGAAGCTGGCCAGTACTCTCGTATGGCTCTCACGTGTGTTTTCTAAGTAATCTCCTTTGTAGACTGATGGCATTTCCTTGGAATCCTAGTAGTGAGCTGAAGTCTGTCCACTTGCTTTACCTACGGTTGAGCCTGTGTGATAGTTGCACTTGCATGTTTGTATGAGTTGACGTATGCCAATTGTGACTCCCTGATATAGTAGACCTGGTGTTAGGTGGCTAGTTTTCTCTGAAACTGTCGCCCAACGTATTTCAGAATATTTATATGCACATTTCCCTTCACCAAGTAGTCGTTCGCTGACGCTGCACAATAACTGCAATCATAATTCGGTACTTCTGAACACCGTTCCTTTTATTGCTTTCTGCTCACTTCTCTTTTTAGCGCAGGAAGGGACTACGTGTCAGGGACTCTATGAGCTGCCAAGCAAAACACAAGTATCCTTCCAAGATGAGTTGGCTACCATAAAAATGTTAAGAATCTGAAGAGAAGTCATAGCCTCAGGCAGATGGACAGGCATTCAGTTCCCTCACCCCACGCCTCCAGGCGGTACATGGGACGACAGCTTTCCGTCAAAAAATCTAAGTATCGTTTGTCGAAGCCTTTTAGGAAGATAAGAGGTCTATAACCACGTGTCGCTGTCTAGCATTTAGCTTGTGAATCTTCGTTAGCTGAGTGTCGATGCCACAAAATACCGTTTGTTTTAAATTTTCAGAATCCAGGGTTCTGCTTGGTTCTTACCCTTATTTTCCGTAGAGCACGCATTTTCTTGGCCATGCCTACGTTTCAGTCGTGTCATAGGTCTGCTTCAAAATTGTGCTATGTAGTGGAAGTGATTTTCTGCTTTTGTACTTTCAACATTGCTGTTTTAGTTTTATTTCTAGACCATGTCCTTTAGACAAATTATAGATTCACGTATATCTTCTGAAGAAAGCTCTATTATTTAGGCTGAAACCTAGGTAATGGTTGGTTTCATTACCGCAATCGAGGCTGACAGTTTCTTATATATTTTCTGCTTTCCTCCCTACCCCGAGCACTATTGGTTGGAAATAGCAAAAATCCGCAGGAGTAGGAGATCATTTAATATTTTTACTGGACGTAACTAGCAATGTCAGCCGCCACTGGCTGGTGAGTTCCTGCCCTGGCGAAATTGTAGGGAAGCAGCCTACTCACGCTGTAGTAAATTCACATCAGTTTCCATTGTGTGCCAGCCAGTCTGCTGTAACTAGCTCTGACATCATAAATGTTGCGCAATACCTTAAAAATCAAGCAAATGACCTGAAACTTTTCTAGCATGTCAGGAATAATACTAAATTAATGTGTGTTAAATATCAGTTCGTTAACTTCAGCCATTTTCAAAATTTGGACGTTTTTCCAACAAAAAAAAAAATCATTGGCGCAACAGAAAAGAGCTAGAGACTTCAAAATTTATATTTAGATTCATCTTTCATAATGATTTAATAAAAACAGTACTTTGGATTTCACAAATTAAGATTTTAGTAGAAATTCATGATTTTCTGGTTTTCGTCTCAAAACTGAAGGAAGCAAGATAGATTAAGTAGGCTAATAAATAAGGCTAGGATG
Source organism: Schistocerca piceifrons (assembly GCF_021461385.2). NCBI lineage: Eukaryota > Metazoa > Arthropoda > Insecta > Orthoptera > Acrididae > Schistocerca > Schistocerca piceifrons. Next base: position 143,061,251 of record NC_060149.1, read on the forward strand.
TTTAGATTTAAATAGGTTGGAGGTCCGCTATGACTATGAAGATGTGAAAAGTTTCTTTTGAATACCTATAAAATTATAGTGATAGCGGATCTCAAAAGGGCCAGTTCAGAGCTCATCTAATGCATGCAGTGTAATTAAATTAATTCTCTCGCCCAAAATATTTAACTTAGCCACGTCAAAATTTTATTTTCAATACTTACCTGCGTGCTGAATGCACATTTAAATTAAGAGCTTCATCGGCCATCAGCAAAAGAAGCTATAATTTATTATGTAACTTGAAGTGGTGCATTACTAGCCCAGCGGCTAGTCGGGAGAGCCGATTTGATCAGGCGTTCCCTTAGCCGTCCGCACCGCGGCTTTATATATAGGAACGCTGCGCGAGGAAGCAAGGCCCCAGTTCTCTCCAGACGCTGAATAACACGCCATCTGTGTCGGGAGTCGCGTCGCATCGGTATCACTGCTACAAACAGCCTCGGGTGCCGTATTAAGTTACTAGAGATACGCGGAACCATGAAATCATTTCAAGTGAAGGGTTAATTCTGGGATGATTTTCATTATCTAGCTTCAGTTTGCGTATTGTCGTATTTTCACGTACCGTCGCGGGACAGACATTCTACCAATTATTTAGCGTGGCGTTTGATGAAATGCTCTCATCAAATTATGGCGAGCATTCATTTCAACATTTAATTCGGACATTTATAGTTGCATCAGCGCATTAGACTCTGAACTGCTCTGTTAGTTAGGTTGAAAGGATACTTGTGTTTTTTTTATCAGTGAACTTCAGAATATACTCAACTATTTTGGAAAATAGTTTTTGATTAGAAATCCCGGACAATCTCCTAATTCCTCAGAGCTATAAGCTGCAGCTATAATTGTATTCTCAGATGAAGTGGGCACTAGGAACTCTAATTACAGGCTTCACGTTTTGTTAAATCACTTTCTGGGTGCTAAAAAGTAAATAGAGAGCCAGTGTTGAGAACGGCGAAAGACAGCATTAACAACATTCTAAAGGCCAGAAACTGATTCAACATGCAAGCATTTATACAGCAATTTATTTTTACAAATCTATTCGCCGCCCCACAAAATGGAGCCGAGTTACAGAGCGTCCGGGAAGAGAACACTTCACGCTAGGTGACAAAAGAGTAAAGATTTTGGAGAATAATGACTTCATTTTAGTAACAGAAGAGAGTCCTTGCAACTGGAAGATCATGGAGTGGATACTTGTTGCTGGACGACTGGTGAGGTGAGCCCAGCAGTCGCAGAGAAGGATGTTTCAACTCAAGTTCTGAAGACAGAGAGAGATCTGAACTCTGAGTATCAGCTGCTCCTGTCTGCTGCAATACACTAAGAGTATGGTAAGATGCGCCGTCGTTGCGATCGACAATTCGGGAGAGACGCGATATTAGTTCACTCCCTTTAGTAGCCAGTTATTCCGTTTTAATACCTCACAGCTAGTTTGCTTCCAATACGCACTTTGTCGATCTCACTGGTGTTCGATGCTGTTTTCCCGTGTTCTTCCTGTAATTTACAAACCACGCTCACAGCCACTGGTCGTATTCATGTATTATCTGCACAACTTTGCATTTATCGTGTCCACCCACCTATGTCAATGTTACAGTTCACCATTAGAACCCATTCTCCAAGTATTTAATGTTCAACTGTTTATCTCACTGGGTAACTCATCTGTTTTACTTTGCGATAATAACAGCGTGCTTGTTGTAGTGAACTCTTGTTTCTGTTACATGTTAGATGGTCCCTCCTCTCATTAACATGTCTGCGTGGTGTGGTACCTATGATGTCGTGTTCGATTCGGCCACCTCTATTCATTATCATTCAGTAAGGCGTTTCCGTTGCGTGTCATTGTTTTCTTTAATTCTTTGCATAAACATACGGCGTGCTTCTCTCCTCTGTAGGTCACCAGGGACTGGACTTCAGCACCATAGAGGTGTACAAAGCAGCACAACCGACACCTACAAAAGACCTTGGCGTCTTTGGCAGTTTTCTGACGTACGTAGTTGCTCTATGAGTCACCAGAATGAGACCTTTTCAAGCTTGGATCCTTTTGAGTCTTGTAGTCAAATTTTTAACAGGAAAAATAAGGATGAACACTTGAACACCAATAAATGATCTAGGTGATAATCTGAGCAGCCCCCTTATATTGTTTCCAGATGACGCTGTAATTTACCGTCTAGTAAAATCATCAGACGATCAGTTCCAATTACAAAATGATCTAGAGAGAATTTCTATATGGTGCGAAAAGTGGCATTTGGCACTAAACAAAGAAAAGTGTGAGGTCATCCACATGGGTACTAAAAGAAATCCGATAAATTTTGGGTATACGATAAATCGTACAAATCTAAGGGCTATCAATTCGACTAAATACCTAGGAATTACGATTACGAGCAACTTAAATTGGAAAGACCACATAGATAATTTTGTGGGCAAGGCGAAACAAAGACTGCGCTATGTTGGCAGAACTCTTAGAAGATGCGACAAACCCACTAAAGAGGCAGCCTACGTTACACTTGTCCGTCCTCTGCTGGAATATTGCTGCGCGGTATGGGATCCTTACCAGGTAGGATTGACGGGGGACATCTAAAAAGTGCAAAGAAGGGCAGCTCGTTTCATGTTATCACGCAATAGGGGTGAGAGTGTCACTGATATGATACTCGAGTTGGGGTGGCCCCACTGAAACAAAGGTGGTTTCCTTTCCGGTGAGATCTATTTACGAAATTTCAATCATCAACTTTCTCTTCCAAATGCGAAAATATTTTTTATACCCACCTACGTAGGGAGAAATGATCATCATAATAAATTAAGAGAAATCAGAGCTCTAACGGAAAGATTTACGTGATCCTTTTTCCCACGCGCCATTCGAGAGTGGGATGGTATGGAGTACTATGAAAATGGTTCGATGAACCCTCTGCCAGGCACTTAACTGTGAATTGCAGAGTAACCATATAGATGTAAATGTAGATGAATAATTCAAAATAGATGTAAGTTGCAGGCAATTTTACTAATTTGTGCTTCTTTACAGCAAAGGTTGGTGAGTGAATGTCCATCGTTGTCCTGAGTTTTCGTCGTTGAAATTTTGGGGGAAATATTTGTGTGTACTTGTGTTTCGTTGGAATATTATTGCGTTTTGTGATGTGTAAGTTAGGCATTTGGTTATTTGGGCGAAAGTGTTTAAATTTAGGGTCATTCATTCGTTATGCCAAGATTAACCTGTGCTCATTCATGCACGTAGTTTAGAGAGAATGAGATGGTAGGCAGGGAAGGAACGAGTCAGTCTGTGAACCACTAACGTAACATGAAAACCGAACATGGCAGTTCGCATAGTTCTGAGATGAGGAAAGTAGGAAAAGTAATGTAAACTATTCATTAGCGACAAACAGAGAAAAAGATTACGTACAGGATAGCGTGAAACAATCGGAAGCTAAGGTGTTGAGTCAAGAGAATGTGACAATGTCTCGGGGAACGGATGATTCCGTAGCAGCTGATTACAAAAACGCATCACAGAGTGTTGCCGATCGCGCTCCAAATTCATCTTCACTGCCAACTAATGATAAACTACCATTATTACTTCAGGTGAGCGACATGAAAAGACGGAAGAGCGTAAAAGATTACCGATAAGAGGACACAGGAATTTGTCAAAAAGACAGACGAAAATTTCAAAAGAATATACAAAAATCTCAGGAAGCAAGACTATAAAAATGATTTGCCTTTTTAAAGTATTGAAGAATAGTTTAAGAAACAAAACGATCATTTTTTAGAGGCTACAAAAGCAGTTAACTGGTCACATACAAGAGTGTGAGAAACGAATGGAAAAACTAGATAAAATGATCTAGAAAGAAATTTGATGAGAGAACGAAACAGGTCTGTGGTGTCACCGCCAGACACCACACTTGCTAGGTGGTAGCCTTTAAATCGGCCGCGGTCCGTTAGTATACGTTGGACCCGTGTGTCGCCACTGTCAGTGATTGCAGACCGAGCGCCGCCACACGGCAGGTCTAGAGAGACTTCCTAGCACTCGCCCCAGTTGTACAGCCGACTTTGCTAGCGATGGTTCACTGACAAATTACGCTCCCATTTGCCGAGACGATAGTTAGCATAGCCTTCAGCTACGTTATTTGCTACGACCTAGCAAGGCGCCATTATCATTTGCTGTTTATCTTGTGATGCATGTACCGTCAGACAGATGTTCATCAATTATGGATTAAAGTTAAGTATTCCAGAAGCTACGTACTATTTTTGCTACTATAAAGACCTTGTCATTTTCCAGACCTCACGCCAGCCTGCGTGAGCTTTAACGCGTGCCTTTCGGCTTCACCTCACAGTGGCTTGGCTGTCTTGCCAAGTCACAACACAGGTCATTGCGGATTATGTTAAAAATTGCGAGAATGAATTAGGCATAGCAATTGAAGAGGTGAACATGACCGTTGAACTACGAAAGGACGTTGACAGCATTAAAGAATGGAAGAACGTAGACACGGACTATGTTTCACAAGCTAAGAAGCAAGTGGAGAAATTGTCATCACGTAATGACACAAGTTCAGATGGAACGGCTTTAGTTAATTTAAAAAATCAAGAAAGGTCGACACTCCGTTTCAATTAAAAGAAATTCAGGCAGGCATTAACAATCGCAATCGTGAGGCATTGGTGGAATTATTTAAGCAGAGTCAGCGAAACAATGTATCGACAAACAGTACGCGGATTGGCTAAACATAGGTGAGCGAAGAAGACAGGTGCAACAGGAGGATGAATTGCGAGAATTAACGGACAGACGCTGTCACATATGTGGCGATCCTGTATCACCTCCTGTGAACTTCCAATCAGCTGTATCAGTGGGAATACATTATCAGGACGTGAACCAAGAAGAAATAAGAAAGCATTTTGCTTCTGTTCAAAAGTACACACTGTTTTGGGACAGATCAGGTTAGGATTGAGTAGTTCCACAACGGTCTTTCCAGATCTTGGCGCGCCAGTTATAATATCATCTTTACAATGAGATGAAAAAAGTCTTGGGATTCCTCCTAATATCGTGTCGGATCTCCATTTTCCGCCGTAGTGGAGCAACTCGATGTGGCGTGGACTCAAGTCATTGGAAGTCTCCTGCAGGAATATTGAGCCATGCCACTTCTATAGCCGTTCATAACTACGAAAGTGTTGCCAGTGCAGGATTTTGTGCATGAACTAACCTCTCGATTATGGGCTATAAATGTTCACTCGGAGTCATGTAGGACCAAATCATTCTCTCGAATTGTCCAGAATGTTCTTCAAACCAGTCACGAACAACTATGGCCGGTGACATGGTGCACTGTTATCCATACAAATTCCATCGTTGTGTGTCAATATGAAGTCCATGAATGGCAGCAAATGGTCTCCAAATAGCCGAAGATAACTAGAACCCAGTCCATTCCAGCTAGACAGAGCCCACACATTTTTGAGCCACCACCAGCTTGCACAGTGCCTTGTTCAGATCCTGGGTCCAAGGCCTCGCGGGATCTGAGCCACACTCGAACCTACCGTCAGCTCTTACCAACCGAAATCGGGACTCATCTGACCAGGCCATGGTCTTCCAGTCGTCTACGGTTCAACCGACAAGGTCACGAGCCAAGGAGAGGCACTACAGGTGATTTCATGCTGTTATCAAAATCACACGCGTCTGTCGTCTGCTGCTATAGCCCATTAAATGCCGGCCGCTATCGTCGAGCGGTTCTAGGCGCTTCAGTCCGCAACCACGCGGCTGCTACGGTCGCAGGTTCGATCCTGCCTCGGGCATGGATGTGTGTGATGTCCTTATGTTAGTTAGGTCTAAGTACTTCTAAGTCTAGGTGACTGATTACCGTGGCTGTGCGGTTCTAGGCGCTGCAGTCTGGAACCGCGAGACCGCTACGGTCGCAGGTTCGAATCCTGCCTCGGGCATGGATGTGTGTGATGTCCTTAGGTTAGTTAGGTTTAACTAGTTCTAAGTTCTAGGGGACTAATGACCTCAGAAGTTGAGTCCCATAGTGCTCAGAGCCATCTGAACCATTTGACTGATGACCTTCGATGTTAAGTCCCATAGTGCTTAGAGCCATTTGAACCATTTTGAATCCATTAAACCTACTTATAGTTTGTTAATGTCAATAGGCATTGTCGCATTTAGAAAAGTGTATGTTTGCACAAAAAATACACTTTCTTAATATTATTACACTCTGTTGATCGACTGACAGTACGAGCCCCTGATTACCATAATGTTAAAACCGCATATCAACAACACTTTCCATTTCTGCAATACTTGCAGTGCAAGTTTTAGCTGATTCACCGTGTGTACAGACTCAGTGTTAAAGAAGAGTGACAAAAAGGGCATGCAGACACACTGGAAAAATATCACACGAAAATCATACAAGAGGCCAAAAGTTAAACCCACTGAAAAAAAAATTCAGACACCCCTGATAGGATACAAAATGTGGGCAAGCGCTGGAAGAGAGCAAGCGAACTTTCCTTAAATATAACGGTAAGGAAACACCTGAAAATGACACTTCTATGAAATCACGAAAAAAGTGACGAAAATCGTTACAAAAACCAAGAGGAAATACATAGAGAACATAGGATAACTTGAAGAAAATTTTCGATACTACAACATGCGAGATTTCTATAGGACTTTTCAGGAAGATTCTGGCGACATAGCCATCAAAATTTATGTTTCAGAAAATCAAACGCAAGTTTCGCCTCGACTAATCAGAAAAGCTGTCAGGAACTGGCATGATATTTTTCTGAACTTCTCAACTCTCCTGACTCGCCCTACAAGACTCACTAAGATAATCTTCACTCACACTGACTCCCGACCACACTCACAAAAAGAGATTCACATCCACATCCTCAAACTCAGAAATGACAGAGATGTAGAATAAGATAGTATCACTGCAGAACTGTTGAAAAATCGCGGACCAAATACCTTCAAAGAATTCACACTAATCATGACAGATTTTTAACAACGAAATTCGCCGACAGCCGTGCAGTTCAGATGTTATTTTATTTTTATTTCCAGTTTCGGCATTTCGTTACGCCATCTTCATGCCCCTTATGCATCTCTAAAAAATAAACGATATTGGCATACTGGATACTGGACACTATGTTCCTGGTTATCGTGAATTCTAAACCCTATCCCAAGTGTCTCCTTCGAAGACTTGGTTGCGGAGAGGTGGTCATCATATCAGGCGGCAAGAGTATGACCAATATTGGAACAATCCCACACAAAATGATACAATACAATAATCAGAGAATGGAGCGCACATAAAATAAGCGCTGTCGTTGCTAGTGATCGACTGACTTTAGACTAGTGGGGTGGAATATTTACGGTGATGAGGAGTGGCTTTGCTGTACAGTGTCACTTGTAATGAGTAGAGACCGGATTAAATGCATCATAAAAACCTTAAAATATGCATGAAAAATGCTTAAAAGTGCATGAAAAGTGTAGAAATATGCGGGATCAAATAATAAAAAAAAACATGGTAGTTACTGCGTGCATTATATCTCGAAGTCGAACCTGTACATATCAATTGCGAGGAAGAGCGCCGGCCACGCGAAAAATCGGCACATTTAGAAAGCTGATATCATTTTCTGAATACTTTCTGGCAGGGCCTAGAAGGGGGCATTTCTGGGATTATTTTCTAAAAATTTGCAAAATTGGGACGCATGCCGTGTTTCAAGAATTGTTCCTTCTTTGCTATTGTTGTCGGTAACAAGCTGGTGCGATGCGAATGAGTCGCAACGAAACAGTCGATATGTACAGGAGCAGCTTCGAGATATATCGCACACAGAGGGGCACACTTAAAAACTCCGTAATATATTGTTTAAAAAAACAATAGAGAATTATGAATTTTTTGAAGAGTATTAATTTTTAATTAATACTATTGGACCAAAGCATCATTTACAATTTATTTTGCATTTTTGTACTATTGTAAACATAAACGACCAAGTACTGTTCCAATTGTTCTGCAGTAAGATTGTGTCTTCCATCATTCAAAACATTTTTATAAGCGGAAAAGGACCGTTCTACATCAACTGAGGTAACTGGGCAGTATTTGAATTTGGGTGCTATGTTGGCACTTATTATTTCTGGTAAAAGTTCAGCTGTTCCATCAATAAAACTATCAATTTGGCAAAAGGGTTCAAAGCCTGGGTTATTGTTTAAAATGTTTTCAAACTTTTCTTTAAGTTTTCTTGGGGATACCTCCGGCAATGAGAAGTTCATTAGAATAATTTTATTCATAAACTGGATAGATTCAGTCAACGCCAAACCTTGAATTTCGAGCTTTTTAATACCTGTAGGTATATGGGAAAAATGAGTACTAATCACAGCAATGTCTTTTTTTAATACCGAAATCATTAAAAGCTTCCTTGCACTGACCAGCTGCCAAAGCCTCTGCACATTTGAAGTCGTTTACTACCCCTCTAATGGCCTCCAAATGTTCGTTGTAAAACAACACACCTTCGGCCCACGTACCGCAACGAGTTACCCCTGGTTCGGGAGGTAGAGGCACATTTGGTAGTTTTCCTTTTTAGATCTTGATGCGAGCAGGAGCCTTTGGAAAGACTTTCTTTGTGGATGAAATCAGTTTATTTACACTTACATACGTGGAGCGTACTTCTTCAGTAAGGCGATGTACTCCATGACCAAAGCACGTCACATGAATCTAACTGGGATAAAAGACTCGAAGGGTTTTTCCTGCTTTGATCATATATGGAGCAGCATCTGAAATAAACACAAACACCCTTTCATCTGCAGAAGATGCTGGAAATATTTTTCTAATACCCCCATTCACAAGGCGATCGTAGAATGATTTACTTTTTAAGGTTCTTTGCTGGCCGCTAAATAGGGAGAAGAAAGATCTTCTTTTAAAGCAGCAACAGTTACATTTGCAATGTAACGGCCACAAGTGTATATTGTTTAATCAAGTGAAATCCAGATAATGCTGTCCCGCTGTCCTTGAGTTCATTGCGTATTTCTTCCAGAACATTTACGTAAATTGTCGGTTGTAATTTTTACTAAATGATGATTCATCTGGTATATTTTGATTTAAGCAGTGTTTGTGCAGTAAGACTTTGAGGATAGGGTTTGTAATATTGTGAAGAGGAATATTGCTTGCAATGAATACTTCACATAGATCCATGTTAAACCGATTTTTTTGGTTACCTTTGGAGAAATCCCTGCAACTGTAACTTGCTGTTGTCAGAAGTTGTTGTCGTGGTCCTTTCTTCTGCATCCCTGCGATATGAAGACTTGTCTTGACATGCTGGTCTACTTGAAACTTTTTTTTTGTACGAAAAGTTTTTCTCGCAAACTCGACAATATAAAACGATTCCGTCATATGTAAGTGTTCCAGGATGGTCAGCTATCCACGAAACAACGTTTCTTTCTTCGGGGGGCATGGCGTACAACACGTTACACACTACACGTCGTAAACACGTCCAGCTGTGTATAAGTAAATAGAAAGCCAAACTGAAACAAGCTTGCGTAGTTGAATTTAATTGTTGCCGACGCGTACGGTATGACAGCGGAGGAGAAAACCAGGTGCGCGGGCGCAGGAGCATTGACGTTATCTGCCTGTTGCTGTTCCTCTTCCGTAATGATTTTGCTAGGTAGTGGCCTCTCAGTTAGCGATTGCACGCAGCTCTAGGTCGCGGTCAATTTGTGATACACCAAAACTAGATCGAGCTAGAGACCGCCCGTCTAAATTTTTAAAATATTGTAAGCATAGAGCGAAAATATGCATCGTCAGTAGTTTGGAGATAAAATATGCAATAACTGGTAAAACGAGCCAAATATGCAAATGCATATGCAACATGCAAATGCATATAATCCGGTCTCTAGTAATGACCCAATGGGTCTCGATCGTTAAGAGTCATCAGCCATCTTCAGTTTTATGTAGGTTGATTCTTACAAAGAAGAAGACAGCAACCAGCCACTATTAACCATGTCAGTTTTAGACAAAATAGCATCTTCAGTTTTGCTGTATTGGCTTAATCATTTTGTTTCAGTGTCATAATTGCTTCGTCAACCTCTTCTTTGGTGTTATTGTGACCTGCTAGTGCTTCTTTTATAATGTTATGAGTAGTGCTCGGATTTATATGCACTGAAAAGTATAAATACATGCATGCATCTATGCATTAAAAATCTGGTAAATATGATCTAAAAACTTTAAAATACGCATAATAAATAAAATTCATTATTTCAGCTTTCTCACATCTCTTAATCCTCCTAAAGTAATCTGATTATACAATTATTCTTAAAACATTAATTAACAAAGTTAATATTTATTACTGTCTGTTTATTTCTCTTGGTCTATTTTAGCATCAGTTGCTTTAATTGCAGTAAACAGTTAAATATTTTTCAGTTTTCTGAAAGAAATGATTTCCTTCTGTCACTTAAAATGTTTTTACACGAAGAGAAAGATCTCTCTACATCACACGAAGTCACAGGATAGTACCGAAAAGAGGCTATGTCACTTACAGAATAACCATTAAGCTGTTCTTCAAATTCTCCTTGTAACACCTTATTCACATCCCGAAGAAACATTAAACCTGGATTCCTTGCTCCAGTTTTCTCAATTCTGTTGCGAAGACACTTTCCTATTTCTCCTGGTATGACTCCGACGACAGCTGTTTCGTAGACCTCAAGGGCAAAAAAAAAAAAAAAAAAAGAGGCATTGCTTTTTCTTCCAAACGTGTGACGCGTGATTGTGGCTGGGAGTTTACTGAAATATGTCCTAATAAACACTAATTTACTCTGGAGACTCTCCTCATTGCAAGCACTAAATGCAGCTGGGATACTTGCTGCTTCGTTTCTGTCCATCACGTCCGGCACCCTTTTCACGTCTTCTAAATGCTCACTGTAATACACAGCTGCTTCTATCCATGTTCCCACCTCGTGATGATCGGCTGTGGGGGTGAACGAATACCTGGCATCATTTCAGTAAATAATTTTACTCTTGATGGCGCCTTCACAAACACTTTTTTCACAGAGGAAATTAAGGCATTTACTTCTGGAAAATACGCTCGAATTTCTTCAGCCAGTCGGTGAAGAGCATGTACTAAACAAGTTATGTGAACTGCCTTGGGATAAAATACCTGCAAAGCTTTAGCAGCCTTAATCACATGTGGTGTTGCATCTGCAACTATCACCAGGAGTTTCTCCTCGTTTTCTTTAGTGGGCCACAAAACACGTAATGCATCACGAACAACTCTAGCAATAGTAGAATGGTTTGTTTTTTCCAGTACTCTGGAGACAATGAGATGAGGTGTTCCTGGTTCATATTCCGCCATTTTTCCGACGACAACGTTGGCAATATATCTCCCTTATAAGTCAGTCGTTTCATCTACAGATAACCACACGTTTGAATCCCCAATATCATCTCTGATCTCTTGTATTACCGGAAAAGAATTATTTTATTGAAAACTTCTAAAGAACAGCCATGGTAATATGGTCTCACTTCTTTTTTTTTTGGGGGGGGGGGGAGCACAAGTGTAAAACGGGAGGGGGGAGCATATGTATAACAAAACATATTAAAAATGTTTCTTGATCGTAAACTCGTTGACACTACAGACCATACGAAACTTTATGTTTCGATTTTAAAATATTTTTGTCTAATATATTTAAAATTCTTAAAAAAAATTGAAAAGTTTTAATGAAACTTAAATGGAGGGTAGGGGATATGGGGATAGCTGACATGCAACCTAATTTCATTAAATAAATGTTTAAACTTACCTCTTCGTAAACTTTGCCAAGATAGTTTTTCCTTATTGTTGATTAATCATGAACTTTTCGTTTGGTATATTTTTCGAGGAACCCTCGAAATTCTACATTATTTAATTTATTTAAGGGGATGTAGGCTGAAACTACAGCTTTGCAGAGATCTTTCGAAAAATTATCGTTGCCATCATTTCCACTTCTGCTTGCAGAAAATGCTGCTTGTAAGGTTGTCTCGATGTTGGAGATATTTTTATTAGCAGCATTTCCGTGAGCAGCTGTTTGTAAATGTTGTTAATCTGGAATTTTTTATCACGGGGCACCTATAACAATGGTATAAAAATGAAGTGAGTTTATTTTCATTAAGTAAAAAACTAACTCGAAAATCACATTGATTTTTAACTTTGAGAAAGCAAAAATAGAACTTACGTGCTTCTCACTTGGCACAATACTACATTTCCATCTATTGTTAGAGTAGGATTTCCATCAATCCACTCTCGAAGTAAATAAGCTTTACTGTTCTTCTCCCTTGGCATTGTGGTAATATGGTCTCCTGCGCACACGTCAGAAATCACGAAGAACAGCACACTAGTTACTGATTTATAGGTAGCTCACAATGGAACTTTTTCATTCTTGGAAGTTTCATTGTTGCCGCCGGCGGCTTCGTTTGTTACACAATACAAACCGTACTGACTTTTATGACGCGATGGCCGACCGAACTTTAAAGGTTTGCCGCATGATTGTTGATCGCTATTTAGTTTTTATTAAGCTGTCGAGAGACATATTTTTATAGTACAGGAACCGCTCATTGCTGATTGCTATGTTCGCCTTATTTTATGGATTTGTAAATATGACAGAGAAGTAATTCAACACAAACAGAGCAATAAAAGAGAAATTTGCTCAGGTCTTACTCTTCTTCTTAAACTATTGTGGTGAAATACTTGTACTTCAAGAATCATTACTGCAAAAGTAAAATACACTCGTGGAAATTGAAATAAGAACACCGTGAATTCATTGTCCCACGAAGGGGAAACTTTATTGACACATTCCTGGGGTCAGATACATCACATGATCACACTGACAGAACCACAGGCAAATAGACACAGGCAACAGAGCATGCACAATGTCGGCACTAGTACAGTGTATATCCACCTTTCGCAGCAATGCAGGCTGCTATTCTCCCATGGAGACGATCGTAGAGATGCTGGATGTAGTCCTGTGGAACGGCTTGCCATGCCATTTCCACCTGGCGCCTCAGTTGGACCAGCGTTCGTGCTGGACGTGCAGACCGCGTGAGACGACGCTTCATCCAGTCCCAAACATGCTCAATGGGGGACAGATCCGGATATCTTGCTGGCCAGGGTAGTTGACTTACACCTTCTAGAGCACGTTGGGTGGCACGGGATACATGCGGACGTGCATTGTCCTGTTGGAACAGCAAGTTCCCTTGCCGGTCTAGGAATGGTAGAACGATGGGTTCGATGACGGTTTGGATGTACCGTGCACTATTCAGTGTCCCCTCGACGATCACCAGTGGTGTACGGCCAGTGTAGGAGATCGCTCCCCACACCATGATGCCGGGTGTTGGCCCTGTGTGCCTCGGTCGTATGCAGTCGTGATTGTGGCGCTCACCTGCACGGCGCCAAACACGCATACGACCATCATTGGCACCAAGGCAGAAGCGACTCTCATGGCTGAAGACGACACGTCTCCATTCGTCCCTCCATTCACGCCTGTCGCGACACCACTGGAGGCGGGCTGCACGATGTTGGGGCGTGAGCGGAAGACGGCCTAACGGTGTGCGGGACCGTAGCCCAGCTTCATGGAGACGGTTGCGAATGGTCCTCGCCGATACCCCAGGAGCAACAGTGTCCCTAATTTGCTGGAAGTGGCGGTGCGGTCCCTTACGGCACTGCGTAGGATCCTACGGTGTTGGCGTGCATGCGTGCGTCGCTGTGGTCCGGTCCCAGGTCGACGGGCACGTGCACCTTCCGCCGACCACTGGCGACAACATCGATGTACTGTGGAGACCTCACGCCCCACGTGTTGAGCAATTCGGCGGGACGTCCACCCGGCCTCCCGCATGCCCACTATACGCCCTCGCTCAAAGTCCGTCAACTGCACATACGGTTCACGTCCACGCTGTCGCGGCATGCTACCAGTGTTAAAGACTGCGATGGAGCTCCGTATGCCACGGCAAACTGGCTGACACTGATGGCGGCGGTGCACAAATGCTGCGCAGCTAGCGCCATTCGACGGCCAACACCGCGGTTCCTGGTGTGTCCGCTGTGCCGTGCGTGTGATCATTGCTTGTACAGCCCTCTCGCAGTGTCCGGAGCAAGTATGGTGGGTCTGACACACCGGTGTCAATGTGTTCTTTTTTCCATTTCCAGGAGTGTATATGCATAAATACGCAAAAGTTATTTATATATGCAATAACCCCTTAAATATGCATTTATATGCACTATCATGCAAATATGCAAAAATCCTAGCTCTAGTTATGAGAGTAACAATGGAAGATTGCTCTGCACTTGTCCTACAGTTTTCCACTAAGCTCGCTCGCACTCACACATACAAGTGTAGATGTTACATTCTTGGTCACTGACTAACGTGTAGAAATAATTACGCCTAGTGGGTAGCTCGTGTTGATACTTCCATGTGCTGGAGCAATGCCAGGATTTATGGACTTAGAAAAATTTTCTCTTTCCTGTTCCCTTGATGCATAATGGTTCTGACATGCTTGTCAAGTGTTAAAACTGTTTCTTCATGTCTAAAGTGTATAAAGGCTGTTGTCCTTTCAATCTGAGCTATGTTACTGGTGGTTCATAGAACGAACTTCTTTACAGAATTTTTACTAATGCTTCACCTTAGCAAACTCGATTTTAGGAGCGACAAAAATAACGTCTAGTGTTCTACACTACAAAATACAATCGTTGATACTAACAGCATAAAACTGGTTTCCACATTTGCGTTTGAACAAGGTGTAGTAGAGTGTCTGTATTAAGGAACTTCCTTAAGTTAGAGATAGAGGTGCGATTTTACAGTTTATCATGGAATTATCAACAATTATGTACGAGTATAAAGCACATAACATAGCATGTGTTACATGTAATAACTTCGTTTCTGATCAACTCTCTCTCACCATTGTTTACAACTGAAGTCTTCAGTTGTCTGTATGATTTATTAAAATACCCTCAGCTCCCTTAATGGTATTACTGTAATAAATTATAGTCTGGTAGGTGACCATAGTGTGAGCTCTGTATCATGCATTAGGTTCATAAAAATACATTAACGTCGGTTTTATGACATTTCAAAACACACATTAGCACTGCTGGTGATTTATCTGATAGCTTGAAGTGCATTTGTCAATGAGAATTAGCGAAGTAAACAATGTTATTCCGATAACATTGGCATTTACAACATCTTATGCTCGCAAAAAGCACATTCGGCTAGTTCATAATTCATCTATATATTTTCCCATTCTTTGAATGCATTCAGCATAGCAATATGATCAGAATGCCTACCACCAGCAAATGCTTTTTGTTGATAATTCAAACAGCAATTGTCCATGAAAAACCACTGAGAAGGTTAAGCTGCTGAAACATACGTTCTTCAATATTATCATCTTACCCAGTCTCAGTTCAGTCAAGAACTTAGCAAGAATCCAGCTCAATGAAGTAAGTTCATGAATAGACAAGGAACAAGGGCTGCTGTGGTTTCAACTAACCACTTTCAAAGTCAACCCAACAGTTATGTTTGTCTTTCACTTGCTAAAAGTTCTGATACGCAACTTTCCCGTTCTTCAGTTGAATCTTTCATCTGATTATCCACAACCATGCAAACGTCAAGCAGTAATCGATGTTTCTCGAAGTTCCTCTACCTTGGATATTATTTCATTATCATCTAAATTATTGCTTACCGCTTTTTAAGTCAGCAGGAAAACTAATCTCTGTAGCAATTCGTTCGGGTTGTTCCAGTGGACATAGTCGATATCTGGTATCAAATCGTCTTCCAGTCATGAACGTAATCATCTTCATTGAAATCATCCACTTCATCTTCGTCATTATCATAATAATGGTCATCATCGTATCCCCCATCATAGTTGCCCATTTCTTCTTATCCTCCAATATCTCCATCTTTTGCCTTCATAAATACATTGTTTTATTTGGCTTTAACGTCTTTGTCCTCTTTGTCTTACTCTGTTTTCTTTTTCTTCATCATCACAACAAATAGTACGTGATTCTTCCTTGGTATTTTATGAGTAACACTGCACCCTGGAGATGCCGTGGCCTCTGAAATTCTTTGTGTAATGTCTGAGTGTCTTTGCAAAACAAATATGTCCATGTCTTACCACCCTTCTCGTCTTTAAACTGAGTATCCACCTTCAATCTGTACCTTGTTTGTGGACACCTATTAGCTGACTTCTATTAATAGAAAATCCATTCGTTTTACTCTCCAAAATATGCTTAACTAACCAAGCTTCACATTCTGCACCCGGTAAACATGAGGGACCTATCTGTCTTTGAACTGGATATTTACCAGAATTTTTATACGCACATCAAAAAAAGTTTTGCATCACCTCGGTTCCGAGAGTTCCGGAACCTGTACAGAAAATTGGAAGAGAGATCAACATACACATCATTTCCGCCCGTTTTATTGCTCATGAAAACCACACGTTGCATGTTGCACCACCATACAGCGAGACCTTCAGAGGTGGCGATCCAGATTTCGGTACACACCGGTACCTCTAATACCCAGTAGCACGTCCTCTTGCATTGATGCATGCCTATATTCGTCGTGGCATACTATCGACAAGTTCATCAAGGCATTGTTGGGCCAGATTGTCCCACTCCTCAACGGCGATTGGGCGAAGATCCCTCAGAGTGGTTGGTGGGTCTCGTCGTTCATAAACAGCCCTTTTCAATCTATCCCAGGCATGTTCGATAGGGTTCATGTCTCGAGAACATGCTGGCCACTCTAGTCGGGCGATGTCGTTATCTTGAAGGAAGTCGCTCACAAGATGTGCACGATGGGGACGCGAATTGTCTTCCATGAAGACGAATGCCTCGCCAATATGCTGGCGATATGGTTGCATTATCGGTCACGTATCGTACAGCCGTTACGGCGCCTTCCATGGTCACCAGCAGCGTACGTCGGCCCCACATAATGCCACCCCCAAACAGCGGAGAACCTCCACTTTACTGTACTCACTGGACAGTGTGTCTAAGGCGTTGAGCCTGACCGGGTTGCCTCCAAACGCGTCTTTGATTATTGTCTGGTTGAAGGCGTATGCGACACTCATCGGTGAAAAGAACTTGATGCCAATCCTGAGCGGTCCATTCGGCATGTTGTTGGTCTCATCTGTACCGCGCTGCATGGTGTCGTGGTTGCAAAGGTGGATTTCGCCATGGACGTCGGGAGGGAAGATGCGCATCATGCAGCCTATTGCGCACAGTTTGAATCGTAACACGATGTCCTGTGGCTGCACGAAAAGCATTATTCAACATTGTAGCGTTGCTGTCAGGGTTCCTCAGAGCCATAATCCGTAGGTAGCGGTCATTCATTGCAGTAGTAGCCCCTGGGCGGCTTGAGAGAGGCATGTCATCGACAGTTCTTATCTCTCTGTATCTCCTCCATGTCCAAACAACATCGCTTTGATTCACTTTGAGACGCCTGGACACTTCGCTTGTTGAGAGCCCTTCCTGGCACAAAGGAAGAATGCAGAAGCGATCGAACCGCGGTATTGACAGTGTAGGCATGGTTGAACTACAGACAACACGAGCCGTGTACCTCCTTCCTGGTGGATTGACTAGAACGACAGTCAAGGCATGGTTGAACTACAGACAACACGAGCCGTGTACCTCCTTCCTGGTGGAATGACTAGAACTGATAGGCTGTCGGACCCCTCTGTCTAATTGGCGCTGCTCATGCATGGTTGTTTAAATCTTTGGCCGGGTTTAGTGATATCTCTGAACAGTCAAAGAGAGTGTGTCTGTGATACAATATCCACTGTCAAAGTCTATCTTCAGGAGTTCTGGGAACTGGGGTGATACAAAACTTTTTTTGGTGTGTGTGTCAGAGTTGTTCTGGGAAATTTTTGTGGTGTGCTAGAGCGTCCCAGTTTTTCCATTTTCAGGAGCTTGAAGCATTTGATCCTCTCTGTTCTTGAGATCTTCCTGTCCCTTTTTCCTTGCGTCAAATTACTGTTGGAAACCTGAAACAAAATAATGTGCTAATCTTGTAAGGCAGTGATAATTGACAGTTCCAAACAAATATGCATGCAGAACTAAAATAGTATGCGCCGAAATCTGATAGTAGTTGTCTGCTATAGGATCCTAAGCTTCGGAAGCTGTAAAAAATGGAATGCTCATAGCAAGTACTAGTAAATTGCACAGAGTTCCCAGAACAACCATGATGTATAAAACTGATGCTAAATGCCCAGTTCAAAGACAGATGGGTCATTCCTGTACACTGGGCGAAGAACGTGAAGCTTGGTTATTTATGCAGAACTTGGAGAGTCAAAAGAATAGATCGAAAAGAGAGATGCGTGGCTTGTGACGTTATTGCCACTGCATATAGGAAACAGGCATAGTTCCTCTTGCACACTAGTCGTATGGGAAATGCGCCAGGTAGTACGTAGCCATACTAGTGGATCATCCCAGCAATTGCTTGAAATGAGAAACTGCAGTAAAGTTAATCGTAATGTTCTGAAGGACATTCAGCCCGAATCTTTGTCTATGACGTTCATGTACACCCAGCCACATCTCATCTACTTCCTAGCCACACGTCTATGCTGGCGTTTCCGTCTCTCATAGAGGTGCGAATTGGGTTTCCTCTGATTCGAACGGCACTGCGAGATCTCAGTTTTGCGACCAAACCACAGGGGTTGTTTTGACGTCTGCAGATTAAATGACCAGAAGGTGTGAAAAACGGCAGAGCTGATATAGATGTAATTCAGCAGAAATTATGTGCTTTGCCATGACTCTGTAAAGCAGAGGTTGGTGTTGATAGCTGAGTTGATGATCCCAAGTACGATTTCCTATGGCGCCGCAACCATTTTCCAGCTAATGGGGAATGCAACAGTACAAAATGGGCATAATCAAACCAGTCTTGAAATGTCTTGAAAACAGAAGACCCGTCATTGCTGCGGTCAGACGAAAGAATTTCATTCGAGTGTGTACCATACACGACGACTCACCTTCGTAGAAATTGTGCTATCGCATCACGTACCTACTAAGAGACGGAATACCTAACAAGTGAGAGCGAATCACATGTGACAGTAAAATTTTGACACGCAGAACAGGATTCTTAATGTAGTAGATCCATCTGTGTGCTCGTAACTGGCAGCGATCCCTTGATGCGTCAGAGGGTGTCCACTCCGAGCTGCTATGACAGAGAGCGGTAATGGCCGGTGTCAAGTACTCGTTCTAGGCCCGATGCCGCCTGATAGCACAGACCACAAAAAAGACAACTCCACGCGTACGTAGCAGCGCTTGCTGTGTCGCCTCGCTGCCACCTTCACCGGACGTACTGTTGCACATCGCTGTATAAGAAACAAAGAGTTCATGGCGTTGTTGACTGGGAGCCCCGAGGGTTAAGTTCAGCCGCCTGATCGGAAAAGTTATTCTTCTCCCGCGCATACTGATCCCATTCTTCGCCGTGTGTGAGTGTTGTGTTAAGTACACTACTGGCCATTAAAATTGCTACACCACGAAAATGACGTGCTACAGACGCGAAATTTAACCGACAGGAAGAAGATATTGTGATATGCAAATGATTAGCTTTTCAGAGCATTCACACAAGGTTGGCGCCGGTGGCAACACCAACAACGTGCTGACACGATGAAAGTTTCCAACCGATTTCTCATACACAAACAGCAGTTGACCGGCGTTGCCTGGTGAAACGTTGTTGTGATGCCTCGTGTAAGGAGGAGAAATGCGTACCATCACGTTTCCGACTTTGATAAAGGTGGGATTGTAGCCTATCGCCATTGCGGTTTATCGTATCGCGACATTGCTGCTCGCGTTGGTCGAGATCCAATGACTGTTAGCAGAATATGGAATCGGTGGGTTCAGGAGGGTAATACGGAACGCCGTGCAGGATCGCAACAGCCTCGTATTACTAGCAATCGAGATGACAGTCATCTTATCTGCATGGCTGTAACGGATGGTGCAGCCACGTCTCGATCCCTGTGTCAACAGATAGGAACGTTTGCAAGACAACAACCATCTGCACGAACAGTTACACGACGTTTGCAGCAGAATGGACTATCAGCTCGGAGACCATGGCTGCTGTTACTCTTGATGCTGCATCACAGAAAGGAGCGCCTGCGAAGGTGTACTCAACGACATACCTGGGTGCACGAATGGCAAAACGTCATTTTTTCGGATGAATCCAGGTTCTGCTTCCAGCATCATGATGGTCGCATCCCTGTTTGGCGACATCGCGGTGAATGCACATTGGAAGCGTGTATTCGTCATGGTTCGATTCCTGGCTGGGTCAGAGATTTCCTCGGCTCAGGAACTAGGTGTTGTGTTGTCCTAATCATCATCATTTTCATCCCCATCGACGCGCAAGTCGCCGAAGTGACGTCAAAACGAAAGACTTGCACTCGGCGATCGGTCTACACTACGGGAGGCCCTAGTCACTCGACATTCATTCAGCAGGATAATGCACGACCACATGTTGTAGGTCGTGTACGGGCCTTTACGGATACAGAAAACGTTCGACTGCTGCCCTGGCCAGCACATTCTCCAGATCTCTCACCAACTGTAAACGTCTGGTCAATGGTGGGCGAGCAACTGGCCAGTCACGCCATACGCCAGTCACTACTCTTGATGAACTGTGGGATCGTGTTGAAGTGCATGGGCAGCTGTACCTGTACACGCCATCCACTCTTTGTTTGACTCAATGCCAAGGCGTATCAATGCCGTTATTACGGCCAGAGGTGCTTGTTCTGGGTACTCATTACTCAGGATCTATGCAACCAAATTGCGTGAAAATGTAATCACATGTCAGCTCTAGTATAATATATTTGTCCAATGCATACCCTCTATCATCGTCATCTCTTCTTGGTGTAGCAATTTTAATGGCCAGTAGCGTATATCTGTATTGTATAATGTATTTGTCCAATGAATACCCGTTTATCTTGTGCATCTCTTCTTGGTGTAGCAATTTTAATTGCCAGTAGTGTATATATGTATTGTAGGTTACTATAACGTGTCTATCTGTAGTATTTTGTCATGTTGGTGCTGTATGCTAAGAGAAGGGAGAGCGTGAAACCTAATGCCGGCATATAAACTACTATTATCTTATACCACCAAGGGGTCGCCAAACTTAACGTTCCCATTCGACGGACAGTTCATCATCATCAGGCACTGCACCAGACATTTCGGAGAGGTCTGGAATTCAACCGAGGACAATGGCACACAGTCTAGTGATGAGGAGTTACGCATCAACATCTGTCCTCCTCCTGTCGACCAAATACTGGCTGTGAAAATTTCTTCAGTCATAGAGACACGAACCCGATGGCAAGCGAGTATTAGCGACCTCGGCAATGGAGGCAGGTTGTCGTTTTTTGAAAGTCATCAACAAATCGGGAAGATGTTATTGTGACTTACAGGTAGATTCTAGACTCTGCAACTGGTTTCAACGATCTTCGGCATCGAGGGCCACTCGAAAGTAACTACTGTGACAGATTTCGAGTCATTATGCTTCAGTTTTCGAGAAAATCGAGGTCAGAGGTCATGATGCAGGATTCATTGCGGATCAGGTGGAATGGTTACAACCATAGGAAACAAGTAAATCGTAATTATACGTATCGAGTCTGCAACGTAACAGTTTCCGAGAAATAGAAGAATTGCAGTTTCTGATCCGTTGAAAATATGCTTCGGGAGGAAAGCCTTAACTGACTGACAGGAACCAAAGTCAAGTGGTATATGGGTTGCGTCAGATAACATTTAATTTCTGTAAGGCGGAAAAATGAACACCGAAGATTTGTCTACTTGCCCTGCTTCCATGATGCATATTATCTGATGCACTGTGACGGCTTAGGCTTAACTGCGATAGGAAAACGTAAGTCAGTCTTCGAGAAACGGAGAGAAGGAGGGGGGGGCGAAAGAGGGAGAGGGAGAGGGAGAGGGAGAGGGAGAGGAAGAGGGAGAGGGAGAGGGAGAGGGAGAGGGAGAGGGAGAGGAGGGAGGGAGGAAACGATCAATAAAGGCCCGACACTTTTTGTCAGTTTTTCATTTTTCACATTTTGTAAAAAGGGTTGATATATGTTGTGAGATAGAAACATGAAAAACACTAAGTATTACCCGAGGATCAAACACCTCTTGTAAGAGTTCGTAGTCAGGTACGCTGATCACTTTTTCCCTTTTTCCCTTTGGGTACAAATGTCATTTCCTCTCCAAAACTAAGGAAAACCTTATATGAAGTCTTCACGGGTTGTCAGCCGAGTAGCGTCGTCGTCTTGTAGCAACGTTTCGATGGAATGCGTCTCCATCATCTTCAGGCGAAGATGGAGAGGCATTCCATGGAAACGTTGCTACGAGACGACTACGCTACTTGGCTGACAACCCGTTAAGGCTTCATATATGAAATTCGCCGAGAAAGCCAGCACTCACATATAAGGAAAACCTATTGCAACAGTTGAGGTTCTAACGCAAGCACACCAAATTTATCTGTGATACGAATGCAGACATAACACCACTCGGATGCCACCTCAGTCGCTAGTAAATTTTCTAATCAAGTATGTACAAATCACTAATTATTCTGTTTCTCGGAAACTATTAAATTGCAGGTCTGATAAGTACAAATAAAATTTCCTTGTTTTCGAGTGTTCTAACGATCCCTCAAAGTCCTAAATAGATTCTGTATCCTGACTCTTGACCTCGATTCTTTCGAGCTGAAGCCCTAGATTGCACTAGCTCCCAAATAATTTACCGAAGCTTATTGAAAGCGGTGGGTCGTAGCGTCTGGCCTTTCCTTGTCAGAAGCAGTGAGTACTCTAACTTGTGTGTAACCTAAGACTGACAGTGTTACTGGTCGCAGCATGGACAATTCGCCTAGTTGATAACGCCTCTGTGGAATGTTTGACTTTGTTGACGGAGCCTCAACCTCACCTCTGCTAGCACCGTCAAGTCCTCGGAGATGTTTTTTAAGATCTGGAAACAGATGAAAACCGGATGGGGCCACGACGGGATTGTATGGAGGGTGATCAATGACAGTGAACCCAAGACGTCGGATTGTTGCAGATGTTGCTGCGCTCGTGTGTGCTCTGGCATTGTCATACTGAAGCGTGCTTCATGTGTGTATGAGCTCTTCGAATTCGTGTTTTCAGTTTTATGGGTGTCTCGCAGTACGTCGCACAGTTTATGGAGGCGTCTTTAGGCATCAATTGCAAATGCACCACACCTTGAAAATCCCAGAACATTTAGAGCATGACTTTGCCTTCTTATCGCATGGTCTTGAACTTTTTTGGCGTCGGTGATCCTTCGTGGTGGAACTCCACTGATGCTCTCTTGTTTTCCGAGTCAAAATGGTGAACCCAGCTTTCAATACTTGTCACAATATTGTTATGGAACCCAACACCCTCACGCTCAAAACGTTTCCTGTACTACAGTTCTGCAACGATGGCCTGTACACGCGCTCGTGATACGCCACACTTACCTGTCTGTACTGTGTTATCCGACGATTTTCTCTGCTGAGTTCATCAACCCGACTCCGATGAGTGTCGTCGGTCGCCGTGAGCGGTCGTCCATTCCGAGCTTGTCGTAGACGTTGAGGTTAGCACCAACGCTTCCTTTATTGCGAGCACGAACAACCAAATGTCGCACTTCACTGATGTCAGTAGAACCATCTGCTTACACTGCTTTCATATTCTATGGATTTAAGTGTGAGGTACGTTTTCTGCGGTTACAAACATGATTACAGCACGCTCTTTTTCGTGCATCGACATAGTTACGTTACACACCCCCATGTTACACGCCACTATTCGGAGCCCTCTAGCGGCAGAGAGTTGTAACTTGCGTCAGGGAAGTCGACCGAGTAACGTGCATGACATGTAATACCTCAACCGATATTGAGAACAGAATAGCAAATGCAGGGGCTGTAGTTTTCACTACGCCCTCGAAGGTTACAGTTCAAATCGGTCGTTCACTTCGGCTGGTAGTAAAACAAAAATATAAGTTATGATATCACGCCTCAGGGTCGGAACGTGGATTCACGGTTCTATTCGAAACTCCTTGAGGGACTTGGTGGATTGAAAGGGCGGTTCAAATGCGCTTTCCCCAGATCTGAGTATCCCTCTGCCGGTCAAGATGCGAGCACGGTGGTCATTGGTGCGACCATGAATCTCTGTCCCGCTCTAATACATTCTGACATTTCAGCAGAAAATTGCTAACGTCGTGTTAGCATTTGCAGTTATCATCGTCTTCAGCAGCAGCAGCAGCTACGGCAGCAAACATTACTCTGTCATTGCTTGATGATGGCCGCTCTCAGATGTGTTCACATGCGACGATTTTCGGGTTTAACTATCCTTGGGGGACATGGATGTGTGTGTTGTTCTTAGGTTGGTTAGGTTTAAGTAGTTCTGAGTCTAGGGGACTGATGACCTCAGATGTTGAGTCTTATAGTGCTTAGAGCCATTTGAACCATTTTTTGAACTATCCTTGTTCGCCCTGTCACTTTTCTAAAGTCCAACTAGTCTTTTATTAGGACATATTATACGTTGTTCCTTATCGAAGAAAATCTGGCGAAGACTGCCCTTAGTCTACGTTCTGTCTCGTTGTCTATTCATGACACTTTAAAAATACTATTTGTTAGACTGTATTAGTTCATGATTGGCTTTAGTCTTTGTACTGTTTTATTCGCTTTGACTAGTTTCATCAAAATGTTCTTGTGGTCCCCCGTAAACTATTGTGTACTCGGTCTGACACTAAAAGAAAGAGACTGCTGCTGCAAATGTGTGGGTTTACCAAATAACTTCAGTCAGTGATGCTCGCCTTCTAAGTAGGAGCCTTTTGCGTCCACGTACATTTTCGTTTATTTCTTCCACATTTCAGGTGCTCCGACAATTTTACTACCCGTTGAAGTGCAGAAACACGTTCTTTGTAAAAAGCTCGTCCACTGCTACTGAGTTGGCTGGCTTTAATGGAACTACCACTGTAAGTAGACTATTTAGGTTTTTATGTTGGTAACGTCACGTAGCGCTCTGTATGAAAATCACTGAGTGTGCTGTGTCCAGTCTGTGGCTGATTTGCATTGATGGAACAGTCGCTATTGTAGTGTTGGTCAGTTGGCTGTTAACAGCGCTTAGCGTTGCGCAGTTGGAGGTGAGCTGCCAGCAGTGGTGGATGTGGGGAGAGAGATGGCGGAGTTTTGAGAGCGGATGATATGAACGTGTGTCCATCAGACACAGTAAATTTGCAAGACTGGATGTCATGAACTGATTATATATATATTCTGACTTTTGAACACTATTAAGGTAAATACATTGTTTGTTCTCTATCAAAATGTTTCATTTGCTAAGTATGCCTGTCAGTAGTTAGTGCCTTCAGTAGCGAGAATCTTATATTTAGCTGGCAGTATTGGCGCTCGCTGTATTGCAGTAGTTTGAGTAACAAAGATGTTTGTGAGGTAAGTGCGTTGTGAAAGGTATAGGTTATTGTTAGTCAGGGTAGTCAGGGCCATTCTTTTGTAGGGATTTTTGAAAGTCAGATTGTGTTGCGTTAAAAATATTGTGTCTCAGTTTTCTTATGAAACGCCCCCTTAGAAAAATTATAAATGACTGTGCTTAAACTGACACACAAAATTTTTAGCGCAACACAATATGACTTTCAAAAATCCCTACAAAATAATGGCCCTGACTAACAATAACCTATACCTTTCACGACGCACTTACCTCACAAAAATCTTTGTTACTCAAACTACTGCAATACAGCGAGCGCCAATACTGCCAGCTAACTACTGAAGGTACTAACTACTGATAGGCATAATTAGCAAATGAAAGTTTTGGTAGAGAACAAACGATGTATTTACGTTAATAGTGTTCAAAAGTCATAATGTACATATCAGTTCATGACATCCAGTCGCCGGCCGGGATGGCCGAGTGGTTCTAGGCGCTACAGTCTGGATCTGCGCGACCGCTACGGTCGCAGGTTCGAATCCTGCCTCGGGCATGGATGTGTGTGATGCTCTTAGGTTAGTTAGGTTTAAGTAGTACTAAGTTCTAGAGGACTGATGACCTCAGATGTTAAGTCCCATAGTGCTCAGAGCCATTCGAACCATTTGACATCCAGTCTTACAAATTTACTGTCTCTGATGGACACACGTCCAGATCATCCGCTTTCAAAACTCCGCCATCTCTCTCCCCACATCCACCACTGCTGGCGGCTCACCTCCAACTGCGCAACGCTAAGCGCTGTTAACAGCCAACTGACCAACACTACAATAGCGACTGTTTCAACAATACAAATCAGCCACAGACTGGACACAGCACAGTCAGTGATTTTCATACAGAGCGCTACGTCACGTTACCAACATAAAAACCTAAACAGCCTACTTACACCACGACCTACGGAAACTATTCAGGGTTCATGAACAGTGGTGCATTCGCACTCACGATAATTCCACATTTACACAAACAGTTTCATTTCTTTTGTATCAAGTTGCGTGCTACAGTCATCCCCCTTTAAATTTTTATACGAGGGGAATTCAAAAAGTAAGTTGCGCCATGTTGTCCAGCGCTAACACCATTGCGCAATAATTGTGGCGCATTGTCGGAAGACAGTGCATGTTCTGGGTTTCTTGCAAACCAAGTTTGCTGCGATACGGTTAGCAGGTGCAGCACAGTGTGGTTGTGAAATGACGCTGGAACTGGAAACGTGCTTCAAAGTTAAAGGAAGTGGGACAGTACGATTCTTGTGGATAAACGTGCAAACATACCGCCACTAGATCATCGGACAGACTCCCGTATGAACGACATAGTAATAAGCATCCCTGGCGTACAGAAAAAACTGATAGATTTAAAAGCAAATACACTCCTGGAAATTGAAATAAGAACACCGTGAATTCATTGTCCCAGGAAGGGGAAACTTTATTGACACATTCCTGGGGTCAGATACATCACATGATCACACTGACAGAACCACAGGCACATAGACACAGGCAACAGAGCATGCACAATGTCGGCACTAGTACAGTGTATATCCACCTTTCGCAGCAATGCAGGCTGCTATTCTCCCATGGAGACGATCGTAGAGATGCTGGATGTAGTCCTGTGGAACGGCTTGCCATGCCATTTCCACCTGGCGCCTCAGTTGGACCAGCGTTCGTGCTGGACGTGCAGACCGCGTGAGACGACGCTTCATCCAGTCCCAAACATGCTCAATGGGGGACACATCCGGAGATCTTGCTGGCCAGGGTAGTTGACTTACACCTTCTAGAGCACGTTGGGTGGCACTGGATACATGCGGACGTGCATTGTCCTGTTGGAACAGCAAGTTCCCTTACCGGTCTAGGAATGGTAGAACGATGGGTTCGATGACGGTTTGGATGTACCGTGCACTATTCAGTGTCCCCTCGACGATCACCAGTGGTGTACGGCCAGTGTAGGAGATCGCTCCCCACACCATGATGCCGGGTGTTGGCCCTGTGTGCCTCGGTCGTATGCAGTCGTGATTGTGGCGCTCACCTGCACGGCGCCAAACACGCATACGACCATCATTGGCACCAAGGCAGAAGCGACTCTCATCGCTGAAGACGACACGTCTCCATTCGTCCCTCCATTCACGCCTGTCGCGACACCACTAGAGGCGGGCTGCACGATGTTGGGGCGTGAGCGGAAGACGGCCTAACGGTGTGCGGGACCGTAGCCCAGCTTCATGGAGACGGTTGCGAATGGTCCTTGCCGATACCCCAGGAGCAACAGTGTCCCTAATTTGCTGGGAAGTGGCGGTGCGGTCCCTTACGGCACTGCGTAGGATCCTACGGTATTGGCGTGCATCCGTGCGTCGCTGCGGTCCGGCCCCAGGTCGACGGGCACGTGCACCTTCCGCCGACCACTGGCGACAACATCGATGTACTGTGGAGACCTCACGCCCCACGTGTTGAGCAATTCGGCGGTACGTCCACCCGGCCTCCCGCATGCCCACTATATGCCCTCGCTCAAAGTCCGTCAACTGCACATACGGTTCACGTCCACGCTGTCGCGGCATGCTACCAGCGTTAAAGACTGCGATGGAGCTCCGTATGCCACGGCAAACTGGCTGACACTGACGGCGGCGATGCACAAACGCTGCGCAGCTAGCGCCATTCGACGGCCAACACCGCGGTTCCTGGTGTGTCGGCTGTGCCGTGTGTGTGATCATTGCTTGTACAGCCCTCTAGCAGTGTCCGGAGCAAGTATGGTGGGTCTGACACACCGGTGTCAATGTGTTCTTTTTTCCATTTCCAGGAGTGTAGATCACTAGGTCCGAATGGTATCCCAATTCGCTTGTACAAACACTATTCTACGGCATTGGCCCCTTATCTAACCTGCATTTGTCGTGAATCTCTCGCTCATCACAAAGTCCCAAGTGACTGGAAAAAAGCACAGGTGACTCGACTATATAATAAGGGTAAAAGAACGGACCCGCTAAATTACAGACCAATACCCCTAACATCGGTGTTCTGCAGAATCCTTGAATATATTCTCAGTTCGAATTTATTAAACTTTTCTGAGACTGAGAAGCTTATTTGCACGAATCAGCATGGTTTTACAAAGCATCGCTCGTGCGAAACTCAGCTTACCCTTTTCTCACATGATATACTGCGAACTATGGATGAAGGACAAGAGGCAGATCATATTTCTAAATTTCCGGAAAGCATTTGACACAGTGCCCCACTGCAGGCTGTTAACGAAGGTACGAGCCTATGGAATAAGTTCACACATATGTGAGTGACTCGTCTTAAGTAACAGAACCCAGAATGTGGTCCTCGACGGCAAGTGTTCACCAGAGACAAGAGCATCATCAGGAGTGCTCCAGGGAAATGTGGTAGGGTTGCTGTTGTTCTGTTATACATAAATTATTTGGTGGACGGGGTGGGCAGCGATCTGCGGTTGTTTGCTGATGATGCTGTGGTGTACGGTAAGGTGTCAGAGTTGAGTGACTGTAGGAAGATACGATTTCTAGTTGATATGATGAATGGCAGATCGCTTTAAATGTGGAAAAATGTACGTTAATGCGGATGAATAGGAAGAACAAGCCTGTAATGTTCGGATGCATTCTTACTAGTATCCTGCTTGACACAGTCATCTGGGCAGAACGTTGCCGAGCGATATGAAATGGAAACAAGCATATGAGAACTGTGTTAGGGAAGGCGAATTGTCGACTTTGGTTTATTGGCATAATCTTAGCAAAGATTGGCTCACCTGTAAAGTAGACCCCATATCGTACGCTGGTGCGACCTATTCCTGAGTACTGCTCGAGTGTTTGGGATCCGTACCAGGTCAGATTGAAGGAAGACATCGAAGCAATTTAGATGCAGCCTGCTAGATATGTTACCGGTAGGTTCAAATAACACCTAAGAGTTACGGAGATGCTTCGCGAGCCGGCCGGAGTGGCCGAGCGGTTCTAGGCGCTACAGTCTGGAACCGCGCGCCCGCTGCGGTCGCAGTTTCGAATCCTGCCTGGGGCATGGATGTGTTTGATGTCCTTAGGTTAGTTAGGTTTAAGTAATTCTAAGTTCTAGGGGACTGATGACCTCAGAAGTTAAGTTCCATAGTGCTCAGAGCCATTTGAACAATTTTTGATGCTTCGCGAACTCAAATGTGAATCCGTGGAGGGAAGACGACGATCTTTTCGAAAAACGCTATTGAGGAAATTTAGAAAACCGGCATCTGAAGCTGACTGTCACACGATTCTACTGCCGCCAACATAACATTGCGCGTAAGGACCACGACGATAACATATGATCAATTAGGGCTAACACGGAGGCATATAGACAGTCGTTATCCATCGTTCTGTTTGCGAGTGGAATAGGAAAGGAAATGACAGGTAGTGGTACAGGGCACCATTCGCCACGCACCGTATGATGGCTTGCGGATATCTACACTCCTGGAAATGGAAAAAAGAACACATTGACACCGGTGTGTCAGACCCACCATACTTGCTCCGGACTCTGCGAGAGGGCTGTACAAGCAATGATCACACGCACGGCACAGCGGACACACCAGGAACCGCGGTGTTGGCCGTCGAATGGCGCTAGCTGCGCAGCATTTGTGCACCGCCGCCGTCAGTGTCAGCCAGTTTGCCGTGGCATACGGAGCTCCATCGCAGTCTTTAACACTGGTAGCATGCCGCGACAGCGTGGACGTGAACCGTATGTGCAGTTGACGGACTTTGAGCGAGGGCGTATAGTGGGCATGCGGGAGGCCGGGTGGACGTCCCGCCGAATTGCTCAACACGTGGGGCGTGAGGTCTCCACAGTACATCGATGTTGTCGCCAGTGGTCGGCGGAAGGTGCACGTGCCCGTCGACCAGGGACCGGACCGCAGCGACGCACGGATGCACGCCAAGACCGTAGGATCCTACGCAGTGCCGTAGGGGACCGCACCGCCACTTCCCAGCAAATTAGGGACACTGTTGCTCCTGGGGTATCGGCAAGGACCATTCGCAACCGTCTCCATGAAGCTGGGCTACGGTCCCGCACACCGTTAGGCCGTCTTCCGCTCACGCCCCAACATCGTGCAGCCCGCCTCCAGTGGTGTCGTGACAGGCGTGAATGGAGGGACGAATGGAGACGTGTCGTCTTCAGCGATGAGAGTCGCTTCTGCCTTGGTGCCAATGATGGTCGTATGCGTGTTTGGCGCCGTGCAGGTGAGCGCCACAATCACGACTGCATACGACCGAGGCACACAGGGCCAACACCCGGCATCATGGTGTGGGGAGCGATCTCCTACACTGGCCGTACACCACTGGTGATCGTCGAGGGGACACTGAATAGTGCACGGTACATCCAAACCGTCATCGAACCCATCGTTCTACCATTCCTAGACCGGCAAGGGAACTTGCTGTTCCAACAGGACAATGCACGTCCGCATGTATCCAGTGCCACCCAACGTGCTCTAGAAGGTGTAAGTCAACTACCCTGGCCAGCAAGATCTCCGGATGTGTCCCCCATTGAGCATGTTTGGGACTGGATGAAGCGTCGTCTCACGCGGTCTGCACGTCCAGCACGAACGCTGGTCCAACTGAGGCGCCAGGTGGAAATGGCATGGCAAGCCGTTCCACAGGACTACATCCAGCATCTCTACGATCGTCTCCATGGGAGAATAGCAGCCTGCATTGCTGCGAAAGGTGGATATACACTGTACTAGTGCCGACATTGTGCATGCTCTGTTGCCTGTGTCTATGTGCCTGTGGTTCTGTCAGTGTGATCATGTGATGTATCTGACCCCAGGAATGTGTCAATAAAGTTTCCCCTTCCTGGGACAATGAATTCACGGTGTTCTTATTTCAATTTCCAGGAGTGTATGTAGATGTAGATGAAATTGCACTCAAATTCACCGTGAAATTTTGATGATATATGGACCAACCGCAATATCGCGGTCAGCCGTAGTGAGATTATGCCAACAGTTTGACCACGGCCGCACAGACGTGGGTGACGCTGATCGAGAATGAAGGCTATCGACATCGACGGCAGGCAGCAGTGTCTACCCGATCGTGGAACTGATGAGCAAAAATCACAGGATATTCACACAGCGGCTCCTGCTGGCTCCGTGACCATGGTGCGGCTTTCTACCATCGAAGAATTGAACAGTTTGTAGCACATTTCGAACGTTATTTACAGAGACTTTGTGATAGTGAATGATCCAAGCTCAAGATATGCAGCATCGGGCGGGTTTCAATAGCCACAGCGTCGTGGCTCTGTGGTCACGGTTTTGGACTACGAAGGGGGAGGTCCGTTTTCATATCTCACTCGTCTTCCCCTTTTTTTCACAAAATTATTAAGTGTCCGTCCGGTCATTGACGTGTCTGATTGATGTATTCAAATTTACGTTTGTGTCTTGGTGTACCGTCCGTTTGCAACAGCGAGGTGTCGGGAAGGGACCTCCAGACGTGCATACCTCCTATTTGTTCTATACAAGAGGCTCTTGAATTCCTTTGTTGTAACATAGTTCACACGCATTTCTGTGAGAGGTCCATGCGGCATCTAGCCTGCTCACACTATTCATCACATTTACTTGAGACGGTAACATATTCTTACCACATGACTCATATTCTATAACCAAACTATAGTATGAAAATTGCCAAGACTAC
The DNA here is from genome assembly GCF_021461385.2 of Schistocerca piceifrons. Lineage (NCBI taxonomy): Eukaryota > Metazoa > Arthropoda > Insecta > Orthoptera > Acrididae > Schistocerca > Schistocerca piceifrons. Next base: position 143,093,288 of record NC_060149.1, read on the forward strand.
AGAAGGAGCACAGAAACATCAGTGACCGGATGGACAGTTCATAATTTTGTGGAAAGAAAGACACACGAGAGAGATTCCCCTGCCGCGCGGGATTAGCCGAGCGGTCAGAGGCGCTGCAGTCATGGACTGTGCGGCTGGTCCCGGTGAAGGTTCGAGTCCTCCCTCGGGCATGGGTGTGTGTGTTAGTCCTTAGGATAACTTAGGTTAAGTAGTGTGTAAGCTTAGGAACTGATGACCTTAGCAGTTAAGACCCATAAGATTTCACACACATTTTTAGATATTCCCCTTTGCAGTCCAACGCTGTGACAATGTAACCAAGTCGTCGGGGCTATTTAAATTCGTTCGATGTTGCACGTGTTGAGCTTGGACATTTCACTGTTTCGATTTTGCTTCCTTTTTCACAGTTCAGAACACCTTCTTCTTGTTTTCATGACTGATCTGTTCTCAGTTTTTGACGGGCTATCCACTGGGCCAATTTGCCACTTAATCCGAGGGGATGCGATGGCGAGTTTCCCTTGTAAGAAGTATAGTGCTGCATTCAAAACAAGTTGCTTGGCCTGCCATATTAATATATAACTAATTTTTTGAAGCCCTCTTGTACTTGCTAGCTCACAATCCAATAGACGAGAGAAAAGACTGTTTATCCGTCCTCTAGTTTTTTTCTCGTTATCTCCAAGATGGTTCTTTCCAGTGAAGCAAATGTGACACGTCTGTATACGCGACTTCTGCAATTTAATATAAATTTTTGCTTCAGTTTACCTCTACTGTATTCGAGTGTGCTCTGCAATATACATCTTCAACAGCCTCTATAATAGATGAAGGCATTTTGGGCTAAATAGTAAGTACTTTACTGTACTTAGCACGATTACTTAAACCAGATTTAACTGTGGTTATTATTAAATTGAAGAGCCAAAGAAAGTGGTACATCTGTCTAATATCGTATAGGGCGCCCGCGAGTACGCAGGAGTGCCGCAACACGACGTGGCATGGACTCGACGAATGTTTGAAGTAGTGCTGGAAGGTGTTGACACCATGAATCCTGTACGATTGTCCATAAACCCATAGGAGTACGAGGGGGTGGAGATCTCTTCTGAACAGCACGTTGCAAGGCAACCCAGATTTGCTCAATTACTTTCATGTCTGGGAAGTTTGGTGGTCGGCGGAAGTTTTTAAACTCAGAACAATGTTCATGGAGCCACTCTGTAGCAATTCTGGATGTGTGAGATGTGGCATTGTCCCGCTGGAATTGCCCAAGTCCTCGGAATGCATAATGGGCATAATGGATGCAGGTGATCAAACAGGATGCTTACGTACGTGTCACCTTCAAAGTCGTATCTAGACGTATCAGGGGTCCCCTATCACTCCATCTGCACACGCTCCACACTATCACAGAGCCTCCACCAGCTTGAACAGTCCCCTGCTGACATACAGGGTCCATGGATTCATGAGGTTGTCTCCATACCCGTACACGTCCATCAGCTCGATACAATTTGAAACGAGACTCGTCCGACCAGACAACTTGTTTCCAGTCATCAACAGTCTGTCGGTGTTGACAGGCCCAGGTAAGGCGTAAAGCTTTGTGTCGTGCAGTCATCAAGGGTACACGAGTGGGCCTTCGGCTCCGAAAGCCCAAAGTGTTTCGTTGGATGATTCTCACACTGACACTTGTTGATGGTCCATCATTGAAATCTGCAGCAGTTTGCGGAGGTGTTGCACTTCTGTCGCGTTGAACGATTCTCTTCAGATCTTTGAGATCTTTTTCCGGCCGCAGGGATGTCGGAGATTTGATGTTTTACCGGATTACCAATATTCATGGTACACTCGTGCAATGGTCGTGTCCCAATCCCTACTTCGTCGCTACCTCGGAGATGCTGTGTCCCATCGCTCGTGCGCCGACTATAACACCACGTTCAGACTCACTTAAACCTTGATAACCTGCCATTGTAGCATCAGTAATTGACCTAAAAACTGCGCCACGCACTTGTTGTCTTATACAGGCGTTGCCGACCGCAGTGCCGTATTCTGCCTGTTTACATATCTCTGTATTTGAATACACATGCTTACTCTACTTTGTTTGGCGCTTCGGTGTAAAATGAATGAAAATTCGATGTGCTGTTTTTTAGCGATGAGTTAAAACAAATCAGCTGGTTTAGGCTTTCCGTAGTTTCACGCATCGTTTTAAGGGAATGACAGAATGATTCATAATATCAGAACATAGCCGCCACTTGCTCCCATTTCGTACTCATCATTAGTCGGATTATTTCTTGTTATTATTAGGTTGTATGAGCGCGTGACATTGTGACAGTGGTCCTATGAAATAAAAAATAAAATACACATGTGAACCTTCGATAACGACTGGTTGTAAATTATGTGTTACAGTATTCTACTTTAGGAAGAAATCTGAATACCTTGCAGATACGAAAGACAGATTTCACTAACATACAGAATGTCATGCATGTAAAAACAAAATTAAAATGCTATATCAGTTGATAATGGGATTTAATTGCAAAATTGTAGAAAATGTAAATGATAAGGTAACTGTCATCTTAATTAAGAATTATGTACGCGCCCGGGTTCCCGGGTTCGATTCCCGGCGGGGTCAGGGATTTTCTCTGCCTCGTGATGACTGGGTGTTGTGTGATGTCCTTAGGTTAGTTAGGTTTAAGTAGTTCTAAGTTCTAGGGGACTGATGACCTCAGATGTTAAGTCCCATAGTGCTCAGAGCCATTTGAACCAAGAATTATGTAATTGCACACGTTCATAGCGGATAAAACCAAGATTTACTCTTTATTGTCAGTGTGTAGTTGGCCTCATCTGCGTTGGTCATCATGTATGAGACAGTTGCTTATCATATTTAAAATTATGTAAAGCCATTTCAGTGCTATCAGTTTCATCAGATTTTTGTATAAATTTAATTCATGTGTGTATTCCTAGACACACCCTCTATCTTCAGTGAGTGACCATATTTCAACCCTTATGAAACAGGTCTAGCATAACAACGAGCAGAATTTCACAGTCGTTAACACAGTCGACTCGTATTTGTGACCAGAAAGTGGAGAAGTGGTAAGAAGCTCGACTCGTCTTGGGAAGGATAGAGCTTCATACCTCCTGTCGGACCTCCGAACTTAAGTCTTCCGTGATTTCCCTAAATTTCGTAAGACAAATAACTGAATGGTTCCTTTGAAAGGAATCGCTCGATTAATTCAGTGAGGACATACATGATTCCATCTTGTTTTTTCTCTAACACTGCTGCTAATTATTCTGTAATGGTCGACGCCAGATTAAACTAACATTGAGCAGCAGCTTGGTTGTGATGTAATTTATTGGAAGACTGGAACATTAGAAAAATATTTCTCCGAGCCAGTTTTTTCATCATTTGGTATTCATTACGTTGTATCTCCAGCCTGGAATTCGATTTATGAGTGCTGTAAAAATCTGCTGGAAACATTACTTTTTTATGCAAAAAATGATTTTCACTACTTTCCTCTCGATTCGACCACTAGCTCTTGCAGTCACTATGGGATGCAGTACAGCTTCACACACAGTTGCAGCAGCAGCGATCATGTTTGTCATAAAGAAATATAAATTGTTTTTATGGATTAAAAAGCATCGCAAAATACTTTCTACTACTGTTGGAGGAAGCTTAACTGGTGGCTGCGGCTGGCATCCTTTGCAAGACATATAATAATCTGCTTGAGTGGATCACCGCATTGATGCACAGAATGAAACTTTCTACGTTGTGTGTGCTACGACGTGTATGTCTGCAGTGCTGATCATCTCTAAGGCAACAGCATGATACAAATGCGTGCTGAAGCTCTACGTCAGGGTTTCCTTGCGTGGCAGAAATTGATCGATACTTTCTTAACTTTAGCGCCTGGAACATTCCACAATTTGCGAAATATCTTACGTGTAATAGTATGGATTTGGAATGCTCATTTGGCCACAGTGGCCCCTCTCCGATGTCTTAGTGGGACAGAGTGTAAATATTCTAGTAAACATGAGCACAAAAATACGTAATTTAATAACTACGAACACTTCTTCATCCTCGACACTGTGAAACAAATGTCTTATATTGCAAGCTCTTTGCTTTCTATGTTTGGAGAGGTGGTAATATGGACCAAAATAGGAAAAAATGTTCACTAAACGTGGGTTCTGAAGTTTATACCTTGAGTGCTATGAGCACTTATTCATCGTTGCTACTGTGAAACACACCTCTTCTACTGAACAAGTGCTCATAGCTCTTAAGGTGTGAAGCTTACAGCCGATGTTTACTACACAATTTTTTCTTTTTTTGGTGCATATTTCCTCCTCCCAAAATATGGAAAGCAAAGAGCTTGAAGTTGCAGAGATTTGTTTCACAGTATGGAAGATGAAGAGGTGCTCGTAGCCCTTTAAGGTACGTACTTTAGTGCCCATGTTTATTAGACATTTTTGCTTCGAATGAGCGTGCCTCTCATATCCTTGAATATTACCCATTCCTCCGAAAGGCACATTATGGTAGTTGGCGGAGGGTAGTTTGTGTAGCGCTGTCACTTCCATCTTTTCCAATTCTAGTCGCGAATGATACGTGGGAAGAACGATAGCTGGTAAGCCTCCGTGTGGGCTCGTATGTCTCTAATTTTACCATTGTCGTCATTTCGAGAGATTTACACAGGAGGAAACAGTATGTAGGTTCACTCTTCTAGGAACGTACGCTCCCAGAATTTTAATGGTAAACCATACCGTGATGTATAATGCGCCTGTCACTTAAGTTGGATAAGAATATTCGTAACATTTTCGCGCTTACCAAACGAACCTCTAAGGAAAAGTGCCCCTATTCTTTGCATCTTGGCTATTTCATCTACGAATCCTATCTGGTAAGGGTGTCAGAGACTGTCGAGCAATACGCAAGTACGTTTGAAGTAGATTTTGCAAGCTACGTCCTTCGTGGGTGGACTGCACTTTCTAAGTATTCTTCCAATGAAAACCAGTTTGGCATCTGCCTCATCTACGATTAGTTTTATGTGGTTGTGTAACTTTAAATTTTTCCGTATCGCCGCGGGGTAGTCACGAGGTCTTAGGCGTCTTGTCACGGTTCGCACGGCTCCCGCCGTCGGAGGTTCGAGTCCTTCCTCGGGCATGGGTGTGTGTGTTGTTCTTAGCGTAAGTTAGGTTAAGTTAGATTAATTAGTGTGTAATGACCTCAACAGTTTGGTCCCATAGTGCTTACCACAAATATCCAATTTTTTTCCGTATCCGTGTTCACAAATATTTAATGCATGTGACTGTCCCCAGTGATTTTACGGCAGTCGTATAATACAATGTATAGCGTACATGCACAGAGAAAGGGGCTCTTGGAGTGGTCCACAACTCGCTAACACGAAGGAATCAATAGTTTGGTTTTGAGGCGAACGCCAGGTGGTAAGCGCGGCGACGTTCCCGATTCGGAAACGTCAGTCCGTATGAGGATCCTGCAATCAGGTCCGGAAGTCGGAAACGGTACTCCAGTGAAATTATATGCTTCACAAGCAGCATACAGAAAGAAAACCCCCGTGACGCGGTTGTCGACCGATGCTACGAAAAAGTCAAATGTGTAGCAAAGATAGGAATCATAAATCTTTTCCTTTGCAGTTTGTAGATTTATGGGTTTTTAAACCATAGAAACAGGCACACGACACAACAGACTAAGAAACATCATTTTGAAATTCCCGGGAAGCTTGTGACTATGATGTTTCATTCACACCGTGTAGACACTGCTAATGGAAACTAGATTACGAAGATAAAGATTTTTTTTTTTTGCATTGTACTGTAATGCCTTCTACAAGAGAACGTCTCAGTGGGTCGTGTAAGTCTGAGAAACAGATTTTATTGATTTGTTTCACTGATGGGGCTGCTAAGTGCTATACCACCTACTGCACTCCCCGGACTCAAGAACTCGTGAGTTCAACTCGATTTCTAAACTGAAGGAAACACTCCACGGCATTCGCTTCAGAACTGCTACAAATTCGTCGGGCAATAGACCGAGTCACTCGAACTGTCAACACAACTGCACTGCTAAGAGTATTCTAGGACTTCCACATCGCTGGCAACCGGTTATACACAGTGCTCGTGACTATTTTGAAGTTCAGTAAAACTTTGAAACACTTATCTATTCTGTATGAGCTGTAAATAAATAGTTGCCGCCATTGAACTTCCAACCCTCGTACACTCCTGGAAATTGAAATAAGAACACCGTGAATTCATTGTCCCAGGAAGGGGAAACTTTATTGACACATTCCTGGGGTCAGATACATCACATGATCACACTGACAGAACCACAGGCACATAGACACAGGCAACAGAGCATGCACAATGTCGGCACTAGTACAGTGTATATCCACCTTTCGCAGCAATGCAGGCTGCTATTCTCCCATGGAGACGATCGTAGAGATGCTGGATGTAGTCCTGTGGAACGGCTTGCCATGCCATTTCCACCTGGCGCCTCAGTTGGACCAGCGTTCGTGCTGGACATGCAGACCGCGTGGGACGACGCTTCATCCAGTCCCAAACATGCTCAATGGGGGACAGATCCGGAGATCTTGCTGGCCAGGGTAGTTGACTTACACCTTCTAGAGCACGTTGGGTGGCACGGGATACATGCGGACGTGCATTGTCCTGTTGGAACAGCAAGTTCCCTTGCCGGTCTAGGAATGGTAGAACGATGGGTTCGATGACGGTTTGGATGTACCGTGCACTATTCAGTGTCCCCTCGACGATCACCAGTGGTGTACGGCCAGTGTAGGAGATCGCTCCCCACACCATGACGCCGGGTGTTGGCCCTGTGTGCCTCGGTCGTATGCAGTCCTGATTGTGGCGCTCACCTGCACGGCGCCAAACACGCATACGACCATCATTGGCACCAAGGCAGAAGCGACTCTCATGGCTGAAGACGACACGTCTCCATTCGTCCCTCCATTCACGCCTGTCGCGACACCACTGGAGGCGGGCTGCACGATGTTGGGGCGTGAGCGGAAGACGGCCTAACGGTGTGCGGGACCGTAGCCCAGCTTCATGGAGACGGTTGCGAATGGTCCTCGCCGATACCCCAGGAGCAACAGTGTCCCTAATTTGCTGGGAAGTGGCGGTGCGGTCCCCTACGGCACTGCGTAGGATCCTACGGTCTTGGCGTGCATCCGTGCGTCGCTGCGGTCCGGTCCCAGGTCGACGGGCACGTGCACCTTCCGCCGACCACTGGCGACAACATCGATGTACTGTGGAGACCTCACGCCCCACGTGTTGAGCAATTCGGCAGTACGTCCACCCGGCCTCCCGCATGCCCACTATACGCCCTCGCTCAAAGTCCGTCAACTGCACATACGGTTCACGTCCACGCTGTCGCGGCATGCTACCAGTGTTAAAGACTGCGATGGAGCTCCGTATGCCACGGCAAACTGGCTGACACTGACGGCGGCGGTGCACAAATGCTGCGCAGCTAGCGCCATTCGACGGCCAACACCGCGGTTCCTGGTGTGTCCGCTGTGCCGTGCGTGTGATCATTGCTTGTACAGCCCTCTCGCAGTGTCCGGAGCAAGTATGGTGGGTCTGACACACCGGTGTCAATGTGTTCTTTTTTCCATTTCCAGGAGTGTATATACTCCGCGAGCCACTGTACACTGACGGCCGAGGATACTTCCTACCAATATTGTCGATTTTCTGTTCTAATCCATTCACGCATTGACCGAGAGAAAGTAATCGTCTACACTATCTGGTCAGAAGTATCTGGAGACCCCTACGAAATGCAGAACTGACCAGCAGACATCAATAGTAGCGGACCCTCCTGTATAAAAGAAGGCATGGATTATTGTGTTGTCAATAAAGTAGCAGTAAAAACGGAATGGGTCGGTCAGGAGAGCTCAATAACTTCGAATGTGAATTACTCGTTAGACGTCATCTGAGTAAAAAATCAAATAGGGACATTTCAACCCTTCTAAATCTGCCAGTGTCGACTCTTGCTGACGTGACTGTGAAGTGGAAACGCGAAGGAACAACCATAGTTAAACCAAGACCAGGCAAACCTGGACCGTCGAGCATTGTGGAGGGTGGTTGTAAGAAATCGTATGCTATCAGCGAAATGAATCACACGTACTGTTAGATAGCACAATGATTGTGCGTCGAGAGTTAAAAATAATGGGATACAGTGATCGACCAGCTCCTCTCAAACCACGCATTTCTGTAGTCTTGCTTATTTGAGGCATGATGCCATAGGCTGGCAGGTCTGCAACTGTTCAGTACTGAGGAAATGGGATAATTTTTTATTTTGTCCGTCTCAGTTGCATTGATATAAAATTTTGCTGCAGTGGTTACTGGCTGACACGCCCATTCTCAAACCACACACCTTGCTGTTAACCGTAATTCTTCATACAACATTCCGGCAAAAGGCACGAACAGCTTCTGTACAGCAATGTATGCTGTGGGCAAGTATCCTCATTGATCCTAGCCTATATGTCTGTCGCAAGAGACAGATAGGCTACTTAATTAAGAGAGACGACGTATTGTTCGTTGCGACCTACAGTTAAATGAGATTGAATGACTTCACTGGAGACTTCCAGATATACACTGCTGGACAATACGTCATCGACAGGCAGTCGAAATGTATCACCTGCAAATGATTCCTGTTTCATACACTATCACTTCCAGGTAATTGTCATAGTTTATTTAGCGATGGTATTTATTCTACATTACATAAAATGACATATATTCACAGAAAAACATTTAGTCCTTGCATATATACGATGGATGTTTGGGATGCCACAAGGAATTCTTCAAAGTCTCCACGGAACGCTCTAGCACTGCATTCTTCTCTGATGTATTGGATGGTCTGCTTAGGCGCGCCGCAGTCGCATGCTGGCGAAGACAGCAGTTCCCGTTGGAAGAGTGAGTTAGCACATCTCCCTTGCCCAGTTCTTAATCGGTTCAGAGTTGACTAGATCTTGCGGGGCCGATCAAACCCAGGAACTGCCTCGATAATACAAGGCACTAGGTGGCAAGTTGTTGGGGCATTCTGGAGCCATTCTCTTCTCCAAGAGTTGATGTCATACCCAGTGAGGCTGTCGACAACAAGAGGAGAATGTCTTAAACGAAGCCTTTTGGTACTCAGATCAGGTATATCGATGTGTACCGGTAGTTCAGGGTTTGCTTCGATCTTGTTGTGTTCCCTGACCAAGGCTGCTTCTCGTCGTATTTTTGGGGGTGGTATATGACTCAGGACAGGTAGCCATATGTTAGGTATAGACCTAACGGTTCCTGAAATAATGCGCATGTTGTTGTTAAGTTCGACATCGATTTTGTTCGCATGACTACTGTTTAGCCATACTGGTGCACAGTACTCCGCCGCAGAGTATACCAGGCTTGTTGCAGTTGATCCCCAGGTGGTTCCGCAGATTTTATGGATGAGGCTGTTTCTTGTTCTCACCTTGGCAGCTGCTTTTGTAAGGAGTGATTTAAATGACAAGGTTCTGTCTAACGTGACGCCTAGGTACCTTGGCTCCTTGTTGTGGTTGAGGCGCGTGTCGTCAAGGTATACTTCCAGAGCTCTGTCGGCTTCTCTGTTATTGAGGTGGAAGCGAGTTACTTCTTATTGCCATAGAATAGATATTTTCTAAAGCTACCATGAGTCAAAATAACAGTTTCCACACATAAAGACAGTGAATAAAACAGGTGTTTGATGGGCTGATAAGCTGATACCTTCCACTCTGTTCCCATCTATGTTCACAGGACGTGACTCTTACTGCTGACAGATCATTTGCCAAGAGCAGGAAAGCCACACATGCTTATTTAGCAACGTGCCAGGCGAACAGAGAGACCAAAGAAATTTCTTTTCCTGTTTGCTGCAGCAAAGACAGGAATTTTTAAGCATCCTCTATCGCGGCGTTATCTTTGTGAAATGCTTGGTGAAACTCTATTGAATCTTTACATCATTCCGAAACTAGCTGTTGCTGTTGAAAATACTTGTAATTTTTCGTAGCAGCAGTTGCAATCGAATAAATTTGGCCGTCATATAGATTGGAGTTCAGACGTGCAATGGCAGAAACTGCATTTCATACATTGATACTTCGGCCGTACACCTTTCGGCCGTCTTCAGACTGAGGCGAGCGGCTGAAGCTGCAGCACGCACGTCCGACTATTTAAACCAGGGGGCCGTGATCTCTATACTACCTGGGTGAAAAACTATGGCCTTGGAGCATAGAACGTACTGCTGCATACATTGTCCGCCATTTTGTAGCTAGACTGCACGTAACTTCGGATTATATACTTATTACTGGTTATAAACCTTACTTCATTAACTGTAGCAGGGACTGGAGAAAGGAACTATCAGGCCAGAACAAACTCGCAATACTTCATTAGAAGACGTACACAACCATAATAATTATTTCCTTTACGTAAGCTTCAAGTTTTACAACCTCCCTCGTGATTCTGTTCTTTCATATGCTATACCAAAAATTTAACGCTCCGGAAACATTTCGTGAATTTTATATCATGACTGTGCTGTATCGTGTTTACTGTGTATATCCTGCAGCAAAGTGATAAGAATCTGCGACACTATGCCCAAAATTTACTACCTGTCACCTTGTACGTGTATCTCTGTAGCGAAAATAGACCAAATGTAGCGCAGCTAACCTTTCTGAAAACTCAATATGTATAATGTCCTTTTGAGAGGAATGCATTGACACATTTGCAGCACATGTCTTCGTTACATTCACCGGTCACATAAACTTTGGTATGCGAAGCATAACTTCGCATATCATAAGTGTAGAACTACGTATGTTAAAAAAGTATTCCATATTCTGAGAGGTGGCAGTATGGATAAAAACAAGATAAAAATACCCAGTAAACATAGGCTTTAATATGCATACCGTAACAGCTATGAGCACTGGTTCATCTTCGCCACTGTAAAACACATCTCTTCCACTGCAAGATCTTTGCTATTACGAATGAGCTACAGACTTAAGTAAACAAATGAGAGCATATTCCTCTGTTATTGTCCACGGATATAGCATACAGTAAATATCTGTTATTGTTGTTACTGTGAACCGTATTCACAGTTCCGGTTAAGCGCAGAGTATAGTTTACTTCTAATGGAACCAGTCTGTGAAATGCTTTTGCATTGTGGTTTTGTCTTTGCACTTATCAGCATAATGGATGCGTTTTGTTCCATACGGGAAATGACAGACATGATCTTACGTTAAAATCTGGCAAATGGGAGCAACCGACGAGCCCGTGTCCTGCACATTGAAAAATACCCAGAACCCAGGATGCCACCTATACAATTATTCTCAATTATTCTGCCGTCTTTTCCAGCGACTAGCAGACTCTGGCTCCATAGCTCCAGCAACGGTAGATCGTGGCAGACCTCGCACCATTCGTACTCTTGTTGAGGAGGAGCGACTATTGCAACCAGTGGCAGAATATACTGGAACTAGTATACGTAGAATTTCACCATATATCGGGGTTAGTTGTCCTCTAGTGCGGGTGATACTGCCTCAGTTGCTACACACATATCAAGTCAGCGTGTCCGAGCCCTTCACCCACAAGATCAGCCTGCCTGCAGTTCTGGCAATGGCTGTTGCAGCGATATGGCGAAAATCCTCTTTCCACGACAATGGTACTGGTCACAGACGAGGCTAATTTCACGCGAGATGGGACCGTCAAGCCGGCCGCAGCGGCCGAGTGGTTCTAGGCGCTTCTGTCAGAACCGCGCGACTGCTACGGTCGCAGGTTCGAATCCTGCCTCGGGCATGGATATGTGTGATGTCCTTAGGTTAGCTAGGTTTAATTAGTTCTAAGTTCTAGGGGACTGATGACCGGAGATGTTAAGTCCCATAGTGCTCAGAGCCATTTTGGGACCGTCAGTTTTCGTAGCCAACGTATGTAGGCTGATGTACATCCACACGCAGTTGAGAAACAAAGCGTCAGCGTCGATATTCAATTACTGTATGACCAGGAATTATTGGCGGTAGACTAATAGCACCTTAAATACTACCAAACAGGTTGACTGGTCCACTGTACCGTCAGTTCCTATCAAACGACTTGCCTGTCCTGCTAGAGGAGGTACTCGTCCAATATCGTCTGGTGATGTGGCTCATACATGATGGAGCACCAGCCCGTTTTCTCCGAAGTGTCCGAGGGCACGTGACACAGACATTTAAATGTGCAATGAGTAAGTCAGGAAGTCCAATACGCTGGCGAGCTCGTTCCCTTGGATTTTTGAACTGTGGGACATTTGAAATCTCTGGTGAAAGCAAGCCCCATTTATGTCGCACGAACACTACAGGAACGTGTAATTAGTGCTTGCCAGCACATCCGTGATCAACCCAGAGTTTTTGAGAGACTGCGGGATTCTGTAAGCGGTCGAACAGAAGCATGCATTACTATGAATGGACACCAAATTGAGCACCTCCTCTAGCGATGGTTCACAAATACAGGTGGTATATAATAGCAAGAAGTTTGCCTTAGAAGCTCTGCTGTTTCATAGTAACAGAGTAATATGTTCTCACTTGCTTGCTCATTTGTTCACTACATTTTGTGTTTGGTTCGTAATAGCGAAGAGCTAGCGGTACAGAAGATGTGTTTCACAGTAACGAAGGTGAGTAAGTGCTCACAGTTCTTGAGGTATGTATTATAGAATATTTTTTTCTTGTTTTGGTCCCTACTACCATATCTCAAAATATGGAATACTTCATTTAACACCATGTACAGGGCTATTACAAATGATTGAAGCGATTTCATAAATTCACTGTAGCTCCATTCATTGACATATGGTCACGACACACTACAGATACGTAGAAAAACTCACAAAGTTTTGTTCGTCTGAAGCCGCACTTCAGGTTTCTGCTGCCAGAGCGCTCGAGAGCGCAGTGAGACAAAATGGCGACAGGAGCCGAGAAAGCGTATGTCGTGCTTGAAATGCACTCACATCAGTCAGTCATAACAGTTCAACGACACTTCAGGACGCAGTTCAACAAAGATCCATCAACTGCTAACTCCATTCGGCGATGGTATGCGCAGTTTAAAGCTTCTGGATGCCTCTGTAAGGGGAAATCAACGGGTCGGCCTGCAGTGAGCGAAGAAACGGTTGAACGCGTGCGGGTAAGTTTCACGCATAGCCCGCGGAAGTCGACGAATAAAGCAAGCAGGGAGCTAAACGTACCACAGCCGACGGTTTGGAAAATCTTACGGAAAAGGCTGAAGCAGAAGCCTTACCGTTTACAATTGCTACAAGCCCTGACACCCGATGACAAAGTCAAACGCTTTGAATTTTCGGCGCGGTTGCAACAGCTCATGGAAGAGGATGCGTTCAGTGCGAAACTTGTTTTCAGTGATGAAGCAACATTTTTTCTTAATGGTGAAGTGAACAGACACAATGTGCGAATCTGGGCGGTAGAGAATCTTCACTCATTCGTGCAGCAAATTCGCAATTCACCAAAAGTTAACGTGTTTTGTGCTATCTCACGGCTTAAAGTTTACGGGCCCCTTTTTCTTCTGCGAAAAAAACGTTACAGGACACGTGTATCTGGACATGCTGGAAAATTGGCTCATGCCACAACTGGAGACCGACTTCATCTTTCAACAGGATGGTGCTCCACCGCACTTCCATCAAGATGTTCGGCATTTCTTAAACAGGAGATTGGAAAACTGATGGATCGGTCGTGGTGGAGATCGTGATCAGCAATTCATGTCATGGCCTCCACGCTCTCCCGACTTAACTCCATGCGATTTCTTTCTGTGGGGTTATGTGAAACATTCAGTGTTTAAACCTGCTCTAGCAAGAAACGTGCCAGAACTGCGAGCTCGCATCAACGATGCTTTCGAACTCATTGATGGGGACATGCTGCGCCGAGAGTGTGGGAGGAACTTGATTATCGGCTTGATGTCTGCCGAATCACCAAAGGGGCACATATCGAACATTTGTGAATGCCTAAAAAAACTTTTTGAGTTTTTGTATGTGTGTGCAAAGCATTGTGAAAATATCTCAAATAATAAAGTTATTGTAGAGCTGTGAAATCGCTTCAATCATTTGTAATAACCCTGTATATATCGCTTTAGATATACACTCCCGGAAATTGAAATAAGAACACCGTGAATTCATTGTCCCAGGAAGGGGAAACTTAATTGACACATTCCTGGGGTCAGATACATCACATGATCACACTGACAGAACCACAGGCACATAGACACAGGCAACAGAGCATGCACAATGTCGGCACTAGTACAGTGTATATCCACCTTTCGCAGCAATGCAGGCTGCTATTCTCCCATGGAGACGATCGTAGAGATGCTGGATGTAGTCCTGTGGAACGGCTTGCCATGCCATTTCCACCTGGCGCCTCAGTTGGACCAGCGTTCGTGCTGGACGTGCAGACCGCGTGAGACGACGCTTCATCCAGTCCCAAACATGCTCAATGGGGGACACATCCGGAGATCTTGCTGGCCAGGGTAGTTGACTTACACCTTCTAGAGCACGTTGGGTGGCACTGGATACATGCGGACGTGCATTGTCCTGTTGGAACAGCAAGTTCCCTTGCCGGTCTAGGAATGGTAGAACGATGGGTTCGATGACGGTTTGGATGTACCGTGCACTATTCAGTGTCCCCTCGACGATCACCAGTGGTGTACGGCCAGTGTAGGAGATCGCTCCCCACACCATGATGCCGGGTGTTGGCCCTGTGTGCCTCGGTCGTATGCAGTCGTGATTGTGGCGCTCACCTGCACGGCGCCAAACACGCATACGACCATCATTGGCACCAAGGCAGAAGCGACTCTCATCGCTGAAGACGACACGTCTCCATTCCTCCCTCCATTCACGCCTGTCACGACACCACTGGAGGCGGGCTGCACGATGTTGGGGCGTGAGCGGAAGACGGCCTAACGGTGTGCGGGACCGTAGCCCAGCCTCATGGAGACGGTTGCGAATGGTCCTCGCCGATACCCCAGGAGCAACAGTGTCCCTAATTTGCTGGGAAGTGGCGGTGCGGTCCCCTACGGCACTGCGTAGGATCCTACGGTCTTGGCGTGCATCCGTGCGTCGCTGCGGTCCGGTCCCAGGTCGACGGGCACGTGCACCTTCCGCCGACCACTGGCGACAACATCGATGTACTGTGGAGACCTCACGCCTTACGTGTTGAGCAATTCGGCGGTACGTCCACCCGGCCTCCCGCATGCCCACTATACGCCCTCGCTCAAAGTCCGTCAACTGCACATACGGTTCACGTCCACGCTGTCGCGGCATGCTACCAGTGTTAAAGACTGCGATGGAGCTCCGTATGCCACGGCAAACTGGCTGACACTGACGGCGGCGGTGCACAAATGCTGCGCAGCTAGCGCCATTCGACGGCCAACATCGCGGTTCCTGGTGTGTCCGCTGTGCCGTGCGTGTGATCATTGCTTGTACAGCCCTCTCGCAGTGTCCGGAGCAAGTATGGTGGGTCTGACACACCGGTGTCAATGTGTTCTTTTTTCCATTTCCAGGAGTGTAGAAATCATTGGTGCCTTTTCATATTTTGTCAGATCATACTTCATGAGTACTTCCTTAGCTCGTCTGTAATTTTTATCATCATTTGTGGCATATCTTTGGAAATTTGTGGAAAGGTCTTATGGGACCAAACAGTTGAGGTCCTCGGTTCCTAAGCTACTACTTAATCTAACTAACGCTAAGGAGAAAACACACACACATACATGTCCGAGGGAGGACTCTCGAACCTTCGACGGGAGGAGCCGCGTAGACCGTGACAAGACGCCTTAGATCGCGCTGCTACCCCGCGCGGCCGTGGCATATTTAAGCAAATACTTGTTTTTAGAACTACACATGTTTAAAGTTTACAGTAATATAGTACCTAATTAACGATTTCTACTGCATCTCATGGCGTTGTTCCGCACGACAACCAACTGTTTCAGTAAAGCGTAAGTGGAATAAAGCAGACAATTTTCTGATCAGCCTCTCAGTGCGCGAATCACACTTGATTTGAAATGATACGAGAGAACTGTCACCTTTTTTTGCAGTAAATTTGAAACAGATCATTTTATTCTTCTCCAGAAATCTGGAACATTTGTTGTAAGAAACCCATGTCGGCGCAGAATTGTAAAATATTTTCTTTTGGGTTTTGGTGAAACCGCGTGGCCGCCATATTCTAATAAGTCTGTTACCACACTGCAGAGACACTTATCTGCAAAGATGTATATGTGAATTGCTTGTAATAGCTCGAACATCGGAAACCATGGTCAGACGCTCGAAAAATAATGCGATAATGACGTGTCGGTGGAGCCAACACTGACGTGACAACTTTGAGATCTAATAAGAGCTACTGGTCGGATGCCACGATTTTTCAGTACTGAACCCACTATCGATTAATTAAATCTCTCGCCAAGTGAATTTCTACTGATTACTTCGCGATGTCAAGTGGCGTTGTTGGTTAGTGTGTCCTCTCTTTTGCTTCAGCTAACGAAACCCGTTTGGTTTTCATTATTAACAACTACTGGGTGCTGCTCCATTTCTAAATTTGAGTATCGTGTCTTAAGTGTGACAGTCTGGCTTGGATGGCTGTCAAAAAATGGTTCAGATGGCTCTAAGCACTATGGGACTTAACATCTGAGGTCATCAGCCCCCTAGACTTAGAACTACTTAAACCTAACTTAACCTAAGGACATCACACACATCCATGGCCGAGGTAGGATTCGAACCTTCGGCAGCAGTGCGGTTCCGGACTGAAGCCCCTAGAACCGCTCGGCCACAGCATTAAGAATGCAGTGTCGTGTTTTTGTTGTTGACAGAGAAAGAAGGGCTATATCACATGCAGTGCCTACTAATAGTCCACTCCTGTCGAATAGCATCGAGCTTTACGTTCACCTAACGGTCAGATCTGTTGTGGTTGGCAGGAGAGCCAACACCGTGTTACTAGAGGAAGCCGAAAGGCACGCGTTTTAGCTCACGCAGGCTGGCGTGAGGTCTGGAACCGGACAAGGAAATTAGAATTTAGAAAAAACGGACGTAGCTGGTGGAATACTTAACTTTAATCCATTAATGGTGAACGTCGCTCTTGACGGTACATTATTCACAGTATCAATAGTAACTGGTAATGGCGCCTTGCTAGGTCGTAGCAAATGACGTAGCTGAAGGCTATGCTAACTATCGTTCGGCAAATGAGGGCGTATTTTGTCAGTGAACCATCGCTAGCAAAGTCGGTTGTACAACTGGGGCGAGTGCTAGGAAGTCTCTCTAGACCTGCCGTGTGGCGGCGCTCGGTCTGCAATCTCTGACAGTGGCGACACGCGGGTCCGACGTATACTAACGGACCGCGGCCGATTTAAAGGCTACCACCTAGCAAGTGTGGTGTCTGGTGGTGACACCACAAGATCACCATCACACTATTACTTAGGCTCACGCCATTACACATTTCTTAGAAAATATACAACATATTGTCAGTACAATTTCTGTTCCTTCCCTTTGAGTAGGGCCTAACAACTCGCTGAGTTTGAATATGAGCACTCGCGCCCGCTCAGACCCCTGCTCGCAAGCAGAGCGGTTGAGACATGGTGGGAAAAAGAAAAATGCGCTCATGATGTGGTCGCGACAAAGCATGAGAACCGCCAACTGTGGAATAGCGGACAGCCGGTTTTGACTGCGGCGCCCTCTAATGGCAGCGGTGGCGAATCGGCATTATATCACAGTGACAATGTTTTCGCACTTCACTCCACAGTGCGAGGAATCTTATCGGTTTCACAAAAAGATGGGTTCGCAAAATGGTCAGTGTATCATAAGACATTGATACTTTTAGGAAGTTGAATACACAAAGGCACTAAATGTCTTACCACATCAGAGAATACAGATGTGGAGAATGTGAATAATCTAAACGTGTACAAGAGGTTTTTAATCTTAAAAGGAAGCTAACTGAAGGAGAGGAAGGAATGGGAGAATAATCAATTGAGTCTGCTGTTAAGATGAGCTACAAAACTGCACTACTTTTAGTAAAGTCTTTGTGTCCTTACACAGATGGTATTTAATAAAAGAATCCTTGGTAATTGCAGCAGAGCATTTCCGTCCACTTCCGGTAGAAGTTTCACTTGTTGCCGTTATCAAACATGACAATCACGCGTCCCACACAGCTCCTGACAAAGTCGTTCAAAGCCACCTCTCAAAATCTTTTTGAAGATTTGTGTTCTTTAGCGCTCTATGAACGTTTGCGTATGACAGGCACATTGCCGAATGTGACATTCTTACCATCGTTAAAGAAAGTCTAGAAAACGTATGTTTGTCAAGGAATTTATTAGTTTTATGACTGCGTAAGGAGCGCCAGTCATGGGAAGCCTTCAAGTATCCAATTCGCGCTGATACGCAGCTTGACGTGCTTGCAGTGTGACAGGCAACATAAAGCGATCCTAGATTTCTCCAGGCTTTTTCATCAGGATCGATCTCCTTGTTTACGTTAGTCCCCATCCTATTCGTCCGGAGCTCGTGGTCTAGTGGCTAGCGCTGCTGCCTCGGGATCACAGGGTACCGGGTTCGATTACCGGCTGGATTGGGGATTTTCTCTGCTTGGAGATTGAGTGTTTTCGTTGTCCTCATCATTTCATCATCATCATTCGCGACAGTGGCTAGACTGGACTGTAAAAATTGGACTGTGTAAAAATTGGGACTTTGTACGGGCGCGGATGACTACGCAGTTAAACGCCCCACAAATCAAATATCAGCATCCTTCCTATTCCTTACGACAATGGAGGGGGCACAGTGTTCGCTGCTCGCTGACTTGCACTCACCGTCTGCTCGGGGAGAACGTTTGCCGTGGAAGCCTGCCTTAGAGTATCAGAATGTACGAAGTTCTCATTTCATATGTTAGGTTTATCACCCCTAAATAACTGTTAGTTGTTGGTGGCAATTTGAAGTCCCAAGTAAATAAACTGTATTAGTAGTTCCGGTTTATGAAAAGTACAAGTGAAACAAGTTTCTTGATCAGGGACAACATTACCATTGTACAGCTTTTTATTACGACTACAATTTCTAAATTCACCTTGACTAAGGAAATATCTGAAACTTCATGCTGTAATCTACCTCTAAGTTTTGAAGACAAAACTGCTGGATTACATGAGACATCACGAAAAAGATACCTATTTTTTTCATATTAAGGTAGTGAATAAAGAAGCGTTTTAAGTTAACATGGGAAGACATACAAGTGTTTTGTTGAAGAAAGCTGGTGCGCTGATTTCGTTGAAATATAAACAATAAGCATAAATCGAGTGAACAGCAGTCGTTCTGTTGCTTCATTGCGTTTGGTTTGCTGTGGATCAGTTTATGAACCTTCACAACGTTTTGAAGTGACCATAGTGGATTTTTCATGACAGCGTATTGAGAAGGCAATGGTCGTGGAAGATCAGTTCAACGAAATAGGTACTGTCTTGGGAAGAGGTGGTAAGGTGAACATAAATAGAACGATGGTAAACAAGTGTAGTCGAATCAAGTCAAGTGATGTTTAGGGAATTATATTAGGCTGGTTCAAAAAAATGGCTCTGAGCACTATGGGACTCAACTGCTGAGGTTATTAGTCCCCTAGAACTTAGAACTAGTTAAACCTAACTAACCTAAGGACATCACAAACATCCATGCCCGAGGCAGGATTCGAACCTGCGACCGTAGCGGTCTTGCGGTTCCAGACTGCAGCGCCTTTAACCGCACGGCCACTTCGGCCGGCTATTAGGCTGGTAGTAGACGAATTTCATTATTTCGGCAGCAAAATAACCGGCGACGGAATAAGTAAGGACGATATAAAATGTAGACTAGCAACAGCAAGAAAAAACCTTTACGGGGAAATAGAAGTATGTTAACATATTTCCCCAAATCGAACTTGTACCCCAGCTCTAATGATCCCGTCGTCGACGGGACGTTAAACTCCAATGTCCCTTCCTTTCCTTTGAACGATATCTACTTGATATGGACCCAGATTGCCAGCATCCGTGAGTCGTGAGCGGGGATTCGGCGCTCATGGATGAGGATGAGCAATTTATTCTTAACGCAGCATCAGAGTACTTATTCTTTTGAATACTTCTGTTTATCAAAAATTTGGTTGCATATATTGGCGGCCAACTTGAGTCTGCCGTTACCGGATGTCAGCTCTGACCCGTGAAGTAATAATGATATAGAGTGTGACGCCGTACGTCTGCAAACAGAAAGAGAGAACACAATGTTTGTGTTTCGTCTATTTGATTTTTTGGCGTGTAGGTTGTGATGTCAGACTGATCTGCAGCGTAGCCCAAGGTCTAGGTTAGACTGAAAGGTGGCAGCTTGGTTGAGAGTTGACGAAGCAGTACCGAAGGCTTCTGTTGACCCGTGTGTGACATGCTGAAGGAATAAAGGAGAAAGGGTTAAGGTTTAACGTCCTGTCGACCATCTCATTTGATAGAATGGGGAATGAATTTGGCACTTTCCTTTTCAAAGGCCGGCAGGGGCAGCCGAGCGGTTCTAGGCGCTACAGTCTGGAACCGCGCGACCGCTACGGTCGCAGGTTCGAATCCTGCCTCGGGCATGGATGTGTGTGATGTCCTTAGGTTAGTTAGGTTTAAGTAGTTCTAAGTTCTAGGCGACTGATGACCTCAGAAGTTAAGTCCCATAGTGCTCAGAGCCATTTGAACCATTTTTGAACCTTTTCAAAGGAATCGTCCCGACATTTGCGATAAGCAAATTAGGGAAATCATGTATAGAATTTTTTTTATGCATAGGTACACAGGCGTTATAGATTTCCTACTTGAGGCTGTATTTTTTTATTCTAAATAACCTTTTCTTTTCATTATTAGTGTTTAGCTGATTTCGCTGCTTGGCCATTATTAGCCTACATCACAAAAAAACAATATTTCATGCTTCCAACATGTTATGACGAACATTGCTGTGTGGTAGGAACAACATAAGAATTCAGCGCATCCATGGTAAATACAAACACAATTGTCGCAGATGTGAAGAGTCATATGTGCTGTGCAAAATTTGTAACCATATGCTGATATTGTCACCTACCACCATACATAACACGTGAAAAAAATCGACGTAATGACGAAATAAAGTAATTATTTCAGTTTAAACAAAAAGCTTCACGCAGGAAAAGTCTTTTACAAGAAAAAATATGGAAAATCGAAGTGTTGCTGACCGGACAGGAATTTGAAATGTCGTCCCATGTTTTACCATCGCGCCATCTTGCTAGGTCAGATGTTACAACAACCAAGTTTTCTTGAAAACCCTACAAACTGTTTCAAAGAGATTTCCTTCTTTTCGCAAATCTTTTTTTTCTGTTATTACCGAGGGCGACGGCGCTGTACGTGACACAGGACTTGCATTCGAAAAATGGCTCTGAGCACTATGGGACTTAACTTCTGAGGTCATCAGTCCCCTAGAACTTAGAACTACTTAAACCTAACTAACCCACGGACAGCACACACATCCATGCCCTAGTCAGGATTCGAACCTGCGACCGTAACGGTCGCGTGGTTCTAGACTGTAGCGCATAGAACCGCTCGGCCACCCCGGCCGGCTTGCATTCGAGAGGATGGCAATCCAGATTAGGATCTTCCGTAGTTTTCCTGAAACGTTTCAAATGCCGGGATGTTTCCCTTGAAAAACAGGACCGGATTTGCTTCTCCTTCCGAGCTTCAGCTGCGTCGCTAATGACTTCGTCGTTGACGGACGTTAAACCATAATCTTCATGTTCCTGGTCAGTACTTCTTTTGCAGCGTAGCTCCTTGGACGTGTTAGCACGGGTTTCGTGTTGCATGTGCTCGCAATTGTGTCGATGCTGGCGACGTAGCGCCCCCCCGCGGTCCCCGGAAGGGCGTCGTTGCCGCGGCTGGCGCCAGGTTCTTGAACTGGCGGCTGGCGGCCGGCGGTGACGAATTTCCGCCGCGGGCGGCCGCAGCTGGTTGAGTGCGCCGCCGGCAGAGGGCAGGCGCAGCGAGCGCGCGACGCAGTACGGGCGCCTTCGCTTTGTGATTAACACGCATTCAGTACAACAGCCGTAGCCGATCGGCAGCGCGCGATAAAAGGGAGCGACGTCAGAGGCCTCAGTTTATTTGGGACAAGCTGTTTGCATTCTCGAGATACCGCGCGAGTTTCGGAGAAGCGGCGGGCCTGATCGAACAGTTGACAGTCGTGTCCTGTCTGATAGCCTCGCACACACCTCCGAGGAGCGGCATACGGTAGAGCTAACGGCTGCACAGCTACCTAATGTGGACGGGGCAGATGATTGTGATTTCGCTCTGGACCGACAGGGTGAGGAAAAATAATAAACCTTTTTACGCATCGTTGGCTCGTACGGCGGAATAATAACACAGTGTGTATAACGATTAACGTTGGCCGATACGAAGAACAGAACGCTTTACTTCTCTGAATGATAACATTCTGTCAAACTGGCAGTCATTGAATGGCTTAAAACATTCCTTCACTTCGGTTTCATTACAGCGTGGTTTCGGCGATTTTCAAATGATCGTATAGTACAATTCATCAAAATGACCGTGCGTGGGCTAGAGCCTATGCACTCAAAAAAGCGCACAATGGTTCATAATTAACATGACACGAAGTCAGCTATGTAGCATACCACTTTGGAGAGTAAGAACGTACTGGATTTCAAAGTGATATGCTATATCTATGCCACTCCATATACTCTTGGGGTCATATCTTTGATTTGGAAGTCTGACCAACCCTCTGCGTTTTCTCCATTGTATGATCTGCTGAGTGCTTTGACTCTAACCCAAGTATGACCATTCTGATGAATTATATTATACTTTTATATGAAAATGTCTTTGAAGCCGAAACTGGAGAATAATGAAATCAAAATACAGAGTGGTTATAATTAATGTGCAGGTACAGTGTGGATTATTGTATGGCAGCGAAGCCTGACAGATACGTTGGTGCGTCAATGCGGAGCGACTTACTCTGGAAAAAAAAATAGTTCCAGTTTTGGCAGCCAGATGCAAATTTGGCGCTGTACAGCATCTCGTAGACATTTCCAATGCTCACATTGAACAAATTTTGTAACCGGCGGTTAATAATAGCGTCAAGATTATGCCTTTCTCACTTTTTTGACGTTTTCTGCCCCCGTTCCGTTCCTAATCCATTACATATGGAAACATTTCTATACGTCTTTCTTGCATTCATAGCGCTAGATTTGCACCTGGTGCCCAAAACTGGAATTAATTTTTTCCAGCGTAAATCGGTTCCTTATTAACGCATTAGAATACCTACCACGTTTCGCTGCCATACGATAATTACGACTCACACTTGACCTTTGTGCGTAGGTGCACTTTAATTATAACCACCCTGTGTAAGGATAGCTATATTTCAATCCATTTAATGGCAGCATTGTGGCAGAAGCTTGTCATTCCCGCAATTTGTGGTGGCTGTGGGTCCTGTTGCGGCTAAAATAATGCGCTACCTCTTGACCGCTCCGAGGAGAGAGGATACAAATTAAAAAGTGGTTGTTGCACCGTTATCGAACTTTTCAGAGTTGGCCGTTTTGTCGTACCATAGTATCTGGAATATCACTGCTGCGTCTGATTCACTCGTGGTAAAATTGACTTGCGACGAGATAAGAACTGATACATTAGTGCTTAGGGCACACAGGGGTTGCTGAAAAGTTTCAGGCAAACTACGCGTTGTACAGGTTCCTAAGACACGCACCTCGACGGCTCTCGCTCTGTTTGGAAGTTTCTTTTCAAGAATGACTGCCCGAACTCGTTTCTGGCTGGGTGGTGGGAGACGATAAAAGAAATAAGAAGCAACATTTTAAGACAATAACAGTCGTTAACGGAGAAAACACGGAGATATTTTGGAGCACTACGCTATGCGGAGACAAAAACGCGCGCAAACAGCGCTCGGGGAGAAAAAGAGACTGGGAGGTGGCCGCACGCGGGCCGCATAAATGCGGAAAGACAAAAAAACAGAACACTCGTCTGCGGGGGCGGCGGGGGAGGGAGAGAGAGAGAGAGAGAGAGAGAGAGAGAGAGAGAGAGAGAGAGAGAGAGGGAGAGGAGAGAGGCGCTGTATACACGCCCGTCACCGATACTCGTCCCCAGTTCTCCGTCCCGGGAAAAAAGTCCGTAATTATTTGTAGTGACTTGCACGTATATGACGGGCCATCATAAGGAGTGCGGGTACAGCCATCCCAAATGCAAAAGGCTGTTGTAATACTCCGCGGGCACCAGCAAAAGGAAGCGAATTGCCACGCAGCTTTTCTGTTTAAGAACGTCTAGGGAGGAAATTTTCGTAATCGGCCTATTTTATCTCGCACCGATGTTGTGGGTCTTTCAAACATCCGTCTAGAGATGTACGGATTGTTCAGTGAACAGTCCTCCAAATATGTCTGGTACTCGTGTGTTTAGCTGTCCAGTGTAAATCGAGCCATCTGTTATGAGCAACACAACTTTCGTATCTTTCTACTTTTAAAGTTAAACGCAGCACTTGCGATAATATGAAACAGCAGTGTCTGTGATATTGAGAAGTAAGATGCAATGTTCCTATGTGTAAAGCGGAAAATCCGGGTCCGAGTCCCGGTCTGGCACAAATTTTCACTGTCGTCAAACCAAATATGGTCGATGATGGTTGATACTAGTAATTGCGAATACATTTCCTGTACGTTCTCTTAAAGGCACAAAAAGAATAAATATAAATTGCTTCTACATCTGACAAACGAGTGGGAGCTGTGTGCTCTTCACTGTGTCCGGTTTGTGGTAATAACGTGATAAATACTCCGATGATAGGTAAACAAACCACTTTTTTCTAGAATTCATATGAACACCATGCTTTGTTTCGATACGTCAAATGACAACCTTTGCACCATAATGGTATGCGTACTAGTCAAGCCATAATGTGCTAAAATGCTCCTTATTCATCAAACCATTTCTCTGCAAATAGAGATGTAAAAGGAGGTTGCACCGTACCTAGAACTTAGAGTCGGTTTGGAAGCTAGAGTGTTTCACGTAATTGTATTTTCGTCATTTAGACGTCCAAGGTTGATAGCAAAACATTCCACAGGAATTATACTTCAGTGTTTTTCCTGCAGCTTATGACATTGTGCGTTTGTTTCTGATAGTAGCAGAAGTTAAAAGCGATCTGCATCCATAACTGCTTCGTGTTTGAAAAATCAGTACGGTAACTACTGCCAACAGAGTGGAATTTAAGACCTTTGACTCATCTTTGAACTTCTCATTTCTGAAACTGTATCAAGGAACATTTCCAGAACAATAAATAAGAATGAGCATGAATTTTGTCCACTTTTGAGACGAAATCTGTAGCACACGTTAAGGTGGCTTATGGATGAACTATTGATTACACCCACGCCCGGGTTCCCGGGTTCGATTCCCGGCGGGGTCAGGGATTTTCTCTGCCTCGTGATGGCTGGGTGTTGTGTGCTGTCCTTAGGTTAGTTAGGTTTAAGTCGTTCTAAGTTCTAGGGAACTGATGACCATAGATGTTAAGTCCCATAGTGCTCAGAGCCAGCCATTGATTACATATGCCATAGATTCAAGTGACATCTGTCCGCAGTTTCTCTCTTATTCTAATTCCTTCAGGCTCTTAAAACTAATATCATAGAAGAATGAATAAATTAATCAGTTGTCTATTCGTAATTTTTAGTGCAAAGGCATGCCAGTGTAGCCTGAACGATTTTTTTTACACTCTTGTATTCTCCTTTTAGGTTCTGTATCAACGTTTTCGTTCCTTGTCTTCCTTACACTTTACTGAAGTTTGGTTATCTTTGATAGATGAAGCTCATCATAATGAGTCCTATTAACAACGAATATCTTCATTAGAAAGAGGGACAATTATCAGCGGCGCACGAAATGACAGCAAAACGGCACATCTCAGGGCTGAATTTCAGTTAACAGCTTTATTGTTAGATGTTGTGACTAAATTACTAGAAATGAAATTACTCATACTTCGCACCTATATAAATTATTCGAATTTGTTTGTCGTTCTGAAGGCAAATCCTGATGTTAATACGATTTGTTTTAGTTAAATTACGTAGATCTTACGAGCAACGGTATCGTGCACAAGTGGATGCTTGACTCCTGTAAAAGAGAAACGGAGGACATAAATTTCTTTATAACTGTTGTGCATAAAGCCAAGTTTTAGAAAAGATCAATTCGCCATATTTGTTTCACACCTCCGTCTGCTGACGAAATATTTCTGTGCTTCGCGCTAATCTTTTCGAATGTCGAGTCTACAGTATCGAGCCAGTTTTTCGCCTGTTTAAACGGACAGGAATTTTCTTGAGACTATATGAGTGATTTAAGGGTCGTACTAAACGTTGTGGACTGCACTAATATTTTGCTAGCGGCTCATTTTCTCTATACCACTCGAATTCCTTACATAAATACGTTCGCTTACCTGCTTCAAAGCGAGTCTGTAGCTCGGAAGTAGCCGCTGATGTCATTTCCTTTTTAATAAATAAAATGTACATTGCTGTGGATAATTTGCGTCTATACTTGTATTATTTTTCCGTAGTATTGTAAAAGTAAGTAAAAAAGTTTCAGTGTTGGCTTGCTACTGGTTGAAGTGTTTGTGTAATTATTACCACCAATGTTCCATCTGCTTCAAAGCGACACGCACTTTTTCTCGTCTTTCCCATTCTCAAGTATCCGTCTTAAATTCGGAGAGAAGCCATTTCCTTTTTTGTGCGCGTTTACTCGAGATAAGCTGCTCTTAGGCAACACTCACAGCACATTAAGTAGCACTATCGATCCATTTCGCCTGATCCCTTTAATGAATGATTCCCTGTGTTTGCGCTAAGTATGGAAGCCGATTAATATAGCCGTTGAGACGGGGAAGTGAGAAAAAAACTGGGAGCTAAATGTAATTTAACTCGATAAAGCATCTGTATTAGTTGGCCAGCACAGAAGCTAGCACAGTTAATTAGCCGATAGGCCCTGGTACAGTCAGGAAATGTACAAACTAGCTGTTGAGCATTGTCCTCAACCAACTTTACAAACAGGAGCGTGATTTCTAGGGATTTATCAGGTGTCGTAATTGGACAACAAAGCAATATCTCTGCTCAGACATTGCACGGATCGCTTCAGTGTTATTCTTTTGTCCGGCAAGTCTGCTGTAACCAGTATTCTTCGGTCGGTATTTTTTTCTCGTAACCGTTTAAGATTTATTTAACTTTTTATCGAAGTTCGTGTGATTTCAGCTTCTGAAAAACGAAGAATAAGATCGATTTTCATTTGCTGTAGACAGAGGAAGAAATATTAATATCAGAACAGCCGTAATTATATGCCTCGCCCTGCGTTTCGGTTGGAGATTTCCCATGACGATCATACAAAATTACAGCACGGAGCGCTGCGATAAGGGAAATTCTTTCCAAGTCCGAATATCGGACCTTATTAAATCGCCACTTTCTTTATGGAGAAACTGTTAACAGGTACGCGCCCATGCGATCGTTTAACTTTTTCGGAGAAATTCACCCTGCTTCAAGTTCGTTATCCGCGAATCTTCCCTGGCCAAAGAGCTGAGAACAGACGGAGTGCTGAAAATTAAAGTGCTTTAGCCCACCAATTATAACTATAAGGCCAAATAACATAGCTGCATTCTCGTTATTAGCTGAAGTCTTAGCTTTAACTTTGTATCTAGAGAAATGTTGCATGTTTCTTTGTGTTGGATTTGACGGCTGCGAAGAAAAAAAAAAAAAAAAAACAGCTTTACTAGCCCCTGATTACCAACAGAGGAGTGCATAAATCATGGAAGTAAAACGCTTCACAGGAAACGATATTACTTTGCATTCACTTCCACGGAAGTCTAATTAACACAGTTTTAAAAATCTTCGCCAAACGAAGAAATATTTTGTAGGATACATGACTTCTACTAATATCAGTTGTTGAAATGACACCATCTTCAGATACTTGTCGATTCACTGTAAATTTTTATATCTCATGTTGAGCATATATCCTAGCAAAGTGCGTTCTCAATAGTGATCAGGACAAAGTGAAGGTATGAGAACTGACATTAACTTCATGATCTCATCTTACAAATACGGGCATTTAACAGATTCATAGTGGTAAGAACTACCATTTTTGTCACTGTAATACACGTATGGAAGAATGGGGAATCGTCAAGATAATATACAGGAAAAGCTTGAAAAAAAAAAAAAAAGGACAACAAAAGCATCACATCGTGTGATGAGCACTCAGCTTCAAATGTAACTGATGACAGGTTATGCAAAGAAAACTGTTTGAAAGGTCATCCTACAGTGAAAACATTTTAATCGATTAAAATACTTGTTTTCTCTTAGACAAACTGTCATCAGTTATGTTTGAAGTTTTAAGCTGCTTACACAACGATATATTTTTTGTTGCTGATCTTTGATACAGCTCTCTTCTCTGTGTTCACAAACTGCAATCAGTTACACCTCGAAAGGAAAGAAGAAAGATTAGAATTTGACGTTCCTATCGCCGAAGGGGTCATGAGAGACGGAGCACAAGCGTGGAGCTGGTGAGGATAGGGAAGGAAATCGGGCGTTCCCTTTCAAACGAAACATCCTGGCATTCACCTTAAGCCATTTACAGAAATCAGGGAAAGGTTAAATCTTGATGGCCGGGCGGGAATTTTAACCGCTGCCCTCCCGAATGCAAGTAAAGTGTGCCAACAACTGCACCCTCTCGCTCGGTCAGGGTTAGTTACACTTGAAATCGTGAGCTGATCACAATAAGTGATTTTTTAGCGCTTTGCCGCAATATTATCTTGACTACTGCCCTTTTTGTATATGTCTATTTACATATTCCACTGACGAATATAGAACCCCTCACTGTGGGAGTGTTTAATGCATGTGCTATTTTGTAAAAACTCACATATTGAGCCCGTGGCTGTGTACAAAATATCGGTTGACTCTTACACAGAAGATTACAGCAACTAGCCACTTTTTAAAATGCTATTTATTTGATTAAACAGCGTCGCTACCGGTTTTAAACCGGCAGGTTCATCTACAGACGGCTAGTTCACGTATTACATTACATTTTGTTTCCCCATCTGACGAAACTTCCTTGGGGTGGTGATGCCCTACAACCAAAACAAAATGTGATGCAGCGTCTTTTTAATCGCAATTGTTCCTCACGACGATTTTGAGTGATGTAAACAAATTATTATTACTAAATGGAAGATGTTTCGGTTACTTACAATCAAGAATCCGCGCCATTACGTTTCAAGATGATAAATAACCTGCACTGGGACGTAATGGCGCGGATTCTTCATTGTAAGTAACCGAAACATCTTCCACTTAATAATAATAGTTTGTTTACATCACTTAAAATCGTCGTGAGGCACAATTATGATTAAAAAGACGCTATCTCACATCCTGTTTTGGTTGTAGGGCATCACCACCCCTAGGAAGTTTAGTCAGATGGGGAAACAAAACTCAAAATGTGATGTAAATGTGGACTAGCCGTCTGAAGATGAACCCATCGGTTCGAAAGCATTAACGGCGCTGTTTAAGTAAATAAATAGCATTATAAGAAGTTGGTGGTTGCTGTAATCTTGTGTGTAAGAGTCAACCTATATATTAAATGCACGTATTTGCAAGATATCACCAAGCTAAAGTAGTTTCTCATTCCTTTACTTTATAATGACAGTTTTTGAAAGTGAATTTCTATCCGAAACATGTTCAGTATGGAAAAAAAAGTCTATAGCCACAGAGGTCTGAACGTGATTTAATTTAAACAATATACAGACATGTGTTCGTGAGTACGGTACAGTATTTGAAGGCAATGGAAAAATGGCCACACGAGTTCTTTCAAAAGTTGAATCTCACTAAATAATAAAGTACTAACATAAACAGACCACATTTGCATTTTTTGTGACCTCACAGTCTCGTAGAATTTGTTAAATGACTGTACATTTATTACAATATCCACTGTTGCAATTTCGACCTTCGGTCATTTTCAGGTGGTTACAAGTGATTGAAACACAGCAGTAGTCACTTTTATTCATTTTATTAATGTTGTCTGCTGTTGCGTTTTCAGCACCACTTGAAAATTACCCAATGTCGAAACTGCAATAGTGTATATTGTAATAAATGTACAGTCAATGGCGAATATGAAGTCGTTTAAGGAACACAAATCGTTTCCTAGGTACTACATTCGCGTCAAAAGCCTCAGACATCACTAGTTTTGAGCTCAGTTTTCGTGCATTATCTGCAACAGACGCCTTCTAAGAGCTCGATGTCAGAAAGGAAAGGCCGTATTATATTCCTACATCTGGTACCGGACCACGCTCTCCGAGGGAATCAGTATGCGAAAAGGCAGGGAAAGGCGTTTCCGCTTGCAACGGACCGAGTTATTAACTGTGATTTCGCTTGATTACTCGCAGGCTGTGATTAGAGGGCCCGCAATTTTCTAGATTTGTGCTGAAAGTGCGGCATGTGGGACCTCTGACGCAGGTGCTGGACTGGCCTTCCCAGCACCCAAAACCGGGGACTCTGCTACACTTTAGTTTCATTAAATCCCGATCAGATGAATATTATCCCGCCACCATTTCCAGAGACCGCAAGAAGTATGTGATTAAGAATAAGGAATCGTCCTGGGCAATTTACAACTGGTATTTTGTACTAAGTGCGAACTGCGTTTTGAAAGGCTTGCCTGAGTTCAGAGTGACGAAAATGTACTGAACGTAGCGGAGTAACGGATACTACAGACAAATAACTGGTGGAAGAGAAGAATCTTCAGACACTCGTTGCCAATCCAATATATAACCGCAAAACAGTATGAAACAAAAAACATACGTCAACAACTGAAATCTTTGCTCCCTGCAGTATTTGTGTTGGAAATTGAAGAACGACAAGATACAGTATTAGGAGAGCAGCAAGCAGAGTTTGGAAGAGGTAAGTCCTCTGCAGAATAGATAATTAATCGTAATCTACCACTCCAAGAAGGAACCAAAACGTTAAGGAACCATGATGTACACTTGCAGATTCTGAAAAGCCTTATTACATTAGAGACAGGCTGATTTTATCCAAAACTCTGTGAAAATTTGTAATAGTAAAGAAAATAAGTGAACTTTTACGATAAACGTTAACAAATACAAAATCTAAGGTAAAACTGATG
This sequence comes from Schistocerca piceifrons, assembly GCF_021461385.2. Taxonomy (NCBI): domain Eukaryota; kingdom Metazoa; phylum Arthropoda; class Insecta; order Orthoptera; family Acrididae; genus Schistocerca; species Schistocerca piceifrons. The sequence goes on from NC_060149.1 coordinate 143,124,356, forward strand.
AGAGAAATATTAGACACATTTCAGATTAAGGTAGGAGCTAGACAACAGAATGGATTACCTCCAATCTTTTTTAACTTTATACCTGAAAAAGTGGTGAGAGAATGGAGGAAGGGATCGACAGAATCTGTGAAATGCAGGCTACAAATTGCCTGGAAAAGGGGTACTTTCAAATTTGAATGTTTAGTATTTACAGTTGATTTATTAGTTGTATCAACGAATAAAGAAATAGCACGAAAACAGATTGAAGTACTTAAACTGCTGAAAAAGCCGGACTACAAGTCTCCTTCGAAAAAAACTGTTAACGACAAACAATATGACTTTTCCATCAGAAAAGGATGAAAGTACGGAACTGTCAGACGAACAGAAAAATTTTAAGCATATAGTGGCAATCATAATACCTACTATTGGTTGAAAGAATGCTATCAGAGCAAGATTACAAAAAATTCCACTCCTCAAAGATGTTTCTAATGAAAAATACTCTCTAAACATGAAAAAAAATCGTCATTGCAAGACAGTAGGCCTAATATTGGAGTAATGCACATGTGCATCAGATACAATAAAAGAAAATGAAGAAATCAGAAAAACAGAACAAAATTAAAAAATATATATATATAAGTCGAGAAGTAGCACCGAATTATAAAAACATGTAGAAAAAATTACAAACGAAATCAGAAAAGAATGAATCCAACAGAGGGACAAGAAAAATTGTACAACATCTTGAAAAATTAAAAAGCAAACCCAACTGGCTTAGCAAAGTGCAAGAAGAACTAGAGGCAACTGGTATAAACGAACAAGGAATTAAAGACAGAACAATATACAAAAACAAAATTAAGAAATGGGAAAATTTTCAAGACAAAACTGTTCCAAGAAGGCACCGAAGGAAATGGACAACAGTAGACTGGAAAGAAAAACTTGAACAATTGAAGGAGTATTTTAGAAAGCGTTAAACTAAGTTAGTGGCTTAAACTCTATCCTTAGCTGACATATAGCGTAAAAGAAAAGTAGAAGGGAATTAAGTTTTAATGCCCCGTCAAACATAGGCGTCATTAGAGGCGGAGCACAATCTCATACCGGAGAAGGATTGAGAAGTAAATCGGAGAAGTCCTTTTTTAAGGGACCGTATAAGTATTCGCCTTAATCGATGTAGGTATGTGCAGCACCTTAATCACTACGCCACCTCCTTCGGTTCGCCTAGTCGGACTCTCATATTTTCAAGAACAAATTATTAACTGAAATTTACTCTGAGATGCGAAAGAATTTATCAATTTTTATTTTGTCTTAAAATTGTAAATTTTATCCGCTCCGTTGACCGTCTGCAACATAGCCCGTGATCATCAAGTAAAGCCTAGAAGTTTTGAGTTCCACCTTTGGATTTTGCCTGCTTTTTCGTTGTTTAACACCTGACCACCTTACAATGTGGCAGTGTGTGAAACTGACTGAGAAGGCTTCATGACTAACAAGATGCAGCCAACAGTTTGTTACATTGTTATTTATATCTTAGCATTCACGGTTTTACGTCGCAGATATAAAAAACGTATGAGGTTTTCGGTTACTTTCTTATTCTTTGTAAGAAGGAACATTAGGGTTTAACGTATTGTCGACGGAGCTCTGGCTCGAAATGGGCAAGGATACCGATCGTGTCCTTTGAAAGCAACAAACCAAGGATTGACCATAAGCGATGCAGCGAAATCACGGGAAACTTTAAATCTGAATGACCAGTTGGGGTTAAGAACCACCGTCGTTGAGAAGACGAGTTGAGTGCTTTACCACAGCGACACCTCACTCGTACTACTTCTGACTACAAGGGAGAGAGTACTACAGCGTTGACAAAAAGTATTGCTAACCATTCGAATCGGAGTACGTTTACTTTCTGAAAGCGACTAATAAGAAACAAATAACTCTCTTCTTCAAAGCAAACATGATTTCTGAAAAACATCGACGATGCAGAACTTGGCTTCTGTCTTCGCATACGATGGGTGGAGGAGAATAGGTGTTTGCAGACATTCGAAAAGCTGTTTATACGGTACCACATCGACATAATGGAAGTATATTGGTGTTTTCGACTAGATCGAAGACTTCCTCACAGGTGGGAAGCAGCACATTATCCTTGACTGCAAGTAATCTACAATCATCGAAGTAATATTTGGTGTGCTCCAGGGGGGTGGGGGGGGGGGGGGAGTGTAATAGGACAATTGCTGTTCGTGGTTATGCATCAGTGACTTGGCGGAGAGTTTTAGCCGCAGTCTCAGGGTTCTCGTAGATGGTACAGTTATCTATGAGGGAATCCTATTCGGTAAAAATGCCGTAATATCCAGGTAGATACCGATGCAAAGACTGGAAAGTGGATATTAATTAAGAGAAGTACAAGTTATGCACTTCACGGTTCATAGAAATGTAGTATTCTTTGACACAGAATTAATGAGTCACATACAGAATTAGCATACCATAGACACATTTTGAAGGAGTGATATGTAGCGATATGAGGTGGAACAACCTTAACAAGCTCTTTTACGGAAAATAAGACACTCTACGATTCATTGCTAGCATACTGGAAAAACTACAGTTTGCCTACAAAAGAGATTTTATACGAAACGATTGCACAGTATATACTTGAACACTGTTCCAGTGCATGGGACCCATATCAGTTTGGACTTCAAGGGAATCAAGCGTATACGAAGAATGGTAGTGTGAATTGTCGCAGGGCATGTATTAGTGGGGTAGACAGTGGGAATATAAATGATCTTACTGACAAATCTTCAAAGGAAGTTGCCGTAAATTAGGCAAAATAACAGCTTGCGCAAAGGAGCACAAACTTCCATGCTTTCCAGCTCCATCCGCGATTGGAGAGGGAGGATATATTAGTTTATAGTACACTATTCCCCTGCCCTTTATAAATGTCAATAAAAATGTGGTGTCTAGAATCCTGCTTACTCGGTTCGCTAGACAAACGTTCAAACAAATGGTATTAATGTTTTTTATTACAAAAAGACATTTACAATACTTAACTTTTGCAATTACACAGATGTGTCGCAAGCAAAGGGCGAAGTACAAAACAATTTTCTTCAGTATAAACGATTCCAAGTCTGTACTACATAGAGAGTACAAGCGAAGTGAATAGAGTTGACGCTGCTATTGAACTGCCCGTCACCGTCTGTTGCGGCTTTATGCCCTCTTCACATAGGGGCCGCTGGTGTCACGTTGTCATCCTGAAAGGAGGTCCGGTCAGCGTGTGATTGGCTGACTTCTCACAGCTTTCTCTTCCCTGTAGTTTCCGACTGGCGTGTCGGGGTTTCACTTAACGCAGTAACAAAAAATATGTGGTGAACCGTGACCATGCCTCTTACTGTACTGTGATGTTTAAACTATTCGTTTGTCTGGATTGATGTCTACTTTACCTTTGATATTTAGCATCCGATGGTAAATAAGGAGCCGGCCTGGGTGGTCGAGCGGTTGTAGGCGCTTCAGTCTGGAATCGCGCGACTGCTATGGTCGCAGGTTCGAATCCTGCCTCGGGCATGGATGTGTGTGATGTCCTTAGGTTAGTTAGGTTTAAGTAGTTCTAAGTTCTAGGGGACTGATGACCTCAGCTGTTAAGTCCCATAGCGCTCAGAGCCGTTTGAACCATTTGGTGAATAGGGTATTCTCGACAGCAAGTTTTATTTCACTTTCTTAGACATGACAGGTACCAATAAATATAACCTTCAGTTTCTGTGGTCTATATGTAGGACATTAAGCAAAAATGGTTCAAATGGCTCTGAGCACTATGAGACTTAACTTCTGAGGTCATCAGTCCCCTAGAACTTAGAACTACTTAAACCTAACTAACCTAAGGACATCACACACATCCATGCCCGAGGCAGGATTCGAACCTGCGACCGTAGCGATCGCGCGGTTCCAGACTGTAGCGCCTAGAACCACTCGGCCACTTCAACCGGCGACATTAATCGGTCATATATTTAACGTTACGTGAAATCAACGGGTTACGATCCGTCCGATAACAAAGTTATTGCGACCTTAAAATAGAACAATTACAGAAAGTCGAACTTTTGAAAACAGTCACGTCGCGGAAAATTTTGAATAAGTGTTCTGCATCTAGTCCGAGTGCAAACTAAATGAAGCTGTAGCATTTTCGGAACTGCTGGGTTTTATGGGTTTTAGTATCTAGTTATAGTTTGTACTCATAAATAGTTTGATTTCACGTTATTTTACAATGCTGGATTTTGAAGAAATTGGAAGAGATCTGGAACGCAAATAAAGTCTCGGCCAGTCGCATATTGTAACAGAAGCGCAGAAAACAAAATCAGCTACGCCTGGTCTCCTTTGCGATTTGAGAAGCGCGCAAATAGACGCAATCGAGGCGCGTGCAGCTGTAAGATGATGTTAGCCTTACCTCCGTACCTGCGGGCTTTTTGTCTCGGGAGGGGGGGAGGAGGGAGGGGGAGGGGGTGACAGGCGGGCGCTGTGACGCGTCCGTGGGCGTGCCGCGGCGCGCCTTATTACATTATTTATGATTCACAATAAATTCTCACTGTCCAGATCTCCCCAGAAGCTGAATTCCCTAATACGGGCGCGGAACGGTCGAAACTCGAAAATATATGAATATGGATATTTATACAAGGCAACCACATATTACTCTGTAAAGGCTAAAGTGATATATTAGCGCGCATTAGAGATATATAGTCGAGATTTTTGTTCTAAATTAAGTTTATAGAAAGAATGTACCAGCGATGCGTATTAGTAATAAGATAATTTGTTGCGCTTTTAAACTTACAGCTCCGTATAATATTCTTAATAAATAAGGCCGCGTAGATTTATCTGGGTACAATTAATGCGAGCGAAGGAAATGATAGGCCGTCCAGATTTTGGGAATGTTGAATAGGCGAGGGCGCGGGTAGCCGCCGGCGCCCCATTCCTCACGCGCTCCTTTATTTGTGCTCCCACTGAAGCGTTCATTTCCTTCCATACAGCCTTTTAGATTTGTGTTATGCTCTCCTCTCTTAACACACGGGTCTGCTCGGCCTTCACCGAGAGCTTATTGCCGGCCGGATACTCCGGGCGAAATAACCCAACTCTTCCTTTATGTCCCGCCAGCGGCAGGGCCTGGACTCCTCATGCGTGCCCAATACCGCGTTTTGCGTCGCGCCACCCTCGCCGGTCCGACTGCTAAAAAACTCACAATTACAGTACCTTCCCTGCGAGTTATTTGTCAGTTACTGACAGGAAACATATATTCATTTCATTTTCGCTTTTGCATTACTAGTTAGCCAAGTGGCCACATGTAAGACTAAAGATGTTAAGGTCTCATTCGGATCTTTGTCGGTCTAGAAATACTGAACTTACCGATACTGACCACCTGCTTTGACTGGAGACATCTAAAAAATAGCGATCATAAGCTACTCATCGAATGAAACATACCTAAAATATGTGTCGTAAAGGAAAGAATGGACGAAGACTGGGTTTAACGGCCCGTCGACATCGAGGTCATTAAACATGGAGCACACGTTCGAATTGTGTCAGTGATGGTAAAGGCAATCAGCCGTACCCTTTCAAAGGAAACATCCCGAAATTTGCCTGGAGTGATTTAGAGAAATCACTGAAAACCTAAATCTGATCGGCTGGACGGGGATTTGAACCGTAGTCCTCCCGAATGCGGGCCAGCGTGCTAACCACTGCTTACCTCGCTCGGTTAATTCGCGTCGTAACAAGTATTGTAGTTGCCAGAATGAAATTTTCACTCTGCAGCGAAGTATGCGCTGATACGAAACTTCCTGGCAGATTAAAACTGTGTGCCGGACCGAGACTCGAACTCGGGACCTTTGCCTTTCGCGGGCAAGTGCTCTACCAACTGAGCTACCCAAGCACGACTCACGACCCGTCCTCATAGCTTTACTTCCGCCAGTATCACACAGTTTTAATCTGCCAGGAAGTTTGAAGTATTGTAGTTATTCTTATGACCCCACAACCAAACTGTCTCCTTTCAACCTACCGAACACTCGGGCTACTTCACATTTGGCTCTGCCATCACAATTGTTAGTGTTCTGCTCTCTCTCTCTCTCTCTCTCTCTCTCTCTTCGTGTACGGGTGACAGCACACGACACAGCATCATTACGTAACGGGTCAGAACCAACATATGATATCGGCACGTTAAACCCACCCATCGGTCCTAGGAGTTGTTTTTCTGTTACTTTTCGGCTCTTGCACAACTGGCAATGATTTACATATGCGAAAAATGGAAAGTTGCTTAGTGATTCGTCGTCAACGTTTAATTATAGGTCTCCTATAATTCCCTGAGTAAGTCAAGTCTGGGGACCACTGTGGTGTTCATATTCGTCTTTGGAGTGAGATCAGAAGTGAATAAAAAGGGAAACTGAGGTAATCGTTTCCGAACGGGTTAACATGCTAACTGTTAAACTTAGAAAAGAGGGACTCGGAGCGGTCGATGAATTTTGCTATCTCGGAAGTGGAACAGCAATAGACAAAAGATTCAAGAGAGGGATAGTAGTAAGGGGTGCACAAACTCAGGGGTTTCCTGTACATATAAAAAAGCAGCTAATAACCAAAAATAGAAACTTTAAGACCAGACTAGACTTCTCAAGAGCGATGTTCAGAGCACAGCTATGCTAGGGTGCGAAATGTGGGTCGTGAGGAAAACAGGAATGAAACGACTAGAAGTCATCGAAATCTGTTGTTACGGAAGACTGTTGAAGATCAGGCAGATTGATCGAAAAGATGTCTTTCAGCGAGTCAATGGAAAAAGTGCGTAAGAAAGAACATAATAAATGGGGCAGACAGGACGGCGATGCATACAACATGACGTTTGCCATTGCTGAAAACTGGAATTGAAAGGATGGCGTAAGGAAAAAAGGGTAGGAATAGGTCTACATATTGGTACGTAAGGCAGACCGTCGATGATGTGGTATTTAGCAGTTATGCTGAAATAAAGAGGATACTGTAGTTGGAAAGACACAAGAATGACGAACTGCATGATCATAACAACACAACAATAATAATTGAACGCGAAAATATATATGATCTTCCCTTCTCTCTTACTACTGAGCAGCATCTTTTAAGTAGGTATCCAAAGTGGAGTCCACACTTTCTTGCAGCATAAGCAAAATTCTGTAATGCCTATTTTGAAGTGTTTCTTGGTTGCTGAGTGATTAGCCTACAAACCCTTAGGTCTGGTATTCTTCCTCAGTTAATCTCTGACAATGCTTAATGTTTGTGAAAAATATTGCATTACGGATCGGATTCCTATTACCGGATGGGTATGTTACAGATCTGAAGCAGGCGACTGCATACCATCCACTTACAGAACATTGCCTAGTAGAGCATTATGATTTACCAATCGACTTTCGTATTCACGTTTGATTTAATTAATTGTGATGCTGTTAGATTCAAAGCAAGACATGTAACTAATTGAGGAATTAAAATACTGCTGAATTATGTACGTAGATGTGAAATATTGGAACGTAAGTTACCGTCAATGAATACATTGCCCGAAAGAACGCCACTACTCTTTACGTGTTATTAAGGTAACTAACAGTTTAAGTACGAATTATCTTGCCAGCTGTATAAGACTTCTTGTGGTCTTATAACATGTAGCGTTTCAGTCATGTAACTTGCATACTCTAATGATGTCGAACTCTTCATTATGGCGGTGGTGGTGGTGGTTAGTGTGTAACGTCCCGTCGACAACGAGGTCATTAGAGACGGAGCGCAAACTCGGGTTAGGGAAGGAGTGGGAAGGAAATCGGCCGTGCCCTTTCAAAGGAACCATACCGGCATTTGCCTGAAACGATTTAGGGAAATCACGGAAAACCTAAATCAGGACGGCTGGCGACGGGATTGAACCGTCGTCCTCCCGAATGCGAGTCCAGTGAAACTCTTCATTATGTTTCCGTCATACTGAATAGTAAGAATTCTCACAGTGAGATGGTATCCTGTGATTTTGACCATTGCTGTTTGTTACACTATTTATTTACCCATTTTCAAAGTTCTGGAAACCAACTCTACAAACTTTACCTAAGGCAGCAGTAAAACTAACCATCTTACCTGAAAAAAAAAACTAAAAATTTTTTGCATGTGGAGCCTGATATCTTAAAAAGAAAATGATATTGTCATGCTAGGGAAATCGAGACAATTATTGTTTATTTGGAGCAACGACTAAAAACTATCAAAATAATGCTGCTAAACCGTTTTTCTAGAACATGCAACAGGACTTCAGTTTTATTTCCAGAAAAGCTGGAATTTAAGTTTATTTCCTCACATTTACAGATTTGCTTTCCAGGTTACTATCACATGCACTGTTAGATTCAACGCGTGATAATTATTGTTTATTTGGAGCAACGACTAAAAATTATCAAAATAATGCTGCTAAACCGTTTTTCTAGAACATGCAACAGGACTTCAGTTTTATTTCCAGAAAAGCTGGAATTTAAGTTTATTTCCTCACATTTACAGATTTGCTTTCCAGGTTACTATCACATGCACTGTGAGATTCAATGCGTGATAATTATTGTTTATTTGGAGCAACGACTAAAAACTATCAAAATAATGCTGCTAAACCGTTTTTCTAGAACATGCAACAGGACTTCAGTTTTATTTCCAGAAAAGCTGGAATTTAAGTTTATTTCCTCACATTTACAGATTTGCTTTCCAGGTTACTATCACATGTACTGTGAGATTCAACGAGTGATAATCAGTCCATCAATAGTAAACAAATTCAGTCTAATCTCTGACACTTATGTTTCTCCCAGTTACAGTACGATCAGTGAACCGCATGTAATAATACGTTAATATCTTTAAATTGTCATTAATAAAAGACAGAATTGAAGTTCAAGGTAACGGAATAGTCACGACAAAAACTCCCATGGGTGCAGTGAAGACAAAGAAAAGAAAATTGTAGGAAAGAGCATGATGACAGTGTGTGATGCATTTGTATGGAAGGTGACACATCAGCCCCGGCATACACCAGAATATAAGCGGCAATCAAGACATTGGCCACAAAGCGATTAAGAATGCAGACGGTAGACTTCTGCGACGTCGGAATGAAGAAGCCCACCAAGTCTGTTTCAGTCCTTGGCGCCCATGTCTGAATGCAAATAAAGATTATCCGTAGTGCATTATACGCGAATCCCACAATGAAAATATCTGCACACACCTTCTCGTAGTTGAATTTTTACTCCACAAATATTACTTGTGCAAAAGAAGTGACGCCTTTGATGCATTATTTATGATTGACAAATTTACCAGTATGTAAAACGCATAAATACCTGAATTCTTCACCATAAATAAATATCGTCAATTTTACTTCGCTCTAGGAGTAACAGTTTTCAGAAAAAGGATAAAAAAAGGAAAATGAAAAAAGAAACAGAATTGCTGCCTTTGTATGCTTGTCTACTAACAACGTCTTAACACTAATGTATTTGCGGAGACTGATTGCTTGAACTGTAGTCGTAAAAATCTTTTCGAAAGTTATTGTCTATAATGTTTCACCGGGTTACTGAAGTTTTACCGTCTTTTCTTAATGACTTTGTTTGCATTTCTGCTAGAAACTTGAAATTCAGTGTAATGTAGCGTAAAGTGACCCAAAATTTAGTTTGAGCAACACAATGGTTTTCAAAGCATGTAGCGTTGCTGTCGTCACGTCAGTGAACCATCTCATGCAACCATTTAAACCGCAGTCTGAACCGAGGTAAAAGAACGAATTTTTGCACTGATGTAAACTGCTAGAAAAAAAAAAGTATCATTAGAATATCGTAGCACGAAGCTATGAGAATGTTGCGTGATAGTTACTCTCCGAATTGGGTTCAAATGGTTATAAGCACTATGGTACTTAACATTTGAGGTCATCAGTCCCCTAGAAAAAAATGGTTCAAATGGCTCTGAGTACTATGGGACTTAACATCTATGGTCATCAGTCCCCTAGAACTTAGAACTACTTAAACCTAACTAACCTAAGGACATCACACAACACCCAGTCATCACGAGGCAGAGAAAATCCCTGACCCCGCCGGGAATCGAACCCGGGCGCGGGAAGCGAGAACGCTACCGCACGACAGTCCCCTAGACTTAGAACTACTTAAATATAACTAATCTAAGGACATCACACACATCCATAACCGAGGCAGTATTTGAACCTGCGACCGTAGCAGCAGCATGGTTCTGGACTGAAGCGCCCAGAACCGCTCGAATACAGCGGCCGGCTTCGGAATCGGGAATCCACACTACACTGAAGTGTTCTGAGTTGAAAATAGGTAGACACACTGTTCGCAGCAGTTTACAAACAACATGAATTTTTAAGAAAAAATATTTAAGAATGCGTAGCCAGCCAATTCGATGAATATTTACAGTTAATTCATTCAGAATAATTTAAATGCTTAGCCGGTGAAGTATGGAGAAACGTCTGACTAGTAACGATGGTTCGTGAAGGCTTGCAAGAGTATTCTCCATGTCGCAGAAAACTCGTACGTGATGTGGCTCAAGATAACATTTACCGCCAGCGAAAAAAATTTCTTGTGTGACATTATAGTGGTAGAGCAAACTCCGATGGACCGTTGAGTTCTGCAAATAAAAACAGCGCTTCAAAACATTGTCCTGCTTCGAAGTGTACGTTGCCGCGTGCATCGTGAGCTGCGCGGAGTTGTCGCTAGATGTCAGCAGCAGTCCATTGCAGCACTCAGCTCCAGTAAAAAAAAGGACGAAAAAACGGCGTTGAGGAGCATGTGTAGTGGTCGGCCACGAATCTCCTTTTTTTTTCTCTGTAAACGATGCAGCGAACTAAATTTCAGTTTCTTACTACTTCGTGTTTAATATCATTAACGCAAAACAAAAAATTACTTTATCATTAACGCAAGACAAAAAATTACAAAATTAATGCAATAATGAAACGCCTACATGTCATATACAATCATCGATCAGAACTTCAGAACATTTTTCAAATGATTCACATAGTAGCTGGCTACTCTTGCAAATGAAATGTTTAAGAGGAAAGCATAATTTCCCTGTAATTAGTCCTTATGGTTTTATTCTACACAAGGCCATCGAAGTTGCTGGAATCAAGATTTTATTATGTTCAGTACAAAACAATAGTTTCGTAATTTCTCTTCCTTGTCTTTGGAGGGTAACGAATATACGGATCAAGTTAGTAAAGTGTAAATCAAGGAAATTCCGTTGCTATCGACTTAGAGTATTAAGATGTTTTCTTGTGTTTCTGGTTTTTCCCGAAACTTTAAGTAGAGGAAATACCTGCTGCAAAATGGTACAGGTATGATTTTAAGAAAAGAAGTTTCCAAAAGCGGCTGGGCTATTTCTTTCAGCCACAACCACATGGAACGACGCTGCACTTTTCTTTCGGTGTCGTCAACCATCCGTGGAAAATGTGTATCCCAACGGATCACACCTTTTCAGATGCTTTCCTTAGGTCTGTAGCTTGAAACATCGTTTCCAGGGATAACATTAACTACTACCGTACCGGTACAAACAACTTGTTACATTCGTCGGACGATGTGAGTACAGCAGACGATTATCAAATGTATCTTCAAGTATCAATCTTTTTTTTCTGGACGATATTTGCGAGAAAAAGAATTCAAAAGTATTGACATCTGCAGAAAGAATTTTACAAGTGTTTGTGAATGTATTCATCATTATTATTAAATCAGTGATTAAAAACTTTTTTTTATTCAATGTACGAGACGCAATTCATGACCGTCTGTGTATACAAAACGAGGTAATCTGTATTCGTAATTCTTTTTACGTTTGAAGCTCAATTTCTGAGATTTTTCCAAGTTTCAGACGCTTTTAAAGTGAAAGCTTTTGCTCTAAGAACGCGAATGTGTAAAAAGTTACAAACAGTACAATTAAACTGTGGTAAACATTTATAAGCTTCACGTTTTCAGAATGCATACAGTGTATTGGTCCATAGATTGCATATAACGGAACATGGCCTTCGCTACTGTTACACAACACAGTATTGTGGTCTTATTAACAAGTGTATACCAGTCGCTGAGAAAAAAGTCGCTGTGTCATAAGCCCCTTACTGTCCCTCACCGCTTTAAGAATAAGGTATCAATACAATCAGGATTATGATCGTCAGAGCTATAACATTATCGAATTTACTCGTAAGTGTCTTAGAATGAAAAATCTGGAACGTTTTTTACCTCCATACGTTGTACTAGGTGCTCGCTGGGTGCTAGTTTCTTCAGCGTCAAGTCGCTATTGGTCCATATGTTTGAAAATGCAATTTCCTGATCCCTTTTCTGATATATTGCAAAAACATTGATTGATTGACAATTATCTTAAACACTATTATACCCGCAGTAATATTCGAATGTCTTTCTGAAGCTTGAAAGATAAATTATCTCAGTATCACAATTCTTCGATAATAATGTAGAACAGATTTCCTCTGAAATACGTGACCCTGAAGAATGATGGCTCCAAAGTAATTTTCTCAAATGGCAGTAAGTAAATGAAACTTCAGGACAGAGTGAAGGACGTGTTTTCAACGTTACTGAAACAGATTAATGGACACGACATCGTCTAATCTTCCTGAACTCAAACTGTCTTTGCCGTACAACCATCTGACTTTATATGAAGCTCTACAAGAATGAATTTTCGTTTCCATTTCTCATCAAAAGAGAGGGCCAGAATGAACTATGCCTCGTGTTTAAGAACGTGGAATACATTAATATTACGCTATTAGAGAATGCTTGGTAATGGTCTCAGATCCGTTGTTACTTACAAATTTTTAAAAACTAGTGTGAAGAAGTAGATGCTGCGCGCAACGTTTCACGTAATATTCAGAAACAGAGTTCAGCACTACGGTTGTTTGCAAAATTTGCAGAATCCGAAGAGCGTCTCGTCTTTCAGAATGACTGATATAACGAGCAGGAGCAGCATACACGTGAACAGAATTTCTTTATACTTTTGGGCACCGAGATTCATTAAACTTGACGTCTGTTTGAACAGTATTGGTAATTGTTGCCAGTGACCGCTCAGCAAGGAAATCTTGCTTCCTTCCGAGTAACTGTCGGTTTCTTCATTTCGAATTCCTCAAAATATGTTAAATTTTGTTGGTGTCGCAGGCGCCCGATGGTTGAAGCAGAAGAAGATGGACCAACCCTGTCTGCTGAAACTCTTCTTCACCGTTTATTATAAACAAAACAAGCCAGTTTTATTTCGCAGTGCTATGATTAACTTGTGCACTCATTCTGACGAAGAGGCTGGAGATTGACTCAAGTTATGTTGATGAAGAGTAATGGAGAAGAGTTTTGGCGATTGCATTGTTCCCCATTACCAGCTTTCACGGCTTCGATGAGCTTGACCTTTGTCAGCAGCCAAACACCAGAGCACCCCGACGAATCGCAGCCTTTTAAAACGGAAAGAGGCTTTAGTACTATCAGTTGAAAATAGTAGGCACGATGGCCAGTTGGGATATAGTGGAGCGTTGTATAAGGCAGTTCTGAAGAAGTCTAGTGCTCCTGTTCTCCACAAAATTCACATTACAGGATTTTCTTGCAACAATCTGTAAGGGATCCACGGTCCATTACTCAGAGATACACATATTTTGCTCGAACAGGTCGACGGCAGGCCAGGAATCGATTGTCAAGAGCCGCGTGCGTCGAGCGAATGACAGTGGTGTCAGAGTAGTGTGGTGGTTGTAATGGCGTAGCGGGAGGACGTGTACCGGAAATGTCGTAACGGCTGAGTGTGTCGACATCACCGTGGGTCGACTCTCAGTAAACTGTAAGAATTAAACTGGTGAATGACAAAGCAACAGTTTTATAAAAGGAGGACTATAAAACACGGAGAGGCAATATTACGCGTTCGCGTCTATCGCGCCGGCCAATGGATTGCCGTGTGGAAAGCGTGCGCAGATTATTAGAACAGCGAGCGACGATATTTCGATATGTTTGACCTGTATTGAGATTGTAGGTGAATATCACAAAGGTAATGACTGTCTCCTATTGTGTTTGATGATAATACTGTATATTACCTTACTTAGCGAAAACTTACATGACGTTAATTACTGCAAAACCTCAGTCCCGTGAGTAGGGTATAACTGAGCAGCCAAAATCGAATGGAAACAGCCCCCGTATCAGTTAAAACCCATCAGCTCTTATCCGTTAGGTAACGGCCACTAAAATAAAGGGTTAGGCTGATAGATAATTCGATCACTAAGAATCGAAAACTTTAGTTGGTGTGGTTTCAACTCCCAGACAGGTTAAGATACTGTTAATGAAACCCAGTTTGGAAACAGTGGGAGAGAGACAATGTAAACAATCAAATGCTAATATACTTTCCACCAATACTTACGAAGGTAATATACAAATATGTAGTAATACAAAATGGTTCAAATGGCTCTGAGCACTATGGGACATAACTTCTGAGGTCATCAGTCCCCTAGAACTTAGAACTACTTGAACCTAACTAACCTAACGACATCACACACATCCATGCCCGAGGCAGGATTCGAACCTGCGACCGTAGTGGTCGCGCGGTTCCCGACTGTAGCGCCTAGAACCGCTCGGCCACACCGGCCGGCGTAGTAATACACATCGGTATTGTTAATTCCTTGTTGAATTTCAGTTTGACTTCAGGATGTGATCAATATAAAGTGCAATTTATGCTTCTTGAGTCTTTGGCGCTTGCAGGACTAAATAAAACGCCGAAGGTGGTAAGTAAGGTATATTCCTTGATTTAATTAAAAGTTTTGGTCGATTTGACCACGCTGTACTCTTGAATAATTTGCAACATTATATAATTATGGAAAAGCTAGTATGTGGTTTTTCTAATAAACAGAAAACACGAAACTGAAAGTTTTTCTCCGGTGTGGATAAACAAGGAACGAATTCAAATCTGACAAGAGTGGTACAATGTCGGGGGGCCGTAAAGTTTCATTCCATTACCATTCATCAAATATAAAAATGGTCTACTATAAATAGCTACTATAAAGTCCAGATGAAATTCAACGTGTCGTATTATCTGTCCGTAATCTGTTTATAGCGTCTGTCAACAGCGAAAATCTTCTGACTGTACAACACGAGTGCAGCTGATTTGCATTTCTTAGTAATATAACAGTAAAATATCTCTTTTAGTTATGACTAAGGGATATTTAACCATACATTGAGCCTATTTCTACAGGAAAAATGTAGCCAGTTCCTGGAAATATGTATTGAAAAAATTCAGCTCCATGTCATAACAATTACATATTTCTTAATAGTTTCACTGATAACCCTTGATAGAACTTAAAACATACACATACAAGCAGCATACATAGAATCAGAGTGTTAATGTGTCCAGCGACAATACAGAAAAATGATTTATATAAGTGTATTACTTTCCCATAAATACTTTAAAGGAGTGTTTTGCACGTTTGTATCTTCAGTGTACAGCAGAACTGCAGTAGTCGTTGGCAAAGACTTTCATCTGTATAAGTTTTTGTAATAACCGTTTTTACTGATAATCGGAAAAGATGCGAGGGAACAGCATGTGGTCCCATGTTGCAATTCGTTCTTCTGACCACGAGAACCAGGATTATCTTCGATTATTTTGTAAAGGACTCACGTGCGTTCCTTAACAAGTAAAGCCTGGTACTTTATCTCCAACTATCTTCTATATTTACATCGTCATGGCCACTGTGCAAATAAGACTTAAGTGCCTGGCAGAGGGTTCATTGAACTACGTTCACACTAATTCTCTATTATTCCTCTCTCGAACAGCGCGGGGAAAAAAAGAACAGGTATATATTTCAGTGCGAGCTCTGATTTCCCTTATTTTATTATGATGATCGTTTGTTCCTGCGTGGGTCGGCGTGAGGAAAATATTTTGGCATTCGAAGGAGAAATTTTGTGATTGAAATTTCGTGAGAAGATTCCGCCGCAACAAAAAACGCCTCTGTTCTAATGATTTCCACCTCAAATCCTGTATCATGTCCGTGACACCCTCTCCTATCTTTCTCGATAGTAAAAAACGTGCTGCCCTTCTTTGAACTCTCTCGATGTACTCCGTTAATCCTATCTGATAAGAATCCTTAATGTAGACGGGACGCCAAACTCTAATATGTTTCGCGAAATTGTCCATTCATGTATTGTGACAAGAATCTGATTGTGCCCTCAATCATAAGCACACCAGACAAAAAATTTACACCCGCTGGATACAGCACGCTGATTGCTTGTAAAACCACCTGCCCTCATTCCCGCGAGGAGAAGGGTGGATAAGTTTCCTCAGATATGTCGTATCAAGCTGAAGCCACTCGCTGAGACCGTCCTATAGACCTCCCGAATTCCGGGATGTTGTTTGCAAGTTTACTCCAGCTGTTCCAGTTAGTCTCGGACATTTTCTGTACGATTAGGATTAGTTGATTTTGTGACCCACTAGAGGTGCGATAGTGTGCCTGAGTGAACGTAAGCGTTCAGTCCTGTTTACACGGTTGTTGTCATCTTGGAAGACGGGAGTGTCTACGGCATAATCACCACGTAGTTGTTGAATAAAGGGTAATACTTGGTCGCCAAGAATGTTGAAATAATCGTGGTTCATTTTCACGACAACCTAAGTTATTGGGCACCAGTGATGGTTCAAAAAACACACGCAAAGCATGAGATAAGCACCTACGACCTGAACTCCACACACTGCGGGTTGAATGCCTCATCGGACCGAAGGCACATTCGACGTCTGGCATCATTTGAGGAGAGGCAGAAACGCGACTCGTTGAAGCACGCGACACGAAACTAGTCAGATACTGTCTAGTTTCTGTGTTTCCTGGTCCACTGAAGACGTGCAGCATTATAGGCCCGTGTGAGCATTGACCTTTTCCGAGGTACCCGACTTCAGATGTCAATAAAATGTAGTTCCCTTCGAATTGCTCGCTCCGAAATTGATTGAGATGGACTTAAATTCACTGGCAGTGGCAATTACTGTCGGATTTGAAACTGATTTTCACTGATAAGGCGGGACACCCGGTTCCGGGCCCTGTCGGTTACGGCCTCTGTTGTTATGCCGTGGCACATGGATGCGTGTCGTATTTGTGGTATTCAATTCCTTTTAGACACGTCGTACAGTTCGCGTTGATACACCAAAAAATCGGACACGTTGGGTCATGAGCACGTCCAAACACTACTCCTCGTTTCTGCCATTCTGTAACGTCACCACGTCGACACGCCTTAATTCCGTACAACCGACTGGCACATACACCCCTACTTCACTACTATGATTTATGTAAACGGCCACGTGATCGTACTAGTTAGTGCTACTCCATCTACAGTGCTCTAGAGCAAACTGTGAGGCCTGTTATGACACGAATTGATAGTTTGGCCGGTGAGCCAATGAGCGTGGTTCCCGCCACTGTGTGTTACAAATTATTTCTTTTCTGGGATGTGCAATCTTTGTTTCACTATCTCAACTCGAGTTTTACAGTGGACTGTAACGTACTCTTCCTGCCTAATGTGAAAAATAGTACCTGAAGCCCACAGCATCGAACTTGTTTAAGGCCCTGTCGTATTGTTATGGTCTGCAACCAATGTGCAACGCTGAAGTGACTTTCGAAATTCTTTATTATATGTTTTCTGAAGGAAATAACCTGTACGTGTTACTGATGGTCGAATTTGTCAGGTGCTGTCGGTAATTTTCATTTGTATTGAAATAGTGGAATCTAAGATTTAAAGTGGTATCTAAATGGGAACCCAATTGTAGTTTCATTTCTGTCGGATCGAGTCCAGTGACAAAATATTTTTCGCTGTCTCCAAGTCAAAGACAAAGCTTTTATAGAGGTTGTCACAGGAGATTTCACCGATACTGTAAAAAAAAAAAAAATCATTTGTGTGAGAAATCTTATGGGACTTAACTGCTAAGGTCATCAGTCCTTAAGTTTACACACTACTTAACCTAAATTATCCTAAGGACAAACACATACACCCATGCCTGAGGGAGGACTCGAACCTCCGCCGGGACCAGCCGCACAGTCCATGACTGCAGCGCCTCAGACAGCTTTTTTTTTTTTTTTAATTGTTCTCATTTTGTTCGTTTTTGTTCGTTGCATTTGTTCGATGCGAATGTCCCAGAACACCCGTTCAAGTTCAGTGTTGAGGCATTGACTCAGTTTTTTTTTTAATCACCGAACACGCTGAGGCAACCGTGCCGGCATACACACTACTTAACCTAAATTATCCTAAGGACAAACACATACACCCATGCCCGAGGGAGGACTCGAACCTCCGCCGGGACCAGCCGCACAGTCCATGACTGCAGCGCCCTAGACCGCTCGGCTAATCCTGTGCAACTCATCGATACTGTAAAACACATCTCTGCTGCTGAACAAATACTCATAGCCCATGTTTACTAGACTTTTTTGCTTCGAACGGTCGTTCCTGTCATATCCCTGAATACTGACCATTGCTCCTGGAACACCCTGCAGATACCCAGTTTCCGTTATGAACTGCAGACTAAGTTCCATTTCACATAACGATCAGCCTGCTGTATCTTGTCAGGCAAATGTACCCGCTGAAAACTGATATCGAACAATCCACATGTGTAGAGATGGTTGCAGTAGACGCAACAGTCGGGCGTTCGTTGGAGTAAGTCATGTATTTCCACACGTCGGAAGTGTTCCATGTCATGTACCTGGAGAGCGTGTTGGAGATCATTGTGATAAAAATATTTATGTTTGCTGATGACACTTGCTTGGTAGTAAAGGGTATTGTGTGTAGCTGTTCCGGCGTAACATCAAGTGCCGGTACTTCGGCCTGAACGAAACAGCAGAGAAGGCTGTGAGACGACGTCAGTCAGTAGTACGCTGACTAGGAGGACACGACGACTGGAACGGCATCAAAACGAAGAGAATAAAAGCGACGCGCCCGCCTAGCCGCGGCTGCACTGGAAGAGCCGCACTAGAAGGGGAGCCGTCATCCTAACTCTTTAGTCGTGATTTGTGATCTTCTGTATATTAATTGCTGGCATGGAAATTGTATATATTGATGAGCATTGATTATTTACATGTCGCCAATTGCTTGCGACACGTCCTTGTAGAATAGCCAAAGTAAAGTATTGTCAATTTAACTTCCTGTAATAAACTCCATTAATAAGATTTGCTTGAATGGTGTCTAGCTATCCAAGAAAACAGTTTCCTAGGCACCCTGTGTTAGACGAGTGGACAGAATCCCACAGCAACATTGGCTCTGATTCAAATAGTGCAGTTCATGACATAAGTTCATGGCTTGTGGAAAATAAACTAACGCTAAATCACAGTAAGACTCAGTTTTTTGCAGTTTCTAATATACAATTCAACAAAACCAGACGTTTTAATTTCACAGAATGGGCATATGATTAGTGAAACTGAACAGTTCAAATTTCTATGAGTTCAGATGCACAGTAAACTGTCGTGGGAAGCCCATGTTCAGTATCTTGTTCAAAGACTTAATGCTGCCATTTTTTCTATTCGAATGGTATCTGAAGTAAGTGATCGTTCGACGCGAAAATTAGTCTACTTTGCTTATTTTGATTCACTTATGTCATACGGTATTTTGGGCTAACTCTTCCCATTCTCAAAGGATATTTTTGGCTCAGAAACGGGCGGTTCGGGCAATAAGTGGTGTAAGTTCGCGAACTTCTTGTCGACCCCTGTTAACAAGTCTGGATATTGTGACATTGACCTCCCAATATATATATTCTCTGCTGTCGTTTCTTGTTAACAACATCAGCTTATTCCCAAGAATTGGCAGCTTTCACTTAGTTCATACTCGGCAGAAATCCAATCTGCATTTGGATCGCGCTCCCTTAATTCTTGAGCAGGACGGTGGGCCGTATACAGCTTCATCCATTTTCAATAAGCTACCACAAGAATTCAAAAATCTTGGCAGTAATCCACGCGCCTTCAAATCGAAATTGAAGAGCTTCCTCATATGTCACTTCTTCTATTCTGTCGAGGAGTTCCTTGAAAAATTGAGCTGATTCCTATGTTATATTGTTGATTGTGTTTAGTTAAACTTATGGCTTGACTTTTTTGGGTTCATAAACATTTTATTCTATCTGTTATTACTTTTATGTTGTAATTTCATGTACTGACACGTTCCATGACCTTGGAGGTTTGCTCCTCAATTTGTTCCTACGGAACTAGACGTGGAAATAAAAAATAAAAAAAGAAATGTTGATAGAAACGACTGATTGGACATTGCCCTTATACAGTGTCAATATAAAATAAGGATCAGCATCCTTCAGGTTCTGGGGAAGGATCTAATTGCGTTTATACTGTTCTCATTTTCTTTATAGTGCAATAAATGTGATCCCTCCATATCAGGAATATCCTGAATACGGGTCCAGAGTCTCACCGCTGCGCCACCTCGCTCAGTGTTGTACTCAGTCGTATTCTTCTGTGTGGGTCAGATGTAATTCTTTGAGCTGTACGCCATATCACTGCTTAAATATTTTTGCTCGGAAATGAAAGACCTAATAAATTACAGAATCTAATTAATCTTAGAGTACGTTTTGTCAGCTAGAGAGATTCATAGGATTTTTATGTTGATACTGACAAGCCCTTTCTATCCAGAAAATAAGTAGCTTAAAAATTGTGATGCGTAGGTCAAAGCGACGAATTTCAAAGTACCGGTAATAAGATGCTGGTCGTGTAAGTTAACAAATAAGAGGAGGCAGAAAAAATCCGTGAGGGAAGCTCTTGACACCGAATGGGACCTAGAAATATTTTAATTCCATACATAAACTATTATACTAAACCGACATTACTTTATTTCTGAAGAAAAATCGGAGTATTTTCCAATGTTGCTTCTCCCTTACGGAAAGGACACTGTGTTGATAAGTCATCGTATTCCAGTCACTGTTCTAGACGTGTTTTAGTTAATCTTTCCGACGCAAAATGTTAATGTTCTCTGTGTGATGCTCGAGTGTCACGTGCCGATTTTGGTTTGGTAATGGAAACGACTTCTTAAGTTGTGCAATCCATCTTGTAATGTTACTAAAGATTCTTAAAAAATGTGATTAATACCGAGGAAGATTACTGAGAGGGCATAGGATAATGCACATAATGCAGTCCAGGAACGGAGTCACCCAATACTTCAATACGCTCTTCACTCGTTTAATCTGAAGCAGACAAGAAAAAGAAGTTTGACATACTGCCAAGTTGAGAAACCTGCGACAGCTAAATTGCATTTGTATTGGGCGATTTAGAGAAACCACAGAAAACCTAAGCCTGGATGGCCGCACTGGGATTTGAACCAACGTCCTCCTGTGTACGACTCCAGTGTCTCATCAATGCGCCACCTCGCTCGGTGTTGTACTCAGTCGTAGTCTTCTGTGTGCAATCCATTCATTTTTCATAGGAGATATAATGTGGCTAACTAACTAATTTAATGCGTCTGCTTCAATGGTCGGGTGAAAGTCTTTCAACTGGATGCCATATCGGCGACTTGCGCGTCCGCAATCTACACCTGATATCCAACCGTGGACAGAAAACTTACAGTTTAACGTGGAATCTGCATCACGTGTCGCTCCTGGGGTCTCCTCACATCATTGAGATTTGAAACCTAGATTAAAGGTAAACTAAAAGTTTCTCTGGTCCGATTTGTATTCACGCAGTTTACCGCTAGACCACGAGGCCCAACATTACGTGGTTATATCACTACTAATTGTACGCTATAAGTCACAGGACCTACGCGATATGATACTGTTAACCCTGAAGAAAACGTCCAGAAACGAAAAGAAAGTCATATACTCTCTTAACTTTTCCGTTTCTTGTGGTCCGACATGCTGTATAATGTGTAAAATCTCTTGTTTTGCGTGCTTTTCTTTCTTAACCGGCTACCTGTAACAAATCTTGTGACGGTGATGGAATATTGTCAAGTGCTTAAGGGCTGCGCCTGGTTAGATATTACACAAAATATCATCGGTTTACTGCTTGAGTCATTTTTATTTTAAACACCTTAATCCGCCAGATGATGATGACACGACCGCTGAAAACGTAGTGGCGTTTAAAATAAAAGTGACTGAAGCAGTAAACTGAAGTATTTTTAGTATCATGTAAACTATGTATGCAGCGATGCTTCGCAAATATAGAGCTTCGAGGCATGCAGTTCTTCGGACCGAAAGAATATAAATAATGACTGTAAAATTGTATGTCAATCACCATAATATCCTAGATTTGGACGTTTGCTTCGTTGTTCTAGCAGAGGTCCTCAACAGATCGAGAGTCGCTCGTTCTTAAATTTCGATGGAGATGAGATTTTAGATTTTGCGATAAAAGGGAATGCAGAAATCGATACCGGAATTGAAACTCTAATGGATTCATCGACATAGTCTCACAAGATGCATGCTTATATAAAAACTGCAGTTTCTGTAGGTAATAGGGAAGGTAAAAAGCACTAGCGAACATGTTAGATTTCAGTGTTCAAAGTCTCTGAGTGGCAGTCGAAATCTGCGGTTCTGTATTACGTCTGGAAGTGTCGCTTATTGCTAACTAGCAGTAACGAGTAGTTGCTGACATTACACGGAGGTAAGTTATTGACCCTGGAGCACTGAATCGGTTCGAGGTAGTATCTTCCGCCGAGAAGTTGCGTGAAAATTGTGAGGGGGTTGTGGGAGGTGTCGGGGTTGAAGTGGGGTAGGGCGAGCGGGACAGAGGCTGGCTGGGCGCGTTTACACATCCAAACGAGCGTTGAATCGGTCCGCACAGCCGACGTATAATCGTAAATTCACCGGCGAGAATTGGGAATTTTACGGCGGACCCAAACGGAATGATGAAGCTGTATTCGACCAACAAATTAATTGGCGTGTTAGGAGAGAGAATCAATTGTCACGGGCAAGTATTCTTAGGGATGAGCACAAAACAGGCGGGACACGTCGCCGGCCTCTTAGGGAGTGCCATCGTAAGAACACGGCCGCGGCGCTAGGCGGCGCCCACCGCCACGAGCTACTGCCAGCGTTTCGGACGCTTTCGAGGTCATTCGCTACTCCTGTGTGTCACATTCCTCCGCGGAGAAAGCTGCACCGCAAAAGTGTCACAATACGCATTGCTGCTTGTTGGGAGTGAGGCACAATGGTAGCTCAGATGAATGAATGTGATGCGATAACCATCGTTGGAACGCTTCCTCCTTACAGCAGCTGCATCTGAACTAGATTGGCGTACAGTGTGTGCCATAGAAAAGATAAATTTTGCCAGTGAACAGCTCTCTATAAATGTGGATAAATGTAAGATAATTCTATAAGAAAGAAAAAGAACCCGATAATAACCGATTACGAGATTAATGGTGAACGTCTGAAGCATCTGGAGCACATTGTAGAAGTAATACTAGGAATCGATATGATATGGTCTGGTCGTCTAGAATAGCGCACAGCGCGCTAGTTTGCGTCACAAGGAGGCAAACTACACTAAGATCGAATCCACGCGGCTGATTAACAACCATGTTCTGGTTCACCGGCCACCCTGAGTGTGGTTTGTAGGCAGTTCCCCACTCTCGTTTAGGCAAATGCTGGGCTGGTTCCGAAATTTCGCCTTTGAAAATATGATACACAAACAGTTAAAATATGATACCGTGTTGGGAAGACATGGATGACCGGCAGAACATATGATCCTAACCAGATGACTACGATCGCACAGGTTACACAATTCACAGACAAATGCCGTAAACACCATTTCCCTCCCTTAGGTTACATTGACGACTATGAAGTCAGGAAAGGATCCTGACTCAGTGTTAAATAATTTAAAAATGAAGTTCCGCTTTGTGGCCGTGACGGGCCAATCGGGCCCTACCTCCGTGCCATCCTATGCCAGTGGCGTCATCGGGTGCGGTGTGGAGAGGCATTTGGTCAGATCACCGCTCTCCCGATCGTTGTTGGGATTTTTGACCTCGGAACCGCTGCTAATCGGTCGAGTAGCTCCTCGTTTGTTTTTTCGAGTCGAAGTGCACTCTATACCGGCCCTCCCACCAAGGAAATATCCCACGCAGTACCGGGAATCGAACCCGAGTCCTCTGGAAGGTGGTCAGTCGCCCTGGTCACTCAGCTACGGAGGCGGACTCAAAGTTAAATAATGAAATCAAAAGTTTCAAGGCCATGAAAAATCTGACCCTGTACTAGACGGGATTAAAGCTACGGGAAAGAAGAAGAAAAGTAAGAAGAAGACTAAGAATCGATGTGAAATGAGACGAACACGTAAAATTAGCAGTCGAGAATGTCAATTACAAAGTTAGATTTGTGTTTTTGGTTTATTTGTTTTTTGGTTTATTATCTGCTACAAGACGCTAGTGCGACCAGTTCTGGAATACTGCCCCAGCCCTTCCAGCCCTTGTCAAGTAGTTTTGATAGCCTAAATTGAAAGATTTGGGAGACTCGCTGATAGAATCGTTAGTCAGTTTAGGCCGTCGGAAAGTGTAACAGAGGTGCTTGGGATTTTGAATGGAAATATTTGGCAGAAAGACGGTTTGTCGGAAACCTGTTGTGTAAATTTAGAGAAACGATATTACAGGAAAACGGTGCGGCAATTCTGTTACACCATCGTAAATCTTGCGTAGGAACGAAGAGGAGAGAATAAGAGAGATTAAGGCGCGTACATAGTAATCAAGATATTTATTTTCTCTCTCTCAATACGCGACGGCATATGGACAAATCTCGTTAATATTGATGCAAAGCACATGTTTCAAACAGTCTAATTCGATTTCACAAGTCTATATGTTCTACGTGAATGAAAGTAGAATCTGGTTTAAATTTTAACTTATGCGTAGGTCAACAAAGTTTTTACTATCAAAAGGATCATCCGATTTTAGAAGGACGTTTCCTTTACGTGCCTGCACATACAGCGTTCGCGTACTTCTTACTACGTTTAGGGCCAAAGTTTTCATTTGCCTTCCATGTTCGATGCTTTTGGGTTCAAATGGCTCTGAGCACTACGCGACTTAACTTCTGAGGTCATCAGTCGCCTAGAACTTAGAAGTAATTAAACCTAACTAACCTAAGGACATCACACAGAGCCATGCCCGAGGCAGGATTCGAACCTGCGACCGGAGCGGTCGCTCGGCTCCAGACTGTAGCGCCTAGAACCGCACGGCCACCCCGGCCGGCGTCGATGCTTTTTCGACCGGATGCACAACAAATATCCATACGTAGCAGTCGCTACGCGGCGACTGAATTCACCCAAAATTGGTCGAAAGGGGGACACACAAATGGAATTTTTCACTCTCTTCCCCTCAAACAAAAAAAAAAAAAAAAAAAAAAATCTTGAGATCAATGGACTTCGGGAGCCATTGTTGGTATGCGAGATCAGTGAGCCCGTTACCTGTAGGAAGTGCAGTGCCGCTCGACGGAAATCTCACCGCAATTGTAAATAAATTGCACCTTTTGACACGGGAAACGAAAAACACCAAACGCCTTTGACTGTTGTGTTACCGCTGTTCGAGTCGACATACGTGGTGGTTATAATTAACTTTTTGGTAGTTGAGCTAGTTTCGATGAAAAACTATTTACTGTTTGTGTACCCAACTTCATACGACTGATGTTCTGACTGCGCACTGCAGGATTTACGTTGTTATTTCTGTAATGACTTGCCGTTGGGCGGCAGTGCTGGTAGGGCTACGTAGGTGAAACTCGGACCACAAATACCACGGACATGGAGCGTGCATGGCACACGTTACTCTGATCTGCTTCAGCACGCAATCCCTACTATGCGGGTGAGAAGTGTTTGGATTCAACTGATTTGATGCACTATGGAGCTCCACCTCACATTGCTCCTGAGGTCGTTCGGTTACTCCGTAACAGATGTCGAGAAAGCCGAATCATTGGCCGAGCGTTACAAACTACGTGGCCAACAAGATCACAAGGTTTGAACCCCTGTGATTTCTGGCTGTGGGGTTACCTGAAGGACAGGGTTTAACAAATGAACAGTAACACACGATGGACGCTAACGATGATCACAGCCAGGGAGGTAGCCAAAAGCCAATATCCCACCTGAGCTGTTCCGGGCAGTAGTAGAGCAGTCTCTAGTACGATTCCAAGATGCAGAAGGTCGTCACATTGAGCAACAGTTGTAACGTGTAACGTAAACATCTTATGTAGTGATGAGAGTCGACAACCGATATATTCCGAGGAGCCAAATGTTACGTCCTCGTGGCTAATGATAAATGGTACGTGGCCAACGGGATCCGTCGCCATAGGAATCTGGACACGTAAGCAAAAGGTAAGTTGACAGAAGTACATTTTAAATAAATACACTCCTGGAAATTGAAATAAGAACACCGTGAATTCATTGTCCCAGGAAGGGGAAACTTTATTGACACATTCCTGGGGTCAGATACATCACATGATCACACTGACAGACCCACAGGCACATAGACACAGGCAACAGAGCATGTACAATGTCGGCACTAGTACAGTGTATATCCACCTTTCGCAGCAATGCAGGCTGCTATTCTCCCATGGAGACGATCGTAGAGATGCTGGATGTAGTCCTGTGGAACG
The DNA here is from genome assembly GCF_021461385.2 of Schistocerca piceifrons. Taxonomy (NCBI): domain Eukaryota; kingdom Metazoa; phylum Arthropoda; class Insecta; order Orthoptera; family Acrididae; genus Schistocerca; species Schistocerca piceifrons. The sequence goes on from NC_060149.1 coordinate 143,150,807, forward strand.
GCTTGCCATGCCATTTCCACCTGGCGCCTCAGTTGGACCAGCGTTCGTGCTGGACGTGCAGACCGCGTGAGACGACGCTTCATCCAGTCCCAAACATGCTCAATGGGGGACAGATCCGGAGATCTTGCTGGCCAGGGTAGTTGACTTACACCTTCTAGAGCACGTTGGGTGGCACGGGATACATGCGGACGTGCATTGTCCTGTTGGAACAGCAAGTTCCCTTGACGGTCTAGGAATGGTAGAACGATGGTTTCGATGACGGTTTGGATGTACCGTGCACTATTCAGTGTCCCCTCGACGATCACCAGTGGTGTACGGCCAGTGTAGGAGATCGCTCCCCACACCATGATGCCGGGTGTTGGCCCTGTGTGCCTCGGTCGTATGCAGTCGTGATTGTGGCGCTCACCTGCACGGCGCCAAACACGCATACGACCATCATTGGCACCAAGGCAGTAGCGACTCTCATCGCTGAAGACGACACGTCTCCATTCGCCCCTCCATTCACGCCTGTCGCGACACCACTGGAGGCGGGCTGCACGATGTTGGGGCGTGAGCGGAAGACGGCCTAACGGTGTGCGGGACCGTAGCCCAGCTTCATGGAGACGGTTGCGAATGGTCCTCGCCGATACCCCAGGAGCAACAGTGTCCATAATTTGCTGGGAAGTGGCGGTGCGGTCCCCTACGGTACTGCGTAGGATCCTACGGTCTTGGCGTGCATCCGTGCGTCGCTGCGGTCCGGTCCCAGGTCGACGGGCACGTGCACCTTCCGCCGACTACTGGCGACAACATCGATGTACTGTGGAGACCTCACGCCCCACGTGTTGAGCAATTCGGCGGTACGTCCACCCGGCCTCCCGCATGCCCACTATACGCCCTCGCTCAAAGTCCGTCAACTGCACATACGGTTCACGTCCACGCTGTCGCGGCATGCTACCAGTGTTAAAGACTGCGATGGAGCTCCGTATGCCACGGCAAACTGGCTGACACTGACGGCGGCGGTGCACAAATGCTGCGCAGCTAGCGCCATTCGACGGCCAACACCGCGGTTCCTGGTGTGTCCGCTGTGCCGTGCGTGTGATCATTGCTTGTACAGCCCTCTCGCAGTGTCCGGAGCTAGTATGGTGGGTCTGACACACCGGTGTCAATGTGTTCTTTTTTCCATTTCCAGGAGTGTATATTTTACTCAGCTTGTTGCTGAGGAAGTGTTACACGTTGAGAAGTTGTGGCAGCCCTGGCTACCTATAACCAGAGGCCCGACACAGGCGTGCGAGTATGTACATTGAATGTTTCTTTATAGAGCTAGCTATCAGCAGATCGGTGTAACGTTCGACACCAACTAACAACACGGAACTAATCTCGAACTAGAAGAAGGTTCCCAACTATCTGTCGCTTATAACACTGCGCGATGTTCAAAGCGCCCATCGCTGCGCCGCAGGAATCTTTATCGAGGCACCGGCTCCGGCGGTATCGATAAGCTATGATACTACACTGAAGAGCCAAAGAAACTGGTACACCTGCCTAATATCGTGTACGGTCCCCGCGAGAACGCGGAACTGCAGCAACATGCCGAGACATGGACTCGACTAATGTCTGAAGTAGTGCTGGAGGGAACTGATATCATGAGTTCTGCAGGGATGTTCAAAATGGTTCAAATGGCTCTAAGCACTATGGGACTTAACATCTGAGGTCATCAGTCCTCTAGACTTAGAACTACTTAAACCTAACTAACCTAAGAACTTCACACACATCCATGCCCGAGGCAGGATTCGAACCTGCGATCATAGCAGCAGCACGGTTCCGGACTGAAGCGCCTAGAACCGCTCGGCCACGTTGGCCGGCGTTGCAGGGCTGTCCATAAATCCGTAAGAGAACGAGTGGGTGGAGGTCTCTTCTGAACAGCAGGTTGCAAGGGATCCCAGATATGCTCAATAATGTTCATGCCTGTGGAATTTGGTGGCCAGCGGAAGTGTTTAAACTCAGAAGAGTGTTCCTGGAGCCATTCTGAACGTGTGGAGTTTCGCATTGTTCTGCTGGAGTTGCTCAAGTCCGTCGGAATGCACAATGAGCATGAACTGATGCAGGTGTTCGGACAGGATGCTTACGTACATCTCTCTTGTCCGAGTCGTATCTAGACCTATCAGACGTCCAATGTCACTCCAACTTCACACGCCTTACACCATTACAGGCCCTCCACCAGCTTGAACAGTCCTCTGCTGACATGCAGGGTCCATGGATTCATGAGGTTGGCTAAATACCCGTACACATCCATCCGCTCGATACAATTTGAAACGAGACTCGTCCGGTCAGGCCTCATGTTTCTAGCCATCAACAGTTCACTGTAGGTGTTGATGGGTCCAGGCAAGACGGAAAGCTTTGTGTCGTTCAGTGATCAAGGGTACACGAGTGGGCCGTCGGCTCCGAAAGCCCATATCGATGATGTTTCGTTGGATGGTTCACACGCTGAGACTTGTTGATGGCCCAGCACTGAAATCTGCAGCAATTTGTGGAAGGGTTGCACTTCGGTCACGTTGAACGATTCTCTCCAGTCATCATTTGTCCCGTTCTTGGAGGATTTTTTTCCGGCCGCAGCGATGTCGGAGATTTGATTTTTTACCGGATTCCTATTACTCACGGTACACTCGTGAAATGGTCGTACGGAAAAATCCCCACTTCATGCTGTGTCTCATCACTCGTGCGCCGATTATAACACCACGTTCAAACTCACTTAAATCTTGATAAACTGTCATTGTAGCACCAGTAACCGATTTGACAACTGCGTCAGACACTTGTTGTCTTATATAGGAGCTACTGACCGTAGCGCCGTATTTTGCCTGTTTACATATCTCTTTATTTGAATACGTATGCGTATACCAGTTTCTTTGGCGCTGCAGTGTATATGGTACGCAATTAACAAACGTTACCGTCTCATATGGAAATTAACATGTGCTTCTTTCAGTGATTTATTCGTTATTTCTTTATGTTTCCATAAAGTTTCGTTGTCCTACAATTTTCATAGTGGCTCTTTCAAGCAGATTAAATTTAATCATAACACTCGTGTACGGTGGATAATGAATAAGCGAGCGAGCTTTTGCGCCAGGGAGACCCCTATCGGTAACCACATGAACCCGAAACTTATAACTAATGCCAAGGTAAACTTCAACTATCGATTCGTAAGTTAAAATGTGCCCCAGGTTTTTGTCTTCTGTAATGTAGAAGATGTAGTGTTATGAAATGAGATGAAGTTTTGTTAAACACCCTGTATGTAGACGTATGATTGGAACTGCATTGCCTACACTAGATTTAAAACAATTTCTGCTCGGTGGTAAGGAATTAATATTCCTTAAGTCATTGGTTCAGAAACATCTGTGATCACTGAATGTTTACAAAATTACTTGTGCTTTGAGGAATTCAGCCTACATGGTACGGTTTTAATGATCACTGCGGAACCACAAAATGGTATTTGTTTGTTACCTCGTGTGTTACAAACAATTCGTTTCTTCCTATGATACCTTCTCTAAATGTGTGCTGAATTATGTCAGCCGAATTACGAAGTCTAGTGTTAAGTTTCTTAGCCACCTTTCAGGCGAAATAAATGAGTAGGAAATTAGTTAAAACTTTTCAACAACACGGAGCTGTTACACGAATCGTAATCCGAGGCGGTTTCATCAGCAGAATTTGCCGAGAAATGCAGCATATTAATTTAATTTATTTCGTATTACTTTTTTTTCCTTCTCTTCCTGGTTACGTATCAGGATTTTCACAGGATCCTCACAAAATGGGTATGGCACTTATTTATGCAGCCTTGTATCATTCATGAACGACAAAAGTCACCTTAATCTAACGGTGTTAACACACTGAACACTCATTCGGAAAGACCGGGGTTCAATTCAAAAAAATGTTCAAATGTGTGTGAAATCTTATGTGACTTAACTGCTAACGTCATCAGTCCCTAAGCTTACACACTACTTAACCTAAATTATCCTACGGACAAACACACACACACACACACACCCATGCCCGAGGGAGGACTCGAACCTCTGCCGGGACCAGCCGCACAGTCCATGCGGCGTTCAGTTCCCATTCCCATTCATGCTTTATGTGGTTACCGTAAATCGCTCAAGACGTATCCCAGGATAGTTTCTTTGGCAAGAACACGGCGCCGGCCGAGCGGTCCTAGGCGCTTCAGTCTGGAACCGCGTGACCGCTACGGTCGCAGGTTCGAATCCTTCCTCGGGCATGGATTTGTGTGATGTCCTTAGGCTAGTTAGGTTTAAATAGTTCTAAGTTGTAGGGGGCTGATGACCTCAGATGTTAAGTGCCTTAGTGCTCAGAGCCATTTGAACCATTTTTGAAGAGCGCGGTCTGTCCCCTTCCGAATTCGAGAGTGCGCTCTGCCTGCAAACTACACTGCCTGACCAAAAACGCGAAGCACTCAGGAAACATGGTCTGGTGTCAGCGTAACTTGGTAAAAGTAACGCCATCGGCGGTTAAGTAAATGGTCAGAGTTGCAATATTCTACGACAGGTAGAGCGGTCTCCAAAATGCATTGGTGTTGTTCGTGTTTAGTGTGGTTACCAGACCTGATAGGGTATGTAAATCGTGTGAACAGCGTGAAATTTTGAGTGATCGCTGTAAAGGACAGGGAATGACGCCTTCTTTCGTGACACATCGTTATGAGCACCTGAGACAGTTTAGAAGGGCTGTTGCTGCGGGTCTCCATTTGACCGGCTGGTCGAATCGTGCAATATCCAGGTACGTGTGGCATTTGGTTGTGGCAGTAGCCCGACGTTGAACTGCATGAGAACGTCAGGGCAGGCATATTCTTGGTCATGGAACAGACGAGGGGCCTGACCACTACAAGGCAGTATCGCCATATGGCGCACCAAGTATATCATAACCCCTTCTTTTTTGCGCCTGCCATCCGAGAACGAGTAATGGACTACCTGCAACATCCTCTGTCATCCGGAACCATTTTCTGTTATCCCGCACCAAAGGTCGGAGACCGGTAGAAGCGGAAAAGGGAACTACCTTTCCATGCGTAGGCTGACGTGACTGCCGCGACACAAACGGATTCTTTTGGAGCTGTGCCGTGGCCGGGAGGCATGCTCTGTGGATGAAAGGCATTTCATTGTGCTCAGCGATGAATCGTGGCTCTTCACTGACACAAATGAGCATCGTCGGCGAGTATGGCGGCGACCTAGGAAGAGATCCCATTCTTCTCTATGTTTTGGTCAAGCACAACGATGTTATTTCTGGCGTCTTTATGTGGGAAGTCACCGGGTATGACTTCAGCTAACGCTTGGAAGTGAGTGAGGGAACTCTGATAGCACAGCGGTTCTGCACGGACTCACTGCGCCCTCGTGTGTTTCCTCTTATGCAACAGTATGTTGGTATCATTTTCCAACAGGACAATGCATGTCCACGCATGTCACGTGTGAACTGTCTGTGTGATGCTGAGGTGCTCGTGTGCCCATCAGGATGCCCAAATCCGTCCTCGATACGACATGTGTGGACCAGCTCCGACGTCAACTCCGTCCCATTTTCAGTGTCCAGAATATTAAGGACCTGTTAATACAGTTGTGGATTAGCTTGCCTCACGACAGGATAAAAAGGCTTTATGACTCACTTACGAACCGAATCATTGCGCATATCTAGGTCAGAGGGGGAGCAACATTGTATTGATAAGCGGTCTCATGCTGGTAAGTTCTTTGTGAATTTGGCTAGGTGTTTCTGTGACAACTTCACCAAAAGAAGAGATCATTTGATAGGACACATTCTGAGACACCAAGGGATCACAGATTTAGCATTGGAGGGAAGTGGGGGGAGGAGGGTAAAAGTCATATAGGGAGTCCAAGAGATTAACACAGTATGCAGATTCAGAAGGATGTAGGCTGCGGTAGCTATTCGGAAATGGAGAGGCTCGCACAAGAGAGAGTAGCATGGAGAGCTGCATTAGACCAGTCTTCGGACTGAAAACCACAACAACAACAACACATGTTGCAGCACTGAAATAACATCACTTACCCTTGAAATTTCATTTCGTTTCCTCCTCCCCTTCTGGTTCCTTCACTTTTTTGTCAGACTGTGTATTTATCAGAAAGGGTAAAATGGTTCAAATGGCTCTGAGCACTATGGGACTTAACTTCTGAGGTCGTCAGTCCCCTAGAACTTAGAACTACTTAAACCTAACTAACCGGGCCGGCCGGAGTGGCCGAGCGGTTCTAGGCGCTACAGTCTGGAACCGAGCGACCGCTACGGTCGCAGGTTCGAATCCTGCCTCGGGCATGGATGTGTGTGATGCCCTTAGGTTAGTTAGGTTTAAGTAGTTCTAAGTTCTAGGGGACTGATGACCACAGCAGTTAAGTCCCATAGTGCCCAGAGCCATTTGCACCATTTTTGAACCTAACTAACCTAAGGACGTCACACACATCCATGCCCGAGGCAGGATTCGAACCTGCGACCGCAACGGTCGCGCGGTTCAAGACTGTAGCGCCCAGAACCGCCCGGCCAGAAAGGGTCAGCAGCACCATTAGATTTATCGCCGACGATTCTGTAGTCTGCAGTACAGTATCGTAAGTAAATGTGGAAGGAGTCGAATAAATTTTCCATTTCGTGTAATGAATGGCAGCTCTCTCTAAACGTACGTAAATGCGAGGGTCGACGCCTAACAAAGAGAAGGTATCAGATAGTATCCTAGTTTCTACAAGAACAGTGGTGAACATGTGGAGCGTGTCGCACCTTAGGAGTATTTACTGGTAATATTAAAAAATGATACGTAATGGGAAGAACATGGTTCAAATGGCTCTGAGCACTATGGGACTCAACTGCTGTGTTCATAAGTCCCCTAGAACTTAGAACTACTTAAACCTAACTAACCTAAGGACATCACACACATCCATGCCCGAGGCAGGATTCGAACCTGCGACCGTAGCGGTCGTGCGGTTCCAGACTGAAGCGCCTTTAACCGCGCGGCCACTCCGGCCGGCAGGGGAAGAACATGTAAAATAATAATAGGGAAGGCGAAAGGTAGTGGTAAATAATATGTTGTTAGGGTTCTCGGAAAGTGTGGTGCATCTGTAACGGGAACCGTATACGAGACACTAGTTGGTACTGTTCATCGTCTTGAGTCATTGTGAAGTACGTGTGTATAGCAGAAATCGAAAGGATTTTAGAGTCGCTCTGCTAGGATCGTAAGAGATCGGTATAGCTCTTATAAAAGCCTTCTCGGGCAACTGCAGTGGGAGTCATTGGAAGAAAAGTAGCATTATTTTCCTGTATTCTTACGCATCAGTCTAGAGAACTGGTATTGAAGGAAGATTGGGACAATTCCGCTGCCGGCATTGTATATATCGCGCAGGGACCAACAGAAAAAGACGAGAGGTTAGGTCGCATACAAAAGAATGTAGATAGTAATGTTTTTCCTCTTTCATTACGTGAATGGATTAAGGTGGAAGATTGTAAAAATTGGTACAAAGTATTCTCCTCCAAGCACTGTAAAGTGGCTTACGGAGTATATACACTGTTGCAGGTGTAAACAGCGTTGTCGAAAATGCGTTAAACTCTAATCTCCCTTCCTTAATATAAAAGCCTCTTGTAAATTAGGTTCTGTTCATTTTTTTATTTATTTTCTGCCTTAACTGATTTTTTCGTATCTCTTCAAAGTACATATTTCTGGACTAGCCAGCAATTCGTCTAATGTGTTGTTGTGGTCTTCAGTCTGAAGACTGGTTTGATGCAGTTCTCCATGCTACTCTATGCTGTGCAAGCATTTTCATTTCCGAATAACTACTGCAACTTACGTCCTTCTGAATCTGTTTACTATATTCATCTCTTGGTCTCCCTCTACGGTTTTTACCCCCCTCCCGCACACTTACCTCCAATACTAAACTGGGGATCCCTTGATGTCTACCGAGCGAGGTGGCGCAGTGGTTAGCACACTGGACTCGCATTCGGGAGGACGACGGCTCAATCCCGTCTCCAGCCATCCTGATTTAGGTTTTCCGTGATTTCCCTAAATCGTTTCAGGCAAATGCCGGGATGGTTCCTTTGAAAGGGCACGGCCGATTTCCTTCCCCATCCTTCCCTAACCCGAGCTTGCGCTCCGTCTCTAATGACCTCGTTGTCGACGGGTCGTTAAACAACACTAACCTAACCTAACCTTGATGTCTCAGAATGTGTCCTACCAACCGATCTCTTTTTCTATTCAGGTTGTGCCACAAATTTCTTTTCTTCCCAATTCTGTTCAGTACCACCTCATTAGTTACGTGACCTATCCGCTTCTATTCTCTTCTTGTCTAAACTGTTCATCGTTCATGTTTCACTTCCGTACATTGCTACACTCCACACAAATACTTTCAGAAAACACTTCCTTAATACGTAAGTCTACATTCGATCTTAACAAATTTCTTTTCTCAGAAACATTTTTCTTGCCATTGCCGGTATCCATTTTATATCCTCTGTGCTTCGACCATCGTCAGTTATTTTATTGCCCAAATAGCAAAACTCATTTTCTACATAAGTGTCTAGTTTCATCATCTGATTTCCTCAGTATCACCTTATTTAATTCGACTACATTCCATTATCATCGCTTTGTGTCTAATAAGGTGTGGAAAATCGCCTAAAACCAATCATCGGACAGTCGTATGTGCCAGATCATCGACAGTTAATCTGGCCCACTCCGCCCATCTTGGTGTTTCTCACCTCCTTCTCTCGGAAGCTTGAACGATACATATCACGCCATTCGATTTAGTCTTTTACCAATATAATCAGTTTTATGAAAGAATTTCTTTTTAAATTATGCAGAAGGCTTTTTGTGGGCCTGTACAGGATTTGACATTCCCAGAAAGTTCTGAGAAGTAAAATCTGTGAAACGCGAACTTGAAAAATATCGCAGGTCTGAGCGATGTTGATCCTTGGCTAATAATCGTGTACGGTAGCCCCTCAACACTGCTGTTTCTGTAGTCTTTTTGCAAATTATCTGTCAGCGCCTTGTGCCTCTCTATCGGCTGCAATGTTGTTATCTGCTTCCACAGTAGTCACATTTTGTGATAAAAACTGACTTACGTGCAATTGCATGAAGTTCATTTAGTTAATGCGTTTTAATGTATGACACATAGCAATTTGGGTCCATTTTGTGCTGCCAACAGCATTGATTTAGAGCAAAGAGCGATTCTTAATGAAACCACTTAACGAACGCCGGTTTCTGTCTGATGAATTTTATTTTTTAGCCCGAAGATAATCTCGTTACTGTTCTATTGCTTAAAAAGTCTGCCAGGAGTGTTGCAGAGGATGGCGCTTTAACGAATAGCATGGAACGTTTGTCTATAAGTAACACTGTTCACACGCTGCATGATCGGAGATGCCCATGTTTCTTAGTTCAGTGTCACAGTTACTGTCCAGGGCGCCTCTCGCAAAGGTGCATGTGTGCGACGCTGGGAGTCTGAAGTTACTTTTTAATTTACAGTTGGCTGTCAACTTAGTGCCGAAATGTGCCTTAAATGGGAATGCTATATAAAAGAAGTCGAGGGATAAGATGTCTACATCTGTATTCCACAAGCTACATTATAGTGTATGGTGGAGAATACTTCATGTACCAATGTCGCTTTCCCCCTTTCCTGTTCCAGACGCGAATGGCACCCGTGAAGAGCGACTTTTGGTAAGTCTCCATGTAAATCCGAATCTCTCTGATTTTACATTGTACATTATAGTATTTTCCCGAATCATATCTAGGCGGAAGTAATACAGTGTTAGACCCTTCTAGTAACGTACACTCTCTGAATTTCGATGTTGAACCAAATAGTGATACACAATGCCTCTCTTTGTAGCCTCTGCTGTTTCATTCCACGCTCACTGAACGAAACGGTGACGCAACGCGCTGCTCTTCTTTGGATATTAGTACTTTCTCTATGAGCCCTCCCTGTTATGGATCTATAAAGGAGGAGCAATACTGAAGAGTAGGTAGAACGAGAGTTTTGTAAGCTACCTTCTTCGTGAGTCGCCTGGACATACTGAAGATTCTTTCAATGAATCTCAATGTGGCACCATTTTCCCACTATTAGTTTGATGTTGTCGGTCCACTTTTAATCGCTTCGTACGTATACACCCGTATAAATCACGGGTATAACCGTTTCCAGTGATTGTTCGACAGTCATGTAATCGAACGATCAGGTGGAGTCGCCATTTGTTGAACGATTGTAGTTGCTATTCTATCCTGCAGTCGCTTATCTCGATATATGTCAATTTGGTGTTTGTGCAACGACTGAAAGGAGGAACCGCAGTACGCTCTTCTTTAGTGAAACAGTTTCGAGAAATCAGTTTTAATATTTCGGCTTTCCTTCGGTCGTCTATGCTTAACAAGAGGTGCTTGGTACTCTTGACGCTTTTATCTATTTTTCTGGCGTATCACTGTTTCAGAATGTGCCTTCCGTAGAATCTTGATTCATACCATACCGCAGTAGTGTTTACTGACAACATATACAGAAAGACCCACGTGACATACGTGATTGACAGCGACTTGTTGCGCTCTCTGCGAATCCATCCAAACGCAACTTGGATGGTATGGGTCTAGCGCAGTGCTTTTCATTATTGTTAAATCACGTACCTATTCTACGTAGGTAGCTACACAGACAACACACAGGCAGTTTGTTAGAAATTTTAACAGTAATTTGCTGTAATTTCTCAACCAATCGTATTCTCTTTCCATTGTACTCTTTTTATGATTACGTAAGAACGTATAAGGCATTGCGGTGCAGTTCCTTCAAACTGAGACAAGCGTAATGATTAATGATTCCATGTTTTTAGTTAATAACGCAGGGGTCTACTACATAGTTTAGGAACGGAGGAACAGGAGGGAGATATAGTTACCAACAAGGAAACATGTATCTTTTGACTGAACAATTACTAACGTATAACCCAGTCTAGAGTCGGCATATAGCCTCACTCAGCATGTATAGCCTTACTCAACATGTACAGAGATAACCTGTGAACCATTTACAAGTGCTTGGTGGAGCATAATTCCCATTGTACTATGTATTACAGCTTCTTCCTGTCCCATCCGTATATGGAGCATGGGGAGAATGAATCATTATATGCTTGTGCGGGCAGTAATAATTCTAATCTTGTCTTCGCAGCGGGGGGAGGGGGGGGGTGGTGGTTGGGAACACTCCTGAAGCGCGTCTGTAACTACCAGTTTTTCAGCGTTTCGTGACGTTCTCCCTTGAGACAAACAAAACTATGACAATTCGCGTTGCCCTTCTTTGTATACGTTCAACGTCCTCTGTCAATACTATTTGATATTCGACTTACTCACTTGAACAACACTGTCTTAAAGATGTTTTATAGGTAAGAGAAAGGATATTACTTTTAAATTCTGTCCATTATTGCTGAAAACCTGTGAGTGAAAAAAAAGGGTATGTTTGTTTGACGGACTGCATTTTCTCAGTATAGTAACAGTGATCTAAGGTCTGCCAAGTGCTTTACCTACGATTGCGCCCATGTGGTCATTTCATTTCATGTACCGACAAATTGCTGTACCAATCAATTTGTAGCCGCTGGCTGGTTCCCATTCTATCACAATGATATTTTAGTCATAGCTTACTGAGGTTTTGCTTGTTGTGGAGTGGACAGTTTTACATTTTTAAGCTTTTAAAGGCTGCTACTAATCCAAGTACCAATTTGAAATCTAATCAATATCGAACTGGTTAATTGTGCAGCTTTTGCACGTAGATAATATTTTGTTACAGGTAACTGCATTAGCTGTAAAATGTCCGAGGTTACTATTAATATACTTTGCCAGGTCACTAATATACAACATTAACAGCAAGGTCCCGACTTCTATATCTTTCGATTACACTGTATCCAAGATAAAAATGGCTCTAAGCACTATGCGACTTAACTTCTGAGGTCATCAGTCGCCTAGAACTTGGAACTAATTAAACCTAACTAACCTAAGGACATCACACACATCCATGCCCGAGGCAGGATTCGAACCTGCGACCGTAGCGTTCGCTCGGCTCCAGACTCTAGCGCCTAGAACCGCACGGCCACTCCGGCCGGCTATCCAAGATAATATGCTGCGTCTTACCTACTAATAAATCCGCAGCCCAGTTACAAATTGTGTTGGATATCCCATATTATCATAATTTTGTTAATAAGCGATAGCTTGGTACTGAGTCAAACGCTTGGAACTCAAGATATGCTGCATCCGTCTGATTACTTCGGGTGGTAGCTTTCAGTACCACATGCGAGAAAAGCGTGGGCAGTGTTTCGCATGACCAGTATTTTCGGAATGCTTGCTAGTTGGCACTGTAGAGGAAATACCGCTCTCGATGCCTCATTACGTTTGAGCTCAGAATATGTCTTATGTCTGGAGGAGTCTTTTCCACGCAAGTTGCGGTTATTTTATGTATATGAGTCAGAAAAAATGCTTTACATCGTTATTACCATTAAAATCAAATGAAAGGAAGAATAATCAGGCTACACTACCGTTGATCAAAACCTTGCAACTTTAATCGCGCTCGGAGTTGCAAACAGAAGATATGTACAAAATGCAGGCCACAGTTGACAAGCCAGTAGGTGCTCCATGGTCTGTCGTTCTCTGCAGTCACCGTTGGTGGTATCCACGTGGAAATACTATTTCTGGAGGATACTCCTGATTCTTCCAAGTTGCACGATGAGGTACTGCGGAGAAGAGTGTTATTTTACTCAAGACAGAGGAGGAGCATGAAATGATGCACATTAATTGCATCGCACTAATTATGCTCCCCTTCTCAACGAAAAGCTGTAATAACGTTTCCTACACTAGGACTGGAATCCGCTACCTTCATGGGAGTGCCGCTAGCCTACATTGCGTTAGCAATTTTGGTAGCAGAGGCGCTGAAGAAAAGGAAATGAGTGAGAAAATGAATTAATAGAGAGGAATGTAACTGAAGATGGTATAATAACAGAGGATTTATCAATTAGAGATAAGATTTTTGGGAAAGATTGGGGAGGTTGTAGTATCTTTCGGAAGTGAATTGCAATACCATTTCTGGACTACGCAGTTCAGTTACAGAATGTGGAACAAGTTAAGCCATTTGACATCCACTACTAGATAACCGTCTCCTCCAGAGTTTTCTGTGCTTCTGTAGTGGCGTGGCAAGACAGCTAAGCCACTCGGAGGTAGCCGAAAGGCACGCGTTAAGCTCACGCAGATTGGTGTGAGGTCTGGAACAAGGTAAAGTAATTATCCTATAAAGAAAAGAACGTAGTTCTTGGAATACTTAACTTTAATCCACAATTGGAGGACATCGCTCTTGTTTGGACATTATTACACTGAATATAAACTGGTAATGGCGCCTTGCTAGATCGTAGCAAATGACGTAGCTGAAGGCTAAGCTAACTATCGTCTCGGCAAATGAGAGCGTATTGGTCAGTGTAGCTTCGCTAGCAAAGTCGGCTGTACAACTGGGACGAGTGCCAGGGCGTCTCTCTAGACGTGCCGTGTGGTGGCGCTCGGTCTGCAATCACTGACAGTGGCGACACGCGGGTCCGACGTATACTAACGGACCGCGGCCGATTTAAAGGCTACCACCTAGCAAGTGTGGTGTCTGGCGGTGACACCACAGCTTTGCTGTTTACAGTTAATCCCATTCATGTTACTGCTGCACATTTTCTAACGTATACCTATCACCCTTCACGCCGTCCGCTCGGCTTTTTCTTATATCTTGAAATACAGGAGAGAACTTCGTTGGTCCATCCATTTGCCTGGCTATACGTCCAGCCAACAATTTCCTTTTCATTACACTTATAATTACGTCACCCAATGCAGAGGGCTCCGTGATCCATTTAACTGTTTTCCCGTCTCACTTAGTAATTCCTAACGTGCTTCTTTACAATACTTTTGAATGACTTCCACACTAATAGCCCATGTCTCACTGCCATAAGACAAATCTGGTGAAACGCACGCACTCACTGTAAGCTTCCCTTTTCAGACACATCGCTAACTTTGTTCCAGAAACAGATGTGGCTTACGAGAAGCACTCCCGCCATTTTTACTCTTCTGCTTATTTCTTTTACTGTCCATCCATTCGTTACCTTCAGCTGCTCTAGATAGAATAACTCATCAACTGGATCTATGACGTCATAGTTAATTTGCAATGTATTATCTTCAATAACCTGGTTATATATTCTGTTTTTCTTGTTAAAATTTCTTTCAAGACCTGCTTTAGTTAGAACTTGCTACATTAAGTTCCTCCACTCTTTGTATTAATTTACAGGGTGACAATTATTGAACTCTTTGGAAAAACGTAAATTTGTTACAAACTACAGCGTGCATACACTTTATTCAACATGTAAACGTCACTACAGATATTCGGATTTAGGTTACGACACGTTCGATATGCCTGCCATCCTTGGCGATGATGTGGCGCAGACGAGTAACGAAATTCTGCATGATCCGCTGAAGTATCAGAACACCGATGCTGTCGATACTTCCTGAATGGCCGTTTCCATCTCAATAGTGGTTTTGAGGTTATTGCTGTACACTTCGTCTTTAACACAGCTCCACAAAAAGGAGTCACATGTGTTCAGATCCAGGACATCAAACACTCACCTGCGTCGATGTGGTCGAGCTTCGTCTTGCATGAATCACATCTTGTCGAATCAGGGTCACTTTGAATAATGGGGATTAAATCATCTTCCAAACCCTTCCCGTACCATTCGGTGGTCACCGTGCCATCAAGAAATGGTTCAAATGGCTCTGAGCACTATGCGACTTAACTTCTGAGGTCAACAGTCGCATAGAATTTAGAACTAATTAAACCTAACTAACCTAAGGATATCACACACATCCATGACCGAGGCAGGATTCGAACCTGCGACCGTAGCGGTCGCTCGGCTCCAGACTGTAGCGCCTAGAACCGCGCGGTCACTCCGGCCGGCTCAAGAAATGGTTCAAATGGTTCTAAGCATTATGAGTCTTAACATTGAGGTCATCAGTCCCCTAGACACATATCCATGCCCGAGGCAGGAACCTGCGACCGTAGCAGCAGAGCAGCAGCGCCGTTCCGGACTGAGGCGCCTAGAACCGCTCGGCCACAGCGGCCGGCCATCAAGAAATACCGCACCAATTATTCCGTCAGTGAACACTGCACACCACATAGTCACCGATCGCGAAATGCGCTAATTTTGCTTATTTACGAACCCATCCAATTGAAAGTGGGCTTTGTCACTAAACCAAACCACAATTCGCATACAAATTCCCGTCATGCCCCTCGGACAAACGTGCTGTTTGAACGTCCTAACGCAAACCGTTCAGAAACTATGACGATTTAATTTCGTATAGTTCAATAATTGTCAGACTGTATCTGCACAATGTCATCAGCAAACCAGAGCATGTTCAGATATGTCCTATCAAAATGAATTCATTCTTCGTTTCTCCAATTCATGGATCTGAAAATTTCCTTTAAACTTTAGATGTTAACACAAATAAATGTACATAGTTACTATTCGACCACAATATTATTGCACGTGAGAGTGATGGCGTTTCGGTTGGTTTATTGTGAGTTTTTATCGTGATATTTCACGAGGGCACGCTGCACCACTTGGCAGTACATGCCCAACCGTCCTGAAAGCTTCCACAGTGCGATGCGTTTTCGTTAGTCAATAGTACGTTGTCCTCGATGGTGAGTGTTCATCGGAGGTTAGGGTATCATCTGGAGTGCCCCAGGGAAGTGTGGTAGGTCCGCTGTTGTTTTCTATCTACATAAATGATCTTTTGGATAGGGTGGATAGCAATATGCGGCAGTTTGCTGATGATGCTGTGGTGTACGGGAAGGTGTCGTCGTTGAGGGACTGTAGGAGGATACAAGATGACTTGGACAGGTTTTGTGATTGGTGTAAAGAATGGCAGCTAACTCTAAATATAGATAAATGTAAATTAATGCAGATGAATAGGAAAAAGAATCCCGTAATGTTTGAATACTCCATTAGTAGTGTAGCGCTTGACACAGTCACGTCGGTTAAATATTCGAGCGTAACATTGCAGAGCGATATGAAGTGGGACAAGCATGTAACGGCAGTTGTGGGGAAGGTGGATAGTCGTCTTCGGTTCGTTGGTAGAATTTTGGGAAGATGTGGTTCATCTGTAAAGGAGACCGCTTATAAAACACCAATACGACCTATTCTTTAGTACTGCTCGAGCGTTTGGGATCCCTATCAGGTCGGATTGAGGGAGGACATAGAAGCAATTCAGAGGCGGGCTGCTAGATTTGTTACTGGTAGGTTTGATCATCACGCGAGTATTACGGAAATGCTTCAGGAACTCGGGTGGGAGTCTCTGGAGGAAAGGAGGCGTTCTTTTCGTGAATCGCTACTGAGGAAATTTAGAGAACCAGCATTTGAGGCTGACTGCAGTACAATTTTAGTGCCGCCAACTTATATTTCGCGGAAAGACCACAAAGATAAGATAAGAGAGATTAGGGCTCGTACAGAGGCATATAGGCAGTCATTTTTCCCTCGTTCTGTTTGGGAGTGGAACAGGGAGAGAAGATGTGACTACGGATGGCCAAGTACAGTAATATCGTAATCGGATTGTTGTGTAAAACTCGCAGATATTGTTCACGAATATTTCGTCTGGAGGCTTTCCCTGTAAGATTTCGGAGGCGATGCGAGACATGATATCACATGGTTAAGAAATAGTTGTTTCATCGGGTCCGTTACTTGGTTAATTATGGCGGAGGAAGTGGTCCGCACCGAGGAAGCCAAGCGTCGCCAGGCTACCTCTGAGCACAGCTGTCTGCTGCCGACGTAGACGACGCAGAATTTGTTTGGCCGTGCACAGTCGTTGAGGCCGTGCATTGTACTTGGGAGGAACGGGGACCAATTGTGCGCCGAGTGGGCAGCGGGCAGCGCCCCCTTATTGTCTTGGAATCGCGGGCACAATTTGAGGTGGAGCAGGAAATCTTCAAGTGCGAGTCCACCGCATTCTCACGCTTTCCATCGCCAACTTATCACAGGCGAAAGCGTATGGAGGTGTTCTTGAGATAGGTAGAAGTACCAGGTTTTGGATCCTGCTGCTGTGTAATCGCCCTTGGTCGTCTTGTACATGAGACTGCTATTTGTACTTGTCTGACATAAACATTACGGCAACTCTGCTCATTTAGAGTGCCAGGATTGACGGGGTATCGGGCGAGATGGCACAGTAGTTACGACGCTATATTCTGGAGGAGCTACGTCTTTTCCACGCAAGTTGTGGTTATTTTGCGAATTGGAGTCAGAAAAAATGCTGCACATCGTTATTACCATTAAAATCAAATGGAAGGAAGAATAATCAGGCTACACTACTGTTGATCAAATCCTTACAACTTCAATCGCGCTCCGGCCGCTGTGGCCGAACGGTTCTAGGCGCTCCAGTCCGGAACGGCGCTGCTGCTACGGTCGCAGGTTCGAATCCTGCCTCGGGAATGGCTGTGTGTGGTGTCCTTAGGTTAGTCAAGTCTAGGGTCTGGTGATCTCAGATGTTAAGTCCCATAGTGCTCAGAGCCGTTTGAACCATTTTTTCAATCGCGCTCGGTGTTGCAAGCAGAAGATCTGTACAAAATGCAGACCACAGTTGACAAGCCAGTAGGTGCTCTATTGTCTGTCGTTCTCTGCAGTCACCGTTGGTGGTATCCACGTGGAAATACCATTTCTGAAGGATATTCCTGATTCTTTCAAGTCCAGAATGAAGACGGCTGAGTGATCTTTGCACGATCCAGTTCTGTTCATGCGCAGGTGGGAGTGTTTCCAGAGGAAGAAGCCAGATAGAGTTATTCGCAAGTCGAGTTATCCACAGTTGTTTCCTTGTTATAACTGCTGCTGCTTGCAAGGCTGAAGAGTTCCTGAGGAAATTTGTTCTCCACCTCAAGGTTGGGCGTGCTGGAACGCCTTAGTCCTAGTGAGCGTTGTGTGTTCTCTCTGAATTGGCGGCTACTTCACGACGAATATCTGGTGGCGCTATGCCTGCGAGCTGGTACAGTTTTACAAGTGGGATAGGTTTTAAACAATCTGTAATAAGCCTACGCGTTTCGTTCAACGCCTTCTCATCTGTGTCTGCGTGGATAGATTTGTACCAGACTGGGAACGCATACTTTGCAGGGCTGTAAGATGTTGATAGTGCCATCGCCCTCTGGGTTTGTAGTCAAGAGCCCGAATTCAGTGATCAGCTGTATGATGAGTCGCGGAGGATGTTAATGTACCAGCATCGTTTGTCCTCTTTCCATTCCATTAGAGGCTGTACATGGAAAGAAAGATACCCGATATCCATCTGCATTTTAGTGTCGCGGGCATTTCGTCAGATGTATGTTGGAGAAAGTTGTATGTTTCTTGAATCGATTCGGAAAGGAGTTTCGTAAGTAAGGCGCTTGGCGATTTAAAAAGCCTTCCTTACACTGACTAAAGAAACCGGTGACTAATCACGCAGCCCTTCTTTGAACATTTTCTATCTCAAGTGTTAATCCAGCTTGGTAAGGGTCCCATAGCGATGAAAAGAACAATACTCAAGCATTAGTCAAACGAGTGTTTTGTACATAACCTCTTATGCTTTAATTACACTCACTAGATGTCTTCCAATAAATTCCGTTCCCCACGACTAGATTTACGTGATAGTTCAAACTTAAATCGTACAGGACCGACTCCTAGATAGATACTTGATGACTCTGACTGGCTCCAGTGACTGATCCACGATCGTGCTGTTACATTGTATCGAAACTTATCGTCTATTTATGTGCGTTACATTACATTTATATGTTGAGAGTTAGCTGCTAATCTTTGCACCATGCTGTAGCAGGGCGGTCTGTGTCAGCTGGTGTCCGCAGCTCGTGGTCGTGCGGTAGCGTTCTCGCTTCCCGCGCCCGGGTTCCCGGGTTCGATTCCCGGCGGGGTCAGGGACTTTCTCTGCCTCGTGATGACTGGGTGTTGTATGATGTCCTTAGGTTGGTTAGGTTTAAGTAGTTCTGAGTTCTAGGGGACTGATGACCATAGATGTTAAGTCCCATAGTGCTCAGAGCTGTTTTTGTGTCAGATGGAAGGCGACATGACCGACGCCAACTTTCGATTGCTCTTCGATTTTCCTAGCAGACCTCAACTGCACGACAAGTTTCCCTGTAAATAAATTTGCACCGAAAGGAACTGTCACGCCTTTGAATCCTGTTACAGCGAGTGACCGAAAATTATAGGAAAGCACAGGGACGTGACTCGGCCGTCGGCTGCTGAAGCCTACGCTGTGTTCCCCTAAGATCCTCATAGAAATTGGGGGCCGGTAATTGGTTCGCAGTCAATCGACTATCCCCGTATGGCTTTGCGTTCGTCACACTCTTGAGGTCGCCATGTGCGGCTATTTACGCATGTGGAAACGTGGTCTCTGTGTTATTGAAAACACAAACAATGCACTATTGACCTCGAAAACCCAAATTCATATCTAATCTCCGATATGCTGTGACTCACGCGTCTTGTTGCACCGATTGTCATCCCACGTTCAGAGTCGGCTAACTCGCGACGTGTTGCCATGTTTACTACACATCTATCTGTAACAGACTGCTCAGTTACTGTGTCTACACTATCGCCATACGCTGCATCTAGCCACAACATTCGAGCGTCAAACTCAACGCATCTTCGAGTGGGACAAAAATTCCCACGACTTACGATCACTTGGTTTATATGTAGTAGAGCGGGCAAATGTTCTCACGACATCCATCATCCCTTCCGCCGGACACTGGGTACCCGCGCAAAGTGCTGACTTCAAAGCTGTTTCCGGCTATGAGAGAGGCTGCTGCCTCTACCGACTGAAATTCAGTTGCATTAATAAATGTATCCAGCCGTACTACTGACGCAATAAAATATTAGTAAGAATAAACAGTAGAGGGCAACTTATGCCCACAGACATTACAGATTTCCCTGCAGCTACAATTTTCCTTATTGGAGGTTTCAATCTAAAGAGAAGCATCAGACCTCCAATCCTAAGAATACAGGGTCCGAAGGTCACAGTACATATCGTGCAAGAGGCAGGGAGTTTAATACTTCTTTTTATCGAAGGAACTGTCGCTACTAAAACACTTTTACCACATAATCGTGCTATACTTAAGGGGTTCAATTAAAAAAAAAAGTATAGTACAAGAATTTAGTAATTAACAATAGGATGATTTTTATCATACAAGTTCGTGGTTTCCTTCAGATTTATCAGAAATAAAGTAGTTGCTTTTATTAGAGTTAGAGGATTCAGGCATTAATGACATTTTCATTACTGTTATGTTCATTTTAACAATTTTCGGTGCCAATCGAACCAGAGCTTGAGGAAGAGCAGTATACTTTTTGAAGAGACTTAGCAACAAGACATAATATTTTCTGTAAGGTAGATCATAGAGAAGCAACCGGAACAAGAAAAAGATGACATCTTCGTTGCCCCATATATTTAGAAGGCATGCGACAGTGTACGTACAGAGACATAAAATCTGGAAACTCATTGATAATATGTCTGAACCATTTGTTTTAACAAACGAAAAATACTGTGTGAAGACTTTCAAGTACTGTTGTTCAAATATGTGATGGGGGTTCAGAATGGTTTGTGCCCAAGGAGCTATTCCCAACTACCATCGGCAACATCTGTCGATGACTGGAGACATCATCGGCCATGGCAGATTCTAACGGCAAAGCACTCTTCGGATTAATGTAGAACAACAGCAACCGAAAAGATGCCATACCATACAGAACCCCTACCTCCCCATGAGGTACAACATCAAGCTTCCCCATATGCATACCTCACCCTACCGTTCATCACAGCCGGCCGGTGTGGCCGTGCGGTTCTAGGCGCTTAAGTCTGGAACCGCGTGACCGCTGCGGTCGCAGGTTCGAATCCTGCCTCGGGCACGAATGTGTGTGATGTCCTTAGGTTAGTTAGGTTTAGGTGGTTCTAAGTTCTAGGGGACTGATGACCACAGATGTTAAGTCCCATAGTGCTCAGAGCCATTTGAACCATTTTTCGTTCATCACAGATGACAATGTACGTGTTTGTCGAAATCATTGAGAATGGGACGATACATTACGCTTGCCTCTGTATCCCGTTTAGGCTGTCTGCGTAGACATTTTCATGTGAGAGACTTTTGCAAATGATGAAATAGTGTCTCACGTGAGTGGCCTCTGACCGGCAGACCATCACGTGCTTCGATTTGCGCACCTGCTGGAGACTTTGGCCTACACCCTGGTAATGTCTCCCTTCATCGCACCTGAACTGTCAGAACGGTTACAGGGCCCTTAACGGATATGAGGTTTGATTACACGGTCACTGAGGTCACGTGTTCTCATCCATATTGAACACTCCTGGGACGCTATCAAGATCCAGTTGTGACTAATCTCTGAAAGCTGTGAGCAGCGATTAAGCTGTGATGCATCAGATTTACTCCCCAACTCTTACGTGATGCTGTGAACTAAGTCCGTGTCACGACTCTTCGCTGCTGTCATCGTGGCGAAAGGGGTTGTAGCAGGCTAGTGGCTAGATGTCTCTAACTGAGATTCGCAAGAGTGCAAATACAACACTCTGCCCTAACTTTTCAGTTTTAATAACAGGTTTACACTGTTATGAATAAAGAACCACGCGATACTGGTGTAATATTCTACAGTATTATTTTACAAAACGGTTTTGGGTTATTACGCCATTATCAGGTACAGAAATGAATGTGTGGCTGTGAAATTTTTACGGGGACAAAGATTTTAAAATCTTCGATCCCACAAACATTTCACAGCCTCACGTATTATTGGTATTATTGCAGATATTCATTGCCACCAGCTCAATCAATATCTGAAGATCTTGGCGACTGATGGGCAAAATTAGTAATAAACGCAAAATTTGGCGGTCTGCACCCACATGTGGTCGGACGTCATTGCAACTCCGCACACATACACGCCATCGACGAAGCAGATGGAAAAAAGTAAGTAAAGTGTACAATATTTCTAAAGTAATCGCATAATTTGTAAGTAGCCTGTTTATGTGTTTGTATGTTGGCAGCGCTAGACTGCATTAATATCACTGACAGTGCTCTGCGCTCTCGCGAAGAGACTCTGTGGCTGGTTGAACTCGTAGTAGGAAGTTAATAGTTAGCAGTGTTGGAGGTTGGAAGTGTTAGCGCGAGCGGAAGGTTTGGATGTGTGTCCGTCATGGAGATTTAGTGTTAGTTGGAAATGGATTGTAAAATGATGATTGATGTATTAGCTAATGCTTGAATAATGGAACTATTGACGATTATATAATTTTTGGAACTGGATGACACATGATTAAGATAAAATCTCCTAAATACATTGTTTGGTCTGCAACAAATTCTTTACTTTGCTGACCACATGTCTACTAGTAGTTAGAGCCTATAGTAGTTAGAATCTTTTTATTGAGCTGGCTGTATATTTGCTGTATTTGCTGCAGTTCGTGTCACGAAGATTTTCTCTGAGGTAAGTGAGTCATCAAAAAGTGTAGGTTATTGCTAGAATTTCTTCTAGTTCAGGGCCATTCTTTTGTGTTAATTATCTGAACAGTCAGATTGCGTTAGCCTTGTAAATTGTGGGTAATAAATGAATAGAATAAGTTTGAGGTGTACCTGTCTTGGAAAATTCTGTAGATCAGTGAAATGAAATGATAAAAACAAGTAAAGAGACAGTAGGTTCAGTTGCACTCAGCAGCTCAAGAAGGTTCAATTGAATTCAGCAGTTTAAGTAAAAACGTAGAAGTTTCACCTTCTCAGTTATTTCAGTTTAAAAAATGGTTCAAATGGCTCTGAGCACTATGGTACTTACATCTGAGGCCATCAGTCCCCTGGAACTTAGAACTACTTAAACCTAACAAACCTAAGGACATCACACACATCCATGCCCGAAGCAGGATTCGAACCTGCGACCGTAGCAGTCGCTCGGTTCCGGACTGAAGTGCCTAGAACCGCTCGGCCATCACTGCCGGCATTTCAGTTTAAATAACCTTTATTTAGAAGTTTCAGACTGTTGATACCTTTATTTCACTGTGAGATAAAGCGGTCAGTGCCTTCATGGAAAAATGTTTGCCGTTGCCTTCGGTTCCATGATTGTACCCTCGCGTGCACCTCTCCGTCCGAAGCAAATCGATGGCCTCGAATGTCTTTCTTCAAGATTCCAAAAATATGGAAATCGCATGGAGGGAGACAAGGACTTAATCAAGGCTGTGTAAGGGCTTCCCAGCGAAACTTCTGCGGCATACTAGAAATAACTGCGGAAACATTTCGGTTCGCCAGTTACAACTACTGCGGGCCAGCCAGGCTTAAGAGAGGATACGACGGCATTACGACATCCTTCCCAACCGAACTAGTACATACGTTCAGGACTGGGGGAAGAGGAGGTGTGGGGGGCAACTTCATACTGATAAGTGGGCTCATACTACCAAGTTCTGTGTAAATTTGACTCGATTTTCTAATCGCTGATATTACATTACTTACCCTCTCAAGCCGTCATGTTTCATTTAGTTTCGTCTCCCCTTTCTGGGTGTTTTTTTTAAAGGGTTCCGTGCCTCAATATGTAAAAACGGAACCCTTACGAGATCACTTTGTTGTCTGTCTGTCCGTCCGACTGTTCAAAGTCCTTTTTCTCATGAAGGGATAGACGTATCAATTTGAAATTTATACCACAGAATAAGGTCTACGGTCCCTTGGCGACACAGAAAAGTAAAGATACGGTCATTTATATAAAATGTTTTGAAACTCCGAAACTCACTCATCAAAAACTACAGGCTACTTCCCATTGGCCTAGAATCATGAAATTTGCCAGCAAGTAAGGTTTCTCACTACAACCACAGGGGAAATATCGGAAAATTGGTAATTTGTAGTTAGTAGAAACGAAAAACATTGTCATTTGTTAACAGACTGTCTGTCTGTCTGTCCATTTGTTAAGGTTAGACGGGTAGACGTATCAAACTGAAATTAATGTCACCTACTGAGGTCTATGGTCTCTTGGCGGTGTAACAAACTTTAGCTCCTAAGTCAGTGCATTCAAAAGATACGGCGATTTGTGTCACATATTTTGATACTCGCAAACTCATTCATCAAAACCTATAGGGTGATTACAGTTGGTCTAGAATCATGAAACTTCGGAAGAAAAAGGTAAAGGGAAAAATACGTAATTGTTACCAGAATGAGATTTTCACTCTGCAGCGGAGTGTGCGCTGAAACGAGACCTCCTAGCAGATTAAAACAATGTGCCGCACCGAGACTCGAACTCGGGACCTTTGCCTTTCGCAGGAGAGCTTCTGTAAAGTTTGGAAGGTAGGAGACGAGGTAATGGCAGAAGTAAAGCTGCGAAGATGGGGCGTGAGTCGTGCTTGGGTAGCTCAGATGGTAGAGCACTTGCTCGCGAAAGGCAGAGGTCCCGAGTTCGAGTCTAGGTCCAGCACACAGTTTTAATCTGCCAGGAAGTTTCACTAAATTGTTAGTTTGTAGTTATATCACAAGAAAAAATATTTCTTTTGTAATTTGTTATCCGACTTCAAACTTGAAGGTAAAACATTCTCGAAAGTCGTGGAATCCCTGGACCGATATCTTGCAAGTATCACTGTCGACAGCAGGCAAAAATCGTCGACATCCTCGATTCCCAGTCTGGATGGACTGTGTGTATACACAATTAAGTGTGTACTACTGGCACCTGGGCAATTTCTTATTTTACTTTTTTCGCCAGACAGTTTATTTAATATAATCGGGCATCTGTATTACACTACTGGCCATTAAAATTGCCACACGAAGAAGAAATGCAGATGATAAACGGGTATTCATTGAACAAATATATTATACTGGAACTGACATGTGATTACATTTTCAGGCAATTTCGGTGCATAGATCGTGAGAAATCAGTACTCAGAACAACCACCTCTGGCCGTAATAACAGCCTTGATACGCCTGAGCATTGAGTCAAAAAGAGCTTGGATGGCGTGGACAGGTACAGCTGCCCATGCAACTTCAACACGATACTACAGTTCATCAAGAGTAGTGACTGTCGTATTGTGACGAGCCAGTTGGTCGGCCACCATTGACCAGACGTTTTCAATCGGCGAGAGATCTGGAGAATGTGCTGGCATGGGCAGCAGTCGGACATTTTCTGTATCCAGAAAGGCCCATACAGGAGCTGCAACATGCGGTCGTGCATTATCCTGCTGAAATGTAGGGTTTCGCAGGGATCGAATGAAGGGTAGAGCCACGGGTAGTAACACATCTGAAATGTAACGTCCGGTGTTCAAAGTGCCGTCAATGCGAAGAAGAGGTGACCGAGACGTGTAACCAATGGCACCCCATACCATCAAGCCGGGTGATACGCCAGTACGGCGATGACGAATACACGCTTCCAATGTGCGTTCACCGCGATGTCGTCAAACACGGATGCGACCATCATGATGCTGTAAACAGAATCTGGATTCATCCTAAAAAAACGACAATTTGCCATTCGTGCACCCAGGTTGGTAGTTGAGTACACCATCGCTGTCTGTGATGCAGCGTCAAGGGTAACCGCAACCATGGTCACCGAGCTGATAGTCCATGCTACTGCAAACGTCGTCGAACTGTTCGTGCAAAAGGTTGTTGTCTTGTAAACGTCCCCATCTGTTGACTCAGGGATCGAGACGTGGCAGCACGATCCGTTAGAGTTATACGGATAAGATGCCTGTCATCTCGACTGCTAGTGATACGAGGCCGTTGGGATCCATGGCATTCCATATTACCCTCCTGAACCCACCATATTCTGCTAACAGTTATTGGATCTCGACCAACGCGAGCAGCACTGTCGCGATACGATAAACCGCAATCGCGGTTGGCTGCAATCCGACCTTTATCATAGTCGGAAACGTGATGGTACGCATTTCTCCTCCTTACACGAGGCATCACAACAACGTTTCACCAGGCAACGCCGGACAACTGCTGTTTGTGTATGAGAAATCTGTTGGAAACTTTCCTCACGTCAGCACGTTGTAGGTGTCGCCACGGCGCCAACCTTGTGTAAATGCTCTGAAAAGCTAATCATTCGCATATCACAGCACCTTCTTCCTGTCGGTTAAATTTCGCGTCTGTAACACGTCATCTTCGTGGTGTAGCAATTTTAATGGCCAGTAGTGTACATTTTTCCACGTGCATTAATAACGCTACAGTGCTGAGCTCGATGAGAGCGCAAGTCCGTCGCCGGGTGGCGGTGCTCGCACCGTCGCTGCTTCTACGCGCTGTGGGAAGCTCGACGGCAGGTATCCCGCGTCCGCATACTGGCGTGTATCGGGCAGGCGGCCCAGCCCCGGCTGCGGTCGCGCTCCGAATAGCTTAGTCGCTGCCACGCGCCCGCGCCTGCTGCCTGCTCGCACGTTGACAGCAGGCGTCTCGCCCGCACTCCGAATTGGAAACGGCGGCACGCGAGGCCTGTCTGGGGCCGGGCGCTGTGACGCTCCTAACAATCGATCGACTCGTAACGTTGTAACAACTTCATGAAGGTTGTGCTTCGTGTAACACTCCCTCCAACCCCAACCCCTGCCCCCCCCCCCCCCCCCCCCCCGCCCTCTACAACGCTAGGCCATTGCTGCTGTTTGCTCCTTCTGATTCATACTCAGTATCTGTTAATTATGAGTCAGGGTTTCGCTGTTACTGCCGCACTACCACGCCACTATCCACTATACGAGCTTACGGAATATCGGACCAGGTTTGTGATTGGATTCAGGATTTCCTAGAAGAAAGAACACAACATGTCATTCTTAACGGTTCAAAATCTGCAGATGTAGAGGTAATTTCGGGAGTACCGCAGGGAAGCGTGATAGGACCTTTATTGTTTACAATATACATAAATGACTTAGTTGACAACATCGGTAGCTCCGTGAGGCTATTTGCAGATGACACGGTTGTCTACAAGAAAGTAGCAACATCAGAAGACTCGTACGTACTCCAGGAGGACCTGCAGAGGATTAATGCATGGTGCGACAGCTGGCAGCTTTCCCTAAACGTAGATAAATGTAATATAATGCGCATACATAGGGGCAGAAATCCATTCCAGTACGATTATGCCATAGGTGGTAAATCATTGGAAGCGGTAACGACCGTAAAATACTTAGGAGTTACTATCCGGAGCGATCTGAAGTGGAATGATCACATAAAACAAATAGTGGGAAAAGCAGGCGCCAGGTTGAGATTCATAGGAAGAATTCTAAGAAAATGTGACTCATCGACGAAAGAAGTAGCTTACAAAACGCTTGTTCGTCCGATTCTTGAGTATTGCTCATCAGTATGGGACCCTTACCAGGTTGGATTAATAGAAGAGATAGACATGATCCAGCGAAAAGCAGCGCGATTCGTCATGGGGACATTTAGTCAGCGCGAGAGCGTTACGGAGATGCTGAACAAGCTCCAGTGGCGGACACTTCAAGAAAGGCGTTACGCAATACGGAGAGGTTTATTATCGAAATTACGAGAGAGCACATTCCGGGAAGAGATGGGCAACATATTACTACCGCCCACATATATCTCGCGTAATGATCACAACGAAAAGATCCGAGAAATTAGAGCAAATACGGAGACTTACAAGCAGTCGTTCTTCCCACGCACAATTCGTGAATGGAACAGGGAAGGGGGGATCAGATAGTGGTACAATAAGTACCCTCCGCCACACACCGTAAGGTGGCTCGCGGAGTATAGATGTAGATGTAGATGTAGAAACAACGTATTTCGCTCTGACCATTTGCTATAGTCAGTTTATACACTGAAACGCCAAAGGAACTGGTATAGGCATGCGTATTCAAATACAGAGATATGTAAACAGGGAGAATACGGCGCTGCGGTCGGCAACGCCTAAATGACAAGTGTCTCGAGCAGTTGTTATGGTTCAGATGGCTCTGAGCGCTATGGGACTTACAATCTGAGGTCATCAGTCCCCTAGAACTTAGAACTGCTTAAACCTAACCAACTTAAGGACATCACACACATCCATGCCCGAGGCAGGATTCGAACCTGCGACCTCGTTTTGTGTCTAATAAGGTGTGGAAAATCGCCTAAAACCAATCGTCGGACAGTCGTATGTGCCACATCATCGACAGTTAATCTGGCCCACCCCGTCCATCTTGATCTTTCTCCCCTCCTTGCCTCGGAAGCTTGAACGATACATGTCACGCCATTCGATCTAGTCTTTTACCAATACAATCACTTTTTATGAAAGAATTCCTTTTTAAATCGTGCAAAAGGCGTTTTGTGAGCCTATACAGGATATCACATTCCCAAAAAGTTCTGAGAAGTAAAATCTGTGAAACGCGAACTTGAAAAATATCGCACGTCTGAGCGATGCTGATCCTTGGCTAATAATAGTGCACGGTATCCCCTCAAAACTGCTGTTTCTGTAGTCTTGTTGCAAATTATCTGTCAGCGCCTTGTGCCTCTCTATCGGCTGCAGCGTTATTATCTGCTTCCACAGTAATCACATTTTGTGATAAAAATTGACTTACGTGCAATTGCATGTAGTTCATTTAGTTAATGCGTTTTAATGTAGGACACATAGCAATTTGGGTCCATTTTGTGCTGCTAACAGCACTGATTTAGAGCAAAGAGCGATTCTTAATGAAACCACTTAACGAACGCCGGTTTCTGTCTGGTGAATTTTATTTTTTAGCCTGAAGATAATCTCGTTACTGTTCTATTGCTTAAAAATTCTGTCAGAAGTGGTGCAGAGGAGGAAGCTTTAAAGAATAGCATGGAACGTTTGTCTATAAGTAACACTGTTCACACGCTGCATGATCGGAGATGCCCATGTTTCATAGTTAAGTGTCACAGTTACTGTCCAGGGCGCCTCTCAAAAAGGTGCATGTGTGCGACGCTAGGAGTCTGAAGTTAATTTTTAATTTACAGTTGGCTGTCAACTTAGCGCCAAAATCTGCCTTAATGCAAATGCTCGATAAAAGAAGTCGAGGGATAAGATATCTACATCTGTATTCCACAAGCTACATTATAGTGTATGGTGGAGGGTAGCGGTCGCGCGGATCCAGACTGAAGCGCCTAGCAGTTGTTAGATCGGTTACTGCTGCTACAATGGCAAGTTATTAAGATTTAAATGAGTTTCAACGTGGTATTATAATTGGCGCACGAGCGATGGGACCAGCATCTCCGAGGTAGCGATGAAGTGGGGATTTTCCCGTGCGATCATTTCACGAGTGTACCGTGAATATCAGGAATCCGGTAAAACATCAAATCTCCGACATCGCTGCGGCCGCAAGGAGATCCTGCGAGAACGGGACCAACAACGACTGAAGAAAAACTTTCAACGTGGCCGAAGTGCAACCGTTCGGCAAATTGCTGCAGTTTTCAAATCTGGGCCGTCAACAAGTGTCAGCATGCGAACCATTCAACGAAACATCATCCATATGAGCTTTCGGAGCCGAAGGCCCCCTTCTCTACCCTTGATGACTGCACAACACAAAGCTTTACGCTTCGCCTGGGCCCGTCAACACCGAAATTGGAAGGTTAATGACTGGAAACATGTTGCCTCGTCGGACGAGTCTCGTTTCAAATTGTATGGATCGGATATATGTGTACGGGTATGGAGACAACTTCATGAATCCATGGACGCTGCATATGAGCAAGGGACTGTTAAAGCTGGTGGAGGCTCAGTAATGGTGTGAGCCGTGTGCAGTTGGAGTGATATGGGACTCCTGATACGTCTAGATTCGACTCTGACATGTGACGCGTACGTAAGCATCCTGTCTGATCACCTGCATCCATTCATGTCCATTGTGAATTCCGACGTTTTTGGGCAATTCCAGCAGGACAATGCGACACCCCAAAATTGCAACAGAGTGGCTACAGGAACACTCTTCTGAGTTTAAACACTTCTGCTGGCCACCAAACTACCCAGACATGAACATCATTGGGCATATCTGGGATGCCTTGCAATGTGCTGTTCAGAATAGATCGGCAACACATCGTGCTCTTACGGATTTATGTACAGTCTTGCAGCATTCATGGTGTCAGTTCACTCCAGCACTACTTCAGTCATTAAGTCCAGTCCATGCCACATCGTGTTGCGGGACTTCTGTGTGTGCGCGGGGGCCCTACACGACATGAGCCAGCTGGACTTTATTGAGCGTATATGGGATACATTGGAACGTGCTGTTCAGATGAGATCTGAACTCCCTCGTACTCTTACGGATTTATGGAAAACCCTGCAGGATTCATGGTGTAAATTCCCTCCAGCACTACTTCAGACATTAGTCGAGTCCATGCCACGTTGTGTTGCGGCACTTCTGCGTGTTCGGGTTGGCTCTACACGATATTAGACAGGTGTACCAGTTTCTTTGGTTTTTCAGTGTAGTTTTTTAGGTCAAATATTGTCTTTGAGTAGGGAGTGAGACAGGGTTGTAACCTATCCCCAGTTTTAACCAATTTGTACATTGAGTGAGCAGTAAACGAAATCAAGGAGAAATTTGGAAAGGAAAATAAATAAAGCTCATGGAGAAAAAATAAGAACTTCAGGGTTTTCCGATGGTATTGTAATTCTGTTAGGGACGGCAAAGGATTTGAAACCACTGTTGTACGCTCCGAGCAAGTTCGTAAGAGAAAGGAAGGTCCCACTGTGGTTTAATTACAGTGTTAGAAAACAGCTACGTAAATAAAGCGAGCTTAGTCATAGATTTAACCCTATAATATAAAAGCGTGATTTTAGAGTTTTTCCAAAATTAACGTTTACTATCATAGTAAGCAACGAATAGAAGAAGAAATTGCAGAAAAGTAAACAGCTATTTTAAGGAGGTGGTTTCACTTTGGAGTTTAATTTACCACAAAATTAACCTTCATTTTCATAATAAGCACCGAATTCAGGAAGAAATTGGCAGAAAGTAAATAATCAATAGTTTTAAGAATATGGTTTCAGTTTGGAGCATCTGGGAGATAGTTTTCAACCACCCATTACTTCATGAAACATGTTTGACAGCAGTTTCCATTTCTCCTAGACACAATCCTGCATCTCGAAACTTCCATGAGCTCATAATTACTAAAACAAATTACAATCCTAAATAACAATGAAAAATGGGCCTAAAATTTAATAAATTTATGCCAAATGTACGCTCCAGTAGTGTCATTTGTAAACCACTCATAAAAGCAGTAGTATAAACTCAAGATTACGATACAGTAACTTTAGATACCCTCACTTTCACTGGCAATTATCTCCTCAAAATGTTAACTGTAAAAAAATAAAAACTAAAAAGACATATCAGAATCTCCTACAATCACGCAGCACCATCTTTGCGCCGTCTGTTGCTTTCAACGCTGTAAGTGACTGCTGTAAGTGACTGCTACATCCGTACAAGTACCTCTGTGCACCACAGAATGTCCTTGTCTTATAATAGCAGTGGTGGTTTAATGCGAAAGGGACTGGTACTTTTAAAAAAAAATTAATAAAATGGTGGTTTCAGGCAAAAACTACCAGTATTAAAAGGGTCAAGAGCAGTCTAAAACAACAGGGATTGGAAAAAAATGTGGAAACGCCTAAAACACATTACCAATCCTAATACTGTGCAGGAAACACTTTGGCATTCAAAACAGCTTCCAGTCGTCTTGGAATGGGTAAGTAGAGGTCCTGTACGGATTTCAAGGGAGCCTTATGTCATTCTTCCTGAAAACTTGTGGCAATTTCAGGTAACGATGATGTGGGTGGGTAGCGATCACGCTCCTTTCTCTCCAAAGTAGACCACAAAGGCTCAATAATATAGGGATCAGGTGATGATGGTGTTTGGTACGTGGGGCGATCGACTGCGGAGTCATCAGCGCCTGCACAAAATCCCATTTTTTTCACAGTCCAATTTTTTTTACATAGTCCATTCTAGCCACTGTCATGAATGATGAAGATGAAATGATGAGGACAACACAAACATCCAGTCCCCGGCCAGAGAAAGTCCTCAACCCTGCCGGGAATCGAACCCAGTACCCTGTGATCCAGAGACAGTCAGGTGACTGTGTTGGCCAAGTAAGACGCGATATAAAAACCCAGTGGTGAACGATACAAGCTTTGTGAACAGTATCTTGGAACACATCATCACAGTTTGGGAACAAGCATTGTACCATGCAGTGGACCTGATCAGCCAAACTTTTCTCATAACCCTTGGCAATAATGCGCCCTTGCAGGGCAACCATGGAGCCCATGGGATACCACGACAAAGCTGCACACATCACCACCGAACACACGCCCCTTTTCACTCCTGGAATGCAAACTCGTCCAGAAGTTAGGAACAGTGTAAAGTAAGACTCATCTGTTCAAGACTTTCTTCCATTGCTCCATAGTCCAGGTTTTATGATTTCGGTACCATGTTTTCCTGGTACGGACATTTACATCACTGGTGAATGGTTTTGTAATTTGAATTTCAGGTCGCCCTGTAATTTCCATCTAATGGATGATGATGATGATGGTGTTTGCTTTAAGGGGCGCTCAACTGCGTGGTTATCAGCGTCTGCACAAATTCCCAATCTTTACTCAGTCCAATCTCTCCACTTTCATGAATGATGATGAAATGATGAGGCCAACACAAACACCCTATCCCCGAGCGTAGAAAATCCCCAACGTGGCCGGGAATCCAACCAATGGAGCTTCATTCGTGTTATTTTGGTGCTGACGGGATTCGGCGTGCGACATTCAGTTCTGCAGTGACTTTCGCAACTGTTGTCCTCTTTATTTTCCGTCACAACTCTCACTGGCACTCATCACATACTTTTGTCCGCTTTGTGACTTAGCGGACGTTGTTTCTCCGCTTTCCTGTATGCGGCATAAATCTTCGATTCGATGCCCCTTGAAACACGAAACACTTCCAATTCCTTCGTTAGTGAATCACCCAGCATACGAGCACCAACAATTTTCCCAGGTTCAAATTCACTTAGCCCTGACGTAATGCATTCACAACTACACAGAACATTGTTCTGACCGTGACTGGCACTTGCATCGTATTGAAGACATTTCACAGGTGCTGTTCGTGGGCAAATGAAATAGCGCAATCTGCAGGCTTCATTAGAACTTGCATTTATGTTCAAGCATGAATTTATCACGGTGATTCCATATTGTTGTTCAACCACTGTCGCTGACAAACAAAAATTGAACGAAGGGAAAATGAGCATGAGGAGGCCATGAGCGAAACGCACAATGACCTCGAAATTAAAATTCTGCCACTTGGCCTGACTAAAATTTCTAAGGTTCTGGCCTTACCTAAAATCAGTAACCGGTTCTATTGAGTCGGTCAGTGCCCATGCTGGCATCGAAACGGAAGATGACAGAGAGAAGGCCGAAATACTAAATTCAGTGTTCCTTTATTGTTCCACTGCGGAATCTCGCAATACAGTCCCTCCTTTCCATCGTCGTATGCACTTCAAAATGGTTGATATTGAGATAGCTGATAGCGGAATAGAAAAATAACTACAGTTGCATCAGGACCAGATGAGACACCTATAAGATCCTACACGGATTATGCGAAAGTGTTTGCTCCCCTTCTAGCAGCAGTTTATCGTAGGTCGCTGGAGCAACAAACGATATCTAGCGACTGGGTAAAAGCACAGGTCATTCCCATTTTCAAGAAGGGTCATAAGACACGTGCACATAATTATTGGTCTATGTCGTTACGGCAATCTGTTGTAGAATTATGGAACAGGAGTTTTGCTCTATGTATTATGACGTTTTTGGAGAACGAAAATCTCCTCTATAAAAATCAGCATGGATTCCGCAAACAGAAATCGTGTGAATCTCAGGTCGCCTTGTTCCACCAAGAGATCCACAGCTCTGTAGAAGTGGGCGTTCAGGCTGATACCAAGTCTCTGGACTTCCGGAGGGCACCTGACACTGTCCCGGACTGCTGGTTAGTTCAAAATGGTTCAAATGGCTCTGAGCACCTTGGGAAGTAACTTCTGAGGTCATCAGTCCCCTAGAACTTAGAACTAACTAACCTAAAGACATCACACACATCCAGCCCCGAGGCAGGATTCGAACCTGCTGGTCAGTGAAAAAAGATACGAGCTTATCGAGAATTGGTACAGATTTGCGACTGGATTCAAGACATCCTTGCAGACAGAACTCAACATGTCACTCTTAACGGAACAAAATCTACAGATGTAAATGTAATTTGAGGAGTACCTCAAGGAAGTTTGATAAGACCATTATTGTTTATAATACATATAAAGGGCGATCACAAAGTTTCCAATTGAAGGCCGACCAGTGCAGAGTCGGTATGCCAATCAGGCAAAGTCGCCGTGAGAACTGAGGCAATCATCCTACCGACGCACCAGATGGAAGATAATCGTTCGGTAGAACACCGTGTCCTGCTGAGTGAAGAAGACCGTAGCTCCATGCTACAGATCCGCATCCGACAGGAATTCGTCAACCCTTCGAGGCCTTTTTTAAAGGACCGAAGGCCTGATGATAGCATGGGGAGAGAGGAGGACTATTAGACTGGTGCTCGACCCGCTCGCACATGTCGTAATGGATGAGGGTGGCCTTCCAAATCGACCGGCACCTTGTGTCAAATTTTGACCAGCACAGAATTTGGCGCACTATACCACAACGGTGGTTTTTGACAGAGACGCTGTCCCAGATACAGTCTTCATTCTCCGATGGATGTCTACCAGCGCCTGTCTTTTGGCAGCCAAGAAAAAGTAACAGCACGCTGGGCCTGTTTGGACGCATTTGGTAATTACGTCGCCAAAGTTCGTTTCCGCATTTATCATACGCACGTCAGAAAGACACGCATGCCACACTAACTCCTTGTCTAAATTACGGTGTTTACGTAACCGCATCGGAGTCGCATTACGTTGCATGTAGCCTACAGCAACTCCCTCAAAATGAAACTTTTTGATCTCCCATGATCTAGTGGAAAACGTGGTAAGTTCCACATGGCTGTTCACAGACGATGCGGTTGTTTATAGGAAGATAGCAAGACTAGCGATACGCGAGACGACATGCAGAGGATTGATGAGTGATGCAGGGACTGGCAGTTGGCCCTGAAAGTGAATGAATATTACATATTGTGCACACATAGGAGAATAACACTATTGTACAACTACACGATTGATGACAAATTGCTGGAAACAGTATCTACTGTAAAGTATCTAAGATTAACCATCGGGAGCTACCTTAAGTGGAATGACCACATAAAACAAAGAGTAGAAAAGTAGGTGCGAGACTGAGATTTACAGGAAGAATCTTAAGGAAATGTAATTCATCTACGAAAGAAGTGGCTGGCAAAACACTGATCCGACCGATTCTTGAGTATTGGTCATCAGTCTGAGGCACTTACAAGGTAATATTAATGGAAGAAAGAGAAGATACAACGAAGAGCGGTGCGTTTCGTCACGGGATTGTTACTGCGGCGTAAGAGCGTTAGAGAGATGCTCAAAAAACTCCACTGGCAGACGCTGTAAGACGTTGTGTACCACGTAGGTGTTTACTATTGAAATTCCGAGAGACTGCGTTCCGAGAAGAATTGGAAAACATATTACTTCTTTCCACTGACGTCTCGCGAAATGACTACAACGATGAAATTCTAGAAATTAGAGCTAATACAGTGGTTCACGAACAGTCATTTTTCCCGCATGCCATTCACGAATGAAAGAAGGGAGGAGGTTTCAATTAATGGTAAAAGAAGTACCCTCCACTACACACCGTCAGGTTGGTTGCAGAATATTGATTTAAATGTACATAGTGTCTTGAAAACAGGTTATGAGATGAATAGCAACAAAAGTGAAACAAGGGTAATGGACTGTTATCGAATTACACTGAGGCGCCAAAGAAACTGATATAGAAATGCGTATTCAAATACAGAGAGATGTAAACAGGCAGAACACGCCGCTGCGGTCGCCAACGCCTATATAAGACAACAAGTGTCTGACGCAATTGTTAGATCGGTTACTGCTGCTATAATGGAAGGTTATTAAGATTTAAGGTACTTAGAACGTGGTGTTATATTCCGCACAAGAGCGATGGGACACTGCATCTCCGAGGTACCGATGAAGTGGAGATTTCCACGTAAGACCATTTCACGAGTGTACCGTGAATATGAGGAATCAGGTTAAACATCAAATGCCGGTCGTGGTGGCCAAGCGGTTAAAGGCCTACGTCTGGAACCGCGCGGCCGCTACGGTCGCAGGTTCGAATCCTGCCTCGGGCATGGATGTGTGTGATGTCCTTAGGTTAGTTAGGTTTAAGTACTTCTAGGGGACTGATGACCTTAGAAGTTAAGTCCCATAGTGCTCAGAGCCATTTGAACCATTTTAAACATCAAATCTCCGACATCGCTGCGGCTGGAAAAAGATCTTGCAAGAACGGAACCAACGACGACTGAAGAGAATTGCTCAACGTGACAGAAGGTTAACCCTTTCGCAAATTGCAGCAGATTTCAATGCTGGGCTATCAACAAGTGGCAGCGTGCGAACTATTCAACAAAACATCATCGATAAGGGCATTCGGAGCCGAAGGCCACTCGTGTACCCTTGATGATTGCACAACACAAAGCCTTGAGCCTCACCTGTGGCGGGCCACTGTGGCCGAGTGGTTCTAGGCGCTTCAGTCTGGAACCGCGTGACCGCTACGGTCGCAGATTAGAATCCTGCCTCGGGCATGGATGTGTGTGATGTCCTTAGGTTAGTTAGGTTTAAGTAGTTCGCAGTTCTAGGGTACTGATGACCTCAGACGTTAAGTCCCATAGTGCTCAGAGCCATTTGAAACATTTGAAACTCACCTGTGCCCGTCAACACCGACATTGGACTGTTGATGACTGGAAACATGTTGGCTGGTCGGACGAGTCTCGTTTCAAATTATATTGAGCGGATGGATTCGTACGGGTATAGCAACATCATGAATCCACTGACCTTGCATGTCAGTAGGGGACTGTTAAAGCTGGTGGAGGTTGTGTAATGGTGTGAGGCGTGTGCAGTTGGAGTGATATGAGACTCCTGATACGCCTAGATACTACTCTGACAGGTGACACGTACGTAAGCATCCTGCCTGATCACCTGCACCCATTCATGTCAATTGTGCATTCCGACGGTCTTAGGCAATTCCAAGCACGACAATGCGACACCCCAGAATTGCTACAGAGTGGCTACAGGAACACTCTTCTGAGTTTAAACTCTTCTGCTGGCCATCAAATTCGCCAGACATCATTGAACATATCTGGGATGCCTTGCAACGTCCTGTTCAGAAGAGATCTGCAACACCTCGTGCTCTTACGGATTTATGGACAGTCTTGCAGGATTCATGGTGTCAGTTCACTCCAGTACTACTTCAGACATTAGTCCAGTCCATGCCACGTCGTGTTGCGGGACTTCTGTGTGTGCGCGGGGGCCCTACACGACATGAGCCAGGTTTGCCAGTTTCTTTGCCTCTTCAGTGTATATGCTGTGTCTAAGCACCATCGCATTGAATGTTTCGATAACGAATCGTTATTGGTACGACTTTTCCTAATAAACTAATGGGAAACGCCATATTAGTTCAAAAAGGGTTCAAAAGGCTGTAAGCACTATGGCACTTAACATCTGAGGTCAGCAGTCCTCTAGACTTAGAACTACTTAAAGCTAACGAACCTAAGAAAATCACACGCATCCATGCTCGAGTCAGAATTCTAAGCTGCGACCGTAGCAGCAGCGGCGGTTCCGAACTGAAGCGCCATACTGATGGTTAAAGAAGTTTCATAGTTAGCTATTTTCGCGTTATAACTAATGTGTTATGAAAATAAGCCATTTTAAGCCAACGGTACACTGAAGAGTCATGAGATACATGTCGTTCTTGTTAGGATTTGCTATAATTAAATTTCAGTTAATAACATGTCGGTGATTAAAGCCTTTAGGAGTCCATGACATAAAAAATAAACTCGCTAAATGCAGAGCTTCAGCGTATCCTAGTTAGTATAGGTGCCACATTATGGAACAGAGGGTATATTGGTAGGGGGTTCGTGTCCCGATGAATCAAATTTTTTTCCACCTTGGCGTTTTCTAAATGGTTATGAGTCTTTCTTACAAAATTAATAGAAATAATTTCTTTAATATTTGACATTATGTAAATACGAGTGTGCTCTCTGTTAGGGTTGAGTTTGTTCGACTTGGTGAACTTTTATAAGGTGATGTCCTTACTGGCTCGACATATATCTTTCGCTTTTGTCTTATTCCATTTTCACGGATACCGAAGTTTTTATTTATGTACACCACAGACTGAACAACACGACGAGCACGTGTACAAGGGAGGAAATGTGCCGTTTAATAGAGTTAACGTAGAATCTTACGCTCGTCCAATTTCGTGGACAAACCTTATGGTTTGCCAGCCAACTAATGCCGACAACTGCCGCTAGAGAGCGCTGGGAGCACAAAATTGTGTTTACCATCTCGTCCCATGTGCCGACGGCGCTGTGTCTTGTGACGTTGGATATCCCGCCTGCGTGCACGTCAACGTTAGCTGCCTCGTCCCGTGTGACGACGGTTTAAGTGTTCGGTTCTTAAAAGAACGGTGTAAGTCCAGGAACAACGAGTACAAGGGAGCCTGACGCTTCTGAGTTCTGAATGAGACATAAACGGTGAGGAGTACCATAGGGCAGCGCACTTTACGTGGGCAAGGCGCTGCGTGTCCCGAAACGTAGGTGCGAGTCGCAGCGTGGCGTGTCACGTATTTTGCCTGCGCAGGAATCCGGCTGGCATATTGGCTGAAAGTGACGAGTACTATAACATTGCACGCACGTTGAGAGAATTCCAGAAGAGCGCGCGATGCGTGCGCGCGCTGCGTAATGCGGCATCGCCATGCGCCACGCACTCCAGCTCAGTCACCCACGACCCGATTACCGCACCGACCGAGTCGCTGCCGATATCTCCCCGCCGTCGCCCCAGCCTATTTCCGGACGTCTCGCGTCGCGGGAGCAGCCCTACATCTGTCACCCGAGGGACTCGTATTGTGGTGCTACAAGTGTCCTCAGGAATAGCTCCAGCTCTCTTGGTAACCGTTATCTTTTTATTTATACCTAACATTTTTATAATTTAGCGTCTTAGTTACAGTGACGTCTTAGGACACTGAGCACTAAAGAACGGTTAACAGTGAATGTCAACGGGGTGCCACGAGACGGAACGGTACTGTCAAATGGTGGTATTTTCACACTAGACGGAACGTAAATATACTGTCACATCACTGTGCCCTGCACTGAACGGCAAAAAATAGATTATAAGGGGCCAGGCTCTCGGGACGTAGTACCAGCATTAACGAACTAGCAGTTATGGTAATTTATACATGTCTAAAGCAAAGTTCATAGCGGATGTTCCTGAAAAACGTGGAACTGTAACTTTTCCACATTTTGCAAGCTGTAAAAATAGAAAAATGTGCCGTCCAAGCAAAAAAAAAAATGGTTCAAATGGCTCTGAGCACTATGGGACTTAACATCTGTGGTCATCAGTCCCCTAGAACTTAGAACTACTTAAACCTAACTAACCTAAGGACATCACACACATCCATGCCCGAGGCAGGATTCGAACCTGCGACCGTAGTAGTCGCGCGGTTCCGGACTGAGCGCCTGAACCGCTAGACCACCGCGGCCGGCACAGTCCAAGCATTTCAAAACGTTAACATTTATTTGTTCGAAAAAAAACAACGCATCAAACAATAATTAGAAGGCAGTTTATGGTGCCATTTTACATAATCATATGAGTCCTGTTTTTTCCCTAATTGCGATATAACGTCAAAGAAAAATTTATCTCGCTTCCTCAACAGATCTGGCTTTGTTAATGTCTCTGAATTTTTTACGTGAAAACTAATAAAAAGCTTTTAAAATAAAAAAACCTTATCAACATCCTACATCTTTGTTTTTCATGTCTACATGAACTGATTTATGCTGGAAAAAAATAGTTCCAATTTTGGCCACCAGGTGGAAACCTAGCGCTGTACAGCATGCGTAAGCAGCGGTTAATAATATCGTCAACATTATGCCTTTCTCAATTGTTTGACCTTTTCCACCCACATCCCGTTCCTAATCCAATACATATGGTAATATTTCAATATGTCTTTCTTGCGTTCGCAGCGCCAGATTTGCACCTGGTG
The DNA here is from genome assembly GCF_021461385.2 of Schistocerca piceifrons. Taxonomy (NCBI): domain Eukaryota; kingdom Metazoa; phylum Arthropoda; class Insecta; order Orthoptera; family Acrididae; genus Schistocerca; species Schistocerca piceifrons. The sequence continues at coordinate 143,190,860 of NC_060149.1, forward strand.
ACCGAAATGGGAACTAATTTTTTTCCAACATAAGTTTGTTTCGCATTAACGCATTAGAATATCTAGCCTACCAAGTTCCTCTGCGATACGATAATTACAGCCTACACTGGACCTCCGTGAGTAGCTGCTCTTCAGTTATAACCATCTGGTATACTGAGATGCTACCACAACTCCGCTGACAAAATTTCGGAAGTTGTACAGGGGTATTTTCTGAGTATTTTGGTATAAGGAATCCGTGGTCTTCAGTGGCTCTTTACACAGTTATTTCATTTTGTATGATTTCTTACACTCATTTAGCACACTGGAATCGCATTCGGGAGGACGACGGTTCAATCCCGCGTCCGGCTATCCTGATTTAGGTTTACCGTGATTTCCCTAAATCGCCCCAGGCAAATGCCGGGATGGTTCCTTTGAAAGGACACGGCCGACTTCCTTCCTTGTCCTTCCCTAATCCGATGAGACCGATGACCTCGCTGTTTGGTCTCTTCCCCCAAACAACCTAACCTCTTACACCCAGTTACCTTTGTACCTGTATTGCAATGAGAAAATCTGCACAACAGTAAGACCTATATATGTTACTTGTTCGATTCACTCGTGATCCTTCTTTATATTGGCAACATTAACGCCCACTTTACTCGTCGCCTTCATGCTTGCATTCAGTATTGCTCTCTTCTGTCTCGAGTTTGTTACTCTGGCAGTGTTAGTTGTACGTTAACAGTGACACACAGCAGTATCGATAGGTTTACAGATGAATGCCAATCTGCACCTCGTCTAGGATTTACTGAATACAGTGGCAGACCAGAACCGTGAATCTGTGCCGAGCTGTTCCCGTAGCGACGGCAACCACATCACAGTAGTTTTGCAGCTGTGGGGTGTCGCATTACTCTTTGGTTACTTTTACGCGTTTTGGTGACCGCATATTACAGGATTTTTCACTGTTGTGAAGGTTGTTTCCTCAAAACTAAGGTAACTGGAGTAACAAGCCGAATAAATCTTAATATATTAATACTCTGTAACGAGCCACCGGACACCACGGGTGCCTAATACCAAATTCCTCAGAAAATATCCTTGAACAGCCTCCGAAATGTAGGCGGTGGATTTCTGGTTCACCCTGTATATTATTCATGAACGCCACAAAAAATCCTACGGCTAACTCTATCTGTCAGTATTGATGTAAATCGGATGCATAAAACGACATCGACTATGGTCAACCAAGTTGAGTGGTCAGAAAATTCCTTTCAAAAATGTTTTGAGAAAAATCCTTACTCACAAATAGGAGCATCAACATAAACATGTACATCAAAAGACTCCGGCATAACACCAATTCAAATGGTAGACCAACTGTCGAAGCAGAGTGTGACAGAAGATCTGTCCACTTCTACTAGTTCTTCCTTCTGTGGAGCTAGCGTAAGCGAATATACGGACTCAGCCATGTGATACCAGAACGCTCAAGATTCTAAAGTCAGTGGAACAGATATTATATGTCCAGAATGAGATCTTCACTCTGCAGCGGAGTTCGCAGAAGAGCTTCTGTAAAGTTTGGAAGGTAGGAGACGAGATACTGGCAGATGTAAAGCTGTGAGTAGCGGGCGTGAGTCGTGCTTCGGTAGCTCAGATGGTAGAGCACTTGCCCGGGAAAGGCAAAGGTCCCGAGTTCGAGTCCCGGTCGGGCACACAGTTTTAATCTGCCAGGAAGTTTCAGATATTATATGTCATTAATAAAAGCAGGAATACCTCTCCACAGCGAGCAAGGTGGCGCAGTGGTTAGCACACTGGATTCGCATTCGGGAGGACGACGGTTCAATCCCGCGTCCGGCCATCCTGATTTAGGTTTTCTGTGATTTCCCTAAATCGCTTCAGGCAAACGCCGGTATGGTACCTTTAAAAGGGCACGGCCGACTTCCTTCCTTGTCCTTCCCTAATCCAATAAGACCGATTACCACGCTGTTTGGTCTCTTCCTCAAGCAACCTAACTCCAACCTCTCCACACTTGTAATGTGACTATACTCCGGCACTTGCGCCCGACGGACTGCATTTTCCTAGCTAGATTTTTGAGAGAAGCAAATATGCAGCTCTGAGGCAGCTGTATGACGGTCTGGAAAACCACAGGAGGATGTGCCTCTAGAATTTGCAGTTTCAGTGAAACCTGACGATTCTTTATCAACTCTCTGTACTTAGTTATCCAGGCCTTATAATTTTTTATTTAACTGTCTTGAGCACAAAGCTTTTTGAACAGACTTTACCGGTTTCGGCTATGCAGTAGCCATATTCAGAATCTCTCACTGCACTAAATCATAATAGTGTAACAAAATATGAATCATATTATTTTTTTCATGATGAGTGAAAACATCGCTGACAGCTGGTAAGACTTGGTTTTAATTAAACACACTATCGATTTCACGGCATACAGCCGCATCTTCAGGTGCACCCTACGTATTTTAGAACTGAAATATAATTATAAACTGTATTGCAAATTTGTGCCGTTATAGAAACACTATTTGAAGACTTATCACCCCAAAAATTATTACATTTATCCGTGATACGTTATCCCAACGTTCATAGTCAAGGTACTGCCATTCTGAGGGTACTGTCAATATGTAAATAAGCAATGCTGTAGGCTAAAGCCGATTTCGAAGATATGGCTTATAACGTAGGTAACTGTGGTAATAGTGCATGACCGTAGATACAAAGTAGAATAAACTATGCACGCCGCTTCGTTATCTATCTCAAAACAGATACGGAAGGTACAGCATGCAGAAGTGCGCACTGCCTTCATCGGCCACCAAGAAACAACGAGTAAATAACAACGGTCACGTGGACGCTGTGTCGCAATGCCCACGTGGCTAAATACGTTGGGCCGCTCCCTCACATTAAAAATATGATACTGAATATTTTTTAATTTATATATTTTACCCTACAAGCCAGGAAAGTTTTTCAAAATATTATGATGCTGGTAGTCCAACTTACTATTGAGCGTGTTCCGTATAACTATATTTTTCTCCTGTATTTAAAAATTTCCACCTCTTTCAGTAAATTGAAAACCTGGCCTTTTTCTTTTCTATGGGGTATTACAAGATTTTCAGCAAGACTTGTGATAATATGCCCCTGTTCCCGTAAGTGCGTCGTTAATGCAGATTTGGAATTTGTTAAATTCAGATGTTCTTGGAACCTATTACTGAAGGATCTACCAGTTTGCTCTATGTATTTTTTGGCACAATCGTCGCATTTGATATTTTTACATGTTTGTGACTTGTAGTGCCACTGAATGGAGATTCTGAAGATGGCTACTGCATAGCCGAGAGCGGTAAATTCGTTCAAAAAATATGTGAGCAAGACAGTAAAATAAAAATAATTATATACATCGTATCATCGCTCTACAAATTGTCATTTTACGTCAGTTTTTGTCCAGGCTTCCATGAGTTTCCTCAACCGAAAGCAACGGTATAAACATCTCACCTAAGCGCTGTACACGAATTTCTGACCAGCTTACGTGTAGATAGACGGCTTGAGTGTGAAACTTGATGGTTTTTTGAAAAGTCTTGTCTGGTAGCTTCACATTACCTTCATGTCTGGATTATGAATGTGAGAAAAATGGTTATCTTAATTGCTTTAAAATGCCTGTGTGATCACTATCAAGAGAGGCAATAATAGAACAAAATTATTTCACACAAATTCCAAACAGATAATTGAAAGAAACAATCATATTTGCAAAAAATATATAGTCATTTACGGAGCTTCGGAAACCACGCGCATTGACATCTGGCGGTAAGAACTAATGCTACACTTCACGACAATTCACTGTATTTAGTTTAGCGGACATGAAGACTTACTGTTTTAAATTTAATAAGAACCGAAAAACACAATTTAGCAGTTATGGGTGAGGTGAATACTAGGTTAACAGGTCGATCTTAAAAAATGCCGTGAGACGGCCGCTGTGACCGAGCTGTTCTAGGCGCTTCAGTCTGGAACTGCGCTGCTGCTACGGTCGCAAGTTCGAAGGCTACCTCGGGCATGGATGAGTGTGATGTCCTTAGGTTAGTTAGGTTTAAGTAGTTCTAAGTCTATGGGACTGATGACCTCAGATGTTAAGTCCCATAGTGCTTCGAGCCATTTGATTTGATTTTAAAATGCCGTGTTTTAGAATCCACGTCCTCAGTGCTTTCTGATCAATTTGTGTTCTGTGTATTCTCTGCTGGCTAGTAATAGCAGTAATTACGGCAAGAACGTGGGGAGGATGGCAATTAGCACATGCCGTCGTCTATTGGGAACTGTTGTGCCTCAGAGATGCTTCGGCGGTGCGTATGCGGGGGTCTCGGCACGTATCAAGTGCTCCTTTAACTAACTCCGTCACTCGTTTTAATACATTTATTTACAATTTTAGGTATAAAATGTAAGGAAATGTAAGAGTTGGTGTATACTTTGACGGGGAATTTTTAAATGGTTCAAATGGCTCTGAGCACTATGGGACTTAACTTCTGAGGTCATCAGTCCCCTAGAACTTAGAGCTACTTAAACCTAACTAACCTAAGGACACCACACACATCCATGCCCGAGGCAGGATTCCAACCTGCGACCGTAGCGGTCGCGCGGTTCCAGACTGTAGCGCCTAGAACCGCTCAGCCACAACGGCCGGCGGGAATTTTTAAGTATGTTTGCAACAACTTAATGCAGAACTTAAGGACGAATGTAGCTTTCGCGTGATGTCTCTCTGTCGTGTAATAGGTCGATGAAACTTCGACCACACACAGAAATAACTACTACAGTATTATACAGAGGATAAATGAAAGACATACGCTGTGAGACGAATATAAATGGCACTTTTATTCAAATGTCAATCACCCTGAAGTTACCGCGATTTCTGATGGGTGTGACATGCTTCTTAATGAAACCAGGGCCGAATGCACACCTGAAAATACCCAATAGTTATGCCTTCCTACACCATAACACCTTGATCACCAAAACTATCGTGTTCGATAATGTTCCTGGGTGCATTAAATATGCCCACCTCTCGCCATATTAGCGCGACCCGTGGCGTGGTCCTATCGATATGACCGTTAGGTTAAGATGATCTTTGGTCCGTGAGTGGAGGGTTCGTTGCGTGGTGGTCCTACCATACAGTAAATACCTCTGGAGTGAGCATTCACATGCACAGAACAGATTTTGTGTTGTCAACATACATTGCCGACTTGGTCACGTGTTCTCGTGACGTCGTGTGTTTGTCCGTATAGCGCCCTGTATATTTAGAATGTCATTACATCCCTAGTACAGACGGATTCTTTTCGAACGTGTCGTGGTTGCACAGACATTTTAACAGTATCCATTTGGTACCGGGAATAAACCAGCTACGTAGCTTTTAACGGCAAGTGATATTACATCCTGCTTCTTTGCGATAGGTGTCACAATTCAGATGCACTCGATTTTTGGTAGTTCTCGGTACGATACGGCACTTTATAGTATTACAGAGCCTGACGTACATTTTTGCAGTGATAGTCTTGCAAAACGACTTGACAGTACGCTAGCACTTTTGCAAGTGTCCGAAAAACACCGAATTTTCCACACATTAGCGATTACGTCCCTGCTAATTCGTCCTTTTTTTTGCTGTTTCTGCGTATTTATTTTCTCGCTTTTGCGACCTAAAGCACAATTTTTCTTACTGGTGACACTTTGAAGTATTTATTTAACGCATTTTCGTACTTGCTCCCAGTTTATTAAATAAGTAGTAGACTGAGTAATCTATATACATAATCGACAAGTCACTGATAAATGCATGGAGGATAGTATTTGCTGAAACAACTAACCATTCCCTTTCCTGTTCCACTAGCAAATTTACGAGAGGAAGCGACTGTTTGTAAGCTTTTGTACGAGCCGTAATATCTATATATCTAGTATATAGTCATAAAATCGTAGAAATACTGTATAGGTCTACAGAATCAAGCCTTAATTATAATGCGCCTCGAAATTTTTAAAAAATGGCTCTGAGCACTATGGGACTTAACATCTGTGGTCATCAGTCCCCTAGAACTTACAACTACTTAAACCTAACTAACCTAAGGACATCACACACATCCATGCCCGAGGCAGTCGCGCGGTTCCGGACTGAGCGCCTTAACCGCGAGACCACCGCGGCCGGCGAAATTTTTAAGCATGTACAGTGTCTCTTACTAATATGATAACTGCAATTAGAGCTACATGGTATGTACCCATGAAAAGTTACTATCCCTCCATTCACGCATTTTTCTTTGCATCCGTAGCAACAATAGTAATTCACCATTGCTATTTCACTATCAACAAACGGTGAAACACAACAAAAACTCTTGATATTATAAACTTCAAACGCTGCAGAAAGCACACACGCACAGCAAAGTCCCGAAAACACGTGACAATCCTGGTTTAATGTTGACAACATGTGCAGAACGCAATGCTCACTCCAGAGATATTTACTCTATGGGTTCTACCAGAGAGGAGACTCTCGAAGTCAAGTTGACGATCGCGCGCATGCACACATGTAAGGAGTGAAGGAAGTGAGCACTGTGGACAGTGGTCGGACGTCTGTGTGTGTGGCAGTTGGCTCGGTGACGGAGAGCGAGTGTAGGAAAGTGTTTCCACGAATGCAGAGACAGAGAGACAGAGAGAGAGAGAGAGAGAGAGAGAGAGAGAGAGAGAGAGAGAGAGAGTGAAGTTATTTGCAATTCAGTGAGGAGTGTGGGGTTCGCTGGCCGGCTGAAAGCAATTGATTCCGGAGCCCGGAAGAAGGCAGGAAGGCACCTCGAGGGTTCGCTTCGGGAAGTAAGTGGACGCATTGGCTTCGGGTGTGGCGCCTCGGGAGGAGGCGTTACTGTTCGTTGGACGGAGACTGGCTGTTTATTGAATCCCATTCTGATTTCGCTGAAGGCTGCGAGTGCTCGAAAATAGCCATAAATGTAGTGGATGCAGTGCGGATTTATTTAATTTAGTGAGCACTTCCCTTTTGCTACTTAGATGTGAGGTAGTGAACTTGGTCCGCAAATGTAAAACTGGTACTCACCATCATCTTAGTTTTCAGTGGTATATTTTGTATTTATAGCTAACACTTGGTTTAAGAATCATGATAGAAGGTTGTATACATGGAAGAACCCTGGAGATACTAAAAGGTATCAGATAGATTATATAATGGTAAGACAGAGATTTAGGAACCAGGTTTTAAATTGTAAGAAATTTCCAGGGGCAGATGTGGACTCTGACCACAATCTGTTGGTTATGACCTGTAGATTAAAACTGAAGAAACTGCAAAAAGGTGGCAATTTAAGGAAATGGGACCTGGATAAACTGAAAGAACCAGAGGTTGTACAGAGTTTCAGGGAGAGCATAAGGGAACAATTGAAAGGAATGGTGGAAAGAAATGCAGTAGAAGAAGAATGGGTAGCTCTGAGGGATGAAGTAGTGAAGGCAGCAGACGATCAAGTAGGTAAAAAGAGGGTTAGTAGAAATCCTTGGGTAACAGAAGAAATATTGAATTTAATTGATGAAAGGAGAAAATATAAAAATGCAGTAAATGAAGCAGGCAAAAAGGAATACAAACGTCTCAAAAATGAGATCGACAGGAAGTGCAAAATGGCTAAGCAGGGATGGCTAGAGGACAAATGTAAGGATGTAGAGGCTTATCTCACTAGGGGTAAGATAGATACTGCCTACAGGAAAATTGAAGAGACCTTTGGAGATAAGAGAACCACATGTATGAACGTCAAGAGCTCAGATGGAAACCCAGTTCTAAGCAAAGAAGGGAAAGCAGAAAGGTGGAAGGAGTATATAGAGAGTCTATACAAGGGCGATGCACTTGAGGACAATATTATGGAAGTGGAAGAGGGTGTAGATGAAGATGAAATGGGAGATACGATACTGCGTGAAGAGTTTGACAGAGCACTGAAGGACCTGAGTCGAAACAAGGCCCCCGGAGTAGACAACATTCCATTGGAACTACTGACGGCCTTGGGAGAGCCAGTTCTGACAAAACTCTACCATCTGGTGAGCAAGATGTATGAAACAGGCGAAATACCCTCAGACTTCAAGAAGAATATAATAATTCCAATCCCAAAGAAAGCAGGTGTTGACAGATGTGAAAATTACCGAACAATCAGTTTAATTAGCCACAGCTGCAAAGTACTAGCACGAATTCTTTACAGACGAATGGAAAAACTAGTAGAAGCCGACCTCGGGGAAGATCAGTTTGGATTCCGTAGAAATACTAGAACACGTGAGGCAATACTGACCTTACGACTTATCTTAGAAGAAAGATTAAGGAAAGGCAAACCTACGTTTCTAGCATTTGTAGACTTAGAGAAAGCTTTTGACAATGTTGACTGGAATACTCTCTTTCAAATTCTAAAAGTGGCAGGGGTAAAATACAGGGAGCGAAAGGCTATTTACAACTTGTACAGAAACCAGATGGCAGTTATAAGAGTTGAGGGACATGAAAGGGAAGCAGTGGTTGGGAAGGGAGTAAGACAGGGTTGTAGCCTCTCCCCGATGTTATTCAATCTGTATATTGAGCAAGCAGTAAAGGAAACAAAAGAAAAATTTGGAGTAGGTATTAAAATCCATGGAGAAGAAATAAAAACTTTGAGGTTCGCCGATGACATTGTAATTCTGTCAGAGACAGCAAAGGACTTGGAAGAGCAGTTGAACGGAATGGATGGTGTCTTGAAGGGAGGATATAAGATGAACATCAACAAAAGCAAAACGAGGATAATGGAATGTAGTCGAATTAAGTCGGGTGATGCTGAGGGTATTAGATTAGGAAATGAGACACTTAAAGTAGTAAAGGAGTTTTGCTATTTGGGGAGCAAAATAACTGATGATGGACGAAGTAGAGAGGATATAAAATGTAGACTGGCAATGGCAAGGAAAGCGTTTCTGAAGAAGAGAAATTTGTTAACATCGAGTATAGATTTAAGTGTCAGGAAGTTATTTCTGAAAGTATTTGTATGGAGTGTAGCCATGTATGGAAGTGAAACATGGACGGTAAATAGTTTGGACAAGAAGAGAATAGAAGCTTTTGAAATGTGGTGCTTCAGAAGAATGCTGAAGATTAGATGGGTAGATCACATAACTAATGAGGAAGTATTGAATAGGATTGGGGAGAAGAGAAGTTTGTGGCACAACTTGACCAGAAGAAGGGATCGGTTGGTAGGACATGTTCTGAGGCATCAAGGGATCACCAATTTAGTATTGGAGGGCAGCGTGGAGGGTAAAAATCATAGGGGGAGACCAAGAGATGAATACACTAAGCAGATTCAGAAGGATGCAGGTTGCAGTAGGTACTGGGAGATGAAGAAGCTTGCACAGGATAGAGTAGCATGGAGAGCTGCATCAAACCAGTCTCAGGACTGAAGACCACAACAACAACAACATTTTGTATTTGGTAATTCTGAGCCTGTACTGGCACTGTGTATTTCGTGGCGTAATCTAAAGCTCACACTCATGTCAGTTAAGGCGCTGTACAAAGTTGCAGGTGATTTTTCTTAAAAATATAATTATCTTTGGAGGTTGTTATAGTGGGCTAGGGCCCGTGAATTGGTACTTACTTGATTTTGTAACAGTTGTATGGTAGAAACTAGTTGTCACTGGCGAGTTTAGGTACTTGTAAATTACTGTGCTCTTAAGATGTCGTCAAATGTTAATTATTCAATTCCAGGGTTGTACTGGTATTAACAAGTTGTGCTGCCGGAATTATGATGACAGTCACAGTGTGTGTTTTTAACTACTGTGCCGTTAAGACGACCTTAAGTGATAACTGGGGCTCGTTCACCTTGTTCGTTAGTAGTAAAATTTATCATTGTTTTTGGATTAAAATCTTAAAGCAAGCAGGAGCCTCTTAGTTCATCTATTTGTTTTATATTTTAGTGCTTAATAAGTTTTCATGCGATGCTGGAAACCTTAACGTATTTTGTGATTTGTGCTTTTGAACTGATGGTATGTGGTCATGCAGCGGCGTGACTAGTTGGTGGTTGTGTTGGACCACAGTCTAACCAGACCTTCATGTGTTAAAGCAACGCCTGCCTGGGCGCGTGGCATTGATTTGTAATTAGTTATATTATTTGAAGTGTTGGCCTTTGCAAGACATTTGCGTATATTTGAATTATGGCATTCATCTTTTGATAGCTTACAGGGAATTTTTAAGAATATTTGTTCTATTTAAACCAGTTACAATATTTTTCTTAAACTGGAAGTTTAAAACTTCTTTTATCAGGAAATGTCAAATTGTATTCCACGGCTGATTAATGTGCAATAATTAATTAATTAATTAATTAATTAATCCCAGCACCTTTCGTACTCCACTAGCTTAGCTTTCTCTACCGTGGTCAATAAATATATTATCTTTCTTAAAGAAATATTTGACCGTTTCAGTGCATACGTCCAGAATCACTATTCAAACTGAATGTGCCTTCATTCTAGAAGAGCACACGACCCTACTCCTTATTAGTCCAGTCCCTATGCCCTTGGCACCATCGTAAACTGTGCTGCCAATGTACGTGTGTCAACAGAAAACAAACTACTGGTCGTAGGGCAGATAGCAGTCATCTGCTACTGTAGTTCACCTGGTCGACCATCTCCTCTTTTTCCAGCAGCAGCGCAATGGTTCGGAACGCTCCCAATGTTACTGATAATCCGTCTTGATTGCAAAAATGTTTATTCACATGACCGGTTTCGGTTCCTCTAGAACCATCTTCAGATTTGCAATTTTGTTACAGGAGCAACCCGTCCACACACAGGTTGCTGTCGATCTGAAGATGGTTCTAGAGAAACCGAAACCAGTCATGTGAATAAATATTTTTGCAATCAAGGCAGGTTATAAGTAACATAGTATAACCAGTGATCGCGGTATCCCATCAGACATTATGTCTGTTTTTGCATCGCTCCCAATGCACGTGAAACAATGCTGTGAGCAATATCAAACTCCTGGGCTACACTCGTCACACTTCGATCTTCTTCCACTTTCCCAATGATTCTTTCCCGTATGAAGTCGTCCAGATGTCCCCGAGCCATGTTGTAAGGAGGAACACATCCACGGAGCATCGTAAATGCTCGCTGATTGAAACATACTATCTTTTCCTCGTTCCTTCAATTGCCTCGTGTTGCGGGACCACCCCATTTGGCGCTATAGTTACACAGACCGCACACTATGTGACGTCCAGTTTTCTGTGCACGACTGAGAGACCTCTGGCAGCATGCTACCTCACTTTCATTCATTTGTACCGAGTTGTTGATATGCTATGTTACTTTACGTATCTCTTTTTGAAGTTTTGCGGAGCAGTGTACTTTGCTGAACAGTAGACGACGCTTGCTCCAGCCGTGAAAGGGCACAAAATACCGAGGAACACTGTGTTCTTGAATATTATCAGGGACCTCGGACAACAGTCAAGTGGCGAGAGCACAAAGAATCGACAGGTTAATCGGTTCACCGTCTTTTCGTGTGAGAGCTGAAAGGCTTCCTGTTAAGTCACAGATATAAATTAATTGAAATTTAAGTTCGTTGCGAACAATGGCTAAAACCAAGCTTATTGTCATGTGCTAGATGGAAAAGTGACAAAAACTCAGAAACGTCAGAACTTGAAACCGTAACTGTCGCTCTGAACAAGCTTAACAAGTTAGAAGCTGCCTATCAGAGCGACGATCAGTAAGGATACAGTTCACAAGGTTCCTGCCAGCTACTGTGGAACATACGAAAGTTCATTTTTTGCTATTTTGCAGCTGAATCTGGAGTATCGTGAACGCAACGTAGTTCGAGAAAATGATGGAGGAAATGAAACTCTCTTATGTGATATTGCTGATATTTGATCTATGGGCATGTGATGTTTGCAAGAGTGTTCGAAATTAATGAACGCTTAGGTTTCACATGAGTGTCAAGATCATCCACATGCACTAAAATTAAACAAAATTTCAGAATATAGCAATAATTATTTGTTACAACAAAAAAATAACTTCAAAACTGTGTCTACCAATCAGTTTCCAGATGTTTTAATTAAAGTATTAACAATTATGATGAAACGTAATTTATCTTAACATCTCGTGGTTCTAAAATAGTCCTACAAGACTGCAAAGTCATTTTACAATTCATCTGTAGCCTAAAATATCGCAGGCAAGCATTAATCAGCGTGTTCAACTTTTTCTGTACGTTTACCTCTTTTCGTGCTACTTGTTACAGATATTACATTTTCAAAGCTGGATTTCATGTTTGGGCGGTTACAAGCTGCACAGTCATGAACTATGACAAGGTGCTGATTGCATCAGTAGTCTTGTGGGATAGAAGCTGCTATGCAGTCATCCCGGTGAAGCGTGCGGCCTTAGCATATTAAACAACGTCCGCTTGTCTCCCAAGTATGGCCTTGTAAGACTAAAGCCGATTCTCTGTGTTATATTGCCAAGTCCTAGCAGAACATTCACATTTGCCCGTTCTTATTTCCTCCACTTCAGCTTTTTCTTTCAGTTTCCTGCTGCCACTATTCGACGTACAGGAACTATTACAAATGGAACAGCCGTGTCATGGAAAAGCAGCGTAAACTTTTCAGTTCTAATTACTGATTAAAATTTAATATTCAGATAACACATGGAATACATACGCAACAGGAAATGCGCGGCACTATATCAGATGGATCCGCAAAGAAAAAAAGATGCATTAAACACCAAGATTAAAAACCAATGCGGTATTTATTCTTCCAGTGATCACATATGCCTCCGAAATATAGGCGTCACCTAAAAACATAAACTTCAAGAAGATGCAAGTAACTCAGAATAAATTATTGTGTGTTGGTACTGATGCAGTCAGAATAAATTATTGTGTATTAGTGCCGATGCTGTCCGTCATATACCAAAAATGATATACACAGAAAGTTAAATCCGTAAATTTCCTTAAATTATTCATAATTTCTGCACCAATACAGTCTTATCCCCCATCATCCTATCCAAGACATTGGTAACGTACACAAGATCCCAAATACCCCTAGAGATTCTGAGTCATCAGTTGATTATCTAAATTGCTTCGTCCCTAGATCCTATATTAATGCAAGAAAGTAACGTTCAAGATGCAGTGAAACCACTGTTATGTAGCCTCACAACTGAGACACAAGAAATGAGACCTATCCTGTCGCGGGCCTTGAAACTCAACGGGTTTTGAACCCTCCATATTGCTTGGTCAAACTGGTGTCTGAACGATCGTATAGACCGCAGCAACCATAGAATATAAACTGGCCCATAGGCACGCAAGTGTCTCTGTGTCTACTCATAACTACCCAGCTGCAGTCTAAGCAATCATTCATTCGTCTGTTCTGCATGTTATTCGGACTTAGAGGCAGGAATTTCTTGCGTTATAAATGACAAAGAATCACATCACAACATTTTGCTGCAACCACGTATCGAATTGTTAGCTCCAGGAGGGGACAGTGGCGGTCCAGCAGAAATTTTCCAGCGGAATGTCGAAAGTATGACGTCAGTTGTGTGATTAGACTGGAGACTTCTGAAGGAACTGAACTTACTACCTCATTCTCAATTACGGAACATAATCAAAAGAGAACCTAGCATCGGATGTACTGTAGGGAAGGATCTCTACTATAAATGTTGTACAGGGTGGTCGGAAACAGTCTACACGCTTGTAAGGGTGTTGCAGGATAGGTTTTGCCGAAAAATAATAGTTACGAAAAAAAAAATTCGATACGTTGCGACGTTCCCGAGTTAATTAGCGTTGAAGTTATCCAATCAGACCGTCGCGTGCCCAAATTCAAGCTGACCACCAGATAAAATTAGTGTCAGTTGTTCTCATAGCGTAGATGATAGCACACGAGACTGCTCACCCTTAGTCGGCCGCGGTGGCCGAGCGGTTCTAGGCGCTCCAGTTCGGAGCCGCGCTGCTGCTACGGTCGCAGGTTCGAATCCTGCCTCGGGCGTGGGTGTGTGTGATGTCCTTAGGTTAGTTAGGTTTAAGTAGTTCTAAGTTCTAGGGGACTGATGACCGCAGCAGTTGAGTCCCATAGTGCTCAGAGCCATTTGAACCATTTTTTGCTCGCCCTTTGGCTTGGGTTTGATCCTTATTACCGTCCCATGTCCAATTTTTGAACCGCTCTCTTGTTTGGTTTCAGGAAACAAAACGAAGAACACATCTGGCGACACCGTCTATGTCGGGTTGTAACGGTACTACCGACCACCTTAAACGGCAATCGATGCTAACATTATACTTCTGCGAGGAATTTTTAAGTAGTTGTGACCGTGAGATAACGTAATGGAAACAGAACAATCAAACTGAGATTCGTTTCCCAAACACTCCAGCAAAGTATAGCCATCAGTAAACGTTGGGACAGGAACAGACGCTCTCCCAGTACAAAAGTAAGTTGTAACATTACATATTAAAACCGGTTGCCAGCCTAATTAGACATTCTTGTATCAAGCAAAATGATAAAGAGAAGGCAGTGTTAAGGCTAACCTAACGTTCCTTGACAGACACACACTAAACTCTTTCCTTGTATCCGTTCATACTACAACACGGCAACCTAGCCTTGCAGATAAATACGTTACTAATAAGCAAATAGCCAATGAAAGGGCGAACAATAACATATGCCTCTCAACAACACGTACCTTGAACTAGGTACAACAGTTTATAAAGCCAATTACCGACACACATGAAATTAGTAGCAATACTGGACACGGAAAAGCTTATAATGATTCTGGATTTAAAGCAGGAGTCTGCTAATGATTATAATCTATAACTTCATTGCTTAGTTCAGGGTCTCCATGCCTGTGCATTAACCAACTTGCATTAGAATAGATAACGCAGTAAATAGTCCTTTCTTAAACTCGGTTTGAAGCAACTATACAGAATGCAAATCTGACTACACTGGCTCTGAAGGATCCTTTACTTTGCTTCATTTACTAACTGGCCTAGTACATGAGTACCCTTGAACTTTCATGGTCTGAAGAAACATGCTCATTAACAAAACTACACCAGTATGTATGAGAAATGGTAGGTATTGTTATCATTAATTAATAATTAAGTAAAGCACAACAAATGTGCTTTCATAAGCAGTATTTTGACCTAATCATAAATATAACACAACGTTAAATTCAAGTTCAACCACTTCCTCATAATAAACTAGGACATTCGGAATTAAATTCACTAGGATAGGATTCCTATCCAGGTTTGTGATAGGAGATAATGACGGGTGTAAGATAGAGTTTTTAGCAACACCACGATTATTATTAAAATCGACCAAATGTCACAAATACCTAGCCCATTTACAAAGTGCCAAATATAAACAAGTTAGTGGAAGGCTGATGGCACCGGTGGCGCAATTTGCAGTGGCTGTTAACCTGGCGGCGATGCAAGCATATTAATAGTGTTGGTGGTCGCCCTGTTACATATATTCTTGGCGTCGAAATTATGTTTTTATAGGGCCAAAAACAATGCCATGATAATGGTATCACCAAACGCAGCATCCGAGGCCCATAAATGCTGTCCTAAAGCTCTTCTGACCTCAAAAATGTAGGAATATGAGCCACAATTATCCGCCACTGCTAACGAGATGTTAACGACAGCCGGCCGAAGTGGCCGTGCGGTTAAAGGCGCTGCAGTCTGGAACCGCAAGTCCGCTACGGTCTCAGGTTCGAATCCTGCCTCGGGCATGGATGTTTGTGATGTCCTTAGGTTAGTTAGGTTTAACTAGTTCTAAGTTCTAGGGGACTAATGACCTCAGCAGTTGAGTCACATAGTGCTCAGAGCCATTTGAACCATTTTTTTGTTAACGACAGTACTGCTCAGCCCAGACTCCTTACCCGTCACAAAGGACAAAGTGCCACTTCCGCGCCAACCACACCTTTTCCACTCCGCCAGTCTACTTCCGCAACTGCGGGGCTTCCCTACATCTTTTACATTCAACCCTATGTTCCCTAACTATGGACCAAGTCATTTATAGTAAATTACACAACAATCATTCCATTAGTTATTTAAATCCACAAGCATAGTTTAATCAACATCGTTCAAAAGTTTCACATAACTGAAACATCTATACATAGCCAAAGAATTTACATGACAGGTACAACATTATACGTAATCAATACTATAAATTGACACAGAAATATCGATACCGATACAAAATAGGTCGAAAATAGGTGTTACAGAGTCCCTTGAATTTTCGCGCGCAACGGCCTGATTACTAATTTCAATGCTAATTCGGAAACGGCGCAACTTACCGCATTTTTTTCTTGATAGATATTTGTCAGCACAATCTACCTTAAAACACCCTCTCAAGCTTTTCAGATCGTTCCTAACCACCCTGTAATTATTGTTGGCCGTTAAGACTCAACACCATTGAGGATAGAAAGATATTGGAATTTCATTTATAGTCTGTATACTGTCTAGTAAAAAGAACACATGACTACATTTGTAAGTGATTTAGGGCTATACAGAGTGCAAAATTCTGTAAATAGAGCTGGCACCGCTGTGGTAGCTGTATTTCGACTGATCGAGTCGACCTAAGCTTGGATGACAGGCACGGACGCATCAATCCATGGTGCTTTAAATCTGTGTCAAAGTTCCTCAGTCTTAGCTAGCGAGTGACGGTGTGCCAGACTCTCGGAAACTCATGTCCAGACGTTTCTAGTGGGTGAGATACCTGGAGAACGTACTGGCCAGGGCAACAGTTTAACAACCTATCCGAATAGAAGCCAGGACCGCACGGCTAACATATAATGTTGCGTCGTTTTGCTGAAGTATAACATTATGGACAGCACGAAGATAAGGCACGGCCACCAACATTAACACGTCAGAAATGTGACGGCTACGTCCCAAATTACCCGCTCTGCGAACCACTGGAGACTGTATTGTATATCCAATCTCACACCATACCACCAATCTGGGGCTGGGCCCGTATCACGGTGACATATGCAGTCTGGCAACTTTCGTTCTCCCCGGAACCTCTACTCACGGATACCTCCATCATGATACTGTACAGAGAAACGGGTCTCATTGGAAGGACAATGTGGTGCCCCTCCTGCGTTCCATGTAGTTGTTGGGTGGACTACCGTTAGCGCACCTGTGCAATCAGGTCACGGTAAGCCGCAACAATGGTCGCAATCTTACAATCTGTGGTGCTCCAGACGCCGTTGCGCGAATATGGACGTTTTGACTCATTGATTCCATATTCGTATGACAGACTTCGGATGCTGACCAAGACGAGCAGCAATATCGTGAAACGATAAACTGAAATCTCAGTAGGCCAGGGTGCAGCTTCTGTCGAATTCCGCTGTTAGACGTTCCTTCTTGTGACCTTCTCACAAAGTAAAATAAAAAAGTAAAATAAAGTGAAATAAAATTCGGTTTCGATATCTGAATCAGAAAATCGCCGAATAGTAAGGCCATAGAGCCATTGGTGCATATTTCTAGCATCCGCCACTAGTCAGCGCTGCAGTCATCGAAAAATGGCTGTGGCGGGAAGTTTAAGAATATAAGATTGTGTTGATGGGAAATTTATTAATCCAAGACGACAGTCGCAGGGGATTTAAAAATGGAAGATGTCGTTGGCTAGAAATTAAAAAAAAAATACAAGATGAAAATTCCTGGCAAATTAAAACTGTGTGCCCGACCGAGACTCGAACTCGGGACCTTTGCCTTTCGCGGGCAAGTGCTCGCAGGAGAGCTTCTGTAAAATTTGGAAGGTGGGAGACGAGATACTGGCAGAAGTAAAGCTGTGAGTACCGGGCGTGAGTCGTGCTTCGGTAGCTCAGATAGTAGAGCACTTGCCAGCGAAAGCAAAGGTCCCGAGTTCGAGTCTCGGTCGGGCACACAGTTTTAATCTGCCAGGAAGTTTCATATTAGCGCACACTCCGCTGCAGAGTGAATATCTCATTCTGGAAAATACAAGATGATGGTGCAGAAAATTAAAAAATCAAAGGTGGTGGAATTGGCCCGTTTACGTTTCGCAGGCCTACTGATACTGCAATCCATTATGGCGACAAAGTCGATGATATTGCCAGTACTATGGTGTTTGCAAGTTGGAAAAAATGTTAGCTTCGCCTAAATTGTGTATATTGGTGCCATGTTCAAAACTATGTGAGTGATATAAATTTTTAGCATTTTTTGCGCCATATTCGAAGGTATTTACAAACGAAGTTACTTAAAGGGTGTAAATCGCAGTGCGCAGTGTTTCTATGTTTAAAATACATAAGCTTTATCGTCAGCAGAACTCACCCACTCACCTATTCCACCAACGCATACACACCGCCCCCCCCCCCCCCCCCCCACACACACACACACACAAACACTGCAAACCGTTGTTTCACCTCTCTCTCTCTCTCTCTGTAGTGTTTACTTGAATGAATAGGTGGGGGCAGGGGGGCAAACAATCAAACAGGAAGTAATCCAGACATAAATTTTATTATAAAAATTATTACATTCCGGAGAAAAGTTAGATGCACACTTGGTTGACTGTGCACAGATTAAGCCAAACAACACTATCACAGCCGGTTGATGTGGCCGAGTGGTTCTAGGCGCTTCAGTCTGGAACCCCGCGACCACTACGATCGCAGGTTCGAATCCTGCCTCGGGCATGGATGTATGTGATGTCCTTAGGTTAGTTAGGTTTAAGTAGTTCTAAGTTCTAGGGATCTGATGACCTCAGATGTTAAGTCCCATAGTGCTCAGAGCCATTTGAACCATTTGAACACTGTCGCACTTAGTAGCAAGAATGAGTACAGAAAATTTATCCAAGTTTAGCAAAAAGCTAAAGCTTCTTTTACAATATATGCCGATACAGAACGCGTGCTGTAATCAGGTCCTACTTACAGTCATGATAATATCTCTAGTTGGAGTACATTTACGTACATGATTCCACAGAACATATTGCATACAGTGTAGCTATGATGAAGGATGTTACTCAGAGTTTAAATTATACAATGCTATGACATGTTTCAGACATAAACTAAATCACATTTTTCATTTTTTCATACATATACAATAAAATCAGTCATTGTCATATTTCAGGTGATAGTGACCGCCTCAACGCAAAGATACTCAAATCAGTCATCATCTTTATTTTCTAGTTGACAGTCACCTCAAGCTAAGATTTTCATTTAATCTGGGAGTATAAATCATTTATCATCTTATTCCGACAAACTTAGTTTGTGCTGTTTAACAGTAGAAAATGAGTGACACTTCGATTGAATTACATGATGTACGCTTGTTTTAACTTCAGAATTCAGCACTCGTAATAATCATTGTTTAACTCCATTACAGAAAACTGTTTCACGCCCTTTGTTCTGAGTATTACACATCCTGACTGGATCTCAAATGCATACATTTTAGCATGTAGACTGATAAATTCGTTAATAGGTTCACTATTCATTTCGTCTTTCATTAACCCCACGCCGTATATATTTACCGGCAGAACATTTTATCTGTTATTTCCAAGGAAGCCTAGAGTATCAAATCATGTATGGACATCAACTTTAATATGATGAATTAAGCTATTGGTGTCCGTGTAACAGTTGTACGTGCTTCGCTGGAAACTTGTTTGGTATCTATCCACAATAAAAGTCTATTAGAAGGTTCTGTGAAATAGCCAGAATAGCCATTCCTACTGCTATTAGTTTGTCAAACACTACATCAGGCCTGTTTAATTCAGTATCAGCTAAATTTTCTTTAAAAATAACAATCCCTTGAAAATAAGTTTTGCAGTCAACGCAGCAGCTCCATGCCTACCTTCCCTATATATCACTTGTTTCATGTCTCGTTTGTCACATATTTTCCATTGTTTTACCAAACACAGTATTATTAATCAGCTTGAAAATGTTTTTCTCATTATCATTGCTTTCAGTCATGTGTTTCTGTGTATTAATCTCAATGTATGGTTTCATCCAGTATGCTTGTGTAAACGATAAAATTCTAAGGACCCACTTTATAATGGGAACATTATTTTTATTTTCCGTAGTGAATAACATAATGTTTCTTATGATATAAAGTCGAAATTAATTTCTTTGGCTTGTTACTATCACATAGTGGTGCCATTTTTGGGACATGAGGGCGATCTGTATGAAAGTCGTGAATACTCTCAGACGTTTGAGATCTACCTATAAAAACTAACCTGTGTCAGAATCGTCGGATATGTTTTCCATATCAGACGTTTCAACACTCTTTGTAGAAAGCCATACAAAACCGGGCACTGTAAGATTTTGTAACATTGCCGAGCTGTAAAGGCTATTCACTTCAAGCTATATAAGATTCGTCAGTTGTGTCAACATAACTAGCCATGAACCTGTCATGTCTGCATCAACCTGTTGTGCCTGCATGTACAATGAACAATACCACATCTAACACCCCTTTCTATAAGCTGGAAGTCTTCAGTGTCGGTAATAAGTTACAGTTCTACTTTAGTAATTTTCGATAGAGTACCCCAAGCCAACCCAGGTGAAATAATGTACTGCGCAAGACCCACTTCATATATTTTAAGATGTATACCACCAACGTTTTCGAACTCATCAACAAGCAGCAGTACGTCAATTTGAAAATATAAATCAGAATACTCTCCTAGCGTGTTACTCTTGAATAAATTCCGTACATTGCAGTATCTTTGGTATTTGCCTTCTGTTACCATTCCGTCAGTTAATAAAATTTTAAACTTCACAACTAGAGGTAACCTATTTTCCAGTATAAACGATTTATTACTCTTATATTCATACAGAAAAATGACCTTATAATTGACTAAATTATACTCGTAATTGTCAGAAAAACACGTCTTCACCACCTTTCATTAGTCTAATTTCAAATATGATGCACATTTTTCGAGGGATCATGTCAAAAACTTAAAAAACATCCTTAAGTCGTAAATTTTATATTACATCTCTTGTCTTGAGGTATTGTTGTAATATTCTTGGTAATGATTTATATTTCTCCAGATATTCGTCTTCAGCATCTCACTGCGCTGAATCGAGGGTTGCTAACGTAATGTCTGTCCCCGAACAGATTTTTTTCAGTCAACTAAGCATCTCAAGATGATTTTACGTCTGCATGAGTTAGTTCTCCGTACTGTACAGATGTGCACTCCAGGAAGATTTTACTGTTCTGTGAAGGGGAATGATGTGGAATAAACAGGTATTATAAGTCTTCTGCCTGTTAGTATATGGGAAGATGGATATTGGTCGTGCATATTTCTTTATTGAAATCACTGTTAGTTATGGTTGTCGGTGTTGTTGTTGTCGATGTCATTGTTATGCTCTTCAGTCCGAAGACGGGTTTGATGCAGCTCTCCAAGCTACTCTATCGTATGCAAGTTTCTTCACCTCTGAAGAACTATTGCAACCTATATCTAGATGATTACCCTGCAATTCACAGTGAAGTGCTTGGCAGAACGTTCATCGAAGCACCTTTAAGCTGCTTTTTTTACCGCTCCACTCTAGAACAGCATGCGGAAAAAACAAACACTTAAATCTTTCCGTGCGACCTCTGGTCTCGAGATTTTATTGTGATGATCATTTCTCCCGATGTAGGTGGGCGCTAACAAAATATTTTCACACTCTGAAGAGAAAGTTGTTGATCCAGATTTCACGGGAAGGTCCTGCTGCAGCATCCATTTGAATGTGCATACTGTCTTTATCTATTGGCCTCCTTCTACAATACCAAACTGATGAACCCCCGATGTCAGTCATCTTTTGCCAAAAGTTTCTTTCCTTCTTAAATCTATTCCGTACGCCCTCATCAGTTATGTGATATACCCATCTAATCTTTAGCATTCTTCTATAGCACCAAATTTCAAAATCTTCTATTGTCTGCTGAGGATTCTTCCGGTTTTTATGGCCGTGGTCCATGAAACTCTTCTATCCCTGACGTTTCGTCCAAGGCTGCGTTGGACATCTTTGGAGGTACGCCTGGTTCTGCTGCGTCTTGCCGACTGACGAGTCGGACGCCGAAGAGCGGCCTAAATACCGTGGAAAGTTGGTGTGGCCTGGATTTCACGTGATAGCAGAGATAGACCTTGTCAATGATAAAATATAGCTATCGATCATAGTACGTCAAAGATAAAAACTTCTCATCGATTCTGTAGCGCCACTGTCCATATTTCGCTGAGTTTCATGACTTTTTCTTTTCTGTTAAAATTATCCCCATGTTTATATATTTCGATGGTTTCTCTATATAGCCGTGGATAGTAGTTCGACATAGTACATAAAACTTCAGTTTCCGAAAATTTCACTACGTGATCACCTGACTGAAGAACATGTTCCGCCACGGCTGATTTGTCTGTTTTCCATAGTCGGCAAAGACTTTTATGTTCCTTCAACCGTGTATTCACACTTCTCTTTGTAGTTCCAATGTAGACCTTACCACATGTACACGGAAGCTTGTATACACCACTCGCAGACAGAGAGAGACGTTTATCCTTGACGGAACGAAGTGCTTGGCCTAATTTCTTAGTTGGTCTAAAAATCGGTCGAACGTCATGTTTCCTTAAAATTTTGCCGATTTGATCCGTTACTTTTTTGATGAAGGGTGGAGAAACCGTGTTTTTTCATCGCTGTGTCCTGTCGTTGTCCTTAGGCCTCCTGTTATTCGGTCGCAAAACTCTATTTATTTCCTTACTGGAGTACCCATTCTTCTCAGAAGCCTACTTTACATGTTTTAACTCGACTTCCAGGTATACCGGCGTACAAATTCTGTTAGCTCTGTCCTCTAGACTTTTAATTGCACCTTTATACTCTTCTTGCCGTGGACTGCGTACCGTGGACGTTTCACTTCCATACAAGACTAATCTCCAAATTACTTTTGACTTAAGATCACGTATTTGTAATATTTCGTTTTCTGTTCTGTTCTTTTGCTAGTGAATGATCTCACAGTGGATGAGAACGTTAGTAATAGCACATGTTATGAGAATAAGAAGATCCCAAACATTCAAGGTAAGTTCATTTTTATTGAAATACTGGAGGGTTGGAACTTTAATAGTGGCAACTATTTATTTACAGCTCTTACAAAATAGATAAATGTTTCAAAGTTTTACTGACATTCAGAGTAGTCACCAGTATTGTGTATAACCAGTTGCCAGCGATGTGAAGTCGTAGAATACTCTTAGCAGTGCCAGTTGTGTTGACAGTTCGGGCGACGCGGTCTGTTGCCCTACGAATTTGTAGCAGTTCTGAAGCGAATGCCGTGAAGTGTTTCCTTCAGTTTAGAAATCGATTGAACTCATGAGGGCTTAAGTCAGGGCAGTGCAGTAGGTGGTAAAGCACTTTGCAGCCCCATCAGTCAAACAAATCAGTAACTGCTTGCACTTACGTGCTTGAGCATTGTCCTGCAAAATGATGGTAAGGTCCTGCAGAAAGTGTCATCGTTTCTGTGTCTAAGCTGGTCGTAGGTTTTGTTCCAAAAATGAAAAGCATAAGACAGAAGTGGTGACACTTTCTGCAGTACCTTACCATCGTTTTGCAGGACAATGCTCTAGCACTTACAGTGCAATCTGTTACTGATTTGTTTGACTGATGGGGCTGCTAAGTGCTGTACCACCTACTGCTCTGCCCTGACTTAAGGCCTCGTGAGTTCAACTCGATCTCTAAACTGAAGGAAACACTTCACGGCATTCGCTTCAGAGCTGCTACAAATTCGTTGGGCAATAGACCGCGACACTCTGTCAACACAACTGGCACTGCCAAGAGTATCTTATGACTTCCACATTGCAGGAAACGGGTTATACACGATGCTTGTGACTACTTTGAAGATCAGTAAAACATTGAAACACGTATCTAAGAGGGCTGTCCAGAACGTAAGTTCCGATCGGTCGCGAATGGAAACCACAGGGAAAACCAGAAGCGTTTTGTTTGCAACAGTTAGGTACACCTTCCACCTACTTCTCTCCATAGTCGCCGCTCCAACTTCAAGTTTTGTCATAGTGTTGTATCAACTTTCCAATATCCTCGTCATAGAAAGCAGCCACCTGTGCTTTCGGCCAGTTATCTGCACTGGTCTGCATCTCGTTGTCTGTGGAAAAATTTTGCCTTCATAGCCAGCGGTTCTTGTGAACAGAGATGAGACTCAGGGGGAGCCAATTACGGACTGTATTGTGTGTGATCAAACACTTCTCATCGGAAACGCTGCAGGAGCGTCTTCATTGCCCCTGCAGTGTGTGGGCGAGAATTGGCATGAAGAAGGAACTGCTCGACAGTTGTGTTATGTGGGCTGCATGACACAGGCGAAATCTCTAACCAGGCCCTGATACTTGGCGGGAGACGCTATTCCCTACGCATCTTTACGTGCTCACTGTTCACTCAAAACTGAAAAGAGCGACGCGACACGATCGACGGGAATACCAGAGACACTGCCCAACACATTTGTGCAAAGCTTTACCTGATTTTCCCAGTGGTTTCCATTTCGCGACCGATCGGAACTTACTTTCTGGACAACCCTCGTATTTTGTTCGAGCTGTTAATAAATAGTTGCCACTATTAAAGCACAACCCTCGTATTAGAGTCCACAGATTGTAGTAATTAAGATCATGATTAGAAAATGCATTATCTTATGATTTCTTCTTTCTTTAACAGTTATTAATCTTGCTGAAGAAGAGGACGATGGTGTTGAATTTACTGAAGAACTTATGAGATGAGTAATGAAACAGCGCGCAGTTCATTAGACTGCATAAAAATTATGAGCAATCAGCAACTGATCACTGCTATTTCCGATTTGAGAAGTAATCTGGTTTATAAAAAATCTATATCTAGAGTAATTTTGTTTGATATTCCCCTCTCATTCCCTCTGTAATATTTTTATATTGTTTGTGCTTCATTCAAGTAAGCATTGCAGAGAGAGAGAAAGATTAAAGCTGATGCTGAGGCCGCAGATGTGTTTAGAAAAATGTACACATGCAGTAATAGGACTCCAAATCACTTACAGACTTAGATAAGAAATTTTACAATACTCATTTCAAGAAGCAAACAGAAGACTGACCACAACTCATCATTTTCCACCTTGAAAGATTCAGTCGTGGAGTGATTCAACAGAACTGTTAAAAGAAAACTGGTTAAACATTTCACAGATAATAGTTCTTTTAAATGGATTGAAATGGTGCAAGTTGTAGTCAGTCAATAGAGTCACACAAAACATAGAACAGTTAATATGAGAAATGTTGATGTGAAAGATAAAAGCTTTTTGTCTGCTGTGTATAATAAAATCAAGATGGTACAACAACGAAAAGTTTAATTCAAAGTCAGTTTGTTAGACTTAGTAGACAGGACAGTTTTCGAGAAAGACTTCATCCCAAACTGTTCTACTTAGATATTCAAAATTCGATCAGTGAAGAAGACAGCTCAAGCATGTGTCTGCTGGAAGACTACATTTTGTGACCTGTAGTGGGAGGTGTCTACGGCACAGAACTACAAAAAAAAAAAAAAAAAAAAAAAAAAAAAAAAAAAAAAAAAAAAAAAAAAAAAAACCAAATATACTGTGGCTGAGTTTTGGTAAAACACACAATTCTTGGATTACTTAGTAAGAGAGAAAAAGAGAGAGACAGTGTATGTGTGTGTACTAGCTTCCCTTTCTGCAGGCAAGGCAACAGTTTCCAGTGAGATATGTGTCTTATCTTGTGTCACGTCTCTAGCTGGGCATTTGATGAAATACTCTGTTGCTGACTTCGCAATGTGTTTTGCTGTAGACCGAAGTCTTGCACAGAAGCTACCCCTCTGTCTCCATCTCCAGCTTTTGAACCTTACTCAAGAGCATAATATGTTTCTCAGCAGTAGGTGTGTGTTTTGCTGATGACGAAGCTTGCGTATTTTAGATGTGGAAATACTGTAACGTACTCCCTCTACGTGCTTTGTTTTTTGATAAATAAATTTGAACATGGTACAATGAATTCAGATTCATACGTTTTTGAACATGTCGCAAAACTCAGATTGTTCGGTTACTTTTGAACATAGTTAAAAATTTAGATTGTTTGTATACTTTTTAACAGGACACAAAATTCAGGTATGTGTGCGCGTGCGGGCGCAAGTGTCTGCTGCTGACGACGAAGCTTATAATGGCAGCTCTGAGAACTAAACTGTGACTGGCTGTTTCGTTTTAATGGCCTGTAAATTACTGGGATGTAACTGGCTGTTTCGTTTTAGTAGCTGCCACTATTCTAAGAAATGAGGTGTGGCTTCTTGGCCAGTGAATGACGTCGTAGGTAAGGGGGCGTGCATTGTCACGTGATGATGATGATGGTGACCTGATAGATGAGATGTGTGTGGGTTGTGAAGTCATCCGTTTACCCCTGCCTTTGTATGACCTTCAGCTGGCGGTTGAAGGTCATAGTGCGCCAACGAGTTGGTAGCTATTACTCCACTGTATAACTTTTCCCTTGTATACAGAGCATAGGTTGCGTTACTATTACCTCCTCTGTGCAACTGCGCTAAGTGGCAGTCGCATACTTATCCCATCATGTGGTACACTTCATGCCAATTTGCTATTCGTTGGGCACTACTTTCATAGTGATGCATTTTTATGGCCAGAGACCTGATAAGTAACGACGGTAGCTGCGAGGATGTCGCATTTGCGTGAAGGGAGTTGGTCTCATCGAATAACTGTTGCAGGATGCAAGATCTACAGCTTACGAGCGCTAGGAGCGAATACTTTCAAATGAGCCTCAGAACGAAGTGAATGCTCTTAAATAGACGAAATGACACAATATCAATATAATATGTTAAACTAGACCCATAACCATCCATCCAGAGCAGTTTTAATATGGAAAGATAACATAAATTTAATGGTAGAAACCGATAATGCCAGTCTGATTCAATCAAAAATCCCTAAGGAACTGGATGTACTTTAGCTCTTAACACTCCAGCAATAAGGAGTAACGACAACGTTTATCTTATGATCAAAATACCGAAGGTGGATGAGCTATAGCGGTATGGAACTTTGGTGAAATTACTCTGGATACCAGGTAACCATGCATGGCATTCAGAAAAATCGCTGTAGTAAAATAAAAAATAAATAAAAAAAAATAAAGTATAAGTTTTCTCTCACCACTGAAACTTTCCCAGTCACCACTACAGGACGGATGTTCGCCACCACAGGAAGGATGTTGGATATCCCCCAACTAGTTCGAACGACTCAGCATTAAAAAGTGATATAAATCATCTGTTATTTTTGTGTGACTGGCGCCACGTCAACAAGTATTGTCGAATCACGCCAGGAAATAACTATGCAGAAGACACTAAGTTAGTTGAAACGCCAATTTCCTACAGCCCCTGCTCTCTCATCATAAAATACAAGTTGTGGAATCATCATAGAGTTTTTAAGAGATTGTAACCTGCTCATGTAGCTGAGTCAGCGAGTACAGATAACAGCGCATCTCGTACCACCTAAAGGAGAGGATTAGGTCGGTCATCGAATTATTGTGCTTAGAATGCAAACAACAACTCGACTGAATACCTGGAAGCTCATCAGTGTAGTGAGGGATCATGGATGTACAGCGCAGTGGACGTCACACATGGATGGCAGGCTCTAAAGTGAGTAGACTGGTTTTGTGTAGGCTGGCATAATGACTATAGCTGCCAGGATCCAGCTGCATGAGTCACTACATTCCAGTATGGTCCATTGATATGTTTGACGATCTCTCCTTTCTGAAGGCTTTTGGAAAGAGGAAGGTTGGGATCTGCTGGAATCTTTACTCAGTGCGATGGGCTGCAGTCCGGTATTCAGTGACAATGTGGCCCGTCTAATGAGCTACACTATGAACCGACAAACCAACATCGCCACTGGTGACAAAATCACCCTGACCAGACTTGTTTTGGTTGATTGTATTCAGTCTAATCTGGCAATATGGCAATTTACCGACTGTCGAACTTCGAAACATGGATAGTTCTGCCTCTCCAGCTGCATGTACGCTCATTCTGTGCTTTGTAAACTATCAATGGGTGCAATTTGTGTCAGCCATTAGAAAAACGCAACTGCTACCCTTCTCTGTGCATCTACATTTCTCAACTGATGTGATGTGTGATTGGTTGCTTCTGAACAGCGATTCCAGTTAGCACATCGATTTTTCAGATTAATACCCTTTCCTTACAGTCTGTCAATATTGTACCTCAAATTTCGGTGTTTTTTCGTAGTTTCATTGCCGTGGGTAGACAGTAAAGGAAGATAGTTTTTAATGTCCCATCGATGACGAGGTTACTAAAACACGAACTCGGTTTGGGGAATGGCGAAGAAGGAAATGTGTCGTATCCTTTCGAAGGAAAAAAATGGTTCAGATGGCTCTGAGCGCTATGGGACTTAACATCTGAGGTCATCAGTCCCCTAGAACTTAGAACTACTTAAACCTAACTAATCTAAGGACATCACACAGATCCATGTCCGAGGCAGGATTCGAACCTGCGACCGTAGCGGCCGCCCGGTTCCAGACTGAAGCGCCTAGAACCGCTCGGCCACACCGGCCGGCTTTTCGAAGGAACCATCCTAGCATTCGCCTTAAGCAAATTAGGGAAATTACGGAAAATCTAATTCTGAGTGGCTGGAAGGAAAGTAAAACCAACTAAAAATCGGAAATCTAACAATACAGAAGACGTACCTCGGTGTCAACATCAACCAACAAAACCTTATAGAACAAGAGACAGTAACAAGAATTCAAGCCAGGGAAGATGTCTTGGAGCTATGCACAACATCATAAGATGGAAGTTACTATCCAGGCAGGCAAAAATAAGAATGTATCAGACCATCATCAAGCCAATAGTGTGCTATGCAAGTGAGACATGGACCCTGACAAAGGAAACAGAGAAAAAACTCATCACTTTTGAAAATAAAATACTGAGAAAAATGTATGGATCAATGAAAGAAAATGAACAGTGGAGAATAAGGAAAAACAGAGAAATCAGACAATTATACACACTGCCTGACGTCGTACCGAGTGTGAAAATTAAGAGACTAAGGTGGTTCAGACATGTGAGGAGAAGAGGGAAGTACTCGGTAATAAAGGTTGTAATGGACGGAGAAGCTGAAGGAAAGAGACCTCTGGGACGTCCGAGAATGAGATGGAAGGATAATACCATGGGAGGCATGCAGATACTGGGTCTAAAAAATGGTGCAAGTGGCTCTAAGCACTATGGGACTTAACATCTGAGGTCACCAGTCCCCTAGAACTTAGAACTACTTAAACCTAACTAACCTAAGAACACCACACACATCCATGCCCGAGGCGGGATTCGAACCTGCAACCGTAGCGTTCGCCCGGTTCCAGACTGAAGCGCCTAGAACCGCTCGGCCACTTCGGCCACAGATAATGGGTCTGGGAGATGAAGATGCAGATGATAGGAAAGTGTGGAAGGCTGGACTGAGTGAGGCCAAGGACCGGCTGCGGTTTGTGTGGCCAGTATAAGTAAGTAAGTAAGTAAGTAAGTAAGTGGACGGATATTTGAACTCTCGTCCTCGCGAAACTGAGTCCTGTATCTTACAAACGGGCCACCTCGCTCTTTTGCTATGGATAGTTAGCAAAGAAATCTATGCTTATTGGATGTACAAGTAGAAAGCGAGAACCAGTTTGGAGAGAAAGAGAAGAAATGCTGGAAGGTCTCTGTGAAATATCACGCGTAGGGAAATACGACAGTAGCACAATTAGAAGATTCGAAGACAATCGGTACTTCAATCTGAGTCTCATATGACATGGGCAAATATATTCGATAGAGGTCAAATGATAACCGTCAGACTAAACAAAAGCTCCAAGATACTTAGGGTAGCATTTAAAGTTTGTAAGACTGTGCCAGTACCACTAAATTTGAGCCGAAGCGCCATATTTAGGACTCTCATATACATGCGACAACACGTCTTCAGATTTTATGGTGCTTCTAAACTACCAACAGTGATACACAGAACCTGAGATGATGAAGATTTCACAATTTTATGATCAAAATTATCCGAACACCTACGTATTAGCGGACTTGAACATGGAATGTGTGCACTCTTCGCCTTTATGACCGTTGGAACTCTGCTGGGGACACTTTCAGTGAGATGTCTGAGAATCTGTGGAGGAACGGCAGCCCAATCTTCCTCAAGAGCCGAAACCAGAGAAGGTAGTGATGTGGACGCTGGGTTATGGAGCGAAGTCGTCGTTGTAAGTCGTTCCAAAGGTGTTACATTGGCTTGAAGTCGGGAGTCTGGGCAGGCCAGTCCATTTCAGGAATGTTATTCACAAACTATTGCCTCATACGTGCTGCTTTATGAAGAGGTACATTGTCATACTGACACAAACAACAATCGAGTCAGAACTATTCTCCTACTGTACGAAATGATGTAAAATGTGTTTATATCCTTCCGGATTTAGCATTTTCTTAAACGCAGTAAGGGTACCACACCCTAACCGCGAACAATACCCCGTAGCGTAACGCCGCCACCTCCATACTTCAGTGTTGGCACTACACATGATGGCTGGTAACGTTCTCCAGGCATTCGCCAAACCCAAACCCTGCCATCGAGCTGTCACAGGGAAAAACGTGATTTATAACTCCAGATCACTTGTTCCCGTCATCCACGCCAGCGGCGCCGCTCTTTAGACCACCTCAAGCGTCGCTTAACATTGATACAGAAATGTGTGGCTTATGAGGATCTGATCGACCATTATCACCCTTTCTTTTTAACTCCCTACGGAGTCATTGTGCTAGCTAGATTGTTGGCAACACTTCGGAACGCATGAACTATTCCTTTCGCTGATATCACGAGATTTTTTAGAATCACCCTTTTCTATACTTCAGGAACCCTCTCCATCAGTATACGAGGTCTGCTTGGTCTTGGTTTGGCTATGGTTTATCCTTCCTTCGTGTTTCCACTTCACAATCATACAACCGCGGTATGCGATATTTCCGAAAGGGGCAAAAACTTGATAACTGCGCCCCCCCCCCCCCCCCCTGAACGTTTGAGATAGGACATCAAAAATTTAAAAAAAATCGATTTTTCAAAAATATATTGATTTTGTAGCGCACATGTTTCTGAAAGGTTTGATATACATGGTGATTATAATTAAAGTTAAACTTTCAAACCACTGTAGAAATAACACCACTGATGAGAATGACGTCAAATTGCAACGGAATAGTCGTCCGCTGTGGCCGAGCGGTTCTAGGCGCTTCAGTCTGGAACCGCGCCACCGCTACGGTCGCAGGTTCGAATCCTGCCTTGGGCATGGATGTGTGTGATGTCCTTAGGTTAGTTGGGTTTAAGTAGTTCTAAGTTTTATGGGACTGATGACCTCAGATGTTTAAGTCCCATAGTGCTCAGAGCCATTTGAACCATTTTCTCAACGGAATATTATCGGAGAAGGGGGAAAACGCAAGGCAGAAGAAAAATAACTAGTTACATAATTTAGCAATAGATGGCGCTGTAAGCATCACAATTTAATAGTGGTCGACTACAAATGACAAATGAATCATACAGCAACGCCTAAGGTATACGTCTGATGTTAAACAAACTGTAGTACTCAGTGTGCATGGGTGCACAGGTGTGATACTGTTAGTTACGTAAGCCCATCCACCACGGCAAGGTCATATCACATCGGATGGGAAAAATCGGTTCTTAATTGTCCTGAGACCAAAAACCGCATAAAAATCTTAATTCACATCGGTTTTTAATTGTCCTGAGGCCAAAAGCCGCATAAAAAGTATCAATCAAAATCGAATCGCATTATTAATTTCCGTGTGACTGGTGCAAAACATGCTCAATATGCTGTCCACCGTTTTCTACAACAAGTTGAAATCGAGAAATAGCATGTTCCACAACTGATCGAAGTGTTTCCGTGGTCACGTTGAGAATGTGTTGCGCAATACGTGCCTTCAATGCAACTGAGTTTGCAATCGGAACACTGAACATAACATCTTTCAGATAGCCCCACAGTCACACGGGTTTCGATCAGGTGATCGGGACGGCCAGGCTGTAGGGAAATGGCGGCTGATAATTGTAGCATTTCCGAAATGGCTCTTCAGCAACTGCTTAACTGGATTTGCAATGTGTGAAGGTGCACCACCTTGCATAAAAATGATCCCATCCACACATCCACGCTGTTGGAGAGCTCGAATGACGAAGATGCGCAAAAGACACTAATAGCGCTTACCAGTGACGGTGAAGGTAAAAGGACCGGAAGCACCTGTTTCTTCGAAAGAATATGGCCCTACGAAAAATCACGCCGTAAACCCGCACCACACAGTGACCTTTTCAGGATGAAGTGGCACTGGTTGATTTGCGTGTGGATTTTCCGTTGCCCATATTAGACAATTCAGTGTATTGACACATCCTGTCAGATGGAAGTGGGCTTCGTCTGTCCACAACATCTTCCACTGCAAATCATTGTCCACTTCTATGCGAGCAAGAAATTCTGAAGCAAGTGTCTCTCTTGCTGGCAGGTCAACAGGAAGCAACTCGTACACATGCGTAATTTTGAATGGATTGCAAGGAGGGTGTTTCGTAGGATTTTACGCACCGTGCTCTCGGGTATGTCCCTACACGTTTGCACACCACCACTCGTCTCCTCCTGCATTACTGTGGCCACTGCTTCCACTGACGTCGAATCAATTCATTTCCTCCCTCTACCAGGTTCACCAAAAGAATTTCCGAATCATTTTCCCCAGACCCACGGCAGTCATCGGACCAACGCCTTTTTTCAAACCCTTCAGTGTCCGGAACTTCTGCAGAGCGACGTGTGCACAGTCATCATTCTTGTAATGCAGCTTTGCAAGCAGAGCGCGATCCTGCATTGAGACAGTCACGGCGAACTTCGCAGACGCGAAAGGAGAAAAAACCGTGTACCTCGCGTGTTTATAGCAACTTCCATAGGTCGTGCGCTTGACAGGTGTTTTCATTTACGATTCCGACACATACAGTGCCATCTACTGATCAATTTTCATACTATTTTTTTTCTTATGTCATACATTTGCCCCCTTCTCCGATAATATTCCGTTGCAATTTGACGTCATTCTGACCAGTGGTGTTATTTCTACAGCGTTTTGGAAGTTTAACTTTAAATATAGTTACCCTGTATAAAACATATATGTTCGAGGAAATGTAAGACATGTTATTTCATCTTAAGTGTGCCCAAGTGAAGTGCCACGCCTCTTCAATCAGCATTCTTCTGTCGCACGTCACTGTATTTCGGACTGTAGAATTCAGACGTGCGTATTTTGTAATGAAAGCCATCAATCATATATTCTGGGTGGCATTATTTGTAACTCTTCAGAAAATTTGTGCTCTTTATTGACTATTGGCTAACAACTTTCACTTTTGTGTGACATAAAATGAAATATAGGAAACAAGAACCAGTAAACTCAAGAGACAAGGAAGACAGTACCCATTTCTTCAATCCTTAGGTCCCAGCCTTTTTTTTCTCCATATTGCTACAGCTTTACACGGCATGCTTCCCTTCCTGCGAAAGAATCTACTACCTCATCGAAGTTCGTCAAACGTTTTGCTGCTTGAAAAGTCAAAATGTCGTTGTCTAATACTGAGAAAGCTGTTGAGACGAGTAGTACCCAAGACTGGAATGGCTTCTCGATTTGATTACGTCTATTTTGTCACTGTCTGCTAGATAAAACGAAATAGGCCTCTCTAAAAGTGCAGCAGTTGTAGCACACGCCAAATAAGCGAGACTGTTTTGGTACATATAGTCATTTTTATCTACCTCATTTACATAAATAATACGACAGAATATAGTTCGTGATGTACCAATATCAAATGCCGATTAGCCCTATTACAAGCAATAAGTTTTATGTTAGGAAATAGTTTCACATTTCATTCATACGCTCCAGTTTCTCAATCATGAGGTAGAAAAGTTGTAGTAGTACGAAATTTGTATATAAATTTGGAATCGTCATATTTTTCCATATAATTTGTGTGATGTCACCGTTTCTTCTCCTCCCTAGTTCCAACAATCTTCCCATCACTAATTCTGTAACTACTCCTGCCATTGTCAAAACTTATTGCCCGGTTAACTTCACTAACCCTGCCAGAGTCAGCGGTTTAGTTACCCCACGTTTATTCTCCTGATAGGCGTTATTATCTGTTCGTACAACGCGTTTTCCGCTCTTTTCCGAGAACAGAACTTAAGCGGCTGCTAACCAGGGACTGAGCAACTGCCCTTTAGTAGTGTAACGACCTGGCAAAAATTTTCTGCACTCATGTAATCTGAATCTATGGATTTCACTAATAATTATAATAACGCTGTTCATTCGCACATTCTGTCAACCGCATAAACAAACAGCGACTGGCATTCACTCATTTATTCGGCTTAGCTCGTATAGCCCCGTCCCCTTTTGTCTTTTTTTATTTCTAGATACGATGGAGATTTGCCTGGCAGAGACATTACGTACACTATGCACGCATTCAAAAATTATCTTATGGTTCGTTGAGAAATCAACTTGAGAATGTGGTCAGAAATGTTCAGGAACCAACAGAGATGCGTTTCAAAATAATATGAATAATCAATAGATGCTAGGCGCTTTGTGAAACAAGGTTTTCTTTTCTTCAAGAATATGGATATGGCGCCCCCATGAAATTGCCGCCCGGGGCAGATATCCTGGTTTTTCCCCCCTACACCCCCCCTCTCCCCCCCCCCCCCCCCCAGATTCGGGCCAGCAATCACATCACTAACAATGGAATTGGGCACCTTTAGAAGAGTTGAAATCTTCTTGATGAATTTGTTACTCAGGTGACATTTAATGATTTGTCCACGTGCGAAGTCACCGAGGTCTTCTGACCGAAATATTCTACTGTTACTGCCTGTCTACAGACAACACAATACTCTCGCCTACTTTTACACTGGTGGGTCCGGCTCTAGTGGCATATAGTGATTAATTCCGCATTACATAGGGGTGTCAGGGTTCTTTTAATCAGATAATGTGTACATTGCCTGACAAAAAAGTGAAGCAACTAGAAGTCGTGGTAGAATGTCAGTGTAGCTTCGTATACGACCACATCAGTGACGGGTATGTAAATGATTAGTGTTGCAGTTCTTTGTGACATGCAGAACTATCAGC
Source organism: Schistocerca piceifrons (assembly GCF_021461385.2). Classification (NCBI taxonomy): domain Eukaryota; kingdom Metazoa; phylum Arthropoda; class Insecta; order Orthoptera; family Acrididae; genus Schistocerca; species Schistocerca piceifrons. The sequence goes on from NC_060149.1 coordinate 143,225,837, forward strand.
AGAGTGCGTTAGTGTCGTTCGTGTTTAGTGTAGTTACCAGACCTGGTAGGGTATATAAGAGGCATGAACAGCATCAGATATGTAGTGATCACTGTGAAGGAGATGCGGTGTATTCCTCCGAGACAGCGTTTAACAGCAGTTGACTGGTTTGAAAGGAGCCTCAGTTTGGATCTCCATTTGACCGGATGGCTGAATCTTGCAATATCTGGCTTTATGGCGCATTCGGATGAAAAAGTGGGCCCAGTGTTGGACTTCATGGGAACATGACGGCAAGAGTACTCATCATCAAGGTTCTCGTCAACCACGTCTGACAATCATAAGGGAAGTCCAAGCTTTTCATCTATGCTGACGATACTGCAGTGGCTGCTCAAGGAAATGCGTTTGAAGAAGTAGAGGAAAAGTTGACTTCTGCGCTAGATATGCTTGGCTCCTATTACAAAGTCAATCATCTAAAGCCAAATCCCAACAAGACTCAGGTGTGCGCATTTCACTTGAAGAATAGAGAAGCTCGGCGGGAAATGGACGTACATGGCAAGGCAAACGACTGGAGCACCGTTCAACACCAACTGGGTGTTACCCATGACCGAACCCTGATCTTCAAGAAACATTGCCATAACACCAGGCTGAAAGTTAGTTCACGGAATAACATCCTGAGGAAGCTCACATCCACCGCCTGGGGAGCAAGTCCTTCCGTCCTGAGAATTTCGGCTCTTGCTTTGGGTGTGTCCGCTGCAGAGTATGGTTAATCTGTGTGAAGTGCATCCACTCACACCAAACAGGATGATATTGCAATTAATGAGACCGTCCGAATCTTGTCGGGACGTATGAAGCCAACTCCAGTCGATAAAATCTACCTGATTGTTGGAATAGCTCCCCCACTATTAGAAGGGCTGTTGCTGCTGATATAGAGAGGGCTAAGCAAACTTATGATCCCCGACATCCACTGCATGATCATCAGGCTGTAGTCCGTCGACTGAAGTCCAGAAAGACCTTCAACGCCAGGACTCAACCACTGGAGGGAACACCAGAGTCTAACCGCATCACCAGGTGGAAGAGCAAGCTACCATCTGATATCCCTGTAAAGGAAGAGCTAGCTCCGGGAAACGACTTGCCCTACCCTATTTGGAAATCGCTCAATCGCCTTAGGGTGGGCGTTCTTATACACAAGACCAACATGCGAAAATGGGGCATTCTTCCAGCTGATGGAGATACATCCTGCGAGTGCGGAACAACACAAGACCCGGCCCACCTGCTAATATGTCCTCAACTTGAACAACCCTTCACAACACAGGACCTGATCGAGGGAACCAACAAGGCCATCGGAGTTGCTACCTTCCGGAAATGCTGACCGGACACGGAAATTGATGAATGACCATAAGAGAGGGCCGTCGTATTGTGCACCAGGCTTATCATAGCCTCTTAACATCTGCATCGACCATCCGGGAACCAGTAATCTTCCGCCTGCAACTTTCTGTGTTATTCCGCACCATTGATCAGAGACTAACAGCAATCGGACAAGGGACTTATCGACTCATGATTAGGCTGCCGTTAACACCACAACACAAAAGACGGTATCTGGAGTTGTGTCGTGACGGGGACCATGAACTGCGGATGAATGGCGTCGCTTGGTGCTCAGTGATGAAGTGTAGTTCTGCACCACCATCGTCAGCGCGTATGGCTGCGACTTGGATAGATGTCTCATTATTCCACATCTTTGGAGAGGAATAATTTTGTTATTACTGGCGTCATGGTGTTGGGAGCCATCGCATATGACTTCAGGGAACGTCTGGTTGTGATAGAGGGAAATCTGACGGCACAACGATACCTCACGGACATTCTGCGTGTTCATGTGTTACCTCTCATGCGTGGATGGTGCCATTTTTCAACAGGACAACGTCCGTCCACAGACGTCACGTGTCTCTACGAACTGTCTGGACGATTTTGAGGTACTCCCGTGGCCAGCCCGAATATTAACACTGTGCCAATGCCGTTATCCACGATATCACGGACCAGTTACAACAATTGTGGGCCAGATTGCGTCATGAGAGGATACAACGGTCGGATGAGTGCATGCATCCAGGACACAGGAGGTGCAACGTCATACTGAAAAGTGGGCTCATTCTGCCAAGTTATGCGTAAACTGGACTCGATTTTGTAATCACTGAAATGGAGTCACGCACCCTCTCAACCAGTGAAGTTTCCTTCACTTTTCCCTTCTCTTTTGGATTCTTCATTTCTTTTATCAGGCAGTGTAATGATCATCGAGACATCTGAGTCTTGAGCGACGTTGTAACTGGATAAAATTCTCTCTGATATCAAGCCACGTCAACTGAAATAGCATTTTAGAGCTTTGGGAAGCTGCACAACCATCGTCCACAGGAGTTAAAACTTCTGACTGCCGGTATAGACAGAGAGTCTATCTTATGTACGCGAGGCAACAGTGTCCAGAACATTCCATGGTGGCCCGAATTAACGTATATGAGGCAGAAACCTTGCCTGTCCCGCTAGTCAGATGTTGTAACTACTGTGGAATATTTTATCTCAACTTACGGGGCTTGAAATCCGAGAACATTTTATCCTGTTACCATTGTTAAGTGGAGCAAGAGATCACAAAAAATTAATCATGCAATATTCATAATTTACGCCATCAATAGAAAATTCGATTTTATTACAATTCCTGTAAATAATATTTTACTGGTTATACTTAACGGCTGAAATTCTTTACCAGTTATAGTGACTTATATTTATGACGGTTTTCGTATATCTTTTGAGTTTAATACCTAGAAGATTTCATCCAAGAAGCCTAGGAGTCCTCCGCTAGGAAATTACTCATCTGATTAAACTGCTGTTGTGGGAGATTCCAAATTTCTACCACAAGCGTTAGTTAACACAAAAAATAGGAGTATAACATATAGTGTGTTCAAAGAATTGGTATCTAAAAGTTCGAGATACTATGAAGGTGTCTAAAAAATCGAAGAACAAATGAGATAGAGGAGAAAAAGCTAGAAAACTTTTAGTATAACAATATTCTGAAACTGAATACTTCGCTACTGAAGGGAATATTTTATGACATCAACCTAAGAGCCCCCCCTCTCTCTCTCTCTTTCTCTCTCTCTCTCTCTCTCTCTCTCTCTCACTCTCTCTCTAAAAAAAAAGTACAGGAAAAGGTTGTGATAATGCATTATTTTGCGACTTTCTGTCGAAATAAAGCATGAATTAATCTCTTTGTCGCATGTGAGAATTTAGAAAATGCGGTGAAGGATTTATACCGACGGAAGATACTAAAGTTAGATTTAGTGTAGCTTGGGCACTTATTGTGACAGTTTGAGTTTTGGTAATATCGTGGCTTTTTACTGACGGTAGGCCTGTGGCTGGCGCTGCTTTATCGTCACAGTGCGGCCGGAATTTAATAAGCTACGCCGACGTTACGAGTGCACGCCGGAGCGCCTGGAAGACGTAGCGCTGCAATTAAGTGTGACTGCTCCTAGGCACAGCGTGTTCCTGTATGCACAACCGAAAACCTATTATTTAAATGTAACAGCTCCGCCCATCGGACTCAGTAAGGAATATATATTGATCACAAGCGCAACAAACCACGGGTCATTATAATTACCGGTTTTCAATCTTTTACTTTATTATTCGAAGGCGGATTTGGTTTTGTTTCGTTTTTCTTTTCCCTCCCGAACTCGGCTGACTCCTACCTAAACACCGCCCCGGGACTTAACGACTGTGTATTCAATAATCTGTGTAGTTCGTAATTAATGCATCTTCCGGGCAGCTTTTATCTGCGTGGAAGGCGGCAGCGAACCGCTGCTGCGCACACGGCCAGACGTCTGCTGCAGTACGTCACGAGACTCGCCAACCGTCGCTCTCACAGGGGAACGCCTCAGATACGGCCAACCGATTCGGCTCGTATTTGACAGGTCGCTTGTGGACAACCTAAAACGAAAGATTCTAAGCTGGTTTGGTTCAACACCCCCGGCGCTTTTAGAAGACCACCCATAAATTTCATAACACACAATCGCCTCAAAACTGACGGATTAGAGAGATAATTGAAAACTGAGCACTTTTCATTAGATGTGCGGTCCGCAAACGCTTATTTTTCTAGGGCTCAAGGAAAAAAACTTTTCCGACTGTCGCTTATGCACCAGCAAGGTTTTTATTTATTTATTTATAGGTGTCCAGAACATAAGATATTAAATATGATTTATCATACATAGAATATCATACATACACTACTGGCCATTGGAATTGCTACACCAAGAAGAAATGCAGATGATAAACGGGTATTCATTGGACAAATATATTATACTAGAACTGACATGTGATTACATTTTCACGCAATTTGGGTGCATAGATCCTGAGAAATCTGTACCCAGAAAAACCACCTCTGGCCGTAATAACGGCCTCGATAACGCCTGGTCATTGAGTCAAACAGAGCTTGGATGGCGTGTACAGGTACAGCTGCCCATGCAGCTTCAACACGATACCACAGTTCATCAGGAGTAATGACTGGCGTATTGTGACGAGCCAGTTGCTCGGCCACCTTTGACCAGACGTTTTCAATTGGTGAGAGATCTGGAGAATGTGCTGGCCAGGGCAGCAGTCGAACATTTTATGTATCCAGAAAGACCCGTACAGGACCTGCAACATGCGGTCGTGCATTATCCTGGTGAAATGTAGGGTTTCACAGGGATCGAATGAAGGGTAGAGCCACGGGTCGTAACACATCTGAAATGTAACGTCCACTGTTCAAAGTGCCGTCAATGCGAACAAGAGGTGACCGCGACGTGTAACCAATGGCACCCCATACCATCACGCCGGGTGATACGCCAGTATGGCGATGACGAATACACGCTTCCAATGTGTGTTCACCGCGATGTCGCCAAACACGGATGCTACCATAATGATGCTGTAAACAGAACCTGGCTTCACCCTAAATAATGACGTTTTGCCATTCGTGCATCCAGGTTCATCGTCGAGTACACCATCGCAGGCGCTCCTGTCTGTGATGCAGCGTCAAGGGTAACTGCAGCCATGGTCTCCGAGCTGTTGGTCCATGCTGCTGCAAACGTCGTCGAACTGTTGGTGCAGATGGTTGTTGTCTTGCAAACGTCCCCATCTGTTGACTCAGGGATCGAGACGTGGCTGCACGGTCCGTTATAGCCATGCGGATAAGATGCCTGTCATCTCGATTGCTAATGATACGAGGCCGTTGGGATCCAGCACGGCGTTCCGTATTACCCTCCTGAACCCACTGATTCCATATTCTGCAGTTGAGTAGGTGCTGATGGTCTTGAGGCTCACCACACTCACATAGTTCGTCCCCTGAGATGTATCCCCATTTCTTCACGTTCACCTTACACCGAGATTCTCCAGTTCTCAGTCTATTGAGTACCTTCCATGTCGTGTATGGGAGATGACGACCTGTGGTAAGTTCTTTCTTGGGGTTGTCCCAATATTTCTCTGATGATGAGCTATGCCAGAGTTGTATCCTATGGTCTGCAGGTGATGTCTGGATTGGTTGCGTTGTACGGAGAAAACTTTTTCTCGACTTGAGTCTTGGTGTTTCATGTTCGCATCCATACAGGGTGTGTCTCTGAGCCGTCTCCTGTTTTTTCCTTTCCACTTCAGCTGCTGTTCTCCTTCTGATGTCTGGAAGTGCTACACCCATGAGGTGGTAGATTTTGTGTCAGGGGTTACCCGCAAGCAGCCGGTTACAATTCGTCCTGTTGCTAAACGTTGGTTAATGAAAGCGAAAGCTAGACCAAAGCATTAGGCTGGGGAGCAGAGAACCTGGATTCGACTTAAAAACGCATTGTGCAGTTTCTTTTATTTGTATATATTTCTAAATCGGTATCGGTAGAAACTGGAGGGCTTAATAAGGTAATTAAATCAATAAAGAATAATAACAACGATATTGCAGTGCTTGTGTTGTTAAGTATTGCATGTCCGGAGGAGTATTCAACATACTACGTAACAACACAGGCACTACAATATCCTACTTATCCGCCAATACCAGGCAGCGACTTTCAATTATATGCCCCTGCCCTGTACGAAAATTGCATGTGTGTACGAGTGCATGTGGTGACACATGAACGACGGGATATGGAAGTTTGAGTGTGGCCGTGAGTCATGCACGGATAGCCAAAACGGTAAGGCGACCGCCCGCGTAAAGCGGGAAATGCTGATAGGAGTCCGAGTCTGGTAAAAATTTTCATTGTCGTCATTTCATTATATAGCTGATGGCTGTCCGTACTCGGAACTGCGAATGCATTTCATGAATAATAACTAGGTAGGCAAATAAACTTCAGTTCACTTTGATCAGTAAAGAAGTAAAATTTTAAGCCTCGTTGAAGACAATTTCGAGTAAGACTGCTTCGAATTCATCGCGCGGGATCACAGACAATAGAAAGTGCGACGCTTGTTAACATTCAGGCGCGGGACAGAATTTCATTTCGAGGCTTCAAAATTGCAATGTGCTTCTGGAAACCTACTGTGAAGTGCCCAACCACACGGATACAATAACTTAGCACCGATTTTTCAGGCGATATTATGGTATGTGTGGTACGCATCAAAATTAATTCCGAAACAGAAATATTTTGTATGTAAACCAAGTCTGTTTCCTGCCTAATCTTCAAAAGGTACGATGCAGTTGCGCCAAGATTGTATCCATTAGACGTTCTTGATGCCGCGAGTATATTTACTCCAAAATTTTATATGACAAGCGCCATCTTGAAGTTGCCTGAAGGAAAGTGAGTTGTAAGGCGACCAGGATTAAAAGTTTAGGTCTTTACTAGTCAAAGTCATTTGAGAAATTTATTATTCCTTTTTGTTTTACTTACCTCATTAACCTTCCTGTTCCTACCAAATTGGACACGAAAAAATCAAACAAACAAGGATTGGTCTTCTCGCTAGTTACGCTTTCGTCAACCAGCGTTTACCGTGAAGGCACATAAGCGGTAGTCATCAAAGTTTCTTTCCTCGACTTCTAGACGATATGCGTTTGCAGATCCCGCAAATGAAAAATGCTGAATTTTTAGTTACTTATCGATGCCATCAATTTGCAATCGATTGCGTGTAATGAAATTTAAGGATGGCTTTCATAAAACCGGAAGGAGGGGGCGTTGAGACAAAATACCTTAGAATCTTAGATTTTAGGTTGTACATAAATGGGATTCCAAAAATGAGCAGAATCGGTTAACCGTGTCTAAGACCTTCCCCTTGTCAGCGCCGGTGATAGCGTTTCAGGGACATCCCATTTCAGACACTTAGTATTAACTCTAAGAGGGCACGTGATTACTTCTTTTGAGAGTTAAGCTTTTTTCTAGTACGAGGATGAGTCGTATCTCATTTGAAGATTAGCTTTCTTGTTAATTTTATCGGAAAATCGTTAGTTTCCTTTTGGAAGCCGTCAGTGTGGCACAGAATGCGGTAAATCATTTATACAGGGTGACAGCCCTTGAACTGTGTAAAATATACACACCTCATTCAACATTTAACGTCGCTAAAGATATTCGGATTTAGGTTATGACATGTTCGATATGCCTGCTATCATTGGCGCAGACGAAAAGCGAAATTCTGCATGATCCGCTGAAGTGTCGGAATCTCGACGCTGTCGATCACCGCGTGAATGGCTGTTTTCAGCTCGACAGTGGTTTTGGGGTTATTGCTCTACACTGATCTTTAAATATAGCCCCACAAAAAGGAGTCTCATGTGTTCAGATCCGGAGAATATTGCGGCCAATCGAGGCCCGTGCCAGTGACCTCTGGGCACCACAGAGCCATAATGCGGTCCCCAAAGTGCTCCTCCAGGACATCAAACACTTTCCTGCTTCGATGTGGTTGACTTCCGTCTTGCATGAACCACATCTTGTCGAAATCAGGGTCACTTTGGATGATGGGGATGAAATCATCTTCCAAAACCTTCACGTACCGTTCCGTAGTCACCGTGTCATTAAGGAATATCGCATAGATTATCCCGTGACCGGACATTGGACATCACACAGTCACCCATTGAGGGTGAAGAGACTTCTTGATCGCGAAATGCGGATTCTCAGTCGCCTAAATGCGCCAGTTTTGCTTATTGTCGAATCCATCAAAATGAACGTCCTAACGCTAACCGTTCAGAAGTTAGGACGATTTTATTTCGTGTAGTTCAATAATTCTCACCCTATACACACATTAACGTTAATCATCGTTACATGACAACACTACAGGAATCGTAAAAAATAATATTAATAATTTTAACCTGAGGGAACTTGCTGAAAAAAGTGGGAAATGCATAAGACTGCTTGCACAGATCAACTCAATTAACGATATTATGAGGAATGCAGTTCCCCACTAAGATAATTCGAGGAATCGAAATGTGCTTAGGGCAAATATTCTGTAAGGTTAGAACTAGTGGAGGAAACTTTCAGCGGTTCGGAGTCGAAACTGACATCAGACGAGGAGACACTTTATTCCTAGCTCCTCTCAACGTAGAACTACAACAGACTTGCAAAAAAACAAAAATGCCAACAATAGCAATAATACTGAGAGCTGTAAATTGCCACGCCGGCCGGTGTGGCCGTGCGGTTAAAGGCGCTTCAGTCTGGAATCTCGTGACCGCTACGGTCGCAGGTTCGCATCCTGCCTCGGGCATGGATGTGTGTGATGTCCTTAGGTTAGTTAGGTTTAATTAGTTCTAAGTTCTAGGCGACTGATGACCTCAGAAGTTAAGTCGCATAGTGCTCAGAGCCATTTGAACCATTTTTGTAAATTGACTATGTAAATATTATTATTATTATTATTATTCTCGTGTTAGAAACACTCAATTTTAGGCAATTAACAAATATTACATTGTATAAAATCTGCGCAAACATGCACACTTCTAGCGCGTCCTCTGACGCGTGGTACAAGTCACTTCGCGCCGGAGTTTAGACACAGGTGACACTGAATCTTATATATTGAACTCTCTCATCTTCACAGTCGCACTTGACATTGTCTTCTTTGTCATATCCCCACCTTGCCTTGTGAACGTTGGATCTGCCCACTCCAGATCTCACTCTGTTCCATGGTAGCCACTTCGTCATAAGCAGGTGACTCTTTTCCAAGCAGCTGTTACATAGCTATTTCATCCCTGATTACGAGTACGTCTGAAGTTCTGAGAAGGCTCTTCCTGGATTTCAGTCTTTGCACGTTCGTTTCATGTCCGTATAATACATGAGTTTCCTGTTGTTGCATTTCTTTCATTTGCTTGTTTGCGGCTATTTCTCTTGTAACATAAGATGGAGATATTCCTAAGAGGAGAAGTACAATGTAAACAGCTTGTTTTAAATTTCCATTTGCCGTTGGAAGCTACATTCTCCTGTTGGGCATAACCTGAGTGGTACGAAACAGGACAGGCGTACCCTGCTGCGAGGTAACACAGTGCCATTGCAGAAGTTGGAATTGTTTCGGTTTCACTACCCTACTGTGAACCAGCCAGTTTTCTAAGGAGATGGTTGCTGGTAGAAGGGCTCCACTTAGTACTCGTGAACTGCTTCTTGTATGGAAAAGGTCTGTCGAGTATCATTTCTGGCTGTTTTGGAATGTCACATGGCTCCAGTTCAACTCCTGACCAGACCACCTTTAATTACCGAGTGAATTCTCGGTTTCGCAGATGGCGAGCACAAAATTGTGTCTTAGATGGATTTTTTTTGTTGTTTGGGGCCCGCAGTGCAAAATATGTCTTTTAATGACGTGTTACTACCAATATCAGCTAGCTACAATGCTCTTTAAAGGGTTTTTATTTTATAAATTATTTACAATGAGCCCATTTCGCCATACTGACATCATCAAGGATTCTGTAAATACATAAGTAAGCGATGGTCTTAATATAATGGTGTGTAACTATGATCAGAAAAGTAGTAAAACAGGGTGTTTCAAAAAGAACTTTCCAACTTCTAAAAATTCATATAAATTTATTGAAAGAAGATATAGAGCTGGGTTTAGTGTTACTATGTAGGGAAACAAATCAAATTATTTATCTCAAACTAAAGATGTTGTATGTCGCTTTCGTTGGTTATCCTATCGGAAGTCAATTTCTTCCCAAACTCGCTGTAGCGCTGCAGGTATAGCTTGCTCAGTGGCAGTGTAAACTCTTGCTGTGAGCTCAGTTAGGGAAGCCGGTACAGGAGGTGCAAACACGATATCATTGATGAATCCCCATAAAAAAAATCGAGTAGAGTCATGTCTGGGGAACGTGGGGGCCATGCAGCTGGCACAGCACGGCCAGTCCATTGACCTGGAAAGTGGTCACTGAGAAAATCCCGAACGTCAGCCAGGTAGAGGGGTGGTGCACCATCTTGCATGAAGTAAACATTTCGTTCTTGGTCATCCTCATCGATCTGTGGTATCAAAAATTGTTGTAACGTGTTCAGGTACACTATCCCGTTGTCTCACACACTCAACGACATCGGTTTGGACTTTACCGAGCACCCTGTTTCTACAAAACATTTATGCCACTCATAAAATGTAAGCCTACTAGCAGGTACTTGGTACGGAAATTACGCTGAACTGTTGTCGCCGACTTCGATTCTTCAAACCAAAACATACAGCTATCAGGCTCAGGTCCACTGAAGGCAGCCATCTTTAACGCAACTGCAGTTAGCGCTCATTACGGAGCGATTCGGTACTAGCGAACTAAGCGAGACAAAATTTGATGTATTTTCCTACAAATTGACGCTACAATCATCTCTGTAGATACTATGAATTAATTTATATGAATTTTCAAAGTTTTGATGTCCCTTTTGAAACACCCTATACATCGTTAGGTGTTTTTATATTCATGTGTGGAAATTCAGTTGTTTTTTAATTATTTTTATGGGTTTGGTTTTAATTAGGTTTTTGCCTAGAATTTGTTTTGGTTTAATTTGAGATTTTTATTTTATATTTTTAATTTTTCGTAATAATCTTTTTGCTGTCTACGATATATGTTGGTATTACGTCTTTGTTTTATACTCTTCATGTTGTTATCGCTGTTACTATGGATATATGCGTTATTTAGCGTTTCTGATTTATTACTTTACCCATTTTCTTGATTTATAATGTGAATAAAGTTTTATATGTACTTTTTGTGTTTTATGTCGGTTTGTTAATTCAGTAAATTTGTAGGGTTGCTGTCTGCATGTGAATATATATCTATTTCCTCAAGGACTTTCATAAATACTCCTTTCTGCGTAATATGGAGAATTTATTGTGCTTCGTTCATAAGTTTTACATCATGTTTTTCTGTTTGTAGACGTTGCAAAAATGTGTATGGGCTATTTTCACTTACTCTGGTGTGCTCTTTGTATCTAATTTGGGGTTTTCTACCGGTTTGTTCTACGTAGAATTTGTGGCATGTATTACATGAAATTTTGTATATGCTGGGGTTGTTTTGTGTGGGAATTTTCAAGCTGTCTGTGTGGATTTTGTGTTCGAGGCTGTGTGTGTTTTGAGTTGCATAGGCGATGTCAGTTTAGTTGAATAGTTTGTTAATTTTGTTTGTTTGTTAGATGGATTTGATTTAAGGTGGTTTGCTCTGTAGTATTTTGACAATCCTTCAAAAGCATTGGTGAGGTAGTTTACACTAGTTAAAAGTGCATTCTTGTGTGGCAGGGGTGAGATCATCAGCATACAAGAAACGCCTTGTATTAGGGGCCATATATATATATTGAATAGGAATGAGACCACTACACTTTCTTGAGAAAGACCGTTCTTCTGTAACCTCCATCGACTTTGCTGTCCTCGATAGTCAATCCAGAAGCTATGATTATGCAGAAGAATGGCGATGAACCTGGTTAGGTTGAAATCCTTGGTCAGGTTGTGGAGCTTAGTTAACTTTAGCCGGTGGTTGACGATGCCGTACGCTACTGATAAGTCTTCGAAATTATCTTGTATCATCTGAAGAAGCTTGCACAGAACAACTTTTGCCAAGAGGAGGAGGAGGAGGAGATTTGTGTTTAACGTCCCGTCGACAACGAGGTCATTAGAGACGGAGCACAAGCTCGGGTTAGGGAAGGATGGGGAAGGAAATCGGCAGTGCCCTTTCAAAGGAACCATCCCGGCATTTGCCTGAAGTGATCTAGGGAAATCACGGAAAACCTAAATCAGAATGGCTGGACGCGGGATTGAACCGTCGTCCTCCAGAATGCGAGTCCAGTGTGCTAACCACTGCGCCACCTCGCTCGGTTTTTGCCAAGACGAAGTCCAGTTTGCTGAGGTGTAAGTAAAACGTCAATTACATGCAGAAGGTGGTTTAAGATCAGAAGTGACGCAGTAATGAAGCTGGTCTGAAGTTCTTCGGATTGTCACCTTCTTTGTCAGGTTTTAGCAGGGCAAAAACTTGGCTCTTCCATATCCTTGAAATTTGATATCTGCTCATACAGTTGTTGAATAGCTAATTGTTTGACGAAAGTGCTTATTCGCTCTGTTCGAGTATCACCCGACCCAGCTAAATTTCCGTTTTTTTATGCGTTCTCTTATTCAGCCATACTGCAGGTTGTTGTAGGATATCATTACTATCCTATTGATCTTCTCTGTTAAGTTAGGACATTCTAGATTTGAAGATGGCCTTCCAATTTAGCAATAGCTGATGTATTATTTGGTTGACAGTGATGTTATAATGCTCAGTGGCCATAGTTAGATGATTGCTTGGATGTCTTAAAAATCTCCATGTTTCGTGGCTATCTCTTGTGAGATTTTAGTCTTCAATAGTTCTTCTCTACTGAACTCTTTATGTCTCATCTATAGCGCAAATGAACTTGTTTTCGGCTTCCGCAGTTGCTTCGCAAAAATGGTTTTTATCAAATAAATTTCGATATTGTGTAAGTAGAGAAACTTGATCTGACGTGAGACAAGGAATATAACATGGCCGGCATTGCGATGTATACACATTCTGGAGCAGCTCTTTACAGCCGCAGTGAGCATGTTGTAGGACTCAGGAATCGGTTCTACTGAAGATGCTTTAACATACGAGTACAATAGTTCTGCAAATTTCGACCATTCTGTCTTTTTGAAATTGTGCTTTCTACGCAAAGGTACTTTCTGATGTCTAAGTGCAGCAAGAGAATAGAAGCTTTCGAAATGTGGTGCTACAGAAGAATGCTGAAGATTAGATGGGTAGATCACATAACTAATGAGGAAGTATTGAATAGGATTGGGGAGAAGAGAAGTTTGTGGCACAACTTGACCAGAAGAAGGGATCGGTTGGTAGGACATGTTCTGAGGCATCAAGGGATCACCAATTTAGTATTGGAGGGCAGCGTGGAGGGTAAAAATCGTAGAGGGAGACCAAGAGATGAATACACTAAGCAGATTCAGAAGGATGTAGGTTGCAGTAGGTACTGGGAGATGAAAAAGCTTGCACAGGATAGAGTAGCATGGAGAGCTGCATCAAACCAGTCTCAGGACTGAAGACCACAACAACAACAACAAAGTGCAGCAAAAACATGGCACATTATTGATGTATGTTGTGAGTTAGGTATTGAGTAGCAAACAGATTTTGCACATTGTTGACTGATTCTGCTGCTACTGAATATGAGGTTAGGTTTGTAACTTTTCCTCCACCTACCACTGTTCAATGGCGCAGATAATTTTGCAGGTGAGGTGATTCATTTCTGCTCATTGTTTCACTGCTGCTCTGTTTTCTTGATCTTAGCCCCTCACACTGTTATGACTTCTGAGATCACCAATTAAAATCTATAGATTTTTGTTCTGAAAACTGAGTGGTTTATTAAAAGTAAATTCAGCGGCATGTTGTTTGTATAAGGATGAGATGGTAAATTAGCTATTTATATAGCAAGAATTTCAATAACATTTTCTTCCGTAAGTGCTGTGAAATTAACCTGGACATCTGTATGGACAAAGATACCGTATATATAGTTCGCCTGCTCAGCTGAATGGTAACGTGCTCGCCTCCCATGCAAGGGGCCCCGGGTTCGATTCCCAACTCGATTGGAGATTTTCTCCGCTCGGGGACTGGGTGTTGTGTTGTCATCGTCATTTCATCCTCATCACCTGCGCGCAAGTCGCCCAATGTGGTGTCGATTGAAATGACTTGCACTTAGCGGCCGAACTTCCCCAAATGGGGCCTTCCGGCCAACGATGCCATACGCTCATTTCCATTTTTATCGTATATACAGAGGTGTCTTTTGACGGTGAGATGGATTCTGTTTACTTTTGGTTTGCGTACACTGCGGCTTCTGTATGTCTCTTGTACGCACAATATATGACGTATGTTTTGGTTCCATGGTTCTTGTAGCAGTTCTTCTTTAGATTTTGAAAAATCCTCTACTTTAACTGAGGTGGTTGTTAACTCTTGCCATGAAAAGAACTCAGTTGATGTTATTGGTGTTAAAGGATCAGCCGTCAGAGAACTTATGATCGCAGTCTTCGTGTACCTCGCCTTTACAAGTGACATAGCCGCAAAAATTGTTCACATGGGACAGAAATCGGTAGATGTGATGTACGTTTACAGGCAAACAAATGATTAGAATTTCAGAGAAGTTGGATTCAGAAATTGAGCAAGTCAATAACACATTGGCCTACCTCTGGCCCATAGGGAAGCAGTTAGTAGTGATTCGGCTTGTTATTGATTGACTGAGCTGTTGGATGTCCTCCTGAAGGATATCGTGAGAAGTTCTGTCCAGTCGACACATCAGGTCATCAATATCCCAAAATGGTTATAGGGCCATAGTGCTCAAATGGTTCAAATGGCTCTGAGCAGTATGGGACTTAACATCTCAGGTCATCAGTCCCCTAGAACTTAGAACTACTTAAACCTAACTGACCTAAGACATCACACACATCCATGCCCGAGGCAGAATTCGAACCTGCGACCGTAGCGGTCGCGCGGTTCCAGACTGAAGCGCCTAGAACCGCTCGGCCACCTGCGGCTCCAAACGTACTCAACTGGGAAGAGATCTGGCGGCCTTGCTGGCCACGGTTGGGGTGGCAAGCACTGAGACAAGCAGTTGAAACTCTCACCGTGTGTGGACGGGCACTATCTTGCTGAAACGTAAGCCCAAGATGGCTTGCCATGAAGGTAAACTAAACGAGGCGTACAATATCGTCGACGTACCGTTGTGCTGTAAGGGCACCGCAGATGACATTCGAATGGGTTATGCTTTGAAAAGAAATGGCACCTCAAACCATCACTCCCGGTTATGGTGCCATATGGCGCGCGACAGTCAGGCTGGTATCCCGCCGGTGTTGTGGTGTTTGCAGACACACCTTCGGCCTGGAAGCTCATTGCCCGGAGTAAAATTGTCTTCAGTGATGAGTCAAGCTTCGAACTGGTCCCCGATGACCAAGCGAAGACGTGTCTGGAAGGCCCCAGGCAGCGGTGGGATACGAACCTGACTGTCGCCCGCCATATAGCTCGTCAACCAAAAGTGATAGTCAGGGATACCATTTATTTTTATAGCAGGATCCATTTTGGTTTTAATCCGCGGCACACTTACAGCACAGCTGTTTACCAACAATATTTTATGCCCAGATTTGTTTCCCTTCATGGCATGCCATCCTGGGCTTACGTTTCAGTAAGATAATGCCTGCCCGCACACGAAGAGAAGTCTACCGCTTGTCTTCGTGCTTGTCAATCCCTCAGGAGGATACCGACAACTTTACCGATCAATGCTAAGCCGAACAATTGCTTGCACAGACCCTGAGGTGGACCAACGCGTTATTGGCTTGCTCAATTTGTGCAGATCTTTCTCTTGAATAAATTATTAAACTTTTCTTAAATTGTAATTGTGGTGTCACCGCCAGACACCACACTTGCTAGGTGGTAGCCTTTAAATCGGCCGCGGTCCATTAGTATACGCCGGACCCGCGTGTCGCCACTGTCAGTGATTGCAGACCGAGCGCCGCCACACGGAAGGTCTAGAGAGACTTACTAGCACTCGCCCCAGTTGTACAGCCGACTTAGCCAGAGATGGATTACTGACAATTACGCTCTCATTTACCGTGACGATAGTTAGCATAGCCTTCAGCTACGTCATTTGCTACGACCTAGCAAGGCCCCATAGCATTCGATATTGACATTATAACATGTATCGTCAAGAGCGATGTACACCAATTGTGGATTAAAGTTAAGTATTATATCAACTACGTACTTTATTTGCTACTATTAATTCCCTTAACTGTTCCAGACCTCACGCCAGTCAACGTGTAATTAA
Source organism: Schistocerca piceifrons (assembly GCF_021461385.2). NCBI lineage: Eukaryota > Metazoa > Arthropoda > Insecta > Orthoptera > Acrididae > Schistocerca > Schistocerca piceifrons. Next base: position 143,242,021 of record NC_060149.1, read on the forward strand.
ACGCGTGGATTTCGGCCTCCTCTAGCAACACAGTGTTGGCTCTTCTGCCAACACTACAGTAATCATTTATTTCGTCCTTTTTTACCGTTTTGCGTTGTTCTTTAGTTGCTTTAATATACACTGAAGAGCCAAAGAAACTGGTACACCTGCCTAATACCGTGTAGGGCCCCCGCGAGCACGCGGAAGTGCCGCAGTACGACGTGGCATGGACTCGACTAATGTCTGAAGTAGTGCTGGAGGGAACTGACATCATGAATCCTGCAGGGTGTCCATAAATTCGTAAGAATGCGAGGGGGTGGAGATCTCTCCTGAACAGAACGTTGTGAGGCATCCCAGGTATGCCCACTAGTGTTCATGTCTGGGGAGTCTAGTGGCCAGCGGAAGTGTTTAAACTCGGAAGAGTGTTCCTAGAGCCATTGTGTAACAATTCTGGACGTGCGGGTTGTCACATTGTCCAGCTGGAATTTTCCAAGTCAATCGAAATGCACAATGGACATGAATAGATGCAAGGTGATCAGACAGGATGCTTACGTACGTGTTACCTGTCAGAGTCGTATCTAGACGTGTCAGGGGTCCCATATCACTCCATCTGCACACGCCCCACACCATTACTGACCCTCCACCAACTTAAATATTCCGCTGGTGACATGCAGCATCCATGGATTCATGAGGTTGTCTCCATATCCGTACACGTCCGTACAATTTGAAACGAGACTCGTCGGACCAGCTAACATGTTTCTAGTCATCAACAGTTCAAATGGTTCAAATGGCTCTGAGCACTATGGGACTTAACTTCTGAGGTCATCAGTCCCCTAGAACTTAGAACTACTTAAACCTAACTAACCTAAGGACATCACAGACATCCATGCCCACGGCAGGATTCGAACCTGCGACCGTAGCGGTCGCGCGGTTCCAGACTGTAGCGCCTAGAACCGCTCGGCCACTCCGGCCGGCAGTCATCAACAGTCCAGTGTCGGTGTTGACAGGCCCACGCAAGGCGTAAAGCTTTGTGTCGTGCAGTCATCTAGGGTACACGAGTGGGCTTTCGGCTCCGAATGCCCATATCGATGACGTTTCGTTGAGTGGTTCGCACGCTGACACTTGTTGATGGCCCAGCATTGAAACCTGCAGCAATCTGCGGAAGGGTTGCACTTCGGTCAAGTTGAACGATTCTCGTCAATAGTCGTTGGTTCTGTTCTTGCAGGATCTCTTTCCGGCCGCAGCGATGTCGGAGATTTGATGTTTTACCGGTTTCCTGATATTCACGGTACACTCGTGAAATGGTCGTACGGGAAAATTCCCACTTCACCGCTACCTCGGGGATGCTGTCTCCCATCGCTCGTGCACCGACAATAACACCACTTTCAAACTCACTTAAATCTTGATAACCTGCCATTGTAGCAGCAGTAACCGATATAACAACTGCGCCAGACACTTGTCCTATATGGGGTTGCCGACCGCAGCGCCGTAATCTCCCTGTTTACATATCTCTGTATTTGAATAATCACGACTATACTAGCTTCTTTGACGCTTCAGTGTACGTGGAGGTATGTTTCATGTTTGCGACTAAATGAAAGGCAGTTTCTTTTTTATTTATTTTTTTTTGCCATACGCATTTAGCTGCTTCTGTTTATTTAGTTTCGTAGACGGAACATACTTCCGTGAATCATTTGTTTGCCTGTATATGTACATCGGATCTACCGATTTCCGTCGCATTCGGATAATCCATTTGTCTTAGAGTGTAAATGAGAGAAAACAAAACATCAGCACGATTAATACATACAGAAACGCTGCAGTAAAGGCGGTACTGCAAATCAGAGAGGGGAAAATAGAGAATATGGTTACAAGTAACGAAACTGAAGAGGCGTCTCGAATAGTTGTTCTGATATTAAGAAGAGACAGTCAGCAGTTAGTACAACATATCTTGATGTAGCACGTACGCTAAGAGACAAATTACTAGGACAGCAGCTAACACAACAAGTATTAGTTTATCACATACGCTAAGAAACAAATCACTAAGATAGCAGCTAATAAAGCATATTTTAATCTAGCACATATACTAAGAAGCAGATCACTAGGACAGCAGCTAATACATCATGTTTTAATCTAGTATGTGTACTAAGGAACATATGACTGTGAAGAAGAACCAAACTGATTGTACCACTTCTCAGTCCAACCACTAATCCACTATGCATGTGAAGCATCAACTCTCAGTAAAGATGATGACCAAAAATTGGCAGCTTTAAAATGAAAACTTCTAAGAAACTTTTGTGGCAATATAAGACCCCCCAAAAGGAAAGAGTATAGAAGCACAGTAGTGACGGGTCAGTACTAACCGCCCAGCATTGTGATTAGAACGAAAAGAGAAGGCTTAATTTTCCGTGACAGGTGGTGGAGATGTCAGAAGGCAGAAAGTCACCAGGGTTTTTAGGCGGCAGCAGGAGACGAGGGAGACGTCGGTAGATGTAATGAAGAGATTGTACTCACAAAAAGTGACAGCACTCGACCTAACACTACGCAGCCAGGCGGCGCAGTGGCTAGCACACTGGACTCGCATTCGGTATGACTACGGTCCAATTCCCGTCCGCCCATCCAGGTTAGGTTTTCCGTGACTTCCCTAAATCACTTCAGCCAAATTGCGGGACGGTTCCTTTGAAATGCAAGGCTGATTTCCTTCCCAATCGTTCCCTAATCCGAGCTTGCGCTCCGTTTCTAATGATATCGTTGTCGACGAGATGTTAAACTTCCTTTCGAACTAACACTGGCCATAAAACGTTGGGGTGAAGTGTAGGGCAAGCATACGATTAACTAGGTCGAAGTGACGTGTAAGTAAGTAACATTAGTACCAACCTAATATGATGTGCGACCACATCCTCGTGGGACTCGACATACGCGAATTTCGAATGGTAAACGGTGGAATTTTACACATTTTCGGCGATGAAGTAAGTGGTTCTAGTTTCTTGAGATATGCTGGGAGAATGTAACGGCCCTCCACGGCTGACTTAAGTCATGGCAATGAAGTATTGTGTATGTGCCAGTCGGCTGTACGGAATCAGTTGCGCGATTCATCACTGTTCTCTTCAGCGCCGGCACGGTAGCTCAGCGTGTTCGGCCAGAGAGCTGGTTGGCCTCTGTAATAAAAAAAACTGAGTGGAAGGATCAACAAAACGAACTTTAACGGATGTCAGGTGACGTCCGCAACGACCAAACACAACGATCAACAACGAACAAAATGAAAAAAAAAAACCGGTGTGAGAGTGTCGCAGAAAAATGTTCAGCTACAATGAGAAACTTCCTGGCAGATTAAAACTGTGTGCCGGACCAAGACTCGAACTCGGGACCTTTGCCTTTCGCTTGCAAGTGCTCTACTAACCTTTTTTTTTCTACCTCATTTCTCGTTGGATATACTCGGAGCTGAGGACGTACCATAACACCTGTTAATGTACGTCGTTGATTCGTTCACTCATTTTTTTTTTATTACAGAGGGCATCTAATCCTCTAACCGATCACGCTCTCCTGTAAGCTTCTGTGATGTTTGGAAGGTAGGAGACGAGGTACTGGCGGAATTAAAGTTGTGAGGACGGGTCGTGAGTCGTGCTTGGGTAGTTCAGTGATGCTGGCACGGCAGCTCAGCGTGTTCGGTCAGAGGGTTAGCTACCCTCTGTAATAAAAAAACTGAGTCAATGGATCAACAAAGAACCTGCGTCCGCCCCGAACAAATTCAACGGACAATATAGAACAAAATGAGATAAAAATGTACTGGATATCTTTAAAAAAAAAAAAAATAAGTGGTAGAGCACTTGCCCGAAAAAGGCAAAGGTCCCGAGTTCGAGTCTCGGTGCGGCACACAGTTTTAATCTGCCAGGAAGTTTCATATCAGCGCACACAACACTGCAGAGTGAAAATCTCATTCTGGATACAATGAGAAACGTTGTAAGAAAAACATTATGTATCGTTGGCAGCCTTTCTCACAAAATTTCGAGAGGCGACGTCCCACAATGTGTGAATAAACATACTAATTCCTCAATATACATTTTGCTTACTGACCACGATTCTAAAATTCCAGAAATTATGGCCCTTACGTGGAGGGGAAGGGCCAGCTTTTCATCCCGTGTATCATCAGCGAATGGATTAAAGAGGTGGGGAGGGGGGGGGGGGGTGATGATACTGGACCTTATGTGCCAAGCGCCACACACCTCACGGTAGCTTGCGGAGTACAGATGTAGATGATCCGGTGTTTTGCAAGCGGAAAAGAAGGGTGAAGTCATTGGTCGCGTATGCAGGGAACTGAAAAATCTGCTAGGCAGCTGGAGTCTGTCGCGGACTGTAGCGTCACGGACTTCCTTTTTGTCCGCGTTTCCAGAATAAGTAGATACGGTCTGTAGGAGAGCAGCAGTGTGTCGTGCGGTGACGGTGTGGGACAGGGGCTGGGGAGAGGCTGTCACCGCAGCGCACAATTACTCCCCTCGCCAAGTGCTGCCTTTGTCCTTGGGCGCACCTGGGCTAATAAGGACAAGCGCGCTGACAGAGTGCCGTTCATCGATATGCAGACGGCACCCCTGCTGCCTTTCTGTGCGACGGGCGACGGCTGTCAGCACGAGGGCCAGCTTCCTTGTAGTCCCGCTGACGCTGAGGATCGTTAACTGACAGGCTAAATCGCAATTGCCTGTTTGGCCGGGACAGTCCGAGCGCCATTATTATTCAGCCCCGGCAGCGAGCCGGGGGCACGCGAGCCACACAAAGGATCTGATGACGGCTACGTTTTTATCCACCAACTCTACAAAGAAACTCGACCACATGCCCCAACTCACGGTACACGCTTGTTTATTTATTTATTTGATCGTTTCCGCCGCCTGTGGACCAATGTCGCACAACTGCCGTAATTTGTTTTATGTTTCACCAGTCTTCCTTCATACTCTGACTTAGTCATGCTGGCTCTTCTTCAGAGAATACTCTTCCTGTTCTTCTCGCTTTCTCGTGGGTGTGGAATAGGTCTCTCATTCTCGCTGTTTTTGCTCTGAATCTTTTGTGTCCGTGTGTCCCAGTCGGCTGTAGCGGAACATGTTTTTGAAACGGGTGACCATGAAATAAAATTTAGTGAGACGAGCGTGCTAGCTAAGACATCGCATTATTATGCACGTATGTATAGAGAGGCTGTAGAGATATTTAAACACCACAATAATTTTAACAGGAAATAAGAAGGCTTGAAGCTAGATAAGATATGGCGATCGACTCTGTACCAAAGATGTGACAACCGATTACCTTCGATCGAGAGTAATGACGCCAGCCAGAGATAGTTTTAGTGTTGACAACACGTGACGAGTGTTGGCACCCTCTACGTGCTCAATATAAGCAGGACCTCCACGGCCTAGCAGCCAGTCGTAGACTCACCTCAGATGATGTTGCCCGCAGCTGGCAACGAAACGTCAGGGAGAAGTATTTCTACTATTGGACCACGGCCTCTTAGCCCAGAAGTTTTAATTACTGAAGACGCCGGCCGTGAAAGCCTACACGCTATGATTATGTTCGTATAATTCCTTGTTTGATCTCAAGTGAAATGTCCACTCATCCGCTGTTACTTTTTTCAACCCAAGCTCTTCCTTAGTAATTTCCTTTCATTTTTCTCTATGGCTCAGAGTTCCTTTGAGCAGTTGTCTATGCTGTACATAGGCATTTTGCTTTAGACACGATAATGTAGAGCTGAATTTGGCGTGACAGTCCAGGCATTTGAATTTCTAAGTGTTCGGCCTTGGTCTGAATGCTGCCTTCTTCGTGACTCTTCCTTCGACTGCAGTCTTTTTAGTTACATTTGGTGTGAGGAACTCGTGGACGTCTGTGTCCGTTCGAGATCACCGTAGACAGGTTTCATTGTCCGGGTTGGATATTTGGCATGTACGTACATGAACACTATCTTTTCGAAAGAAATTTATGGTGCTTATTTCCTTTAGGAATTACATTCCTTCGTTTGCAATGTTTGTTTATTTTCATTCTGTATTTTTCCCCAGACAGTTAGCAACAGTAAAACACCGCTTACCTCTCTACTTTGACGCAGAACGCTTCGCTCTCCATGGCAATCTTTCCGCTTAAATGCGCAGCTAAGCACAGGCACACTTTCAGCCTGTCCCTACTTTCCTACTCTCAATATGTTAATAGGTTAAGTACAAAAGTAACCAGTGATTACAAATGTGTGAAGTTCAAATGTGAACTGTGGAGAGTATTTTGTGACATGTGTATGTGTACTGATATATTCAGTTTTATTCTATGTTGATATTTCTTAATGGTACGTTGTGTATCAAAGATGGCTATATCGTGTACTAATCAACTGAAAAAAAGAGCATTACAATACTGGACACGACTCGCAAGATACCAAGTCCACAATTCTAGGCCTATTATCTTAAAGTTTCAGTAGTGCTATATCTACATATACACTCTACGAATAGTTGTATAATCACAATAGGGAGTGGTACCTTTTGTACCATGTATTGGCTATGATTATCGATAAATACATGGATGGAACTTGGGGAGAACAAGCTTGCGCCAATAATGCCCAGTTTCTTCCAGTGAGATTAAAGTTAATTTCCTGACTACCTCTGTTACACTTTCTTGTGGCCTATACCTACCTGTTATGAACCTAGCGGCACGTCCCTGAATTACATATCTGCTGTCACGCGTGCTTGATGAAGACTGAAAACGCTGAATGATTACTTAAGAAATGATCGCATTAGCGTCTTATATACAATTTCCTCAACAGATTTACTGCACCTTCCTCGAACCTCTACCACGAATCTAAGATCTTCATTGGCTTTCCCTACTACAGATTTTTGTATTCGTCCCATTTTATGTTGCTTCCTAGTCTTACACGAAACTATTTAAACGCTATGACGGACTCCATACGTATACATTAGTCTTGTTACCAGATACTATCGGGCTTTCCTTTTCTTCTTTATGTGAATTACAGAGCTATTATTCCCATTTAAAGAGACAATCCATTTATTACGTGATGTCCCAAATTTCGCGTTTTTACATTTCATTACGGTCGTGCAGTGACTGTACCTATAACAGCCGGCCGGTGTGGCCGAGCGGTTCTAGGCGCTTCAGTCTGGAACTGCGCGACCACTACGGTCGCAGGTTCGAATCCTGCATCGGGCATGGATGTGTGTGATGTCCTTAGGTTAGTTAGGTTTAAGTAGTTCTAAGTTCTAGGTGACTGATGACCTCAGAAGTTAAGTCCCATAGTGCTCAGAGCCATTTGAACCATTTGAACTTATAACACTATAGTTAGCGAACAGCCTGGTAGTATTGCAGACGTTAAGATAAATTGTTTATGCATATTGAAAACAGTAGTTCTATTACGTTTCCTTGGGAAACAGTCGATGTTACCTAATGTGTCATTTAAAATTTTCCGTCAATTGCAACGTACGAACGCCTATCAGTCTAAAACTCTTCTTGACAATCACTTATCTGCAAGATACTCCGAATGGTCGTATTTTGTCCATTAGACGACCATAGCGTACTTTTGGTTATCTGTGAAGGTGGAATTTAGTTCTTGCTACATACCGGTTTCACACTAGTGCTCTCTCTCTCTCTCTCTCTCTCTCTCTCTCTCTCTCTCTCTCTCACTCTCTCTCTGCTGAACTCGCCCTGATTGTTTGCGAGGACCTTCTTTTCCCTAGAACCGCCGTAATACGAGGTACGTTCGGTAAGTAATGTAACATACTTTTTCCCTGCCAATTTCGGTTGTAAAAGTTTGTTGTGGGACATTTTAGAATATTCCCGCTTCAGCCCCTATAGTATAATGATATTCCGGTAGGTGGCGGCGCTGTACACAACCTTCAAAATGGCATCTGTAACGGAGGGTTATGCCAAGCAGAGAACTGCCAGTGAATTCCTTTTGGCGGAAACCAGATAATCACAGGTATTTACAGGCGCTTGCAGAATATCTGCAGAGACCTGGAAGTGAACAAAAGCACGGTGAGTCGTTGGGTGAGGCGTCTGTCATCATCGCAGCAAGGTGTGGGAAACCTTTCCGATCTGCCGCGTGCCGGCCGGCCGCACACAGTTGTGACTCCTGCAATGTGCAGACCCTCTCATTTGAGGTGATTTACGAATCAAAATCAAACGCACCGCTTCTCAACTGAACGTCGCTGGTTGTAGTGCTGACATTTCATTGGACTGTTCTTCTTCGTCCACCCTACAGCCCAGATCTCACGCCGGCCGGGGTGGCCGAGCGGTTCTAGGCGCTCCAGTCTGGAACCGCGCGACCGGTACGGTGGCAGGTTCGAATCCTGCCTCGGGCATGGATGTGTGTGATGTCCTTAGGTTAGTTAGGTTTAAGTAGTTCTAAGTCTAGTGGACTGATGACCTCAGATGTTAAGTTCCATAGTGCTTTGAACCATCTGAATAGCATTCCAGGGGGTTGGTAGCTGAGTGATCAGCGCGACGGAATATCATACCTAACGGCCCGGGTTCGATTCCTGGATGGGTTGGGGATTTTCTCCGCTCAGGGGATGGGTGTTGTGTTGTCCATATCATCATTTCATCCCCATCGAAACCCAAGTCACCGAAGTGGCTTCATCTCGAAAGACTTGCACCAGGCGAACAGTCTACCCGCTGGGAGGCCCTCCTAGCCACACGGCATTTCTATTTCCATTTCAGGGGGTGTTTTCCAACAGGATCGCGCTCGTCCACATACCGCTGTTGTAAACCAATATGTTATACAGAGTATCGACATGTTGCCTTGGCCTGCTCGATCACCAGATCTGTCTCCAGTCGAGCAGATATAGTACATCATCGGACGATAACTCCAGCGTCATCCGCAAACAGTATTAACCGTCCCTGTATTGGCCAACCAAGTGCAACAGACATCTAACTCTATCCCACAAATTGATATCCGGCGCTTGTACAACACAATGCATGCACGTTTGCATGCTTGCATTCTACATTCTGGTGGTTTCACCGGTTATTAATGTACCAGCATTTCACATTGGCAATGGCGTATCTCACGCTTACGTTAACCCGTGATCTTGTAATGTCAGTCACATAAATACGTTACCTACTGAAATATGTTCCCGAAATTTCATTACTCTACTTTAATTATTTCTTGTCGTTGCAGTTCTTCTCCGTCAGTGTATTTATTACTCAACATAGTCACACTGGCGATGAAACACAGTTCTCCCAACGAGAAATCAAACGCTCTGAGCATGACTTTTCCTGCTGATGTTGTGGTCTTGAAATCTTTTGGCATCTGTGATCCATTGTGGTGGAACTCCATTTATGCTCTCCTGTTTTCGGGGTCAAAATGGTGAACCAAGCTTTCTTCACATGTCGCAGTGTTGTTAAGGAACGCATCAGCTTCACATTCAAAACGCAAGAGAAATTGTTGACATATGTCCGATCTCCTCTGTCCCATGTTAGGAGTGAGTATTCACGACATCCACAATGCACACAGATTTCTGTACCGCAGTTCTGCAATGATGGCCTTTACTTGCCATCGTGATATGGGGTATTAACCCGAGAGCTGTGTTTGTATTATCTGACGATTTTCTCCGATTCCGATGAGTCTCGTCGGTTGCTGTACGCGGCCGTCCACACCGAGCTCTGACACAGACCACAACCCAAGCACCGCTAGGCAACTCACTGTATGTGCTGCTATCAATATTACTCCTTTCCTACGACATTCGCGTTTGGTGCGCGGAAGAAGGACCGTCGAAATCCTTCGTATGAGCTGCAATATTCATTTGAAACATGTGTGCATTTGAAACTTCCTCTTTCAAGGTACGAGTCCAGAGCCTTAGCTATGGGGATTATATCTTCAAAGAAAAAGTAGCCCATTTGTTCCACTACCATAGTAATAACTGGCTAGTTCGTCTTTTATAGCGATGTCGCTATCGAGGGTGTTTAAAACGCAGTGGGAGACAATCAGCTTCACCATGAATTGATATTACTCAAAAGACGGAAGTTGTATGTTGTTTCCAGGAAACAGTTGCCAGTAAGAAGTGTGGTGTCACCGCCAGACACCACACTTGCTACGTGATAGTCTTTAAATCGGCCGCGGTCCATTAGTATACATCGGACCCGCATGTCGCCACTATCAGTGATTGCAGACCGAGCGCCGCCACACGGCAGGTCTAGAGAGACTTCCTAGCACTCGCCCCAGTTGTACAGCCGACTTTGCTAGCGATGGTTCACTGACAAAATACGTTCTCATTTGCCGAGACGACAGTTAGCATAGCCTTCAGCTACATCATTTGCTACGACCTAGCAAGGCGCCATTATCATTTGCTATTTATCTTGTGATGCATGTACCGTCAGACCGATGATCACCAATTATGGATTAAAGTTAAGTATTCCAGAAGCTACGTACTTTTTTTACTAGACTCAAACTCCTTTAACAGTTCCAGACCTCACGCCAGCCTGCGTGAGCTTAAACGCGTGCCTTTCGGCTATCTCATAGTGGCTTGGCTGTCTTGCCAAGTCACAACAAGAAGCAGATAGGAAATATATTTATGTTACAAGATAAAACACTTGAAGTAGCACTGTGTACAATCTACAGGTAGTGTTGGTCATTACTTATTTGACCCCGTATGGCACATTATAAAGAAGTAACTTTTCTGTGACTCAGAGGGTTTTCTCAGCATGAAATCCAACTATAGGAGAAAACTGTGTTCTTAAATTGTAGATTTTGTGTGGGCTTCCGCTCAAATAACTGATATTTATGATCTAGGAAAAAAAAACAAGCTGGAAAACAGTTCTAGGTAGATAAAACTAAATAATACAACGCTTTGAACCCAACATTGTCCAGAGCAGTGTCAACACTCAGTCTTCTGCAGGTGGCAGCTAGAAGGCAAGGAACTTTAATTTTTTGTTGTGGTCTACAGGAGGTATTGTTTGCAGAACTTGTTCGTTTAGCACAGTACTCAATTATTAGTAATATTAAGTACTGAACCGAAACGTAACGGACTTCTGTTTACATTGCAACAAATTCTGCCATTAAACTCTTCGTGTATATGCACTTTCATAACATATAATACGTATTTTTCGGGTGGTCCGTCCGCAGTCCTTAGCAAATGCAGGGCGCAGAAGCAGTGTGTGTTTAGAGTACACGTCTCTGACAGTCAGTAACAATAAGTGCAGTAGTTTGTGACATTTATAGGCGGATGTGATTAATCGACCTTCTTCCCAAATTCAATGTTTACTCATGTCATACTCGTCGCATTCCGTTCAAGAAATGTTATAGTTATTTTTCCTACTCTTGTACTGTAACTTAAGATGTAATCAGGCGTGATTCAGCAGAGGCAGCGGAATCTCCTCGCCGGCCGCGGTGGTCTCGCGGTTCTAGGCGCTCAGTCCGGAGCCACGCGACTGCTACGGTCGCAGGTTCGAATCCTGCCTCGGGCATGGATGTGTGTGATGTCCTTAGGATAGTTAGGTTTAAGTAGTTCTAAGTTCTAGGGGACTGATGACCACAGATGTTAAGTCCCATAGTGCTCAGAGCCATTTGAACCATTTTTTTGGAATCTCCTCGCAACCTCGATCAGCTGATCTCTCTCCCTATGATTTTTACCTTTGGTCAGGTATTCTCAAATAATCGTCAGGCACTAGAAAAACCTACAACAAAACACTGGAAAGGCTATTTCTGCTATCCCTGAGGCAGAACTGGTACGCGTATCTCACAATTCGATAAATCGAACACAGAGCTGCATCGACATCAACGGTGGCCATTTCCAACATGTACTGTAATGTTCATTAACCAATGTCAATCTCGCGTCCGTCTTCTTGTAAATATTTTTTGCGTGAATTTTATTTTGACTCTACTATATAAATAGCGTATTTTATCGTGGACGCCCGGCGTATGGGGACACTGCATCCCCGGGTCTTGCAGGCACTGAGCTTTCCACGCACTACCATCTCGAAAGTGTGCCGAGACTACCATAACAGGGGAGTTCTCTTTCAAAATTTCAGAAATTGGATGTTTTTAGTTCGCTTCAAATGTCCTGTGAGATGTTTGCTTTGTTGTAGTGTTCATCCTAAGTAAGTCGAAAACTCCATTACTGAGTTACAAGGTGATTTGTAAAAAAGTGTCTCCAAAAAAACCATTCATAGTGAAAAAAATAAAAAAAACAGCCGACATTACGGCTGTTGTGGCAGCATGTAATTTCAACAACGGCCTAACAGGCAGTGTGGACATTATGAACGTGCTCGAACTTGAGACCGGACCAACCAGTTACAAGTTCTGCATAAAAGCGCACGAAAAGTGTATCGAGCGATCATAGCAGCAGATGACAGAAGCTGTCAAAGAGGGATAGAGTATTACTGTGGCCATGAAGAAGGTGGAGGAGAACCTTCTTTTGGATCTGAAAGGACTGCTTTATGGTCCAGTGATCGCTGACTAGAGGTATGATTAACTTAGCTATAAAAAATGTAACCCAAAACTTCAAACGCAATTGTCCTGCACCCGCATTTTTTAAACTGGCGAGAAACATAACTTGAGAGTGGTACATATGGTGTTGATCGGAATTTGATGCCGGAATTGTAAATGGAATTCTCTGTCAGCGAACGTAGCCATTTTGCGATATTTTCAAAAGTATGTTTTCGATGCACCCTTTGTTCCCGATTTTTTTTTTTTTTTTTTTTTGCGAAATAACTAACATTTGCTTCAACACGACACCCACTTTCTTAGAACTTAATATTTTTCAGTTATCATATGTATGCTGACAGAAAATATATTGAAAGAGACAAACAAAATTATTTTGTTACAGGTCGAATAGGTGAGCTTCGAGAATTCCCGCAGATGATCAGCGTTGCGGCTGCAAGGGATCCTTCCACCTGCCGCAGCGGTTACGGGGAGCGTCCGATGTGGACCCAAAAATGATTTATTGAAGACAAAAGTGTATGGAGTAAAATTGTATCATCAAATTTAGCCTTACTTTTTACTTTACTTGAAAAAATCACGAAATTCACCGATTTTTCATGAGTTCAAAGAGGGATACCCCCTTAGATCCTTAAATTGTGGAAAACAGTTGCCGCAAGAGTTAACAGCAACGTGTTCATCACAGGGAGCGTCGCTGACCATCTGGAAATTCAGTTCGTTCAGGATACCAACGCCCAATGAGCAGCCAAATCACCCAAAAACACCTCGTTACGAGATGCAGAAGCCATCAATCCACATGTTTATCTCTGCTCATCACTCATCACATGTCAGAAATGTTACCACGGCACACTGGACGCTCGAAGCTTGCAAACAAGTCCCCTGGACCGATGCGTCTCAGAACACGGCGATACACGTCGATGGCAGGGTACGAGAGCGTTGAAAGCCACAGGAGGTGATACATCCCATTTACCACTATCCCTCCCAGTCAACCCTGACACAATAGTAGCAGCCTTACGAAACGTAAGGATAATATTGGATGATTTAGTGGCACAGGGGCTGTGTCATAAAGAAAATTCCGTCCGCATCTTTCTCCTTGAATCGTTATCACAAACAGTCCGTCGCCATTTAAAGGTCGGTGTGAACTTCATTTCTGTCGCCAGGCCAGCTGTTCATGAAAAATTAACAAATATATGGCTTTTGCTATTGATGCAGCTTAACTGTCTTATTCTTTGGTTACTGGGCGGGGACTGTTCAGGAGGATATCGTCGTCATGAAAAAAAAAGAAACACTAGAAATCTACCGGTCGGAGTGTAGAATGTTAGATCTCTTAATTGGATAGCTAGATCCAGAGAATTTAAACGAGTAAGGTACAGTTGTACAAGTTCATATGCAAACTAGCTTCGCAGATGACGAAGAAACTGAAAGAATGTATGGTGAGATAAAATAAAGTATTCAGATACATTTGGCAGATGAAAATTTAAACGTGAGTAGGACTGGGAATCCGTAGTAGGAAAACGAAGAAAAGGAAAAGTACTAACAGAGTATGGACTTACGGAAAGGAATGAAAGAGGAAGCCACGTGCTACAATTTTGCACAGAGCATAATTTGATCATTGCTAATACTTGGTTTAACGATCATGTAAGAAGGTTGTATATGTGAAAGAAACATGGGAACACTGAAAAGTTTAAGACTGTTTATGCACTGAAGAGCCAAAGAAACTAGTACACCTAACAAATACCGTGTAGGGCGGCCGCGAGCGTGCAGAAGTGCCTCAACACGACGTGCCATGGCACCGTATTGTGTCTGTATACGTATCTCTGTATTTGAATACGCATGCCTATACATGTTCCTTTGGCGCTTCAGTGTATAATAGTAAGACAGAGATTTCAAAACCAGCTTTTAAACTATAAGACGTTTTCAGGGGTAGATCCGGACTCTGACCATAATTTATTGGTTATGAACACCAAATTAAAACTGAAAAAGTTTCAGAAAGATAGCACGTTAAGATAACGAAACTTGTATAAATTAAAAGAACCAGAGGGTGTAGAGAGTTTTAGAGGGAGCCGAAGGTAACGGTTGACTGGAATACGGGAAAGGGAAACTATAGAAGCCGAACGAGTAGCTTTGAGAGATGAAATAATTAAGGCGGCCGATGATCAGACAATAAAAATACAAGGGCCTGTAGAAATTCTTGTATGTCACAAAATATACTGAATTTAATTGATGAAAGGAGAACATATAAAAATGAAGCAAATGAAGCAGGAAAAATGCAACACAGACGTCTAAAATATGAGACTGACAGGAAGTGCAAAATGGCTAAACAGCGATGGCTATAGGAAAAATGTAATGCTGTAGAAGCATGTATAACTACAGGAAAGATAGATACCGGCTATGGGAACATTAAAGAGCCCTTTTGAGACAAGAGAAGCAGCTGTATGACTGTCAAGAGCTCAGATGGGAAACCAGTGAAAGCTCAAAGCTGTAAGGAATACATAGCCAGGCTATATAATAGACATGAACTTGAAGACAATATTATAGAAAGGGGAGAGGAAGTAGATGAAGATGAGATGAGAGATATGATAATCAGAGAAGAATTAGCAGAACACTAAAATACATAGGTCAACACACTTTCCCTCGAGTAAGTGACAATCCCTCAGAACTGCTGGTATCTTTGGAAGAGCCATCTATGACAAAACTAGACCACCTCATGTGCAAAGTGTATTAGACAGGGGAAATATCCCCAGACTTCAAGAATAATGTAATAACTCCAATTACAAGGAAAGCAGTTGCTGCCGGCCGCGGTGGACTCGCGGTTCTAGGCGCGCAGTCCGGAACCGTGCGACTGCTACGGTCGCAGGTTCGAATCCTGCCTCGGGCATGGGTGTGTGTGATGTCCTTAGGTTAGTTAGGTTTAAGTAGTTCTAAGTTCTAGGGGACTGATGACCACAGCTGTTAAGTCCCATAGTGCTCAGAGTCATTTGAACCATTTGAAAGCAGTTGCTTTCAGGTGCGAACATTACAGAAGTGTCAGTTTAATAAGCCACGGTTGCAAAATAAGTACATGGATTCTTTACAGAAGAATGGAAAGACTGGTAAAAGCCGACCTCGAGGAAGATCAGTTTGTATTCCCGAAAAATGTAGGAACACGCGAGGCAGTACTGACCTTACGACTTCTCTTGGAATATAGGGAAAGGAAAGGCAAAGCTACGTTTATATCATTTGTAGATTTAGAGAAAACTTTTGATTCTGTTGTCTGGAATACACTCTTTGAAATTATGATGAAATCAGGAGTAAAATGTAGGGTGCGAAACGTTATGTATAGTATATACAGGAGTCAGACATTAGTTATAAGAGTCAAAGGACATAAAACGGAAGCAGTG
Source organism: Schistocerca piceifrons (assembly GCF_021461385.2). NCBI lineage: Eukaryota > Metazoa > Arthropoda > Insecta > Orthoptera > Acrididae > Schistocerca > Schistocerca piceifrons. Next base: position 143,257,771 of record NC_060149.1, read on the forward strand.
ATTGAGTTGTGAGCGAGGTAGGGTTGTACCCTAATCCGGATGTTATTGAATCTGTACATTGAATGAGCAGTAAAAGAAATCAAGGAGAAATTAAGAGAGGAAATTGAAGTTCAGTGAGAAGAAGTAAGAACTTTGAGATTTACTGATAACATTGTAATTCTGTCAGAGACAGTAAAAGACCTGAAAGAAGAGTTAAACGGAATGGTTAGTGTCGTGAAGCGAGGTTATAAAATGAACATCAAAAAAAGAAAAACAAAGTTAATACAGCGTAGAAAAATTAACTCCAGCAAAGCTGATGGTGTTGAGGCAGTACAAGCAGCAGATGAGTTTTGCTATTCTGGCAGCAAAATAACTGATTATGGCCGAAGAAAGAGTAAGAGCAAGTGTTTCTGAAAAAGAATAACTTTTTTTTACAACTCATGTTAATTTAAGTTTTAGGAAATATTCTCGGAAGGTATTTGTCAGTAGTGTAGCCTATTACGGAAGTGAAACATGGACGAGAAACAGTTGAGACAAGAAGAGAATACAAGACTTTGAAATGTGGTGCTACGGAAGAATGCTGAAGATTAAGTGGGTAGATCGAGTAACTAATGCGGCGGTACTGAATATGATTGGGGATAAAAAGCATTTATGGCACAACTTGACTAAAAGAAGGGATCTGTTGACAGGACACATCCTGAAGCAACGAAGAATCGTCAGTTTGGTAATCAAGGGAAGTGGTCGAAGGTGTAGGAAAGGCGGTGGAGGGGGGGGGGGGAGGGGAAGGGGAAGGGAAAGGGTGGGGGACTAAGGGATGAAGACAGTAAGTAAGTTCAAATGGATGTAGGTTGCAATAGTTGGTTGAAGATGAAGAGGCTTGCGCAGGATAGAATAACATGGAGAGCTGCATCAAACCAGTCTTCGGACTGAAGACCACAACGACAACTACAACGTTTTTATCCGAAACCGCAAACAGTGCGAGTATTCGTAAAAGTTCAAACACTGGCGGTAGCGTTCCATCTACAAGACATAATTATCCAAATCACAATTTTGTAAAATTACTGAGAGACCTGTAATTATTGGCTTTTGTCAATCATTAATAGTATAGTCGTTTTGGCGCCTACGACTTCAGTTTTTCCGTCGTAGCATAATCAACGTTTGTTCTCTCGTCTTCAGCCATGCCCCACTACAGTCTCAGGTGGCAACCACATGTTAAACTGAGCCATATGCGCTTCTCTTGCGTGAGAACGAACGAAGTCGTCTCACCAACAAACCTTCCAACCCGCTTTCGTAAGTAACACAGTTGACAAGAGTGTATCTTTACGATTTTTAACAAAATGAAAGTAATGGAAGAAACTCAAGAAAATATATTAGTTCTGTAACGGAGATGTCATAAGGCAGGTAGTGTGGATATTCTCGTGTGACGTTCGTTAACTGGGGGTGAAATGGGGTCTGTGGTAGATGTGAATCGTCTCTCAAAGCGAACGCTACAGAACCTACTGTCGAATTACGTGCATCCAGTTTTCCGCTTGAGTGAGACCTGTAGCTTCAGCAAGACGATGCATCTGCCGCTTCACGAATATGGGGGTACTCCTGTTTAGTATATATACGACACCACGAGCGAAATGTGAATATCTGTCGTAGCGAATATCTTCAATAATACTACTGCTTGACATCTCGACGTTTATAACATATCAAATATTTCCAAACCTAGTAGTATCAGAGATTAATTCAGAATAAAAATGAATACAAAGCCATTGCGATACTAAATACATTTACATACAATGTAATATTTTAATCACAGTCGTATGTTTGTTTTTTTTTTTTTTTTTTTTTGCAGAACGTTCTTTTCATTCGTCGGGAGGTGGGGGGGGGGGGGGAGGAGGGTAACGTGAGGAGTGTAATGTTTCCCTTAAACATCCAAATACTGGAAAAAATTAGGTTAGTTTTGAAGTTGATACTGATATTCTGGATTCTAATTTACAGCGTCTGGTACCTCCTTTCTCCCATTGATATGATATTGGTAATGTCTCTCTCTCTTTCTCTGTCTCTCTCTCTCTCTCTCTCTCTCTCTCTCTCACTCACACACACACACACACACACACACACACACACACACACACACACACACACAAACACAGACTGTCTGTTTAACATACGAACCCATGTTTCGCTCTGTGTGAAAGCTAAGCAGGAGACACATTCTTTTCACAATGAACTGTGCCTTCCATTCATATTTATATTCTGAAATGATATTGTGGAATTCGTTAGCAGGAGTCAATCGATATAATTTACTAGTCAGAATACCACTACACTTTTGTGAGAACGTGTTTTCTTGATGCCTCAGCCCTCTTCCCGACTCCGAAGAATAGTTCACCGTCTGTCGAGAAATTCGACCCGCGGAACATCATTACAGACGTTACGGGGCACGAAGCAGTGTTTAATTACCGCCTTTCATAGTCGGCTTTATTACAACAGGATGCTGGGCGAGCGCTGTTTATGCGCACCCACGTTCTCAATAAATCAGCCTTCCTATCGTAGCTGTCAAAATGTAAGACGTTGTTAACATATTTGTTTCTTTTAGACTTCAAGAAAAGACGTTTTATGGTCTCTTTTATTTTGCATTATATAAACAGGGATAGAAAGGAGGGAATAAATCATTATTAACAATATTTTCCGTCGTCCACAACAGCGGTGACTTTCGTAACAGGCTGTGGATCATTATTCTCCTGCCGGACAGCCATCAGAAACCACTGCTTCTGCTTCAGCGCTAATTTCCAGCATTTTCCTTCCATCAAACACGATGAAATACGTTTCACATTCTCTCAACGAATATGTTAAATTGTTCTGAAAACTTCATCATTCTCAGGATTTACTATGATGGCAGGAGAAGATGCGTCGATGTTCCAGTGCCTGCAGCAACGAAATACACCATACACCAGAGTCTCAAAAACTCCGTTAAGTATTTGAATATACGCTACTCACTAAATGGACAGAGGAAATATAAGTTTCTAAACAGGATGTAGCACAAGTACTGCGCAGTGTCATTTAATGTATTTATCTCAAACCGCAGATCACTATGAACGAAAGGTGGCGTATTAAAGTTTAAAACTTAACTTTAATGAAACTAAGAATAGTTTAATGTAATAAATGGGATTGAGATATATCAAATTACACTTGTTATAGGGTAATTTGTGGTGTGAAACGTTTATTAAAATTTTTTAAGCTTCTCATATATTGCTGGGGCAAATAAGTGTAAAGGAAATTTTATTGAAGAATGAGGAATGAGGAACAGCGACCTTTATCCTATATTACACATATAGCCTACTCGGACTTTCTGCAAGCGATAAAATTTTGGATAATGGAAATGGCTATAGGACAAGCAAATACAATTAGATCATTTTAGTTGCATTTTGAGTCTTTCATTCGGAAAATTTTTGAAAGACAGCGTTGTTCCATCACTGACTAAATATGTAATGTCCCATTACGGCACGTTACATATTCAACCATTTATGGTAAGATATGTCTTTCAAAAATAGAAATTTACCTAGCTGATAATTAAAAATTCTGAAACAAGTCATGTGACGGATGAAAAACGAGATGGTGAATAATTTCAGATATTGAGGGAGTTGCATTTCTCTGGGCAATAACACAAACCGGTAAATTACTAATGAAATACAGCTACTTTCCTGGTTCTACAATCGTGTTCCTCTAAGTTATCGGGTCAGAACTTTTCCACTACCTTCAAAGAGGACCCTTTTCATGCAATACTTGGTTCCGTGAAGGGAGATGATACAGTAGTAGTCTTGGCTGGGTCAGCCAGCATTGTAGGCAAATAAAACCGATGTCCGCTCTCCAATAGGCTATAAAATGTTAAATAAAGTAAAAATGAAGGTAAACAAGAGCTTATTAGACTGTAGAACGATCATGTAGATACACTTCAGCTACAGAAATGGGGACAGCCCGGTTTAAAAAAGAATGGCTTGAAGTACGACCTCAAGAAAATGTGTGGAAGTTAACGAACACATATTTACCCACTTTGTTTACTGCTGTTTTGGACCGACATTTTGCTTGGAGAAAATTGGTTGGTTTGAGAATAGACATAGCCTAAAACCGATCACCGACTAAACAAACATCCACTTTACTTGCAACTCTAGCTATGTCTTTTTGCATCGCAGTCTAAAATGAATTGCTGTCCTATTTCACCCAGCACGCAGGAGTTATGCAAATTTCAGTGTTGGTTTATAAATTAAACACCTTTTTATTTCTGCAATATTACTATTTATTTTGCAGGCGTGTTTTTACTTTTATCTTAAAGGAATCTTAATTGACTTTTTCTGAAATAATATACAGTTTTGATTTTATGTATGTCAGTTATAGATTTGAAACAGTTCACACCCTAGTTTTTACATAAATAGAATGTTACGTAGACTTGTATTTTGCTTCTCCTGACGATTTCTGCGTTTCCTCTCAAGTGGTCATAGGTTGAGAGACGTACTTCCGCTTCTCATATGAAAAAGCGACACATATTCAGATCAAAATTGTCGATTGTTTCGATTTTCCACGCTCGTTTCGCGTGTAGTGCATTGTACGAAATACTAAACTGGTGATCTGGCAATACTTCAAAATAATAATGCGGGGACCATTGTAACATAATGTTGACACCTCTTTAATATGGAAGGTATCACAGCTTCGTCCCGTTAAAAAATGCTGGAAACCTGAGTACTACGTCTATTTCTCTGACCGAACGGGATAACGCAGTGTTTAACACACTGGATTCATTCGGGAGGACGACGGTTCAAACACGCGTCCGGCCTACTTGATTTAGGTTTTCCGTGGTTCCCCTAAATTGCTCAAAGCAAATGCTGGGATGGTTCCTTCGAAAGAGCACGGCCGTTTTCCTTCTCCAGCCTTCCCTAATCCGAGCTTGTGCTCTGTCTCTAATGACCTCGTTGTCGACGGGACGTTGAACACTAATCTCTTCCTCCTCCGATTTCTCTTACGTGAAGTGGAAGTGTGTCTCTCAACCTATGGCTACAAAATGGGGGAAAGTGGAAATTGTCAGGACAGGCAAAACTTAACTGTTAGTAACATTCTGTTTATGTAAATATTAGGTCGTGAACTGTTTCAGATCTGTAAGTGACGTACGATATGTAAAAACGATAGTGCATACTGTTCCGGAAAAATCCATTGAAGATGCATATCAGATAAACGGCGAACTGCATCTTTGAAACAAATAGTAATAATGAAACAAGTAAAAGCAACTTAATGTAGAAATGAATATTATGTTCTTGCTGGAGGAAATGGTCACAGCAACAAACCTGAAATAGTTTAGTATTCTTACATGAAGCTACTTTAAGAGGACCAGGGTACGACACAATAACTAATTACGTAGTGAAGTGGGCTGGAAGAGTGTCTGTGAGCAGAACATTTGGAGAGTAATTACCCGCGCGCCTGCGAGAGCTCCAGGGACAAATCAAGGCCAATCACTTGTACACGCCGCCTCAGAAGGAAAATGCCCCGAGCAATTAATCTTTGTCTATCCATACTTGTCTCCCCTCCGCGCCCCTCGCGGCCTCCGCTCGTTTTTCTTGCCTGTTATCTGCTTTCATGTGCTCACACTTATATTCATGGGGCCACAGAAAATGTATACCGCTCCCTCGTGTTTGATTTATATCCATATATAACAAGGATGTATGCATTGTTCCATTCCGTGCTTTCCTGGGCTAAATATCGAACTCCGCATTCTGTTACCGAGATTGTATAATCAGGCCATCTTTTATCTCGATTAAAGAACTTGGGGAGAAAAATGAATTAGCTTAAAACAGGTTTTGAGCGTGTTTGTCTGGTACCATTTATTTTCCGACTCGAGACATTGTCTGTGGCGTATCAAAGACTGTCAGAGATGAGTTACTAACTTAAGAAGTTATACTTTGTGCGCGTAAATAATACGCCACACAAAAATACTAATTAAAGCCGCTGCCACAAATAAATACCAATATTAATTGTGCAACGAATTTCGTTGTAATTGTTATGTAGAAGCTTTATCGAATACGGTTCGAGGAATGTGAAAGCATCTCTGTTTGAAAAGAAGCCCGTGAAAAATAAGCGCTTTGACCGTAGAAACGTATGCTGATTGAGAAAATCACGTATTCGTGATAAGAAGCGTACGAATGGGCATTTGAATAAATTACTATTTTCCAAAGCGGTTTGCCTCTTGAAAGTTCTTTGTAATGCCAGTATTCGACGCATAAAACCAAGAAAGGTTCATTCACTAGGTTTTGGCAGCTGTAGCAAAACAAAAGGTTCGCAAGATAGTTAACTTCTTAAGACGGAGAATTCTCAGCGTCAAAGAAGTGTATTTAGATCGTAAATTAATTCTCATTAGTTATTAGGAAAATCTGTTCTTCTGATGAGTTCTGTGGAATCTGCATTAAAATACCGCAAATTATTGTAGTGAATTTAGGAATTCGTCACACAGTAACATTTAGAAGGAGCAACAGAGGGAGACAGAAAGCGAGAAGAAACTAATGAAATTTTACAGGTGATGGTAACAAAATGATATGAAAGAACGAAATTCAAATAATCTCAGAATCATTTATTTAATTCTGTACTTCGAAGTCGCTGAATTCGAAGGCAACAAATTTGATCTGACAGTAAAGTGTTATAAATAAAACAGAAGGCAAAAGATATTTTAATTCATGAAGAAGAAAGTCATTCATTAATAAATGTTATTACAGCCTGGAAGGATATTTAGTAGCCTACTTAGCATCCCGTCGATGAAGGGGTCGTTATAGAGGCACAGAATATCGGGTGTGGCCCTCTCAAAGGATCCATTCCAGCAGTCATCTTAAGTGGTTGATGGGTAAGTACCAAAAACTTAAATCTAGATAGCTGTACTGGTATTTGAAATCATGTTCCTCCAAAAATGCCTTAACTAGCTAACAGTTCTCCGTGTAAAATATCTGTCACTTATAGAAATAGATAGTTTTGGTATTCCTGAAACCCTGATTGTTGCAAACGTCAAAAGAAGAGCAAAATACACCATGAAATACCGAATATCTTGAAGAAATGAGATGAAATTTAGAGGTTAGATACCTGACACTGAGTTCTTAAAATGGTCATGCTAACGATACTACGATTCCTATCAACTTTCAGCATGGACACAAAGTCTCCAAAGTTGCATTGCATTCGCTGCAGAAGCTGCAAGCACAGAAAAATAAACTTCCTAGGTGTAAGAGTTGCAGTATTACACTACGCAGATGCCAGACTCAGAGTCATAGGAAGAATCTGGCTTACATGGCGCTTTTTCGACCGATTCTTGAGTATTGTTCATCTATCTGGGATCCCTACCAGGTAAGACTGATAGAAGGGATGGAGGAGATCCAATGAACAGCGGCACGTTTCGTCACGGGGTCGTTTAGTGGTCACGAGAGAGTTACGGAGATGCTCAACAAACTCCATTAGCAGACGTTACAAGAGAGGCGTTGTGCATCACTTTACTATTGAAATTTCGAGAGAGCACTTTCCGGGAAGAGTCAGACAACATGCTACTTCCCATCGAATACGTCTCTCGTAATGACCATGAGGAGAAAATTCGAGAAATTAGAGCAAATACAGAGACTTACCGGCAATCAATCTATCCACGGGCTATTCGCGAGTGGAACAGGGTTGGAGAGCTCAGTGGTACAAAAAGTACCCTCCGCCACACACTATTAGGCGGCTTGCGTAGTATGATGTAGATGCAGGTGTCCTATCGCAGGATGAGACAGCGTTGCATCCATTATCGGGGTAGGAAAGCAGGTTTCTTGTTGAGATACAACTAGCTCGCTTTCTACCACCGTACTTCCAAGCGTAAGGAACGATCTGACTATATACATGCTGCGTACAAGTCGTAGGGACAACCTTCAGGCGATTGTTTCTTGTAAGAGGAGGAGAAAAGACTCATATTGACTTATGAGGGCGTATACTGAGCTATTCTGAGGCATCAAAAAATGGTTCAAATGGCTCTGAGCACTATGGGACTTAACTTCTGAGGTCATCAGTCCCCTAGAACTTAGAACTTCTTAAGCCTAACTAACCTAAGGACGTCATACACATCCATGCTCGAGGCAGGATTCGAACCTGCGACCGTAACGATAACGCGGTTCCAGATTGTAGCGCCTAGAACCGCTCGGCCACCGCGGCCGGCTGAGGCATCAAGAAATAGTCAGTTTTGTGATGAAGGATGAAGACTGATATTTTTATATTTTTAGATGGATGCCAACGCTTGACTACAGTAAGAAGCTTCACTTACGCTCAAGTAGTTACGCATAGATGAAGAAACTTGCGTAGGATAAACTAACATGGAAAGCTGCAGCAAACCAGCCTCCGGACTGAAGGCCATAACAATATGAGCCGAAGTACTGTCAACATTACAACAAATCCTGCGTGGTCTCTATGGACACGTATAATTCAAATGAACATCCCGTCGACAAGTAGATCATTAGAGGCAGCCGAAGCATGGATTGGGGAAGCATGGGAAAGGAAATCGATTGTGTCCGTTTCAGACGAGCTATTCTAGCAGTTGAGGGAGACCACGGAAAACTTAAAATCTGTTTAGCCAAAACGGAATTTGCAATCCCGTCTTTTCGAATGCGTGTCTACTGTCTTACCATTATGCCACCTCACTGTGTGAATACACTACGAGATCAAAAGTATCTGGACGCCGTTGTGTAATGCTTAATTGACCACTAGATGTCACGAGAGCCGGGCACGCCTGTATAAAAGGAGGCGAGAGTATTGTATTGTCAGCAGAGAAGTAGTTACGCCAGAGGCTGTCGGTCTAGAGAGCTCAGTCACTTCGAACGTGGAGTAGTCATTGGATGTCACCTAAGTAGCGAATCCATCAGGGACGTCTCATCACTTCTGAAGCTGCCCAAATCGACTGTTGGTTATGTGACTGTAAATTGGAAAGAGCAACTACAATTAAACCATTGCCAAGCAGAGCCCATGCACTGACGGATAGCGACCGTTCGGAACTACCAAGGTTGGGTGTACAAATCGCATGACATCAGCGGAAGGAATCACTCGAGAATTCCAGAGTGCTAGCACACTGACTGCACCTAGGAAGCTAAAAAGAAGAGGTTATAATGGTCAAGCAGCTCCTCATAACCCACACATTTCCATAGTCAGAGCTAAACTGCACTTGAGGTAGTGTAAAGAAATACGCCACTGGACAATGGAAATGAGTCATTTGGAGTGATGAATCACGCAATCCTATGGATGGGCTTCAGTTTGACCACTGTCTGGAGAACGTTATCTGCCATCACGTGTACTGGCAGCAGTGGTGTACGGACGAGGTGATGGTGCAGTATTAGGGTGTTTTGCGTAGTTATAGTGTGGCCCCCGTACTGCGCTTAAGAAAACGCTAAGTGTGGATGGATATGAACACATTCTACAGCGTTGTGTACTGCGTACAGTACAGAAAGTTGGGAGACGAAGATTATCATAAAGCAGCGTCCTTGAGGCAATTATTTGTGGACAGTAGCATTCTAGAAATTGACTGGTCTGCCCAGAGCCTCACCTGAACCCTATGGAACACCAATGGGATGAGTTAGAAGGTCGACCTCGGTCCAGACCCCAGAGTCCAACATAACCTCCTTCCCTGATGTCCAGTCTTGAGGAAGAATGGGCTGCGATTACTCCATAGACATTGAGACACCTCGTTGTAAGTGCCTACAGCAGAGTTCAAAGCTTCATAAAGACGGCTGGTGGACGCACCCAATATTAATGTTCACTAATAGGTGTTCCGATACTTTTGATCGGATAGTGTATAATTCAAGAAAATTTAAGCCTGGAGATCGGGTGCGCTATGCGATCAAACCTCCTCGTCTCACTTACCTCCATATGGTATTACCCATATGTTAGTATCAAAATAGATTAAGGAAAGGCAAACCTACGTCTCTAGCATTTGTAGACTTATAGAAAGCTTTTGGCAATGTTGACTGGAATTCTCTCTTTAAAATTCTGAAGGTGGCAGAGGTAAAATACAGGGAGCGAAAGGCTATTTACAATTTGCACTGAAACCAAATGGCAGTTATAAGAGTCGAGGGACATGAAAGGAAAGCAGCGGTTGGGAAGGGAGTGAGACAGGGTTGTAGCCTATCCTCGATGTTATTCAATCTGTATATTGAGCAAGCAGTAAACGAAACAAAAGAAAAATTCGGAGTAGGAATTAAAACCCATGGAGAAGAAATAAAAACTTTGAGGTTCGCCGATGACATTGTAATTCTGTCAGAGACACCAAAGGCCCTGGAAGAGCGGTTGAACGGAATGGACAGTGTCTTGAAGGGAGGATATAAGATGAACATCAACAAAAGCAAAACGAGGATAATGGAGTGTAGTCGAATTATATCGGGTGATGCTGAGGGAATTAGACTAGGAAATGAGACGCTTAAAGTAGTAAATGACTTTTGCTATTTGAGGAGCAAAATAACTGATGATGGTCGAAGTAGAGCGGATATAAAATGTAGACTGGCAATGGCAAAGAAAGCGTTCTGAAGAAGAGAAATTTGTTAACATCGGGTATAGATTTAAGTGTCAGGAAGTCGTTTCTGAAAGTACTTGTATGGAGTGTAGCCATGTATGGAAGTGAAACGTGGACGATAAATAGTTTAGACAAGAAGAGAATAGAAGCTTTCTAAATGTGGTACTACAGAGGAATTCTGCAGATTAGATGGGTAGATCACATAACTAATGAGGTGTTGAATAGAATTGAGGAGAAGCGAAATATGTGGCACAACTTGACTAGAAGAAGGGATCGCTTGGTAGGACGTTTTGTGAGGCATCAAGGGATCACCAATTTAGTATTGGAGGGCAGCGTGGAGGGTAAAAATCGTAGGGGGAGACCAAGAGATGAATACACTAAACAGATTCAGAAGGATGTAGGTTGCAGTAGGTACTGGGAGATGATGAGGCTTGCACAGGATAGAGTAGCATGGAGAGCTGCGTCAAACCAGTCTCAGGACTGAAGACCACAACAACAACAACAACAACAACATATGTTAGTATCTTTGTACATGCGGGCGATCCACAAAGAGTTTCTACTTCCTTGGCTTGAATGCCATCACATCTTACAGGAAAACTCTAGTGTAAGTGAAAGAGCAATAGAAGTTTTGTAAATTGTTGAAGAAAGTGCATTTCCAGGGAACATGATGTGAAGTCCTTGCTTCCTTATCTTGTCAGGACTTCTTGCCTGAAGACTGTTAACAATCAAAGGCTTTGTTCGCTTTGTAGTGTTGCCGACCTTAGTCAGTGAAAAGTGGCACAGAACCCTGCAAGGACATTATTGGTTGATAGTCTGTAGTGAGGCGCTATGAGTCCGTAGTTCGCGTCTACTATGACGTTACACTAGTGGGATAGGTTACAGTCGAGATGTCTCCTACAAAGAACATAGCCTAGTGATTGTTTCACTGAGTTCTTGTTCGAATAGAGTAGGAAACATATACCAAACAAGGAGGAATGTTTGGTCCTGTCGACGATGGGGTCAATAGAGACAAGGATAAGGTTGGGGTCTGAAATCTTTTCAGTTTGCCGTAACTGATTTGGGAAAACCACGTGAAACTCCAGGCGAACGAGGGTTTAAATTCTGTTTCTACCGATAACATGGAGTACAATCACTATTAATTAAACCTTACGCTCACTACTATACGGTTTAATTTCTTTTTATCCTGACACGTTTTGGCTCATCAGGCCTCCTCTCACGTCCAAACTGGAAGTACGTACATTTTACACTATTTAGTACTTGACCAGTTATGTAAGTAAATCTGTGATTTCTTGGAAAAGTCCAGCCTTTTCCTTTGTTGCAATGTGTAGCTCATCCATATTTTTAACATACCTGTGATTTCGAGAACGAATTTTCACTCTGCAGCGAAGTGTGCTCTGATGTGAAACTTCCTGAAAGATTAAACTGTGTGTAAGATCGGGACTCGAACGTGGGATCTGTGCTTTTCGTGCGCAAGTGCTCCACCGTCCGAGTCATCCAATTCATTTAACGATCCGCCCTCACAGCTTCACTTCTACTGGTACCTCTTTCTCTTCTCGAAGGTTCCAGGATCGGATCTCTTTCCTGCACACAGTTTCAATGTGCCAGGAAACATTCTGTTACAGTTTGGTAACTCTTAGATAAGTTGCAACCAAAGGTTAATTTATTTTAATTTTTCAATCGTAATACCTTCTTACAGTCGCAGAAGCAGGAATCGTGTCAACACTGCACAATCGTCACGCGATTTAATTTCTCATAAAGTACGAGGTCAATCATACTCACTCTGACGTTTTGAGAAAGGGGTGAGGGTGTAACTGAATGAGGTGAATTTGGTACCCCCAGAACATTTTCTCAATATATGTATGTCAGATCTGCCGGCAGAGAAAACGCTTCGGGATACATTCAGAACTATGTATTTCAGTTACCACCAGTTACGTATCTTACATTCGTATGCTTCGGAACTCCATAGAGTACAGTCAAATACGTTGGTTCGTTTGTCACTTATTGAAAGTGGTATCAGTGAGTGTGTCACACACAGGTCATGGTCCATTACCAACCAGAGTGTGAAAAATACTTAGTTGCACGTTAAGCTGTAGGTCCCTCTATAACTGACTGGATACAAGGTTGGAGGAAGGCAACGGCATACTGTGCCATTGTGGTGTTCAAATAAACTCTCAGGTTAAGGACATCTTTACTTTAAAGCACCAGATGATAGGCGAAAGAACACTTCTGATTTAAATCATAAAATTCAGTAACTTCTTACTAAAACCTCAAATAACGCAGTGAAACTAATCTTAGATGTTAATCAATAGCAATTAGTCACTTAGACAGCATTATTTATTTCGTAGCTGTACTGATATCCCAAAATAGAACATTGTATAGGTTGGAGAAAATCAGCGAGGACCAATGTAGAGCTGAATAACAGTAATTGTACTTATTTACACCTGCAATGCAAAACTAGCAGTCCGTTTCGAAGCTGATATAATACTGCTGGATGAGGGTAATGGTTCCATTAAAGAATGAGGTGGGATTATAAAATAATAGATATCATATTGTTCTATTTTAGTTTAATTTATCGTTTATTAGCATTCCGTATTTCGTGGTCAAAGAGTAAGTAACGTAAGTTACAAGTATACAATGAGCCACAAACATTAGGCATATCCATTTCTTCTTGCAACAGTAAGACCTTAACTTAATGATTGACAGTTCTCTCTTGTTCTACCAATCTTCCAATAAGCTATAAAAAGTGATTATATATAGCCAAATGATAATTAGTGTGTTATTAAATAGCACCAACTCAGAAACTTCGGCAGTTAATTGATGAATAAGACGAGGTTTTAGTGAATTTGGAAGGCTGATAGTGAAAATGAATATGATTGAAATAGTTCTAGAATTTTCTTGTGATTTGAAGAAAAACATACATAAATAAGAGGAAATAAAGGCTACCAAATGTGTGGAAAATATCTCAAAACCATGAAAGCCATTTTAATTAGGCTTCACCCCGTCGTAGTTCTCTCTGTTTCCATAAAGTTTCGTGTGGTTTTCGAGGGGTGCTTTTACGTGCAACCAAAAATTCTTACCTGTAGACTATGTTAATCTCTCTGTGTAGTTGATGGAGAGGTAATGTTCGGTGGTACGTCTTGGTGAAAGGAACTCACACTTCCAGTAGCCTAAGCGTTTCATCTTCCACCCGGTGTTGTCTAAACCCACGAAACAAGCTGATTTATTGCGGCGCTTGTTGTTGTTGTGGTCTTCAGTCCTGAGACTGGTTTGATGCAGCTCTCAATGCTACTCTATCCTGTGCAAGCTTCTTCACCTCCCAGTACCTACTGCAACCTACATCCTTCTGAATCTGCTTAGTGTATTCATCTCTTGGTCTCCCTCTACGATTTTTACCCTCCACGCTGCCCTCCAATACTAAACTGGTGATCCCTTGATGCCTCAGAACATGTCCTACCAATCGATGCCTTCTTCTAGTCAAGTTGTGCCACAAACTTCTCTTCTCCCCAATCCTATTCAATACTTCAGTGACAAAATTTTTTTGGTCTGGGAGATATTACGCACTATTACTCAAAAAGACGTTATAGCATGGACAAAGGTTTTGAGGCTGCTTTACGAGTTCTTGTATACGACCACTCCGCTTTCTTGTTGATTGTGTTTGGAATAAATCTTTATCTATCGTGAAAACGTCACATCAGTTAACTTTACCTACAATGCGTTGCATGCTAGCGCGTCTGCGGTGGGGTAGAGATCAAATGGTTCAAATGGCTCTAAGCTCTATGGGACTTAACATCTGAGGCCATCAGTCCCCTAGACTTAGAACTATCTAAATCTAACTAACCTAAGGACATCACACACATCCATGCCCGAGGCAGGATTCGAACCTGCCACCGTAGCAGCAGCGCGGTTCCAGACTGAAGTGGCTAGAAACGCTCGGCCACAGAGGCCGGCTGGGTAGAGATCGAACTCGGATATTTTGTAATGATAGAAAGCAACGTCTCGTTTTTATTATTTGATGAGTGGTATTAATTTTATGATCAGTTCAACTACAGAACTAAAACTGGGGAAAATAAGAAAAGATTTTACCATGGGTAGCTAAGGTAGAATATTCAAAATTTCTAGGTGTATGCATTGATGGGAGGTTGAACTGGAAAAAATACACTGAAGATCTGCTGAAACGTTTGAGTTCACCTAATTATGCTATTAGGCTCATTGCAAATTTTGGCGATATACATCTCAGTAAATTAGCTTACCACGCCTATTTTCATTCTGTGCTTTCGTATGGCATCATATTCTGGGGTAACTAATTACTGAGAAAAGAGTGTTCATTGCACAAAAGCGTGTAATCAGAATAATTGCTGGAGCTCATCCAAGATCATCCAGCAGACACTTATTTAAAGAGCTAGGGATCTTCACTATAGCCTCTCAATATAGATATTGACTTATGAAATTTGTTATTAACAGTCCGAACGAATTCAAAAGTACATGGCTACAACACTAGGAAAAAGGATGATCTTCACTACTCAAGGTTAAATCAAACTTTGAGTCAGAATGGGGTAAATTATGCAGCCACAGAAGTCTTTGGTCACTTACCTAACAGCATCAAAAGTCTTACAGATAGCCATATAGCATTTAAAAGGAAATTAAAAGTATTTCTGAATGGCAACTCCTTCTACTCATTAGATGAGTATAGACACCTTTTATTAACCTGACAGGCTCCACATCATTACGAAGTGTCGTATTCATGATCTATGGAACAAGTACTAATCTAATCTAATGTAATCTGTGTAACAGAAACTTATTGCACGAGAGTATTTTGGGAACGAGATTCAGAAATTATTCGAAATGGGCAACTCTGTGTCAGTTCACATACTACAGCATTGCCTGACAGTGATAATTTCGAAAGTTAGTAAAAATTCCGAAAAAATTCGGTATCTCTGTGTCTAGTCCAGCGTAAGGTGGACTACTTTCAAAAAGAGTATCCTTGCATGTCGTTACGGAACGAGTAAGCTGACGTTAAAAGAAATTTTTTAAAGCCAGAAGCAATTACATATTTGGACTGAAGAAAAGTATTAACATTTCAGAGTTATAGAGGCACACCGTACGTATTTCCTCGAAATCCTGTGATATAAAGTTTAGAGAACTGGTATCCGCGGGAGGGTGTGCGCTATTGTTGCTGCTGCCGTCGAATATCTGGCGTAGTGACAGTGAGAATAATGTAACAGAAATTAGAGTGTAGAATTATATGGACAGTGTTTTTTTTCTCTCGCTCAGTACACGAATGGAAAAGAAGTTAGCTAATACCTGTACGAGGTACCCTCCACCACGCACCGTCCAGTGGCCTGACAGTAAGGCACACGCATGTGGCAACGCCCTAGCAGAGATTGCGTGGTGTGCGGCTGGCGCCTTGAACTTGACCTAGTGATAAAGGTTAGGGAGGCTCGAGGCCGACGTTGCGCGCCATGCCCACCGGAGCCGGTCTGACAACAACGGCCAGCTGATCCTCACCGGAAACAAACTACCAGTCTATAACTCTTACTGTCACCTGTAGCCACGTGCCAACATTCAAACGCCGGCCGCCTACCCTGCTCAATGAACGCCGCTTTCAGCGAGCTGCTTAAATCATTTGGCTTTTTTAGAAACAGCTCCCACGAGCTGAGGCAGCAACCGCGGCCGCTGCGTGTCTGGAATGTCTTATCTAACCGCCGCTTGTCGATGGCCGTACTCTCCGCAGGGTGTCTCGGACCTTTAGGATCGAAATTGCACTTACAGTATTTCATCCTAAACCGACTATTTCGTGATAAAAGACCTATGGTCGGAAAAGAAGATTTCAGGTAGTACTAGGTCTGATTATTTTTCATAACAAGCTGTGGCCTACCTCATCGACGTTGCTGGCGCTACCTTCTAGAAATCCGAGGGTCATCCACAAAGTAAGTTCCGTTTCTACACTACTGGCCATTAAAATTGCTGCACCACGAAGATGACGTGCTACAGACGCGAAATTTAACCGACAGGAAGAAGATGCTGTGATATGCAAATGATTAGCTTTCCAGAGCATTCACACAAGGTTAGCGCCGGTGGCGACACCTACAACGTGCTGACATGAGAAACGTTTCTAACCGATTTCTCATACACAAACAGCAGCCTATCGCGATTGCGGTTTATCGTATCGCGACATTGCTACTCGCGTTGGTCGAGATCCAATGACTGTTAGCAGAATATGGAATCGGTGGGTTCAGGATGGTAATACGGATCCCAACGGCCTCGAATCACTAGCAGTCGAGATGACAGGCATGTTATCAGCATGGCTGTAACGGATCGTGCAGCCACATCTCGATCCCTGAGTCAACAGATGGGGACGTTTGCAAGACAACAACCATCTGCACGAAAAGTTCGACAACGTATGCAGCAGCATGGACTATCAGATAGGAGACCATGGCTGCGGTTACCCTTGACGCTGCATCACAGACAGGAGCGCCTGCGATGGTGTACTCAACGACGAACCTGGGTGCACGAATGACAAAACGTCATTTTTTCGAATGAATCCAGGTTCTGTTTACAGCATCATCATGGTCGCATCCGTGTTTGGCGACATCGCGGTGAACGCACATTGGAAGCGTGTATTCGTCTTCGCCATACTGGCGTATCACCTTGCGTGATGGTATGGGGTGCCATTGGTTACACGTCTCGGTCACCGCTTGTTAGCATTGACTGCACTTTGAACAGTGGACGTTACATTTCAGATCTGTTACGATCCGTGGCTCTACCCTTCATTCGATCCCTGCGAAACCCCACATTTCAGCAGGATAATGCACGACCGCATGTTGCAGGTCCTGTACGTCCCTTTCTGGATACAGAAAATGTTCGACTGCAGCCCTGGCCAGCACATTCTCCAGATCTCTCACCTATTGAAAACGTCTAGTCAATGGTGGCCGAGCAACTGCCTCGTCACAATACGCCAGTCACTACTCTTGATGAACTGTGGTATCATGTCGAAGCTGCATGGGCAGCTGCACCTGTACACGCCATCCAAGCTCTGTCTCAATGCCCAGGCGTATCAAGGCCGTTATTACGGCCAGAGGTGGTTTTTCTGGGTACAGATTTCTCAGGATCTATGCACCCAAGTTGCGTGAAAATGTAATCACATGTCAGTTGTAGTATAATATATTTGTCCAATGAATACCCGTTTATCATCTGCATTTCTTCTTGGTGTAGCAATTTTAATGGCGAGTAGTGTATTTCTATCCGCGGCAGCGCTACGATCACAGTTCCGAGCATGCGCGGCAGTTACTCTGACTCAAGGAGAAGACATGTACGCCATTGTCAGATCGCTGCTGCCAACAAGTGCTTTGTAGTGCTTCTTTACAATGTCAGCCGTAATTGAAAATGACGTCGCGTGTGAAATCAGATCTGTGATTCGCTTTCTAAACGCAAAGAAAGTTAAACCAAAGGAAATTCATCGGCAAATCTGCGAGGTTTATGGACAAAATGCTATGAGTGATTCAATGGTTAGAAGATGGGCCACACTGTTCAATGAAGGACGTGATCAAGTGCACGACGAAGAACGAAGTAGACGCCCGTCTGTTGTTACTGATGATTTGGTTCACACAATTGAAGAGAAGATTAAGCACAACCTTAGATTACACTTAGTGCCCTTGCTACGGAAGTTCCGCAAATCTCACGATCACTAATTCATGAAATTGTTACTGAAAAACTGAAATTTCGGAAACATTGCTCACGTTGGGTACCCAATATTCTTACTGAACAACATAAAAAACAACGGATGGGCAGTGAACTTCAGTTTTTGACACGCTACATCTCTTCTTACACCTAAAATCTGACCTTACTGGTCAACACTTCAACGATGATGACGAGCTGAAAGAACATGAAACCACGTGATTGAATACACAGGCGGCAACCTTCTATGAAGAAGGCATACAAAAACTTGTGCCACGCTATGACAAGTGCCTACAAAATTTCGGAAGCTATGTAGAAAAGTAGTTTAACAGTTGTAGATTTTTGTACAATAAATATTTTTTCTGTATCTGAACACGTTTGTTTTATATAACCAAACGGAACTTACTTTGTGGATGACCCTCGTATACACGATCGTCTGTGATATGTCCGCGGTGGAGCCTACCATTTTGTAAATATCGTGAATTATGTCGGAGGTGGAAGATTACTCGTAACACGGTTTTGTAGACACAAATTTCATGCATGGTGCTGCAGGAGCACTTTTAGGATAGCGGATCGAGTGCACGGGCAAGAATTCGGTGCAGAAGGTACTGGCAAGCACCAATTTCATCCTAGTTATATAATAAGTGTGTAGGCAATGGCACCAAACGATTTGACCCTAGAGTTCAGTTCTGTCACTTGATTATCTATTACAGTACAGCAGTGTCGAACTTCCTGCCGGCCGAAGTGGCCGTGCGGTTAAAGGCGCTGCAGTCTGGAACCGCAAGACCGCTACAGTCGCAGGTTCGAATCCTGCCTCGGGCATGGATGTTTGTGATGTCCTTAGGTTAGTTAGGTTTAACTAGTTCTAAGTTCAAGGGGACTAATGACCTCAGCAGTTGAGTCCCATAGTGCTCAGAGCCATTTGAACCATTTTTTTTTTGGTCGAACTCCCCACATTTTATGTTGTTCACGGATGAGGACACTTTCAACTGTGATAGTGATTTGAACTGCCGCAATAACTATATCTGGAGTGATCCAGAGCTCTGTGTCGCGCTCTTCTTTACAATACTAGAGGGTTGGCTTGGCTTTTGAAGTCAACCTGCGCCTATATCTACAGTGTGAATCAAACTTCGTGATCCCAGTCGCCGCAGCACGTTTCCTTGCACACTAACAGCACAAAACTATCTGCAACAAAATATCATTCCATGAGTATTTTCGGTAGAAAACAGCCGTCAAAGAAAGGCAGTTTGGTAACATTATAATCATATGTACAAGAAGCATCTTCATTCGGTTGCCTGTTGCTATGCTGCCGACACTCTCCAGTGGCTGAACTTTGACGATGGAAGACGCAAGTTCCAGAGTTCGATTTTGGTACAGGAGTAATTTTTATTTTATTTTGTAAAGTTTTTTCTGACCAATAATGCTGTAGTATACATCGTTTCTTAAACAGCACATAACCTACAACTGCAGTTTCTTTAACGTTGAACACAACGTAAGACCCCAACTACGCCCTTTGTCTGGAAATAATACACTACATTTTTCCAGTAATTCGTCGATGTAGCCACTAAAAATAATAACAGACTGAAAACTGACCTACATAATTCGTCGTTACATGACAATGATAATAAAAATAGTAACAGAGTCTGGTAAATAGCTTCGAAGTGACTTGCTAACTCTGCTGGTGACGTAATGCCCTAAAGAAGTGTAATAGACAGGAAACTGTGGAGAGCATGATAGTTGGGACTACTCAGTAAAACCAGCGGCAGGAGGGAACACCCGAAAATGGCTTTGAATGTAGATGATGAAGTAGTGCGAAACAATACAGTCAGATGAAGTGTCTACGGGATTCGCATGGTTTCACAGGAACTGCCTAGGACAAAAAAAAAAAAAAGAAGCAGGGATATACCTAGACAGAGAAGATGAAGTCGGCTTGACTTTTTATGCGGGACTGAGGACGTATAATTGAAGGAAATGGTAGCAATGCTGATAATGGACTAGAAAACGTGGGGGGTGTAGTGATTTCCCGCGGACCATGTAAGAAGGGCAAAATATTCCTAGATATCCAGAAAGCGTTTGACACGCTGCCCTATTGCAGACTGTTGACGACGGTACACACCCTCATCTCTTTTATCTTATTCTCATTATCCCTAGCGAGACTTGGGATAAAGGTAGCAGAACTGTCGCAGTTTTCCACTAATACCCCTTCTTTAAATTTACCTAATATGGTTTCGTGAGAAAACGATGTGTTTCTTTCAAAGATTGTCTCTGAGAATAACTGTTCTACTTTCGTATGGACTGTACCGATCTCTTACCACAGTACGAACTTGTCTGCCACGTTAGTTGATATTTAGTTCCATGCGTTCTAGGTAAGGACTGCATATGTTGGATCAGGGGAGACTGTTGTACCTTTAGGATAGTGTACCCAGGAACACATTATGTTTCCTGGCCGCTGTTTCCATCTAACGACCGATTTTAGAATCACAGGGAGGAATTCTCACTGGAGGTTGCCATAACTAGTTACCGGAATTTTCTACTTCTTTTCTTCCCTTGTGAAACAAGAGATTGTGCTTATGTGTAGCCTTTTTAAATATTTTAGTTCTACGCATTTAAGGGTTTAAAAATAATGCAGTTTGCAAGATATTATTAGTGTTTCAGATACCGAGTTTTATGGTCAGTAAAATTCAATATATTTTTTAAACTAGTCATACAACATGTGGAATGTGAAGCAATGCTTCATCGGTTGTGCACCATCTTGTTACTTGAATTGGAAGGAGGTCTTCTACCACTGGCCATGTGATATTTGCAAATGCACTGGGTTTTTTCAATGTCTTAACGATTTTACTTGTCTAGAAAACTGAACTTGGTGTTATTTGCAATAACGTCTATATCAAAATATATTTAACTTGTAACGGGACTTTGATAATATTTCTACTTAATTTGGTTTCACTTATTTATTATTATTAACCAGTAGAGTAATAATGTATCATATATACTATTAAATATAATACTGACTAGCTTTTCTCGATGCTGTACTTTTAAATTTCAATACAATATTTACTTCTACATACGTGCCCATGTTTTACCCTGTAACAAATTTTTACATTTGCAAAATCATTATTTTTTTCCAGAGTATATTCTGTAACTTCAGAAGAAGACTGTGTCATACAAAAAGCTAGTGCCATAATTTAAAACAGAATAAGAAAATATATTAAACTTCTGTTACAAAGGCGAAAGTGTGAAAAGCCTTCCAAACTACAACACTCTCGCCTACGCTTCAACTAAGGGCACTAGCGTCTTGTACGTGGTTCCCTTCAATGCATTACCCGAGGACCCTTACAAATCTAGTCTGAGTTTACGTGGTCATCCCGTTTCGTGTTAGTTCATAATACAAACACCAAAAAACGTTTTGCATCAGCCCAGTTCCCGGAACTCCTGAAGACAGACGTTGACTTTGGATACTGTATCACAGACATAGACCCTTTGAATGTTCAGAGATGTCACTAAATCCGTCCAGAGATGTAAACATCCATGCCTGAGCAGCGCATATTAGACGAAGGGGGTCCGACACTCGATCAGTTCCAGTCATTCCACCAGGAATGAGGTACACGGCTCGTATTGTCTGTAGTTCAACTATGCCTAGACGGTCAATACCGCGGTTCGATCGCGTCCGCATTGTTACTTTGTGCCAGGAAGGGCTCTCAACAAGGGAACTGTCCAGGTGTCTCTGAGTGAACCAAAGCGATGTTGTTCGGACATGGAGGAGATACAGAGGGGCAGGAGCTGTCGATGTCATGCCTTTCTCGGGCCACCGAAGGGATGCTACTGCAGTGGATGACCGCTATCTACGGATTATGGCTCGGAGGAGCTCTGACAGTAACGCCACCATGTTGAATAATGCTTTCTGTGCAGCCACAGGACGTCGTCTTACGACTCAAACTGTGCGCAATAGGCTGCCTGATGCGCAACTTCACTCCCGACGTCCATAGCGAGGTCCATCTTTGCAACCACGACACCATACAGCGCGGTATAGATGGGCCCGAGAACATGCCGAATGGACCGCTCAGGATTGGCATCACGTGTTCTTCACCGATAAGTGCCGCGTTTGCATTCAACCAGACAGTCGTCGGAGACGTGTTTGGAGGCAACCCGGTCAGGCTGAACGCCATAGACACACTGTCCAGCGAGTCCAGCAAGGTGGAGGTTCCCTACTGTTTTTAGGTGGCATTATATAGGGTCAACATGGTTATGGAAGGCGCCGTAACAGCTATACGATACGTAAATGCCATCCTCCGACCGATAGTGCAACCATATCGGCAGCATATTGGCGAGGCATTCGTCTTCATGGACGACAATTTGCGCCCCGAACATGCCTAGGATAGATTGAAAAGGGCTGTTTATGTACGACATGACCCACCAACCACTCTGAGGGACCTACTTCGAAACGCCGTTGAGGAGTGGGACTATCTGGACCAACAGTGCCTTGATGAACTTGAGGATAGTATGCCACGACGTCTACAGGTATGTATCAATGCAAGATGACGTGCTACTGGGTATTAGAGGTACCGGTGCGTACAGCAATCTGCACCACCACCTCTGAAAGTCTCGCTATATTGTGGTACAGCATGTAATATGTAGTTTTCATGAGCAATAAAAAGGGCGGAAATGATGTTTATGTTGATCTCTATTCTAATTTCCTGTACAGGTTCCGCAACTGTCGGAACCGAGGTGATGCAAAACATTTTTTGATGTGTGTATTACCCCTAAATGTTTTATCAGAGTGATGAAGCTTAGCATTAAGCGATAAAGGCTCTTAAAATGAATATTCTGAGATGCCTATGGCTTCGACGTTGATGAAAATACTTAAAAAAAAAGACAGGACACATTCGACTGTAATGTGCCCACGCCGTAGTATAGCACTTTGTCGATGACGGAGCACCTATCGTTACTAGAAATTGCAGACATGGATTTCATTGCATAGTGCAGCACTATGTAATTTATAGAAAGCCGAATGAGTGTGCGAAATAAACTTTCGCAACAGGCATCGTCATATTTTGAAGAATTTTTTCACCTTAGACATAAATTTACGGAAAACTGGATCGTTCAAGCCACAAAAAGCTGGATAACGTTCTCGGCACAAAAAAAAAGTTTGCGCTGTTGAATTTGGAGAGATGCTATTGAATCGTGTGGGAGATGCACCTGACAACTTACGCTTGTAATACTACGAAGAACGCAGTGTGAAGAGTATTGGTGGAGAAGCAGTTATACACCTGTCATAAACGAACTGCACTAGCAATGGTGCCAACTTGTTTTTCAAGCCTGAGTTGTGTTAAGGATTTATGTTTTAATGTGTGCATTGTGGGTAGAGGTCGCTACTTTCAACAGTTTCTGTGAGCTTAAGTAATAGCTGTAACGTTTAGGTTGTTTATGTGAATAAAAACTTAAACGCTCAGTTGCGGGCATTAGTTCCTTATATCAGGGTACTGGTTTTGGATCGTATATCATCTGCGTAATTTTAACACTAATGTTCTCTTGCTCCACCATTCGGTGTAGGATACTGTTACCTACGAACCTGATGCAGCGTTCCTTTTGTGAAACTGAATAGACATTTTAACGTTACTACTTGCACTGAAAACCCTCATTCGCACGGTCCTTACGCAACCTTCGACCCGAGAAACACAGACTCACTCCTCTTTTCACTATCTACTCCTACAGCCCCTATTTGCTCCTCTCACCCCTCCCCTCCTCCTTAGCAACATATCTGAAATCTCTGAGAAGTAACAGCCACTGGGTGATGTTTCAGTGAGACTAGTATCTTCGCCACTAATTCTAAGTTAACATTATTTTATTTCTGTGCCCACATAACCTTCGTGTCTTCATATTGTCACTTTTTCCTGAGATGGAAGTAAGCGTCATCTGCGATTGTCCAAATAATGTATTACATCCATTGAGCTTTAACAGTGTTCTGGTTGTGTTCCTGAGGTGCAGATACAGGACAAGCCCGGCGTTTGCTTATACAAGTGTGAAAAACAAACACACTCATGAGGCAGGTGTACTTGACTAACGGTCGTTAATCCGATTAGCGGATTCGAGCAGTTTCCGGATCACATCCGTGCGTTGCAAGACAGGGCTCTACGCTAACGTTACGTGAAGAAATCATTTGTAGGGGACAATTCAGTTAAACAGTTACTACTAAAGATTCTGTCATCATACTATCTGAATTATGGAACCTTTGAGCAAGTCTATAAACTAGCATTCTGCCCGACGAAAAAATAGGAAGGAAGTTTTAACTTCCCGTCGACGACAAAATCATTGGAGGAGCAGACGCTCAGGTGGGGGAAGGGTGGGGGACGAAACCTGTCGTATCCTTTTTGAAGTAACCATCCCAGCATTTTCCTTAAGCGATTTAGTGAAACCACGGAAAACCGAAACCTGAATTGCCGGAGGGGGATTTGAAAAATGGTTCAAATGGCTCTGAGCACTATGGGACTCAACTGCTGTGGTCTTCAGTCCCCTAGAACTTAGAACTACTTAAACCTAACTAACCTAAGGACAACACACACATCCATGCCCGAGGCAGGATTCGAACCTGCGACCGTAGCAGTCGCACGGTTCCGGACTGCGCGCCTAGAACCGCGAGACCACCGCGGCCGACAGGGGATTTGAATCGTCGTTCTCTCGCCGGAGAGTCTAGTGTCTTTCTATTGCACCACCTTACTCAGCACTACGTATTTGATGCTCGCGAATTGTGGATGAACATTCAGAGTGCGCCCTGCGCCGAAGAAATCGAGCGAAGTGGCGTAGGCCATAGAGGTTAAGGCACTCGACTCGTATTCAGGAACGCCGATTACATGCCCGTCACCGAGATTTTGCTTTTGCATAGTGACACTAAAGCGGTTGAGGACGGTTCATTTGAAAAGGACAGGGCCGATTTTCTTACCCGGCCTCTCGCCCAATGCGTATTTCTGTCCCGTTTCTAAGCCCTCGTTTTCAGTAGACGTTAAACCCTAATCTTCCTTCTCTCCTGTAAGAATACCAAACTAAAGGTTTCTTTAAAAACATCTGAAGGTTCCTGACTTGTATGGCCTAGTGGTGCTGTGCGGCATTATTTACTGAATTCTTCCGTCTACCTTCACAATCATTTTAAACATAAGTTTTAAACGGACAAAGAACGTTAGCAGCGTAGTCAGGAGTCCCTACTGGGTATCTGTAAATCATGATCAGTCGAGGTGGCGCAGTGGTTAGCTCCATTGGCTCGCATTAAAAACACCGCCCGTCAATCCATATTTAGGTTTCACGTGATTCTCCTAATTCGAATAATACGAATGCAGGGATGGTTCGCTCGGAAAGGACACGGTTGATTTTCTTCCCCATCGTTATCCTAAGCGAGCTTGTGCTCTGTCTCTAATTATTTCGTTGTTGACGGGACGCTGACCTTTCTTTCCTTGTCTGTACCAAAGGCTGTTTTGCCAGCACTCTGAATTAAAAAGCTTGTATTGTTTTTATGCGATGTTTATTTAAAGGCATTATTGGAATCATTTTAAGCTATGATATTTCTGTACGAGACGATAAAAATGAGCCGGCCGGGGTGGCCGAGCGGTTATAGGCGCTGCAGTCTGGAACCGCGCGACCGCTACGGTCGTAGGTTCGAATCCTGCCTCGGGCATGGGTGTGTGTGATGTCCTTAGGTTAGTTAGGTTTACGTAGTTCTAAGTTCTAGAGGACTGATGACCTCAGAAGTTAAGTCCCATAGTGCTCAGAGCCATTTGAACCATTTGATAAAAATGATGCCACAGGAAGGAGTAGCTTTCCGATGGTCTTAATGCCAGGCCTGTCATAAAAACCAATTTAAGCCACTTTATGCTGAAATTATCCCATTTGAAACTCATGTTATCTTATCTTTACGTAGCTATAGTTTCCTCGTTATATTTTCCTCAACTTAAATCTTCGAAACTGGATATACGCTGATCATCAAAAGCATTATGATCACTGCCCACCTCGACATTGGATGCCGCTTGGTGGCGTTGTAGAAACGTGACGTAGTAACAAAAGAATGTAAGTGGAGTAGACACGGAAAGTCGATCACCCTAGCGAAGATATGGGCTGCAAATGGGCAAATCCATAAAGATAAACGACTTTGACTAAGGGGAGATTACTATTACGCAGGGCCTGTGAACGAATGCCTCGAGCCGAGCGGTCTAAGGCGCTGCAGTCATGGACTGGTCGCGGCGGAGGTTCGAGTCCTCCCTCGGGCATGGGTGTGTGTGTTTGTC
Source organism: Schistocerca piceifrons (assembly GCF_021461385.2). Classification (NCBI taxonomy): domain Eukaryota; kingdom Metazoa; phylum Arthropoda; class Insecta; order Orthoptera; family Acrididae; genus Schistocerca; species Schistocerca piceifrons. The sequence goes on from NC_060149.1 coordinate 143,284,222, forward strand.
CTTAGGATAATTTAGGTTAAGTAGTGTGTAAGCTTAGGGACTGATGACCTTAGCAGTTAAGTCCTATAAGATTTCACACATATTTTTTTTGAATACCTCGAAAACGGCTAATATGGTCGAATGTTTACGTGCTACTGTCGTGAGCATCTACGCAAAGAGGTAGAACGACAGTGAAAATAACACTGGGCGTTAACGGCCACGACTATTCACAGAACGTTGGGTTCAGAGGCTTGTCCGCTTTGTAAAGTAGGACATTTGGTGATCTGTGGCATCTCTGCCGAAACAGCACAATGTTGGTGCACCCACAAGTATTTCGGAGCAAACCGTTCATCGCTGCAGACCACGCCAACGTGTTCACATGTTGACCCAGTGACATCGTCAATCACGATTGCATTGAGCAAGGGATCATCGAGACTAGACCGTCGATCAGTGGAAACGTGTCGGCTCTTCGGGTTAATCACATTTTTGCTACATAAGGTCGCTGATCGTCTCCACAAACTCCGTCATCGAGATGAGCAGTGGGTCGAAACGTGCAGCGCGCCACGGATGCAGGCTGGCAGGAGCAGTATTATGCTATGGGAGACATTCTCCTGCGCTTATATTGGACCTGTGGTAGTAATCGAAGACATCCTGACAACTGCGAACCACATGCATCTCCTCATGGTTGGTTGGTCGTTGGTTGATTTGTGGATGAGGACCAAACAGCGATGTCATCGGTCCCATCGGATTGGGCAAGGATGGGGAAGGAAGTCGGCCGTGCCCTTACAAAGGAACCGTCCTGGCATTTGCCTGAAACGATTTACAAAAATCAGAAAGGCCGGACGCGAGTTTGAACCGTCATCCTCCCGAATGCGAGTCCAGTGTGCTAACCAATGCGCCACCTCGCTTGGTGGATCCCTTCATGCTTGATGTCTGCTCCGTTGGCGATGTCATCTTTCAGCAATATAGTTGTCCGTGTCTTGGAGCCGGAACTGTGCTACGGCACTTTGATGAGCTTTATAGTGAACTCGCATAGATATCTCGGCAACTAAATTCGCCTGATGTAAGTTCTATGGAACCCATCTGGGTCGCTATCGGGGGCTATCACCGCATACCCAAATCAGCGGTCGGTTATTTACGTGAATTACATGACCTGTGCGTAGACATCTAATGCCACATACCCCCACAAACCTACCAGCAAACTGTCGGATTCCTGATATGCAAAGTCAGTGATGTATTTCGTTCCAAAGACGGGCAAACAAACTATTAAGCAGGTGGTCATAAAGCTTTGGCTAGTCGGTGTAAGTTCTTTAGTGTACTAATCAACATAATTTTCTGAAACTGAGGTTCAGTACTTTGTCTTCGTTCTGATAAATGTAGCAAGCGGGTTTTTAGAGGGCCCCATCCTAGGAATAGAATTGTACAGCTCAGAAATCTTAATCAGCCACGAAATTTATAGGAACACTACGTCAAACTTTTACACTTGTCGTCTGTTGATGCACTGTTCAATGCATTTGTAAGAAGTAGTGTCAGAATATACGCACACCACTGATTGTTATCTAAGCCTAAAGCTGAAATAGTGGTTGAGAAGGTCTACGATGAATCTGGCCTAAAAAGGTGTAAAGGCGATATACGACAGTAAGAATTATGGGTCATTTCATTAAATACTGTACGGGTACACAGCATATTATCTAAACAGAAAATTCTTTTAAAGCTACAACGTGTACCAGATATTTCTATGGATTTTTCGTTAGCGTTTGGTGTTCATAACATGCAGTTATCACTACATTACGTAATAGTATATCTAACGATTGAAAAAGATTGCGAGGACATCAAGAGCACGTAGAACAGACGCTTTCCAAGCGGATACACTCAATTATGTGCGAACGTTACGATTCTTTAAAACGTCAGTGATGATTCTGTAAGTTGTATTTTATGATTCGATGGTAGAGGTGACACTAGTGGAACACTGGTAATTTAACTTGCTTGACCTCTTGAGTATAGACTGCAATACTACTTACACGAAAAAAAAAATGTTAAGTCACCTGATGGCTCATAGCTCGTATGCACAGTGATGTGTTTCCCCAGAAACTTTTAATATCTACTTTGAGAAATTGTCAGATGTGAAAAATCCTGAACCAAAAATTCGCCTTCTGGACTGTATTATTAATACGTTACCGCATAGATTTCGGCGAATGGGTGTTGGAGTAATCAGCTGGTTCGGTACTCGTTTTTCAGATGCCATTTTACTCTTTTGGAGTAAATTATGCCCCTCAGCATTACTGAAGACGGTTGTAGAACTTCTTGTTAACTGTCCGTACTCGTAAAGTGTAGTGATGGTGTGTGTAATCATTCTGCGATTCACCAGCGCGGTACTACGCGCAGCCTTCTACACATGATTTTCGCTTTTACTGGCTGCACGCGCCTAAACCTGCTCGTCACTCTCTGCATTTCTAAGATCATCTTTAAAGCGGACTGTATAGCATCTGGAAAAGAAAGCACCTAGAAGGCAGTCTAGTAAGAAGAATTCAAACACTCTCACAGGAGTACCATGCGGCAAAGTGAGTGATCTGTTGGACTGCTCTGCCGGCGTGAGAATTTGATGCGTCTGCATAATATTTCTTGATAGTCCTAACATAAAAATAATTTGTGAAAAATGATGCAAGGGGAAGCACGAGGAAATGTTTAGTATTACAAAATGTCCGTAAAACTCATAGACAGTAGCTGACAATAATGTGTTAGAAAAATCGCACTTTAAGCCTTCACAAACTCTCACTGGCATCTGAAAACATGAAGAAGAAACACTTCTTCTGCTTCCGCATTTAGAGCTTAGTCAGTATGTAACACATCGTGATTGTGCTGTACATCCGTAACAAAGGGGATTTTTCCCGTACCACAGAAAATTTTATCTATTTAGAATGAAATGATGGTAACACATCCACTTCTATGTACTCTGTGGTTGTTAAGTATTCTGTGAGGTAAAAATACGCTGAAGCGCCAAAGAAACTGGTATAGGCAAGCATATTCTAATACAGAGATATGTAAACAGGCAGAATACGGCGCTGCGGTCAGCAACACCCATATAAGACAAAAAATATTTGGCGCGGTTGTTAGATCGGTTACTGCTGCTACAATGGCAGGTTATCAGGTTTAAGTGAGTTTGAACGTGGTGTTATAGTCGACGCACGAGCTACAGGGCGCAGCATCTCCGAGGTAGCGATAAAATGGGGATTTTCCCGTACGACCATTTCATGAGTATACCGTGAATATCAGGAATCCGGTAAAACATCAGATCTCCGACATCGCTGCGGCCCGAAGGAGATCGTGCAAGAACGGCACCAACGACGACTGAAGAGAATCGTTTAACGTGACCGAAGTGCAATACTTCCACAAACTCCTGCAGATTTCAATGCTGAGCCATCAAAAAGTGTCAGCGTGCGAACCATTCAACGAAATATCATCGATATGGGCTTTCGGAGCCGAAATCCCACTCGTGTACCCTTGATGACTGCTCGACACAAAGACTTACGGCTCGCCCGGGCCCGTCTACACCGACTTTGGACAGATGATGACTGGAAGCATGTAGCCTGGTCGCACGAGTCTCGTTTCAGATTCTACCGAGCGGATGGACGCATACGGGTATGGAGAGAAACCTCATGAATCCATGGACCCTGCATTTCAGCAGGGGACTGTTCAGACTGGCGGAAGCTCTGTAATGGCGGGGGCGTGTGCAGTTCGAGTGATATGGGTCCCCTGATACGTGTAGATACGACTCTTGACAGGTGACACGTACGTAAGCATCCTGTCTGATCACCTGCATCCACTCATGTCTATCGTGCATTCCGACGGACTTCGGCAATTCCAGCAGGACAATGCGACACCGTACACGTCCACTACAGAGTGACTCCAGGAACGCTCGTATGAGTTTAAACACTTTCGTTGGCTACCAAATTCCACAGTCATGAACATTATTAAGCATATCTGGGACGCCTTGCAACTTGTTGTTCAGAGGAGATCTTCACCCCCCCGTACTCCTCCGGATTTATGGACAGCCCTGCAGGATTCATGGTGTCAATTCCCTCCAGCACTACTTCAGACATTAGCCGAGTCCATGCCACGTCGTGATGAGGCACTTCTGCGTGCTCGCGGGGGCCCTACACGATATAAGGCAGGTGTACCAGTTTCTTTGGCTCGTCAGTGTATGTCCGGCTTCACGGTTACAACGAAGCGCACTTTCTTTTTTTTCCAGCCCGAATTAACAAGTGAGAGAAGAGGCACAGTGGTTGAAGCACTCAACCTGCGTTTGCGAATAGCTAATGTTCAGACCCACATCCGACATTTACGTTTATTACATTCAATTTTACACAGTTTCCCTAAATCATTTAAAATGTGTGCTGGATTGTTTCCCATAGGTATGCCCGTGTCATTCTACTCCACCTCTATTAATCGAAGCTTGTGCTGCATATCTAGTGATCTATTCCGTGCACTGTGCAACGGCTTGCGGGTGTTTCAAAAAAAGTGCCCTATATTCTTACACGAGACAGTACTGGTAAAAACTAGAAAAAATCTCGTAAACGTACGATCGGAACAAATACTTGTTGATGTATTAGATGTTGTCTGTTCAGCCACTTGACCATTCTGTTATGGCAATAGAAGACAGCAAAGGGAAAGGTGAAGTTTTAAATTTCTTGTTTAAAAAATTACTGACGCAAGTGGATCGTAGAGACATACCATCGTTTCACCATCGCACAGACTCGCGCATGGAGGACATAGAAATACCCATCCTTTGCGATGAGAGGCAACTGAAAGAGTTGAACACAAATAAGTAGGTCCGATTTGACGCGAAATGGAAATCACTGTGAAAATATGATGAAGCTCTGCACAGATGTGTTGGGCAGTGTCTCCAGTATTCCCATCGATCGCGTTACGCCGCTGTTTTCAGTTCTGAGTGCATAGTGAGCACATAGAGATGCCTACAACAGCAGTGTCTACCGCCAAGTATGTGGATCTGGTGAGAGATTTCGCCTGAAGCCATGCAGCCCACATAACATAAATGTCATGCATTTCATTCTTCAAGACAATTCCCAGACGCATTCTGCAGTGACAATGAAGATGCTCCTGGAGCGTTTTCGGCGGGAAGTGTTCGATCACCCACAATACAGCCTTAAATTGGCTCCCTCTGAGCTTCAGCATTGCTCACATGAACCGCTGGCTACAAAGACAACATTATGGCACAGACAACGAGCTGTAGACTGGTTTAGATAACTAGAGGAAAACACAGGCGGCTGCTTTCTGTGACGAGGGTACTGGAAAGTTTGTACAACGCCACGACCAATGTCTAAGTCGGAGCGGCGACTATTTAGCGAGGTAGCTGGAAGGCGTGGCTAACTGTTGCGAATAAAAAAATTTTCATTTTCACTGCGGTTTCCATTTAGTGGCCGATTGGACCTTACTTTCCAAACAGCCCTCGTAGAAAAATGCAAGCTAAAACAGATTAGTTGGAAAAACATTCCCGTGGTGTTCGAATACAGTATTAGCGTTGTGCTGCTTGACACAGTCACGTCTATTAAATATCTAGGCGTAGCTTTGCTAAGCGATGTGAAATGGAACGAGCATGTAAGGACGTAGTAGAGAAGGCGAATTGTCGATTTCGGTTTATTGGGAGTGTTCTATAAAGGAGCGGCTTATAGAACACTACTGTGATCCATTCTTGAGTACTGGTAGAGTGTCTGGGATTCAGCCAGCCGCACGGGATTAGCCGAGCGATCTAAGGCGCTGCAGTCATGGACTGTGCGGCTGGTCCCGGCGGAGGTTCGAGTCCTCCCTCGGGCATGGGTGGGTGTGTTCGTCCTTAGGATAATTTAGGTTAAGTAGTGTCTAAGCTTAGGCACTGATGACCTTAGCAGTCAGGTCCCATAAGATCGCACACACATTTGAACATTTGAACATTCCCGCCACGTCAGATTAAAAGAAGATGTCGAAGTAATTCAGGGGCGTGCTGTTAGATTTGTTATCGGTTACTTAGATGAGCACACGAATATTACGGAAATGCGTGGTGAACTGAAATGGGAGTCCGTGGAGGGAAGACGACGCTCTTTTGGTAAAACGCTGTTGAGAAAATTCAAGTTAAGCCATTCGCCGCTGACTGCAGAACGATTCTACTGTCGCCAACGTACATCTCGCATACGTACCTAGAAGACAAGGTAAGAGAAATTATGACTTGTACGGAGGCATATAGACAGTAGGTTTTCCCTCGCTCCATTTGTGAGTGGAATAGGAAAGGAAATGGCTAGCAGTGGAACGACGTAGCCTCCGCCATGCGCCGTGTGGTGGCTTACGGAGTGTATATGTAGATGCAGATATAAATACGTCTTACGGTAGGCGCATATCTGTTGCCTTCACAGGAGGTGCTCAATGAGGTTGGTACACATTGTTATGCGGCCTTCAGCCTGTATTCTCAAAGAATCACGAACCAGCACGAACACACCTGTCTGACGTTGAATTTGGTCACATCCGTGAAATAGACGCTCATTTAACTTGTGCGCATTTTCGATGGATGTGGAATTCGCCAATGACTTTAAATGTTTCCATAGCCAGAAATCTAAGGGGTTAAGGTGAACGAGGAGGGCCGGCCAGAGTGGCCGAGCGGTTCTAGGCTCTACAGTCTGGAACCGCGCGACTGCTACGGTCGCAGGTTCGAATCCTGCCTCGGGCATGGATGTGTGTGGTGTCCTTAGGTTAGTTAGGTTTAAGTAGTTCTAAGTTCTAGGGGACTGATGACCACAGCAGTTAAGTCCCATAGTGCTCAGAGCCATTTGAACCATTTGAACGAGGAGGAAACATAAAAACCCATTGTGCATTAGAGATTTGTTTTCGGTACAGTCTAACGAGGCATATGAAATGGAATGGCACCGCGTTTTGGATAAGCGTCGTCCGTATTCTTTTTGCAAAGGTAGCGTTCTCTAATAGAGTGATGATTTGTCAAGTAGAAAGCTTAAAGGTTTGCGTCTGTCCATGCAAGGATACCGTGGCACAGAGAGAAACACAACTAGCAAGCAATGTGCAAACAACGTCAGTAGGGGACAACTAATACCACTGCGTACTGACTATTCCGACACATTTAGTACCTCAAAAAAGACTTCATTCTAAATATACTTTATAGGATTCTCTTCTGTAATAATATGGGACCCTTTTCCCTAAACAAACGTGTATGTTGATACTGTCTTCTGTGTTGTTAGGCCTCGTTATGGTAGTCGCTGTAATACCAGTAACATAAGTTGTATACCATCTTTTGCGATACGTCTGTAATAAAAATCTTTTTTTCTGGGTGAGCCCCACAGCCTCAATATATTTGAAGGAGGACATTATTACATCAAATTGTGTTTTAAATTATTTTATTTGCGCTACTAGTTTAGGGCACAAATACACATGGCATTTGATTTTTTGATGACACGAGGACGACGTAGCCGTGTCTGACAATAGAGATGCACTTGAGGATGAAGAGGATGGAGAGTGCCCGAAACAAGTAGTGCAACTAAAATAATTTAAAACGCGTCCTTTTGAAATAATGCACTTCCTCAAATGTAATAAAAATGTTATTTTGGTCATATCCGTTTCGCTTTCTTTCAAAGCATCTTCACTAGTTAAGTCGATCAAGGTAACATGAAGACGAAAATATATTCGGTATCAGTGAAGGAGCGGTGTTCTAAAATCGAGTACCTATGTGTGGGAGAACATTAGGAATGAAGTAAAAAACAAAAAATTGTGAGTAATGATTGCTATTTAATACTGTTTAACAGTGGTAATTTAAAACATCAGAAATGTTTACGATTGTGGCAAACAGATTTGTAAGAAAAACGACATTGTTACAGTGATCACTGCAGATGCTTCGAAATAAAGTGAAATGCTTATGGTCTAAAGGAGACTTATTATAGTCACAAAAGACGGTATGTAACCTGTATTATTTGTGCATATGGACTTAGAGGCAGACCGGACATTGTCCTAGTTTTCCTTCATTCCTTGTATTTAACGCCCAACGGGCTTGCAGACGATTAGGGTATACTATCATAATTATTACGGATAAATCTTACATACTGCAGTAGTAACCTACAGAATTTTTTATAGAATCTGGAGATGATTGCCTAGTGAATCAAATCTCTTTTCATAGCAGAATTAAATATAAATATAGTTTTGATAATTTGGTGTTTTCTCCTTCTACAAGGGTCACTCCAAAAGAAATGCACATTATTTTTGTAAATATACAGTTTTCATTCTGCATGTGTGAAAGATTTACGGTGTGTAGATACATCCTTCCTGCTTGTTTTCAAACTTAGTTCAACCTGTTGCCGTGAGTGGCGCCGTCACAGCATGTCTTCAAGATGGCTCCTATACTTGACGTTCGTCAGAAGCAACATGCTGTCATAGATTTCCAGTGCTGTGAAAACGAGACAGTGGGAAACATCCACAAGAGGTTGAAAAAGGTGTATGGAGATACTGGTGTTGATCGCAGTACAGTTAGTCGGTGGGCAAGCAGGTTACGCGATGAAAGCGGGCACGGCAATATTGAGGATTGTCCTCGCAGCGGCAGGCCTCGTACTGCACACACCCCAGACAATGTGCAGAGAGGTAACGGATTGGTGACTGCTGACAGACGCATCACAGTGAACGAATTGTCACGCTACGTTGAGATAGGGGAAGGAAGTGTTTGCAGAATACTGAAAGTGTTGGCGTTAAAAAAGTTTTGTGCCAGGTGGGTTTCCAGGATGTTGACAGTGGCTCACAAAGAAACAAGAAAAACGGTATGCAGCGAACTTTTGGAACAGTACGAGAATGGTGGAGATGAATTTCTTGGAAGAATTGTGACAGGTGATGAAACATGACTCCATCGTTTTTCACCAGAGATGAAGAGGCAATCAGTGGAGTGGCAGCATGCAAATTCACTCAAGGAAAAAAAATTCAAAACCACACCTTCTGCTGTAAAATTTATAGCTAGATGTGTTTTTGGTTCCGAAGGACTCTTGCTTGTGGACATCATGCCAAGTGGAACCACCATAAATTCTGATGCATATGTGACGACACTGAAGAAACTTCAAGCTCGACTGAGTCGTGTTCGACCACATCGGCAAAAGCAGGATGTTTTGCCGTTGCACGACAATGTACGGCCACATGCCAGTCAAAAAACCATGGAATCGATCACAAAACTCGGATGGACCACACTGAAACACCTGCCTTACAGTCCTGACCTGGCTCCATATGACTATCTTCTCTTTGGGAAACTGGAAGACTCTCTTTGTGGAACAAGGTTTGAAGATGATGACTCCCTTGTGCACGCTACCAAACAGTGGCTCCAAGAGGTTAGTCCAGAATTTTACCGTGCGAGTATAGAGGCACTGGTTCCAAGATGGCGTAAGGCAGTTGAGAGGGATGGAAATTATGTGGAGAAATGAAAATATTGTTCCTAAAGGATGTATCTACACACTGTAAAACTTTCAAACATGTAGCATAAAAGATGGATTTTTAAAAAATAGTGTGCATTTCTTTTGGAGTGACCCTCGTAAGATACACTGTCCATTGACATTAATGTGAACACCTGTCAAAAGAATGAATAACCACCTTTTACAATGCGGACTGCTGTGGGACGTGCAAGAAGAGAGTCTCTGAGGTTCTGGGAGGTACCGACGGGGATATGGAGCTATGGCAAATCAAGTGCTATGGCCAGCTGCGCTAGGTTTTTCGTCTGACGATCCATGGCGCGAACAGCCCAATAGAGGTGATCCCTCAGATTCACGATTGGGTTTAAATCCGGAGAGTTTGGTGCTCTTCGAATCACGCACGTATACTGTGAGCTGCGTGACACGTTGCATTGTTCTGCTGGTAGATGCTGTCGTGCCGAGGAAAAACAAACTGCATGTTGTGGTGGACTTGGTCCCCAAGGACAGATACGTACTTGTGTTGATCCATTGTGGCTTCCACAATGACGAGATCACCCAGGGAATGACACGAAAAAATTCCCCAAACCATAACGCTCCCTCCTCCAGCATTGACCCTTCCGAAGAATGTTGCAGGAGGTTTGCTTTCAGACGATTCACGCCGTACACACCAACAGCCATCTGTCCCGTGGAGCATGAAACGTGATTTATCGGAAAAGGCCACCTGTCGCCACTCAGTGAACGTTCAGTTGCGATACTGGCGTGCAAATTCCAGCCCTCGCCGCCGATGAAGAGCAGTCAGCATGGGTGTATGAACCAGGCCCGTAGGCAGCGACGTTCGTTAAGCGGTCATTGAGGACACATTGTTGGTGATCGCTTGGTTCATCTGGGCGGTCAGTTCCTCAACAGTTGTACGTCTATTCGCGCGTACCCATCTCCGAAGCCATCCTTGACCCACATCAATAATGGCCTGTTGTGCACCACAGTTGCCTCAGACCGGATTACGATAGCGCCATTTTCTGCACAGGGGACACTTTAACCATTACTGCACGTACAGTTTACAAACCTAACCATTTGAGAAATACAGGGTGATCAAAAAGACAGTATAAATTTGAAAACTTAATAAATCACGGAATAATGTAGATAAAGAGGTAAAACTTGAAGACATGCTTGGAACGAAATGGAGTTTTGTTAGAACCAACAACAAAAAAGTTCACAAAATGCCCGACAGATGGCGCTGGACAGCTAAACGTCAGTATCTGCTACCGTGACGGGTGAGAGGTACGCCCATATGTTAGAGAATCGAATCATCCCCATCCTGGCTGATAAACATCTGCTGGAACGTACGATGTTTTTGCAGGATGGCGCTCCACCCCATATTGCTAGACGTGTGAAAGATCTCTTGCGCGCGTCGTTTGCTGGTGATCGTGTGCTCAGCCGCCACTTTCGTCATGCTTGGCCTCCCAGGTCCCCAGACCTCAGTCCGTGCGATTATGGGCTTTGGTGTTACCTGAAGTCGCAAGTGTATCGTGATCGACCGACATCTCTGAGGATGCTGAAAGACAACATCCGCCGCCAATGCCTCACCATAACTCCGGACATGCTTTACAGTGCTGTTCACAACATTATTCCTCGACTACAGCTATTGTTGAGGAATGATGGTGGACATATTGAGCATTTCCTGTAAAGAACATCATCTTGGCTTTGTCTTCCTTTGTTATGCTAATTATTGCTATTCTGATCAGATGAAGCGCCATCTGTCGGACATTTTTGAACTTTTATATTTTTTTGGTTCTAATAAAACCCCATGTCATTCCAAGCACGTGTGTCAAATTTGTACCTCTCTATCTACATTATTCCGTGATTTATTCAGTTTTCAAATTTATACTGACTTTTTGATCACCCAGTATTTCAACTCTTTGCCCAAAAGCCAATGGTGATGCCCTTTTGGACGTCAAATAAATAGTTCCGCTTCCGCATTAGGACAACAACTACACTACTGTCTGCATTCCCCCCCCCCCCCTCAATACACTTTATGTACCCTCCGCTGTTAGTACTGCCACCTGTCGTCTGTAGGTTTTTATTGCACGCTGACGTAGAACATAGGCGGTGGTCACATTATAGTGACTGGACTGTTTATACAAATGCTCTACCCCGGAGTTAACGAAAAATCCATTAGTATTCTTCACGGTCTATGACCACGCAAGCATCTTCTGTTATGTTGATACAGTGTAACTCGTAGGGGAGTAGCCTCTTGGTAATGGTATGCACCAAATACGAATCTAATACGCGTTTAACAAAATTTGGTATCGTGCACCATTCAGCCCGACTGTTGCTTTTTGGTCATTTGTTACACTTGCCTAAGCACATGCCCACTTGTTTCCTCGTCAGCCTCAGAAACATAACACAAACACTTTGAACAACAACATAAAGGTATAAAATTTACACGATTCGCAACAATATAGGTGTACATAACATAATGCTCCATCTACATCTACACCTACATCTATATCTACATGGATACTCTGAAAATAACATTTAAGTGTCTGGCAGAGGGTTCATCGAACCACTTTCACAATTCTCTATTTTTCCAATCTCGTGTTGCGCGGAAAGAACGAACACCTATATCTTTCCGTACGAGCTCTGATTTCCCTTATTTTATCGTGGTGATCGTTTCTCCCTATGTAGGTCGGTGTCAACAAAATTTTTTTCGCATTCGGAGGAGAAAGTTGGTGATTGGAATTTAGTGATAAGGTTCCGCTGCAACGAAAAACGACTTTGTGTTAATGATGTCCACCCCACCTCCTGTATCATTTCAGTGGCACTCTCTCCCCTATTTCGCGATAATACAAAACTTACTGCCCTTCTTTGAACTTTTTCGGTTTACTCCGTCTGGACGCGGGAATAGCCGAGCGGTCTTGGGCGCTGCAGTCGTGGACTGTGCGGCTGATCCAGGCGGAGGTTCGAGTCCTCCCTCGGGCATGGGTGTGTGTGTTTGTCCTTAGGATACTTTTGGTTAAGTAGTGTGTAAGCTTAGGGACTGATGACCTTAGCAGTTAAGTCCCATAAGATTTCACACACACACACTCCGTCTGGTAAGGATCCCACAGCGCGCAGCAGTATTCCAAAAGACGGCGGACAAGCGTAGTGTAGGCAGTCTCCTTAGTAGATCTGTTACATTTTCTTAGTGTCCTGCCAATAAAACGCAGTCTTTGCTTAGCCTTCCCCACAACATTTTCTATGTGTTCCTTCCAATTTAGGTTGTTCGTAACTGTAATACCTAGGAATTTATTTGAATTTATGGCCTTTAGATTTGACTGATTTATCGTGTAACCGAAGTTTAACGGATTCGTTTTAGCATTCATGTGCATGACCTCACACTTTTCGTTATTTATGGTCAATTGCCAATTTTCGCACCATACAGATATCTTTTCTAAATCGTTCTGCATTTTCTTTTGATCTTATGATGACTTTATTTGTCGATAAACGACAGCGTCATCTGCAAACAACCGAAGACGGCTGCTCAGATTGTATCCTATATCGTTTATATAAATAAGGAACAGCAAAGGGCCTGTAACACTACCTTGGGGAACGCCAGAAATCTTTTCTGTTTTACTCGATGACTTCCCATCAGTTACTACGAACTGTGACCTCTCTGACAGGAAATCACGAATCCAGTCACATAACTGTGACGACATTCCGTAAGCACGCAATTTCGCTACAATCCCCTTGTGTGGTATAGTGTCAAAAGCCTTCCGGAAATCCAGAAATACCGAATCAATCTGAAATACCTTGTCAATAGCAAGCAACACTTCATGCGAGTAAAAAGCCAGTTGTGTTTCACAAGAACGGTGTTTTCTAAATCCATGTTGACTGTGTGTCAATAGACCGTTTTCTTCGTTGTAATTCATAATGTTCGAACACGATATATGTTCCAAAATCCTGCTGCATATCGACGTTAATGATATGGGCCTGTAATTTAGTGGATTACTCCTACTACCAGTGCGCTGACAATGTGGGGTCAGTAAGGCAATCCATCCAAGAAGCCGCGCGGGATTAGCCGAGCGGTCTTGGGCGCTGCAGTCATGGACTGTGCGGCTGGTCCCGGCGGAGGTTTGAGTCCTCCCCGGGCATGGGTGTGTGTGTTTGTACTTAGGATACTTTAGGTTAAGTAGTGTGTAAGCTTAGGGACTGATGACCTTAGCAGTTAAGTCCCATAAGATTTCACACACATTTGAACACATCCAAGAAATTAAGTAATGCTAAAGGAAGTGAGCGTCTGTCCGTGACGTGCGAACTCTGAAAAATTAATGCTGAATGAGAAGAAGGGGATATAAGTAATTTGTTGCATCCATTTGCATTTTGCTATGTTCATGGGGGTTTTCGTGGAACCATAAGATGTCAAGAAGTAGGGTTTGAAAACCTCAGTTCTACCGCAGAGAAACTGTAACGGCTGGAAACCAGTAAATGAATTCATTTACGGTCTACGGATCCATTCGGGTCTAGGGCATCAGCCACCGGTACGTACAGCTTTTACTGTAACGCTTCTCATTAAAACAATCTTATGCAAATAAGAGTGGTGAAGAAGATGTTGACAGAAAGTTACATACACGGAAATAAAAAGTCACGTCGCTGCACGGTCGAAACAGTTTGGGAGCACTGGCGACTCCACGCTATAGCGGTAACATGCGGGACCCGGATTGCTGTCAAAAATGCTGAACACGCTAATCAGAAGCGGTTTTTGCGCGGCGCAGGAATTAGAAAGCGGCAGTGCGCATCATTAATCACGGGTCGCGGCGGCAGGTGCTAACGATCGCCCGATCCACAGGAAACGGCCGCGGCGCCCTTCTGCGCCTCCTCCGTTCTCGGCGAATTAAACGCGATATGTTAAAAAGACGTCGTTAAGCCGGCGGCCGGCGTGACTCTGTGCTTCGTGCAGTCCCGTTATCTGACCGAAATCTGACTGCGCCTGCCCCTGCCCCGCTGTCTCCTCCAAACTGACGCACTTCTCGGCCGCCGCGCTGGCTTTTCCTCGTGGCGCTAACGAAAATTTGCATTTTATGTGCTGGCATCAAACGTCGTACGAGTGCGCACGCGAGCCCTTTCGTATTAGGTGAGACAGAGATTCCCAGTTATTGAACGGCTAATAAAACAGTAGTGTTTTTTGATTCGTTCACCGACGGTTTACTGCAATACATGTCGACAGCTGCCAAGACTGTGGTGATCAGAAATAATTTGGAGAACTAAAAGCTCTTTGTGATTCAGCATGGAGTCTGTGAACGGACATCTTGGGCTCTGTTCGTCGCTGAGGCCTAAGTTTGTAGGTAGTGGCCTCCAGGTTGGTTCCGTGTTCCTTGACTTGAGGAAGGCATTAGATTCTATTTCACTCGGTCGTCTGGTGAACAAACTACGAATATTGGGCCAGCTGTGTGGTTCGGTCCAGAACTTAATAATAGATTTTTCTGTCGGTACTCGGTAGAACAATTATGCGGGCTGGTTCCGGGCTCACAGGGGGGAAAAAAAAATCATCAGTTATTCAGAGATGTTTTCTGAGAATTTTGGTGTGAGGTATCTTGTCGCCTATGGGTCGTTACACAACAATTGCGTTTGGTTCGATTTCTTACCCCCATCTATTATGGGGACCGGAAAGTAATGTCATTTCAGCACATTCTGCGTTTATCATTTCCCAGATCATTCTGTGTCCGCTTCCATAGCTGAGTGGTAAGCTGGCACGGTAGCTCAGTGTGTTCGTTCAGAGGGTTAGCTGCCCTCCGTATATATACTCCGTCTTCAGGCCGCGAGTGGCCTACCGGGACCGTCCGACCGCCGTGTCATCCTCAGTGGACGATGCGGTTAGGAGGGGCGTGGGGTCAGCACACCGTTCTCCCGGTCGTTATAATGGTATTCTTGACCGAAGCCGCTACTATTCGGTCGAGTAGCTCCTCAATTGGCATCACGAGGCTGAGTGCACCCCGAAAAATGGCAACAGCGCATGGCGGCCTGGATGGTCACCCATCCAAGTGCCGACCATGCCCGACAGCGCTTAACTTCGGTGATCTCACGGGAACCGGCGTATCCACTGCAGCAAGGCCGTTGCCTATATATACATCCCAACAAAAAATTACGAGCAAAATGAGAATAAAAAATAAAAGAAAAGTTATAAGCGCTGCAGAATTGCATGCGAGGGGCCCGGGTTCGATTCCCGGATGGGTCGGAGATTTTCTCCGCTCGCGGACTGGGTGTTGTGTTTTCTTCATCATCATATCATCTTCATTGACAGGCATGTCGCCGAAGTGGCGTCAACTAGAAAGACTTGCACCAGGCGACTGGTCTACCCAACGGGAGGCTCTAGAGGCTCTAGCCACACGACATTGCATTTCAGCTCGCTGTGTACTTCAAAGACGTGCAAAAGACGTTTTTCGGTTAAAGTGACTTCTTAAATCGTAAATAAGTAAATATTCATTTTTTTGCAGTTTATGGTGAAACGGCTAGCCAAATAGCAGTAGAGGTACATATACGGCATCTTATGTTTTTGAGTTTCGGAAGGGTAGTAACACAACAGTTATTGCCATAAACATCTGTCATGTTTATCCAAGTGCATTGGACGTTCATAAGTGCCAAAAACGGTTTTATAAGTTCAAATCTAGTAAAAATGAAATAATCGTATGGCATTGTTGGCCGGGAGGCCCCATGTGGGGAAGTTCGGTCGCCGTATTGAAAGTCCTCTTTAGTTGACGCCACTTGGGCGACTTGCGAGTCAATAATGATGAAAGACACACAACACCCAGTCATCACGAGGCAGAGAAAATCCCTGACCCCGCCGCGAATCGAACCCGGGACCACGTGCGCGGGAAGCGAGAATGCTACCCCAAGACCACGAGCTGCGGACTCAAACCTAATAATTTTGATCTTTCCGACTCGCGTAGACAAGGATGGTTCAAATGGCTCTAAGCACTATGGGGCTTAACATCTGAGGTCATCATTCCCCTAGACTTAGAACTAATTAAACTTAACTAACCTAAGCACACCACACACATTCATGCCCGAGGCAGGATTCGAACCTGCGCCGTAGCAGCAGCACGGTTCCGGACTGAAGCGCCTAGATCCGCTAAGTCACAGCGGCCGGCTAGACAAGGAAGACCAACAACTTTAGACAATCATATTTTAAGGGCGGAAATTGAAGGAAATTCGTGTCAGAAATAGAGGAAGTGTCAAACGCTCATAACTAACATTGCTGACCATCCAAAAACATTTGCGGCAGATTGGTAAAGACAAACAAAGCTGACCGATCCACCATGTGTAGCTTATTACTTCAGCGTCACAATAAAGAAGCATTTTTTGATCGCTATCCTCTAAGATAATCTAAAAGACGAAAGACAGTGGCTCTGTCCGAATTAATCGCTACGAAGCACAGCTCAGCCGGGTTTACACCACAAACAAGCACTTTTGTGTGTCTCATGCAGTATTCGGGGGTCTTTCGTTCCGAAGTGCAGAAACCTGGACAAACTCTAAATGAAGACCTTTACTGTGAAGATCTGTATCGACTATATCAATCTCTAATTGAAAAGTGCCCAGCGATTGTGAACAGAAAAGGTGCTATTCTGTAACACGATAGTGCAAGACCGCACTGCGCAAGTCGAACCCTGAAAAAAATTAAAGAGTTGGGATTGGAGATTATGCTAAAATAAGCAGAAAATATTCCTGAAGACACCTCCGAAATTTTGTCGGCAGAGTTCGGGTACAGCGTGTACACAGCTTGACCTTTTAGTGTGTACGGAAAATCAAACAACGTACAGAGTCGACCCTTGACATACGCGAACATAATCTGTTGCGCATAAATATGCGGAAAATCTAATTATTGTTCTATTACAGCACTGAAGATAAATGATTGGAAACAATAACAGCTGTTAAAATCTGGGAGTAAACGTCCAAAAAGATCTAAAGAGGAATAACTACATAAAACTAGTTGAAGCAAAAGCAGACTCATAGGAATAATCCTATGGAAACGTAACACACCCACACACACCCACACACACACACACACACACACACACACACACACACACACACACACACACACAGACACTAAACACTTCTTCGACCATTTCTTGATTATTGGTCGTCGCTCTGGTACCCTTATCACAAAAGCTTAAAACAGGTAGTAAATAAGACCCAAAGAGTAGAGGCACGATTCATCTGGCTTCACCTAATATGCACAAGAGCGATACGGGGATGACTGTTGAACCCCATGACAGGTGCTGCAAGAGACATTGTACAGGGTGGTTATAATTACACTTTCACTGCTTGAGAGGGTCCCCCGGAGAAACGACTGATCGTAGGGCAATGAAACTTTGTGGAAACATTTTTAAGGACATGCGGAAGAGAAATAACAAATAAACTATTGAAAGAAACACATTCTAATTTCCACATGAGGGGATAAAATTTGTTAATTGCGTCTTGTGTTTGCGTCTCGTGTTTCGTTCTGGGTTACAAACGTCGCTCAATGTAACACATATGCATCCACGACAGCTTGGAACCGCATTAGAGATAGCTCTACCGCTGCTTGAAACATCTCGGGTTGGATGGTGGCTACCTCCATGCTCATCCTAAGCCTCCAACGTTTGTTAGTGTTCCGTTGATAAATCTTGTCCTTCAGGTAATCCCACAGCCAGAAATCACAAGCGTTCAGATCTGGTCATCTTGGTGGCCACGCAGTTTGGAACCATCGGCCAATGATTCGGTTTTCTCCACACGTATTAAGGAGTAACCGAGTGACCTCATGAGCATTGCGTCTGTATTAGTGAAGAGGGGCAGCAATATCACTGTTGTGTTGATAAAACAGCATTACGAGTGAAGCCCCGCTCACCTTGTCCAGACGCATGTGACTGCCTGTAACTGTAATGCACACTGATGCTTTTGTTTCTACCCGCCGTCACCGTACCAGTACCGGGCCTAGCGGCAAGTCATGACACTAACAGCATTAATAACGCAAATCCACCAACACACAGTTTGAACATCATTCATATAAAGCTAGGTACCCAGTAAATATTTTTCCGTCTACACTGCCCTCAAACTTTAATTGTTAGGACCCTATACATCACGCAGAAGTTAACTGTCGAAATTTTAAGATGTTCCAATCAGAGTCAGGCAGCATATTACTCCTTCCCATATATACATCTCGCAATGTGACCGTGATAAAGAAAAAAAAAACTGAGGAGTCCGATTTCATACGGAGGCTTATAACTAATCGGTCTTCCCACGAGCCATTCGAGAATGGAACAGAAGAGGGGTGACATGATGCTATGTGGCACGAGAGGCACCCTCACGACTTACAATAATGTGGCTTGCGGATTACAGTAAAAGAAGTAAGAATGAATGACAGTGGACGAAAGGAACAGTAAATGTTGTGTATTCAACTAGTAACAGTGGTATACAAGGATAGAACATTAGTAGCGACACATTAGTATTACTCTAAGATGACATCGAAATTTTGTCATATTACATTATTTCGTTTTCGAGGCGTGTTGCGTGTATAAAACGTCCGAAACTGAAGACGGTAATAGTAATAACAGTGATTCGTGTTTAGAAATAGAGTTTGAATTTGGAACGAAAGTAAATCAAGGTTTATGGGAAGAGCACACTGACTGAGTCAGGCTAGATAAAGCTATAGCGTCAGCTATAGCAAAATATATCAATGAAACAGGATACATTGTTGCAATAGACAACGACCTCAAAGTACTTCATGCTTTGGAAATGAGCTGAAAAATGGACATCTTGGAATAAATGGAAATATTCATCCATGGCCATAAGTCGGAAAACGAGATCTTAAATGAAATGACAGAGTTCAAAATGACAGAGTTCAAAATGACAGAGTTCAAAAATGCACAATTCTTTACACATGCCAGTTCAGTACTCTTAAAATAGTAAGTACATGATATTAACGTTATATATGAGTATAGATCCCAGAAGTAACTTGGTAATTCTTAAAAAAAAAGGTTTTTATACTTTCATTTGTGTTATAAAATTGTCAGATGGTTCAAATGGCTCTGGGCACTATGGGACTTAACATCTGAGGTCATCAGTCCCCTAGACTTAGAACTACTTAAACCTAACTAACCAAAGGACATCACACACATCCATGCCCGAGGCAGGATTCGAACTTGCGACAGTAGCAGCAGCGCGGTTCCGGACTGAAGCGCCTTACCGCTCGTCCACAACGGCCGGCTATAAAATTGTCGTACACGATCATTTTGCAATATATTATGAGAACCAAAATAAGTGATACAACACCAAGACGTGCAGAAGACATTGCTACTGACAACACCAGGAACGACATATCAATAGTCAGATCGTAACTAGTCTTATTTTGCCCGCCATATTGGTTTCAGCGTGGCTGATTTGTTTTGAGTTATCGTGTTTTTGAAGTCACCCCTGAAACGTTTGTGAACAATGGTGAAGAAGTATAAGGGAGCCATGGAAATAGCGATTCCTCTGCACATAACAAGAAGACTGCCACGCTAGAAGAACAAAGTGAGTGATTGTTTTATAAAAATGTCCATGTGAACAGCAGACCAATATACAGAGCGACGTCACTGGGTTATCCTTCTTTCTCTCCACAGAATGGTCAGAGCAGTCATGTAAAGAAACTTTAATATCTGTATACATTTATGTTAAACGTTTTTGTAATGCCACTATAGCCTGACGATGAGGTATCACGTTGAAACATGTCACTAAATAAATAATTTAGTAATCCAAAAATTTTGTGACTGGTAGCGGTATTTGAAAATCTTTACAAACCTTTTCATAGTGATGGAATGTAGTCGGATTAAACGAGGTGTTGCTGATAGAATTACATTAGGAAATGAGACACTAAAAGCAGCAGATGGGTTTTCATGTTTGGCAGCAAAAAATTGATGATGGTTGAATCACAGAGGTTATAAAATGCAGACTGGCAGTACCAAGAAAAGTATCTCTGAAAAAAGAGAAATTTGTTGACATCGAATTTAAAATTTTAATGTTAGGAAGTATTTTATGAAAGAGTGCAACCTTGTGCTGGAGTGAAACGTGGACAAGAAGCAGTTCAGAATAGCAGAGAAAAGAAACTTTTGAAACGTGGTGCTACAGTAGAATACTTAAAATTAGATGGGTAGATCGAATAGCTAATGAGGAAGAGCTGAATCGAACTGCGAGAGAAATAAATTTGTGGAACTACTTGACTAAAAGGAGGGATCGATTGATAGAACACATTCTGACGCATCAACGATTCGTCAGTTTGGTAACGGAAGGAAGTAGGTTCAAAATGGCTCTGAGCACTATGGGACTTAACATCTGTGGTCATCAGTCCCCTAAAACTACTTAAACCTAACTAACCTAAGGACATTACACACATCCATGCCCGAGGCAGGATTCGAACCTGCGACCGTAGCGGTCGCGCGGTTCCAGACTGAAGCGCCTAGAACCGCTCGGCCACTAGCGGCTGGCGGAAGGAAGTGGGGGTGGGGTAAAAATGGAGAGGGACATCATGGTCTGAATGCAGTAAGCAAGTTCAAATGCATGTAGGTTGCAATAGTAATGGAGAAATGAAGAGGCTTACGTAGGACAGATTAGCGGGAAGAGCTGCATCAAAACAGTCCTGGGACTGAAGATAAGAATAACAACATCCTGAAGTCGACAACGAGTCACATATACTTCCACAAGATTCTTCATTTTCAACATGCAGAATTATAATGCCTGCTGCTTTCGAAACTCTTCTTTAACAACTACACGACCGCTACGGTCGCAGGTTCGAATCTTGCCTCGGGAATGGATGTGTGTGATGTCCTTATGTTAGTTAGGTTTAAGTAGTTCTAAGTTCTAGGAGACTGATGACCTCAGAAGTTAAGTCCCATAGTGCTCAGAGCCATTTGAACCATTTTAACAACTACAACTATTGACATGTATAACGAAGAAAACTGAGATGGCAAAACCCATGGGATAGTGATATGTTTGTATACAGATGGCGCTAGTATTCTGTAGGTATAACATTGGCAGAGCTGTTATTTGTACTGAGGTGATTCATGTGAAAAGGTTTCAAAAATGGCTCTGATCACTATGGGACTTAACATCGTAGGTCACAAGTCCCCTAGAACTTAGAACTACTTAAATCTAAGGACATCACACACATCCATGCCCGAGACAGGTTTGCACTTGCGACCGTAGCAGTCGCGCGGTTCCGGATTGAAGCGCCTAGAACCGCTCGGTCGCCGCGGCCGGCGTGAAAAGGTTTCCGACGTAATTATGGTCGCACGACGGGAATTAAAAGACTTTGAACTCTGAATGGTGGTTAGAGGTAGACGCACGGGACATTCCATTTCGGAAATAGTTAGGGAATTCAATATTGCGAAGTCCACAGCAGAGTCAAGAGGCATTACCCCTCACCACGGACAACGCAGGGGCCGACGGCCCACACTTAACGACCGACAGCAGGCCTTTGCGTAGAGTTGTCAATGCTAACAAACAAGCAACACTGCGTGAAATAACCGCAGAAATTAAGACATTACGGCAAAATTTGGCGTTAATGGGGGCAGCAGACGACAGACGCGAATGCCTTTGCTAACAGCACGACATCTGGACTGGTGACCATATCGATTGGACCCAAGAGTACTGGAAAACCGTGGCATGGTCAAATGAGTCCACGTTTCAGTTGGTAAGAGCTGATGGTAGGGTTCGAGACTGGTGCAGACCACACGAAGTCATGGACCCAGTTTGGCAACATGGCAGTATGCGACCTGGTGGTGGTTCCATAATGGTGTGGGCTGTGTTTACATGGGATAGACTGGGTCCTGTGGTCCATATGAACCTCTCATTGACTGGAAATGGCTATGTTCAGCATTTGGAGACAGTTTGCAACCATTCATGTACTTTATGTTCCCACAAAATGTTGGAATTTTTATGGGTGTCAGTGCGGCATTTCACCGGGCCACAATTGTTCGTGATTGGGTTTCGGAACATTCTGGACAGTTCTAGTGAATGATTTGCCCACCCAGCACATCAAACATTTATGGGACGTAATCGAGAGGCCAGTTCGTGCCCAAAATCCTGGACCGGCAACACTTTCGAAATTATGGACGGCTATAGAGGCAGCATGGCTCAATATTTCTGCAGGGATCTTGCAACGACTTGTTGAGTGTATGCCACGTCAAGATGTTGTACTACGAGGGCAAAAAGTGTTTCGGACACGATCTGAGATAGCCGATGACATTTGTCACTTTAGTGTATTATTATCGTTTTAAATAATTCTGTATTACTTGGCTGGTTAACTAGTTCAACCATAATCTTTGCATTTTCTTTTTCAACAGACAGTAGCAGCCTGTTATCGACCGGTAGCTGAGAAATCGTTTGGGTGAGACAGGTAGTACCAACAACTAATTATACATCGTACGTAAAATGAACTATTTATAACCTACACTGACAGCAAAATTCTCTAAATTTTTCTTTAGAATTTGTTCTTGTATCATTGTACATAATGCAGGAAATATTATTAAGATTTACAATATGATAGCAATGTACCACATCACTCGTTCTACTGCTATACGGAAGCTCATCTCATCATCTAAACTCACTATTCTCTAATATTATCTATCGTGCGCGTTACAATCACCATAACAATATTTCCTTAGTAACTGCAGAAGGCTCCTACGTTATAGCCTGGCATTTCACGAGATCTCCGGACTGTTTGTTGTAACGCGGAGGACTGTTAATGGCGTACACAGCGCGCGCCTGTAACAAAACCTTATTTCGTGGTACAGAATTGCCGCCGGGTCGCAAAGGAGTCTTTGACCGGTTATCGTGGCGTGCCGCGTGCTTTCTAACAAAGCACCAGATACGAAACACTCCACTACAGCACTAGATTAATTTTTAAGTCCGTATTAATTTGCATAAACCATTAACTTTGCTCCTCCTCGTGTGGAGCTTCGTCATTGTGTAGCCACGATAAACATCTCTCCATCTGGCGCGGCCTACACGCTGCAACATAAATTCATCCGCCCGGGCGAAAGCGGCGTGAGCACGTACCACCGACCGACACACTGTTTCCTTACTTTCCGACCTAATACTTACCGTTCGCGAGGCTCTCTGCAAACAGTCCCGATTAAATCCTTGGCTTTTTCATACTCGTTTCTCCGCTGTTCATATGTTGTATAATCGGATATAATTTACATCAAGTTATTTTTCACGGTTTTAGATCTTTGCCGCTCTGTTCATTATCATACTAATAACAATAACAATCATAATAGTTGTAATCATTATCATCACCGTAATCATCAACAACAGCATCACCATCAAGCGTATTACGACTATCAATGGCAGTCCTTAGACAAGACAATCAGATTGAAAACGGTAACATTGTAAACTTGTTTCATATATTACCGTTATTATTATTGTTATTCGTTGTGCCCAACTGAGAAGCGCGTTTTAATTACGTAACTCTTCTTTTCTTTACGATATCTCTCTATCTTTGCACTGCGTTCCTCCTCCTGCTCTTCTGCCCATCCTGTGACCAGTCTCAGGTTTCTCAGGCAATTCGTTATTGTTAGTAATGGTTCTTAATTTTGGTGGATCTGGAACGATTTTTTCATGCATACCATTTTCTTTTGTTTACTTGAAATTCCATTAGCCGGTTGTTTCGGGGCTCCATAGATAAAGCAAAGTACAGAAAACTTATATGTGAGCCAGATTACACGTATTATTTTTTTCTTTGGCGTGGTACATTTCCTTTTTGATTCGTCTTTCATTCAAATCCTGTATAGCAGTTTGTTTGCTCCACGGACGTTTTCCAAAATTTTACTTTTCTGTTTTCCGACGTAATTGATTTGAGAACTGCCACCTCTGTCCTAGTTTCAAAAGCTTAACGACTTTTCTTTAAAAACTGCGACATAATGGCATTATTTTACCTCTTGTAATAGAGTTCTTTTTTTATTAAGACCGTTCCATGTGAGTTTGTATGCATTTTGCAGCAGTGCAGTTCTTTCTGTTCTAGATTCCCGATTTAGCCATGGCGGCTTAACAATCCGATCTAAACATTTCAGTTGTCCACGTATGAGATTTTTGCGAATCTTATGATTAAAAGTTGACTGTTGACGCCTTATCCAGTTCCTTCCATATGCCACATCTCCTCGTATGATATGTGGATGCCAAGTTTTTCATGAGATTTCTCTACAGATTTGATTGCTTATTGGAGATGACTGCAGTGTCATCGACAAATGCTTGGCAACTCATGTTATTTTGATTTGGGGACGTCTGCTACTTGCAAAAATCGTTCAAATCTTAGAACTACTTAAACCTAACTAACCTAAGTACATCAACACACATCCATGCCCGAGGCAGGATTCGAACCTCCGACCGTAGCGGTCGCGCGGTTCCAGACTGTAGCTCCTAGAACCGCTCGGCCACCCCGGCCGGCTGCTACTTGCATCCTTACATTCATTTTATCTTTTTCTAATTACTTTCTCCAGATTACGATCTTCAACTTTACTAATCTAAGTTTCTCCAAATTATTCTTGCCATCTTCTACTCATCTTCCCTCAGGTTGTCATTAAAATTGTTGATTTTTGCGAATAAGGGATGAACATCCTGTCTACTTCGGGAACATTGAAGATGACGGAATAGTTCAGTTCAAGAATAAAGTATGAAATCGTCTTTGGGCGTTTGGGCGTTTTGGTGGCACCATCCCTATTTTCACTTGACGTGGTTTGCCACGGGAAACCTAAATCAAGATATTCAGATGGGTAGGACCCGCTTCCAAGAATACGTAGTCCTGTGTTTTTAACCATCTTGTCACCTCACTCGGTCTCTGCGAGCTCTTCAGTAACGGGTCTCCTTAGTACATCTTCCATCATTTACTCCGGCTATAAGCAAATACAACCTCCACTTCAGTTTAATGATAGTTAATACTCTCAAGAGTACTTGAATGTTAATGTAAACTAAATATAGATTGGGAGGGGACCATTGTAATTTTACGATAAATATGGGATCTCGAGGAGCAATTTTAACGTTGCTGTTAAAAGTAGAGAGTAGCGTAAGGAAGAACACGGCAGCCTACACTGCATTCCTAGAGTTGGTTGGTTGTTTTGGGGAAGGAGACCAGACAGCGCGGTCATCGGTCTTCCTAGAGTTGTAGAAGGCTTTTGATAATGTGGATTATAATAAAATGTTTCCCATTCATAGACTGTGTGGTATGATCTACATGGGTGGATAGGTAATTCGCTGTCCTTATGCGAAATAAACGGGGGCAGTCTACGCTGGCGGAATGATACGTATAAGAGGCTGAAATGAGGAAATGTGTAAGACAGATGCTCGTTATGACCTTTGATTTTTAATTTTTATACAGAAGAGGCAATGAGGTATGTAAAGGAGTAACTCGATGTGGTAGTTTCTGTCACTGGCATATAATCGGTATGAAAAGGATTTGCTGATGACGCAGCGGTGGTTGTGGGAAGTGAAAAGGAATTGTATTGGCTGCTTAACGGAATGGAATCCGTGCTAACTGACAGCTATAATGTGGACATAAATAAAAGGTTGTGGAGTGCGTGGAGCGTGGACGTGTTGGATACTCAATGTTAAACTAGTACAAGAGACCTCAAAGAACTGGACGAAGCAGAGTAGGGAATAAAGCAAGATGCAAATACACATAGTAGAAAAGACTGTAAAATGCAAAAGGACTTTCTATTTAAAGAATGCTGCTAGTATCCACAAGTATAAACAATTAGACTACAAAAAGATTCATGGACAGCTATGTTTGGAGCATAGCCCGGCCTGGGTTCGAAACATGGACTATGGTAATACAGAAATGAAACAATTAGAAGTATTTGAAATGTGGTGTTACAGTAGACTGTTGAAAACTAAATGTATTGATCTAGTAAGAAACGACGACTTTCTGCAACGAGAAAAATGACTAATAAAGAAAATAATGAAATGAAGAGAGAGAATTTTTGGCTGCATGTTACTACATGAATCTTTGCTGAAAACGATAGCTGAAGTGACAGGAGAGGGTAAGAATCGCAGCGGCAGACTTAGGTACGATGTGGGATGTAGCGGTTATGCTGCAATGAAGAGGATAGGTGCAATTGACAGCAGTTTGGAGCTTCGTCAAATCGTCCCTACGGCCGATGACCAAAACAGCAACTTCGACGTCCTCATTTCTCATATCCATTTATTTCCCTTTGTTATCCTTCTAGTTTACTTTCTCAGGCACGTTGAGAATTTAGATGCTGTTTTTTTTCTGATCTCTCCAAAGCATTCGTATGAGTATATCATGTTAATCTCTTTTAAAAACTTAAGTTTTCTGGAAGTAATATCTTTAAAAACAACCGGTTTGTCTCGTACTTAAATACAATGCAAAAAGTATTGCCGAATATTTCAGCGTTGGAAAGAGAGAAAATTTTAGTGACTGGGGAGAAATCACGAAAAGAGTCCCACAGTTTTATGTTTTGGGTCCACTCCTATTACTTTAGTATGTGAATGATCTTCCGCTTGATAGTCATCAAGCAGAATTGGTACTTTTTGCAGATGAAGCTAGCTTTATAATAAACCTCATTGGAGAGAAAGTAACAGAATATATTGTTACCGATGTTTCTCAAAAAAAATATTAGGTGGGTCTCTGAAAATTAACTCTCCGTAAATTTTGAGGAAACAGGCTGTATTCAGTTCTATACAACAAATAGGTTTTTAAGGAAAGAGTTGATGATGAAGTTAGTGAACTCGCGTGATTCACATCCTGGTGCTGGACTTTTCTAACTGACGAAAAGTTGGGCGATTTGCGCTGTCGGATGGTTAAACGTAACTGTCTAGCGTAGCTGACAGTAATGTGTATGTGTAAGTATAGTGTAGTGTGTGAGCATTGTTGTTGACAGTGATAACGTTTATGTTGCTTTCGTGAAATCTTCTCGGGTGATCAGCCGAGTAAAGGCGTCGTCTTCTCGCAACGTTTCGAGGGGTTTCGTACCCATTATCTTCGCTTGAAGATGATGGGTACGAAACCCCTCGAAACGTTGCGAGAAGACGACGCCTTTACTCGGCTGATCACCCGAGAAGATTTCACGAATGGAATACGCCGAGAAAGTCTCAAATCACGTTTATGTTGCTGTTGTTGTTATCGATAGTGGTGATGATAATGATGATGGTGAGAGAGAGAAGAGTTCGAAACCCGGTGCCGGCACGTAGAATACCACAAGTGAGGCAGCCGATTTTGGCGGGTCACCAACAACAGCGTAACAACCCCTCACTCCACGAGACACTACGGAGAGGAACTGGGTCTTGACCCAGGACTTTTGCGCGTGGTCTGGTGATCGGGAACTGTTCGCTAGCACCTCTCCTCCCCATGTCGGTCAAATACTGGCAGTGAATTACGAACCGGCTACTTCAGATGCGTGACCCACCTCACAAGCGTGCGTCAGCGAAGTCGACTATGGACATTAGGTTTTTGTTGTTGAGATAAACTTTATGCGTTAACTACATCTACATCTGTACTCCGCAAGTGGGCACGATATGTAGTGGAGGATGTACAGTGTACCAGTAATAATTTCTACTTTTCTACTCCATTTGCCAGCTGTACGTGAGAAAAAAGACGTTATGATCTGAAATTTCTCTATTACACGAGGTGTACATTGGAGACAGAAGTATGTTTCTTCACACGATTTGGGATGCGGGGTCTTG
This sequence comes from Schistocerca piceifrons, assembly GCF_021461385.2. NCBI lineage: Eukaryota > Metazoa > Arthropoda > Insecta > Orthoptera > Acrididae > Schistocerca > Schistocerca piceifrons. The sequence goes on from NC_060149.1 coordinate 143,312,319, forward strand.
AAATTCTGTGGTTATGGCTCTACACGACGCGCAGTGTCTTTCATGTAAGTTCGTAGGCTTCCACGGCCTGTGTCATTTTGCATAAAATAATTTTGGGTGTTGAGCCACGTTATTACATACCAGTAAAGGAAATGAACTGTCGACGTTTCGACTGACTTTCTGCGGTGCTCTTCAGGGCGGCTCTGTGCTTGATACAAGTGAATGTCATCCCTTTTATACCGTCTATTTCGGATACCTGTTGGCTACAGATGTCACATATCTGGGATGTCATCAAACAATTCGAAGACAGGTTATTATGGAGGGGGTGGCTGTATGGTAGGCTACTGTCTGTGCTACCCTGGAGGCTGTGTGGAAGGCAACTCTAATAGGGGACTGACAGGAAGAAGCGTATCGGCTGGCTATTGCGTGTGCCACTCTGGTAAGTGATTGGAAGGCAATACCTCGTTGGTTCAAAATGGTTCAAATGGCTCTGAGCACTATGGGACTCAACTTCTGAGATCATTAGTCCCCTAGAACTTAGAACTAGCTAAACCTCACTAACCTAAGGACAATACACACATCCATGCCCGAGGCCGGATTCGAACCTGCGACCATAGCGGTCCCGCGGTTCCAGACAGCAGCGCCTAGAACCGCACGGCCACTTCGGCCGGCACCTCGTTGGTGATTGGAAGGCAATAGCAAATCGACAGCTTGTATCCGGCGGGTATTAGACTATTGCAGTTCGTAGAGCGTTAGTGACATTCTCATGCTGACCAGACATATCCATGATACATTGTGCAGCTCTGTCTTTTCCTTCACTCCAACTTGGTAAAACAACTCAAACAATGGTTTTTTAAGTGCCTTTTTATTGCGTGAATTACACTTCCTCAGGGTTCTTCCACTAAATCTGAATATGATGTTGATGGTGTTGGGACAGCGCCACAAATTTACTTTCAGTTCCTTTATTCTAAGGGTACCGTTACGGGTTTCGAATCGTTGTGGTTCATCTTCAGACGATTTACATGCTTTCCTTATAATATGTGGTGCGTTTTTTTTCAGATTAATTGTCCTAAAATATAAAGAATACATAATTATAAACACGCCACACACAGATGGTTGCGTTACAGATTTTCATTGGATGTGACGTACGTGAAATGTCGGTTTGGAGTGTTTGTTTTCATAACATTCGTCCAACAGATGTGAATACATTCCCATTGCATTATTATTGTTGCACACGTAAATTTTTCTCACTGAACACTTAAGATTTGTCACTAGCTGGTTGATGTCCCAACACCATCAACATTTGTCTTCAAATAACAGCCACGGTCTCCAACCGTATCATCACATGACAAAATTGCATAAATCTGAATACAGCCTTTGCTTCCCCAAGGCTAGATTTACGTGGTGGTTAAACCTTAAATCGCCCCGGATAGAGCTGCTAGAACTATGATGATTGCGGCGGGTTCCAGTAACACGTCCTCGATCATAAAGTCAAATGTTATCGGATCTTTTCGTCTATTTCGCGCATTGTGCTACATTTCTGTATGTTTAGTGTCGGATGAAAATCTTTGCAGAAGCACAATCATACGCATTCTCAACACGTTTCTAACTGTGTTGTCTGCGAACAGCTTGATAGGGTTGCAGATGTCATCTACCAGGTCATCTACCGGGTGATCAAAAAGTCAGTATACATTTGAAAACTTAATAAACCACGGAATAATGTAGACAGAGAGGTGAAAACTGACACACATGCTTGGAATGACATGGGGTTTTATTAGAACAAAAAAAAAGTACTGCAAGACGCGTGAAAGATCTCTTGCGCGCGTCGTTTGGTGATGATCGTGTGCTCAACCGCCACTTTCGTCATGCTTGGCCTCCCAGGTCCCCAGACCTCAGTCCGTGCGATTATTGGCTTTGGGGTTACCTGAAGTCGCAAGTATATCGTGATCGACCGACATCTCTAGGGATGCTGAAAGACAACATCCGACGCCAATGCCTCACCATAACTCCGGACATGCTTTACAGTGCTGTTCACAACATTATTCCTCGACTACAGCAATTTTTGAGGAATGATGGTGGACATATTGAGCATTTCCTGTAAAGAACATCATCTTTGCTTTGTCTCACTTTGTTATGTTAAATATTGCTATTCTGATCAGATGAAGCGCCATCTGTCGGACATTGTTTGAACGTTTGCATTTTTTTGGTTCTAATAAAACCCCATGTCATTCCAAGCATGTGTGTCAATTTGTACCTCTCTATCTACATTATTCCGTGATTTATTCAGTTTTCAAATTTATACTGACTTTTTGATCACCCGGCATTTTCCTAGAAATTGATTTTAGTCCCACAGAAATTTTTTATGATTGGAGCACAATCTAGAAGACGTGATTCCTATATGATACTTTACAGAAAGCTGATGTAAACTTCCGAAGGCGAGACTACGCAAATCGTACACAGTTCGCTCCTAAATTTTGGCGTTATGCAAAAAAATTTGTGACAGCCTAGGGGCGTCGTACTTAACATTCTTCGGGGAATTAAAAACGAGTTACGAAAGTGGGTATATTACATCAGAGCACGAGGAAATTATGAATATAATTACTGCTTCGGCATGCTCCTGGTAGGGTCTCGGAAACGCTTCGCAGAAAGTAATAACGAGGCGTGAAATGAGCTGTCTCGGCTGTGGGGCCGGATTTCTTTACAAACAGACCCAGCGCAGAAGGGGTGCTCCCCTTTGCCATTCATTACCTTCACCTGTACAAATTTTTCCGCTCATTCTTTAGTGATGCCGTGAACTGGCTTTGCAAATAGGTTCGGCGGGTTTTATTCTCGGTCAGGGCTACCTTACGGAAATGGAAATTACGAGCTCGGCCGGTGCTGTCGTAGCGGTGTTTTACTTCGGCATTGTTTTCTGGTGACATCAAAGAAACGAGAGAACTAAACGAAAAGTTTCCGTCGACCACACAGAATTAAACTTTACCTTTCGTTAAAACGATATTAATAAAATTCTGTAGCTTTAGAGGCCATAAAAATGCAAGTCCCGACTTGGCCTCCTTTAATGTTCCTCGCGCAAGCGCAGCCGACGTCCCTCAAATCTCACGCACATTCGTACGGGCCGAATTATTACTTCTCGAGCGCATAAAAAGGAATTCCGTCGTGAAATTAGTTTAGCCTATCGTAGGAGTAAGTGCACGCTGTCTGGCTGGCCAGATAGCCGGCAGACACGGGCGTGAAAAAGGACTGCCCGCTCGCCGAGACAGATGAATGCGGCCGGCGGAGGCGAAGCGAAGGATGGAAGCAGAGCGGCAGCGAAGCTGTGGGGAAGCGCAAGCGCGCAGGTCGAGCGAACACGTGAGAAATGCTGGCGCCGCCATATGTTCTGTTCCATTAGTTTCTAGAGCCTACTAAAGGAAACGGCGCCGCGTGACTGACTGCAGAAGTTGCATCGATGTCGAATGAACACCGCGGCGAATTCCCGGAATGCATTCTCGTAGCCTGCGACAAACAGCGAAAATAACTATCCGCCAAACGCGTGACCCTCGGCGTAAGAGCGGTCACATTCACCAGGTGAGCGTAATTGTTATCAGTTGTCTTCCTCTCTGTCTTATTCGACAAAGTGCGACTATAGACCTCGCCATAGCGACTAGGTACGTCAACGTTCCAGTCCAAAGTACCGCGTGTTCATTGCTCGCAGTGCAAGCGGGGAAAGTGACCGTGGAAAACAGTTCCGCTGGCTGACAGTGTGGATCTGACTGTAAATCGTGCCAGAATAAACGAGTCGTATCGTGCGAATGAGACAGCACAGTTTCAGAAACGGCATACTACATTACATAATTACAATCACGCATCAGAATTGAAGCGGCCAGTGGTTTATTCAGACAAAATATGGATTAACAGACATTACATTGTGAGTAAATATTATCACGCTGATAATGTTCGAGAAGTACTGTGAAACAAAAGTGTCGTCAATGTTCAGTTTGCTATGATGGGCATAGGCTTGTAGACGTGTAGCGTGTGACCGCGCTCCAGTTGTAAGAATACTGTAGTCTTACTGCTTCTCCTCTCTGTTTCGCGGGCGTAAACACGACGGTGCTGCCCCCCTGACAAGGTCTTCAGTTCTCTTTGTTAGGTAGTACTTAGTTTTTAGTTGTCAAAGGGCTAGGCCTCGTCATCGCAACCATATGCCTCTCTTCTCTGCTGAATATTACAGTTCAGCGTACTGTTTGAATTTAAGTCCATCTGCATCACAGAATCCAGTTGATTCATCTGTGGTCTTCCTCTTCCTTTCTTCCCTGAAACTTTTCCTTCCGATATGGCGATCAAGAATTCGTTGTGACATATCGTGTGGCCAATGAATTTTGTTTTCCTCTTTTCTATGATAGTGATCAGTTCCATTGCTTCATCTTCTGTCTTGAGGAACCACTCGTTCGACTTTTTCTCTCTCTAGCTTAGAGCTACCTGTATGAATATCAAGAACCAGTCCTAAGCAAAGAAGGAAAGCAGAAAGTTGGAAGGAGTATATAGAGGGTTAATACAAGGGAGATGTACTTGAGGGCAATATTATGGAAAGGGAAGACGACGTAGAGGAAGACGAGAAGTTAGGTACTACCTGAAAAATTTGACAAAACATTGAAAGACTTAAGTCGAAACAAGGCCCCGGGAGTAGATAACATTCAGTTAGAGCTACTGATAGCATTGGGAGAGCCAGCCATGACAAAACTCTTCCATCTGGTAAGATATATGAGACAGGCGAAATACCCCCAGACTTCAAGAAGAATATAATAATCCCAATTCCAAAGAAAGCGGATCCTGACAGGTGTGGAAATTAGCGAACTATCAGTTTAACAAGTCACGGCTGCAAAATACTAAAACGAATCCTTTACAGAAGAATGGAAAAACTGGTAGAAGCCGACCTTTGGAAGATCAGTTTGAATTCCGTAGAAATGTTGGAACACGTGAGGCAATTCTGACCCTACGACTTATCTTAGAAAATAGATTAAGCAAAGGGAAACCTACGTTTCTAGCATTTGTAGACTCAGAGAAAGCTTTTGACATTGTTGACTAGAATACTCTCCTTCAAATTCTGAAGGTGGCAGGGGTAAAATACAGGGAGCGAAAGGCTATTTACAAGTTGTAAGGAAACCGGATTGCAGTTACAAGAGTCGAAGGGCACGAAAGAAACGCATTGGTTGAGAAACGAGTGAGACAGTGCTGTTGCATATCCCCGGTGTTACTCATTCTGTATACTGAACAAGCAGTAAAGGAAACAAAAGAAAAATGTGGAGCAGAAATTAAGGTACAGGGAGAAGAAATAAAATCTTTGAGGTTTGACGATGACATTATAATTTTGTCACAGACAGCAAATGACTGGAAGAGCAGTTGATTGGAATGGACAGTATCTCGAAAGCAGGGTATAAGATGAACATCAACAAAAGCAAAACGAGGATAATGGAATGTAGTCGAATTAAATCAGGTGATGGTTCAAAAAATGACTGTGAGCACTACGGGACTTAAAATCTGAAATCATCAGTCCCCTAGAACTTAGAAATACTTAAACCTAAGGACATCACACACATCCATGCCCGAGGCAGAATTCGAACCTGCGACCGTAGCGGTCGCGCGGTTCCAGAATGAAGCGCCTAGAACCGCTCTGCCACAACGGCCGGCTAAATCAGGTAGTGCTGAGAGAATTCGATTCGGAAATGAGGAATTTAAAGCAGTAAATGAATTTTACTATTTGGAAGTTAAATAACTGATGATGATCGAAGTAGAGAGGATATAAAATGTAGACTGGCAATGGCAAGAAAAGCGTTTCTGAAGAAGACATATTTCGTAACATCGAGTATACATTGAAGTGTCAGGAAGTCCGTCCTGAAAGTACTTGTCTGGAGTGTAGCAATGTATGGAAGTGAAACATGGACCATAACAGTTATATAAGAAGAGAATAGAAGTTTTTGATATGTGGTGCTACAGAAGAATACTGAAGAAGAGATGGGAAGATCACGTAACTAATGAGGAGGTACGGACTAGAATCGACTAAAAGAAGGGATCGGTCAAAAGGACACATTCTGAGACATCAAGGGATCACCAACTTGGTACTGGAGGGAAACGTGAGAGGTAAAAACCGTAGAGGGAGACTAAGAGACGAAGACAGTTAACAAATTCAGAGGGAAATAGGTCGCAGTAGTTACTCGGAGATGAACAGGCTTGCACAGGACAGAGTTGCATGGGGGGGGGGGGGGGGGGGGCTGTATCAAACCAGTCTTTGGACTGAAGACCACAACAACAGCTTATTTCTAGCTTTAGATCCACATTGACATTGCTTTAAGGCATTTTATGTTCTGTTTTATTTGGACCCATGTTTGACAGTCAGGTAAGAAAACAATCCACGCAAATTCTTGGTGACATTTGATTTATAGCCATTAGTTCATGGTCCAAGCCACATTTCTCTGCCTAAAGTTTCGTCTTCCAATGCTACAGATATCATCAGAGGCTATATCAACTCTGAAAGCAATTACAGTCTCAAAGATGCTCAGCAAGCCGAACTGGTTTTACGTATGCAACCAACGGTCGGTTGGTGAAGCCATCAGATCGCTGCCTAAAATCGATTCATCATTGGGTTAGGATGTACGGAGAAGCCAAAAAATTTAAAAACCCCAAAACAAGTTTGAGAGACAAGACTAGTAAATAAATCCCCATAACACACGTCGGCGCGGCGCGACTCCGCAATGTTGGACAGCAGCTTGATGACTTGAATGGAATGGGAAGGACCTTTAATAAGGGAAACGATAAAAAGTACACTCCGCCATGCACTTCAATAATTTGCTAAGCATTAATGTAGAGATAAAGCACGCAGGTCAGTGGTGACGAAATGTGGTGCATTAGGCCCATAGAGATTCTCAGACACATGCAATGTTATTGTAAGCCAGTACAAAATAGGCCTAGAGTGTCACTCCACAGGACACACCTTAACCATAAGAGGACACACAACGATGTCAGCAAGACAACTGAGGGTCATAGTACCAGAAAGAGATACCCCACATTTGACTAATTTTAGAAAAACAGGATTTTACTACAAACTGTTAATGTCAAAATGTGTAATATTATTGCTCAAATTTTCGAGTTCAATACGTCTCTACATCGGGGTCGGCCACTGCATGTCACTTGCATACAAGCAGATGTGCTGCATGAGTGCAGGCCGAGGCTCGGGCTGTCTCGGCCTCCCTCGGTCCTTCTCGGAAGTACTCAGTGCAGTGAGACATTTCATTTATAATTGCGGTGCTGAATTTTTCTGTCGGCACGACATTCTTCAGTTTTTAAGTAGGCTGTTTAGGTTTTTATATTGGTAACGCCACGTAGCGCTCTGTATGAAAATCACTGGCTGTGCTGTGTGCAGTCTGTGGCTAGTTTGCATTGTTGTCTGCCATTGTAGTGTTGGGCAGCTGAGTGTTAACAGCGCGTAGCGTGGCGCAGTTGGAGGTGACCGCCAGCAGTGGTGGACGTGGGCAGAGAAATGGCGGAGTTTTGAAATTTGTAAGACTGGATGGAGGAGGAGGAGGAGATTAGTGGTTAACGTCCCGTCGACAACGAGGTCATTTGAGACGGAGCGCAAGCTCGGATGAGGGAAGGATGGGGAAGGAATTCAGCCGTGCCCTTTCAAAGGAACCATCCCGGCATTTGCCTGAAGCGATTTAGGGAAATCACGGAAAACCTAAATCAGGATGGCCGGAGACGGGATTGAGCCGTCGTCCTCCCGAATGCGAGTCCAGTGTGCTAACCACTGCGCCACCTCGCTCGGTAGACTGGATGTCATGAACTGTTATGTACATTATGATTTTTCAACACTATTAAGGTAAATACATTGTTTGTTCTCTATTAAAATCTTTCATTTGCTAACTATGCCTATCAGCAGTTAGTGCCTTCCGTAGTTTGAATCTTTTATTTAGATGGCAGTAGTGGCGCTCGCTGTATTGCAGTAGTTCGAGTAACCAAGATTTTTGTGAGGTAAGTGATTTGTGAAAGGTATAGGTTAATGTTAGTCAGGGCCATTCTTTTGTAGGGATTTTTGAAAGTCAGATTGCGTTGCGCTAAAAATATTGTGTGTCAGTTTAAGCACAGTAATTAATTAATTTTTCTAAGGGGACGTTTCACAGTGCGGTAGAATCGTGGTTTCAGCGCTGTTTACCATTCGCTATTTGTTCATGATATAAAAGAAGTTCACAGGCCCATTCGATGTTTTGCAAAAAGAGGAAGTCTAGCGTTCTATCGTCACAAGACTTTGAAAATAAATTAGGATCACAGAAGAAAAGGATGGGAATTCTTAAGTGCGAAATCGAATGCATTATTACACAATCAGTCCGTAGTTCGTGGTCTACATCTACATACATACTCCACAGTCCACCATACGGTGCGTGGCGGAGGGTACCTCGTACTACAACTAGCATCTTCTCTCCCTATTCCACTGCCAAACAGAACGAGGGAAAAATGACTGCCTATATGCCTCTGTACGAACCCTAATCTCTCTTATCTTATCTTTGTGGTCTTTCCGCGAAATATAAGTTGGCAGCAGTAAAACTGTACTGCAGTCAGCCTCAAATGCTGGTTCTCTTAATTTCCTCAGTAGCGATTCACGAAAAGAACGCCTCCTTTCCTCTAGAGCCTCCCACCCGGGTTCCTGAAGCGTTTCCGTAACATCCACGTGATGATCAAGCCTACCAGTAACAAATCTAGCAGCCCGCCTCTGAATTGCTTCTATGTCCTCCCTCAGTCCGACCTGATAGGGATCCCAAACGCTCGAGCAGTACTCAAGAATAGGTCGTATTAGTGTTTTGTAAGCGGTCTCCTTTACAGATGAACCACATCTTCCCAGAATTCTACCAATGAACTGATGACGACAATCCGCCTTTCCCACAAATGCCTTTACATGCTTGCCCCACTTCATATCGCTCTGCAATGTTACACCCAAATATTTAATCGACGTGACTGTGTCAAGCGCTACACTACTTATGGAGTATTCAAACATTACGGGATTCTTTTTCCTATTCATCTGCATTAATTTGCATTTATCTATATTTAGAGTTAGCTGCCATTCTTTACACCAATCACAGATCCTGTCCAAGTCATCTTGAGTCCTCCTACAGTCACTCGACGACGACACCTTCCCGTACACCACAGCATCATCAGCAAACAGTCGCACATTGCTATCCACCCTATCCATAAGATCATTTATGCAGATAGAAAACAACAGCGGACCTACCACACTTCCCTGAGGCACTCCAGATGATACCCTCACCTCCGATGAACACTCACCATCGAGCTTCCCGTGCAAGGAGTCCCGGGTTCGATTCCCGGCGGGGTCAGGGATTTTTCTTGCCTCGAGATGACTGGGTGTTGTTGTGTCGTCTTCATCATCATTCTTCCCCATTACGGTCGGAGGAACGCAATGGCAAACCACCCCCGCTAGGAACTTGCCTAGTATAGCGGTGCGGGTCTCCCACATCGTCCCCTGCGCTCCTCGGAGTATGGGAACTCATCATTACACAGTCAGCTACCACATTTTTCGATGAAACTGAAAGTAGATTATGCGACTTTATGTATTACTGCGAAATATGTCCTTTAAGTCAAGGGGAATGCCTGGAAAGATTTTTCAATTTAAAACCCGCTATTGAATTTATGAAGGAAAAAGGAGTGCAGGAACGAACATTAGAACACCCGGAATGGATTGCAGACCTCACATTTTAAATTGACTTGACTGGGCACTGCCGACAGCAACACAGTGCAAGGTGAGAAACATTTCTGATTCGAAGGTGATGCATCTAAAAAGAATATCGCATTGTGGAAGGTATAAATCCTGCAAAAAACTGTCCATTTGCATACGATCACTGGCTTTAAAGAAAATGCGAGTTTTGAACGACTGATTGAGACCTTGAAAGAATTACAAGGACAGTTACCTAAACTTTACATCTGTTTTCGAGACAGTTGGCCATTTCAGTTGAAAGCGCCCCTATGCATGTGCCGATGGAATTGATCGAACTACAGCATAATTCCCGTTTACAACACACATTCTTTTACGTTAAAATTCTTCAAGCGTTCAATGTTGTTTTTCTCTGGAAGAGTTTCCACGTCTCCATAATGAAGTTGCAAACGTTACACAATATTTCGATCAACAGATGTGTGTATGAAAGGATTATGAAACTAAATAAGTCACGATTACGTGGTAACCTGAGTGCGAAAATCTGTGAAATTGTCTGTGCCTGTCTGTAAGCCGACAGTTTATACCAGATGAAAATTAGCCTAGGTCTTCAACCCATCAAAACTAATCAAATAATATGAAAATTTGTTTTGTTTGTGATCTATGTTACTGAGAAATATGAAATACAAAACCAAGTCGTATGCCGTTCGACTGCGTTGGCATCTCAATAGAAAACATTCACAGTTTCGTCCTCTTCCCCTCCTGACTCTCAGACAGTGTGGCATGACAGTAGGGGAAGTGTGCAGCCAGACAAGGGTGCTATGCACGCATGCTAGATCACTGCTCACGTGCGGAATTCTTTGTGGTCTCTGCTCTACCATATTTAAGATATCTAGACAGTACAAGGCACTAAAAATTTAATTTTGCTATTTATTCAACACAAAATTGGTTCTGAAGAAAGTAAATCAATATTGGAAAGGGGGAATTTTGAGCTAAAATCATTTTAAGTGTTTATAAAATAAAAGTAATACTTCCAATATTACGTCAACTGAGCGTATTCAGTGGACTCTGCAGTGTTTGAAGGTGTTAAATCATCATAAAATAAATGATAAAGTCATGAGATGAAAGACATCGTGGACTGCAAATTACATAGTTTTAATACAGCAGTGTCCCTTTCTTCAGAAAACGTTGGTGGCAGCGTAGCTATTAGTGCACTAATATAACAAAACATAGCTGTAGATCTCTTCGATGGTTAGATCTCTTTCTGGAATCGTCTTGATTAATTTTACTTTTTTCCATTTGTCCAATTCCAAGGTGGTATTTTTTTAGTGGAATAATGAAATATGTATTTTTCAGGCTGTTTCTTGCATTTTCGTTCCTTTCCAACATTTACCTCCAGTACCTATTCACGTGAGAGTCATTAATAGACAACTGAGCTTGATGGTCTAAGGGTAAAGTGAGTGTAAGGAGATTATAAGGTCGTGGGATCGAATCCCAATCAGACGCCGGAATCTTTCAGTCTGCATTCACAGTAGTCTTCACCACTGGACGAAGTGAAGATGTTAGGAGCGACACATGGTTTCGGTTCCACGTTAAACTGCAGATCTCCTTCCCTGTTAGAATTACTGGCGTAGGTTAAGGGCGCGCAAGCCGCTGAAGTAGCGACGTCCACTGTAGGCACTGAGCATATTCACTGGAATCGGCAGATATTGAGGGTGTTAAACCGTCATAAAATGAATGCTAAATTGATGAGAGGATATATATTGTGGACATCAGATGTTACAGTTTTAGTGTAGCAATGTCCCTTGTCCCAATGTCATTAATGTGAATAACGACAAGATTAGGTCTACATTAGTTTCATATACGACACACTAAATTAATCTTAAGATGAAGAAGGTGTAGCAGCGTATAGTGTACCTTTTTTTACTACAGAATTTAAAATACGCAGCTTAAACCTTTCTGTTAGCAGCAATGATGTTTACAACACAGCCGTTTTTAGATGTGGATGTAATCCTTCCGGCATAGAGAGTCTTACTAACTCGAATTGAGTGGCTTTATGCAAATGGCTGTAGACTGGAGGTGCGATTGCGACAGTACCTAATGGTTACTCCCGAGTATTTGCTCTTCCTAACGGCATTCCTTATGAACAAACCATTTGTGACTTTGCCTGATATTGTGTAGTCATGGTATAACACTCCCGTCTGCTACTACTGTACCATAACCTCAATGCTAGAAACAGGTTGTGACATAAAACTATTTTGTAAAAGCAACTATGGCACAAAGCAACAGAGCAGTGTTACCCTCTGAGAGGAATTTTGTTATGTTGACCGTGTTGTACCTAACTGAGGTGGCTTATCGGAAATGAAAGTCAGAATTACGTAAATATTCGAACGGTAACAAACAAGATTTTTGCCTATCTGCACTGTTTAACGTATAAAGAAAACGGTCGCCAGCCTAACTAGGCAAGAGAATGATTAACATTCTCGTATAAGAAAGTAGATATAAGTAACTATAACGGACAAACACAACCTAGACTTGGCCACACGCGAGTGCAATGAACTCTGACACACATATGTTTTAAGATTGAAGCTACCAACTGGAGCAGCACAAACTATTTGCAAAATTATAAGAGATACCGAAACACCCTATTACTTTCAGGCATACATAAAGTGAATGGTCTTTATAACATTACTATTAATATGCACTTCTAATATACAAGATACACAAACACTTAGCAAACATGAGTATATAACGTTTCACAACTGCAGCTTTCTCACTTTTACTACAACGAAACACAATACTGACCAAATTGCAAGAAACTGACTCACCTTTTAGAATTTACTACAGACAACAATGTGATCATTTGCTTTATAAGCCTCAGTCTTAAGAACTTTTAATTTTGAAGTTAGCTACAGCACTTTAAAATAGCAGTTTTAATAGGAAAATTATTTTCAGCAAATAACATTTACTTTAACTCACTCCTCACTCTCTTGCCACATTAACTTTAACTTTCTTTTTACTAAGTTCAAGAGACATTAATTAGCAAAACTCTAGGCTTTAATTTCTTTTAGTAAGGACACTCGGATATCACTTTAATTCAAACGGGGAGGAACCTGAGAGGTGTTACGATAAGGAGAAAAATCAAGGTAGGTACATAAATTCAGATGTAAATTACCTTATTGAGCACAATAACACATCCATTAATCTGATCCTTCACTGTACATCATTATAGCATTACGATGCAATGATTGCGCAATGTGGTGGCAACTGCACGTTGGTAGGTGGAATTGCAGGTAGAATTGCTGGATTCAGTCATTTCTTGGTGGCGATGATAGATACAAATTCCAGAATAGTTCCAGCTATTTATCCATCCATCTGAGGCATTGGAAAGTAGCAGAAAAATCCTCTCTCGGAACCAGCACAATATGCATCTTTTACATGGTAGTGCACGGTCTGGACTCGTCTCCGACTCGTAGCTCGTCTCCGACTGACTATCAGTTCCACCTTTTCCACCTAGGCCAACCACAATTTGCGCGCCTTACACAGTTCCGTTCCCGAGGGGAACCACACTACCTTTTACATACAAACTAACTAAGAACCCTAAGTGAGGATCAGCAGTTTACATAACAGCAACCAAATACATTAAATAAAACAGAACATTTGCACATATTGACGTTTCTACCAAAAATTATTCGCACAAAATTACAATCATATACAGTAATTTTTGTTCCCTCCAAATGGGACAAAGAATATAAATTGCAGATACACTACTTTGCATTGAACCAAAACATGACGTCAAAGTTTATGCAAAGAAAGGAGTATACAATTTTGTCTTATCTATTCAATCAAACACATTTACAGAAGCACAGCAATGTAACATTAAATGAAACAAAAGCAAAATAAATCAGTACAGCATTAGAACTATGGTGTTACAATGGGAGCGAGCCATGCCCGTCAACTTTCATGCCCCACAGCCATTTCGCCGCAGCCTGCCGCTGTGGCCGAGCGGTTCTAGGCGCTTCAGTCCGGAACCGCGCTGCTGCTACGGTCGCAGGTTCGAATCTTGTCTCGGGTATGAATGTGTGTGATGTCCTTAGGTTGGTTAGGTTTAAGTAGTTCTAAGTCTAGGGGACTGATGACCTCAGATGTTAAGTCCCATAGTGCTTAGAGCCATTTGATTTTTGAATTTGCTGCAAACAATAACCTGTAGCTGTGGTCCTGCAGTATAATAGTCTACGCATTGGCTAGAATTACGAATTAATAAAATACGCACATAAATAAAAGTTGAATGATTAATTTTATAACAAAGGTTCTATTTTAACGTCTGTAATTGACGTAGACAACAGAGAACTGTGTTGAATAATGTTTATTCAAGAAAGGACATCTCAAATAAACTGGAAGCGGTTCTACGATCTACAGTTAAAATACAGACAGAAACTGCCCTCATCAAATATAGTAAATTTACAATGAAAACGTTACGAGAATGGTAGCAAAATCCCCATACTAAATAGTCATCAAAGACTCGCGAAAACGAAGTCCGTTTCTTCATCACAGTACACGAAAGATTCACCACCTCAAAACAGTTCAGAATTCAACATCATGCCTCACAAATTAATAAGCGTGAGAATGACGTGTCGAAACTCATACTCTGTCTGTTCTGTTCCGTAATACAGGCGGAAAAAGTTAAGAGTTCTACACTGAGGCACATTCAGACCTCTCGAAATATGAAGTCCCTTCAATACTTAGAGTATTCTAGCGGCCGTTCACCGCCCAGAAACCATCATCCACATGACTGAATCATGCACGTTATTCTAGACAGGTCTATCTTCTTCCAGAACTTGTTACGAAGTTCCCAGAATCGCTCCCCTGAGCTCTTTATTCAAGAAGACCCAGTCTCCACTTGATTCTCAAAATGTTCCGCCACTATCTGCTTTTCCATTGGCTGAAGGCTATCCCCACCAAAAATACAGGGTCCTTGAGCTCTAAAGACATGATATGATACAGGTTGACCACTTCCAGGACTAAACTATTATATTACAGCAATATTTAAATAAAAAAGTCACAAACGTTTGATTACACTCAGGTCATTTACAATAAATATAAGCAATAGTCCGTTAATAAATAAATGAACTAGTGTTTTTGCGCAAGTACACTCACATTAAATGACAACAATTGTCGCAAAATGTTATTTAAACAGTTATTTACACCATCTTGACAGAAACGTCTTTTTGATCTCTTTTGAACTGTGGCACAAGCGATTGACAACTTTTAAATTATCACAGCTTTTAAAGGAAATTGCAGTCAACATTTGAATATAGTTACTGGCGAAATAGTAAACTGTTCATTAAATAAATACACAAGTACGACAAAATGTGAGGTACCGATGCTGTGTTCATTTTCTGTGTGCATGTGGAGAATACGATTTTCTGATCATCATCTGCATAATGAAAAAGTACAAAATACACCGTAAATCAATAAATAAAATAGATACAGATATGTAGCTTTCAGGGGTGGTAGCTATAGTACAATGATATCATCTGATATATCGTTTGTTGAAATCGCGTGGAGCGATTAAAAGTTGTGAATTCAGAGGTTCATTGTGTAAATGATTACTCACTGTGAATTTAAAGATACTGGAATACTGTTGTGTCATTGGATACGTCTCATTTTCCTGAGTTCGCGAATGTATTCAGATTTGCATTGATATTTGATGTGAGTTATTGTCGAATCTCAAAGATCTGTAACTTAGCCCTCTTTCAGCTTGTTTCAACGTCCGTCATGTCTTGGAGCATTGTCTCGTACACGAAGGCTATACAAGCGACAGGCATCAAAATTCCCTGTAGTGTGATTTTCTCTATTTCCGGTGACGCTACCAGTCTTTGTACCTCGACCTGCTCGTAGCGGTCACAAAGCCGAAACTGCGTCGGCGCACTCTGTGATCTGGGCCCGCCAGCGTTTAGTCGTACAACAAATTCATCTCTTACCAATACTGGGCGGCGGTTTAGCTCGCCTAAATACATGTAACATTACGAGATATACCATTTATTAGAGATTTAATACTTGTTAACACTTGGTATAAGCTGCCCAAATACACGAAAAACGTTTTTCGCTCGATATGTGTGGGATAACTACTAGGATTCTCAATTGTTAGCTCAGTAATTGCAGTTTCCCGACATACTGTGTGAAGGATGCTCAGAGCTTCTGGTACAAAAGCACGTTTCCTGATGACTGCAGTACAAGAACTGATGCGCGACCATTGGAGGAATATGCCCTTCACGTAAGAATTCCATTTCGGTACACAGAGTAAATCTCGTCAGATTTTGCCCAGAGGAAATGTATCAGGTGACATGATCAAGGAAGTGACTACGGAAATAATGCAGTTTGGTGGCAGATGGATCCTGATTTTTTTGGGGGGAGGGGGGCATGTTTGTTTGTGGTTGCAGAAATATTTGTAACGCCCGGAGGGACCTGAAATAAGGTACTACACCACATGCGTAGCTTTTCGGAGATATTGTTACTTCAGATTCCGTCTTAGGTAATGCCCATACGAATCAAGCTACTCTGGTGGATGAGTTCGTTACATATGAAGGTATCCACCACATAGACTTTCAAGCGAGGTCTCCCAATCCGAATGTCTTAGATCATAACTGACATTGTATGGGGAGACGAACTGCAGTGTCCATGGCACATTAGACCCTAATCTTCCTTCCTTCTTCCGAACTGCAACATGTCAGATGCTACCAAAATTTCTCCCAGACCGCCTCACATCTCTTTCTCAGGAATGGGGTGCCACGCCGCTGTCAAGAATGTGTTGTAGCTAGAGGTAATCATGATCGCAAGCAACTGTCGTCTATTTGCGAAAGGGACTGAAAATACATTTAACAAGTGTTTATAATATTTGTATATCAAATGCTTTGTATTAAACTGCATGTTGTTCTGTAATCCTTCCAACATCCTTCCCAGTGCTTCCATTTGTTAACGGTGATTAAGTGTTGAACACTAGTTCGTGCAGAAGTGAGACTTGCAACGTGGCAAAGGCGAAAGTGGAAAGAAATGTTGAAGTTCGATATTATAATGGAACCTCGTAGAAGGTGAAGGACGAGACTTGTTAAAAGCTCTTATTAAAAGAGCAAATAAAATTCAGCTGCAGACGTTATGCCTCATTTGACTAGTTCATACAGTAATGGATAAAACGACTGAAAGCCAGAAAAACAGGACGCACTACATTGGATATTAAATAATTGATTAATTTGTCTTTAGATATGAGGGATTGTGAATAAACACAAATTCACATCAGTGTTAGCGAAACAAATGCGATGGAAAAGAGCAGTGAGTAGCCTGATGAAGCCTAAAGTTGGATACTGTACAGCGAATGTAAAGAAAGAAATGTAGTTGAAAAACGGTGAGGTGTAAAACCATTAACAGGATTAGAAACAGAGTGGCTCCATAAAAAAATGGGATTGGAAGGAGTAACAGCCTTGTAAGGACTTACGTTTTCATCGTTAACTGAAGTCGATAGTAACTTTTTTAAGATATCGTCTCTAAATCTGTAACGCTGTCTAGGGACTTTAATAACACGCCTTTTGGATAGGAGCCCAGAACCTCTGGACAACCTCTGTTGGTAGTGTAGCTCAGATTTTGACTACTCATGTAGCGACTGTATCTGTAGTATATTCGGTGTTGGTCTTCAGCACACGTATTGGCTCTGAACGGATCGCAGGCCAAGAAAAACAAAGTGGTCAGCAAGCGTGTTACGAGAAGCACGAGTTTTATTGGGTGCGAGCTGTTTATGGTCAATACGAGTGCGAAGCCGTTGGTAGGAGACACCTGCCAACACTCAAGCGGATCTTCTGGCAAGATTTTCTGCTGCCTGTTACATTGCTCCAACAACAAATGGGTTTGTAATGACAGCAAAGAATCTGGCACATGTGCAGGTTTTACATATAAATAAAATTATTACAAAAATGCGTCCGCTTGGGTTTATTCTCGTCCTAACTACCAAAGGTAATTTAAAAATTTTGCTCATTTGCTCCTATAACTTTCGACTTCGTCTTTTCCAGAACGGGGCGCCCCATCCCCAATAGATACATTGATCCTTCTCCGTCTTCAAATGGTTCAAATGGCTCTGAGCACTATGGGACTTAACTTCTAAGGTCATCAGTCCCCTAGAACTTAAAACTACTTAAACCTAACTAACCTAAGGACATCACACACATCCATGCCCGAGGCAGCATTCGAACCGTAGCGGTCGCGCGGTTCCAGACTACAGCGCCTTTAACCGTCTCCGTCTTCCCTGAAACTTTTGTACAGCATTACTGAAACACCTTGTATGTTACTTTTCTTTCTAGTTGTACCGCAAATAAATTATGGAAGTATTCCTTAATTTTGCTTCGTGCAGATAAATTTGAAGAGGGAATTCAACAAAAATGGTTCAAATGATTCTGAGCACTATGGGACTTAACTGCTGTGGTCATCAGTCCCCTAGAACTTAGAACTACTTAAACCTAACTAACCTAAGGACATCACACACATCCATGCCCGAGGCAGGATTCGAACTTGCCACCGTAGCGGTCGCGCGGTTCCAGACTGTAGCGCCTAGAACCGCTCGACCACTCCGGCCGGCGGAATTCAACATTTAGGTTTTTATTTTCTTACTGCAAATTTCACTCCGTTTCATTAACAACTGCTTGGCACTAATTTATGCGCCACTGACAGCTTTGGATTTTGCTAGGAACCGAGACGGTTTTGGTACGGCATTTATTGAAGTATTCTGGTTTGGACGTTCTGATACCCAAAAGGATTTTGATTTGCATTTACCTGTTAGCAGTTTCGAGCCTTGCTCTGTACCAGTTATACTGCGGGCTCTATTTCTTAAGAAACTTCCTGATACTATATTCGAAGAAGATCACTGCGATCAACTACTCAGAGAGATATATGTGTTTGTAGAACTATATTAGCTATTTGCCTGAACTAGAGCAACTGCTTCTCTACGTGATCCATGTCTGCATATTAAGCCTTCAGAGAAACGTGTCTACTTCGTTATTATTAAGTTTGCAGTTATCTTTTTGTATCGTAGTGATCCTCGTTGCTGCAACTGCATAATGTATACAGATCCCGTTCTCTCCGCGAACAACCTCAAACAGGTCAGACCTGTTCGTTGTAAACAAATGTAATGTACGTCCGTAATGAGTGGGTGTCCCAGCTGTCAGTTCTAGGTAGCTTTCACAGAAAGCCTTTAGAACATTTTCGCTGGAAGTATTTCGTTCCACACTTAGGACGTCGTATTTTTTCCACTCTGTTGCGAGGCTGTTAAAAAATCTTCAACAGTTATGGCATAGCAGTGGAAAATACTTACAATCTGCGAATGAGATTGATAGCCGGTAGAAGAATCAAACTACAAGTTACGTCTTACTTTTGTAGTGATGTGAGGACCAAATGCGAATACTTTTGAGTCCTCCACAGCTACGTTCATTCGAACGGGACAGATAGCTAATAAATTTAAAACGTATAAATTTAAAAATGGCGAACGTTTCTCACAAAGTCAGCTAGTATAATGCACCCGCTAGCTGTGGTGTCACCGCCAGACACCACACTTGCTAGGTGGTAGCTTTAAATCGGCCGCGGTCCATTAGTACATGTCGGACCCGCGTGTCGCCACTGTCAGTAATTGCAGACCGAGCGCCAGCACACGGCAGGTCTAGAGAGACGTCCTGGCACTCGCCCCAGTTGTACAGCCGACTTTGCAAGGAACGGTTCACTGACAAATACGCTCTCATTTGCCGAGACGATAGTTAGCATAGCCTTCAGCTACAATTGCTACGACCTAGCAAGGCGCCGTATTCAATTGATATTGAGATTCTATTAATGTATCATCAAGAGCGATGTTCTACAAATGTGGATTAAAGTTAAGTATTCCAGAAGCTACGTACTTTTCTTTATAGCATTCATTACGTATCCTGTTTCAGACCTGACGCCAGCCTGCGTGAGTTTAAGCGCGTGCCTTTCGGCTTCCTCTCATTGTGTCTAGGCTGTCTTGTCTAGACACAACACTAGCTGTACAATGGAGGGTGCAGGTTTCAATCCTATGGCGAAAATCTCTGAAATTATATCGTAGCTATCACTGAATCGCTGCAATCCCTTATTCAGTTCAATCACGCAGTTCAAAACAAGATGTCATTGGCTAGTACTGGGAATGACGGCAGGCCGGTGTGGCCGAGCGGTTCTAGGCGCTTCAGTCTGGAACCGCGCGATCGCTACGGTCGCATGTTCGAATCCTGCTTCGGGCATGGATGTGTGTGATGTCCTTAGGCTCGTTAAGTTTAAGTAGTTCTAAGTTCTAGGGGAATGATGAGCTCAGATGTTAAGTCCCATAGTGCTTAGAGCCATTTGAACCATTTTTTTGGGAATGACGCTTCGTCACAACAACGATAGCAAGGTTGTAAACATGGCCTGTCGGAAGGTTCCTAAGTCACTATACTTTCAATCACTGTCGTCGCTTGAGATGCATTTCGCTGCAGAGACATTGAAAGTGATTATGTAAGGCCGATACAAGGATGTATTCCTAAGGCGTCAAGGTTCGAGTGCCTCTGAGCACTATGGGACTTAACGTATGAGGTCATCAGTTCCCTAAAACTTAGAACTACTTAAACCTAACTAACCTAAGGACATCACACACACCCATGCCCGAGGCAGGATTCGAACCTGCGACCGCAGCGGTCGCACGGTTCCAGACTGAAGTGCCTAGAACTGCTCGGTCACGGCGGCCGGCCTAGTACAGCAGCTCTATGTGGCATGGACTCAATAAGTCGCTGGAAGTCCTCTGCAGAAATATTGAACCATGCTGTCTTTTTAGCCTCCATAATTGCGAAAGTGTTGCCGGTGCAGATTCGAGCGATCTGGGTGGACAAACCTGTCGCACGAACTGTACAGAATGTTCTTCAAACCAGTCGCGAACAGCTGTGGCCCGGTTACATGGTGTATCGTCATCCATAAGAATTGCATCGTTTTGTGCCAACATGAGGTCCATAGATGGCTGCAAATGGTCTCCAAGTAGCCGAACATAACTGAGGACCCAATTCATTCCATGTAAATACAGCCCATATCATTTTGGAGTCAACACCATTTTGCACAGTGCCTTGTTCACAACTCATGGCTTCGTGGAGTCTGCGCCATACTCGAACCTAACCATCAGTTCTTATCAACTGAAATCGGGGCTCATCTGACCAGGCCACTGTTTCCCAGTCGCTTAGGGTCCAACCGATATGGTCACGAGTCCAGGAGAGGCGCTGCAGGTGATGCCGTGCTGTTAGCAAAGTCACTCGCGTCGGTCGTCTGCTACCATACCCCATTAACGCCAAATTTCGCCGCATCGTCCTAATCGATACGTTCGTCGTACGTCCCACATTGATTTCTGCTGTTATTTCGTGAAGTGTTACTTGTCTGTTAGCGCTGATAAGTCTACACAAGCCGGCCGTTGTGGCCGAGCGGTTCTAGGCGCTTCAGTCTGGAACCGCGCGACCGCTACGGTCGCAGGTTCGAATCCTGTCTCGGGCATGGATGTCTGTGATGTCCTTAGGTTAGTTAGGTTTAAGTAGTTCTAAGTTCTAGGGGACTGATGACCACAGCAGTTAAGTCCCATAGTGCTCAGAATCATTTGAACCATTTTTGTTGAATTCCCTCTTCAAATTTATCTGCACGAAGCAAAATTAAGGAATACTTCCATAATTTATTTGCGGTACAACTAGAAAGAAAAGTAACATACAAGGTGTTTCAGTAATGCTGTACAAAAGTTTCAGGGAAGACGGAGACGGTTAAAGGCGCTGTAGTCTGGAACCGCGCGACCGCTACGGTCGCAGGTTCGAATCCTGTCTCGGGCATGGATGTCTGTGATGTCCTTAGGTTAGTTAGGTTTAAGTACTTCTAAGTTCTAGGGGACTGATGACCTCAGATGTTAAGTCCCATAGTGCTCAGAGTCATTTGAACTATATACAAACAGTACTGTAGGTCGTTAAGAGAAGACATTCGGCCACTGTGTTGTCCGTGATGAGAGGTAATGCCTGAAATGTGGTAGTCTCGACATACTACTGACACTATGAACCTCGGAATTCTGAATTCCCAAATGGAATGTCCCATGCGTCTAACTCGAACTACCATTGTGCGTTGAAAGTCTGTTGATTCGTGTCGTGCTACCATAATTACGCCGGAAACCTCTTAACATGAGCCACCTGAGTACAAGCGACAGCTCCGCTTTTTTTTTTTCTTTATTGATTTTCAATTCCCCCCGAAGGGGGCGGGCTGGCAGCAGCTTACTACGCTGCTCTACAGCCTACAGACTTTTTTTAGGTAAAGGAAGAAGAAAGAAACAAGGAAAAACAGGCGATAAAATGGTGATTTAAAGTGTAAAATGGCGTAAAATTGCGGAAAGTTAAAACAGAAAACAAAAGGGGTTGGCAATGTAGATAAAATAGACAGGAATCAGACAAGTAACATAGTAGACACACAACTAAAAAACATGGCGACAGTCTGGTTTCTGTTCGCAAGAGATAAAAGGCACACCCAGCGACAGTATGGTGGCCGTTCGCAACAAGTCCCAAAAAAAAAAAAAACACAACACGGAACACTCACTGTAAAACACGCACTGGAGAACACTCACTGTAGAACACTGCACAAAAGTGGCAGCACATGGGGGGGGGGGGGGACCTGCAGGAGGGGGAAAAACAAGGAGGGAGGAGAGGAAAAAACGAAAAGGGGGGAAACAACGAGGTAGAGGACTAATAAAGGGGGAGAAGGGACAGCTCCGCCAATGCACTGCCCTTTTATATTTCGTGTGCGCGACACTATCGCCATCTGTGTGTGTACATATCGCTATCCCATGGCTTCTGTCACCTCAGTGCATAGGATGGTGTGTGAGAGTGGAGGCAGGACAACGGAAGGGGTTGTAGAGCCGCGCCAAGTCTTGGTTACAGTAAGCAGGTTCGCATGGATGTAGATTTCAGCAGTTATGCAGACATGAAGTGGCTTGCAGTTATTCAGAGATGAGTGATAAATGAAGTGGCTTGCACAGAATAGATCAACGTGGAGAGCTGCATCAAACCAGTATTCCGACAGAAGACCACAGCCACAAGAAGAATGTATTATAAACTTCTGAAAAGATAAAAGTTACAAGTAATGACTAAAAGCTTCAGAAATTTCGGTTATATTATCGATAAATTCTCAACTTGGCATAATTTATTGTGTTGTATCTGTAAACCGTATACGAGGGTGAGTCAAATGAAAACCTTAAATTTGTAATAACAAATCGAAATTTCGCGCCGTTATCCTGTAAGTTGGTATGCGTGCTATAAACAGCGTGCAGAATGGCCTGCAGGTGGCGGCATAGTGCAGATGCACACATACCGTCGCAGTATCAGTATAAAGATGGCCGCCTCATTTGCGACTAGCAACAGGAAGGACAGCGTCCTGTTATTCGGTTTTTGCGTAGTAAAGGTGTGAAACCTATTGAAATTCATCGACGAATGAAGATTCAGTACGGTGATGCATGTTTGTCAAAGCAGCAAGTCTACGAATGGAGTAGGAAGTTCGCAAATGGTGTGACTTCAGTGGAAGATGCTCCTCGCCCAGGTCAGGCACAACGAGTTGTGACTCCACAGAACATTGCAGCAGTTGAAGCCATAGTGAAGGAAAACCGCCGAGTGACACTGAATGACACTGCAGCATGTTTACAGATTAGTCATGGGTAAGCACACCACATTGTGCACGATGTGCTCCAGTTCCACCAAGTGTCTGTAAGATGGGTGCCACGGCAGCTGACTCCTGAAATGAGAGAACGACGTGTTGATGCTTGTGAAGGACTTGTTCGGCATTTTGAACGAGAAGGTGATGGCTTCCTTGCAAGAATTGTTACTGGGGACGAAACCTGGGTTCACTTCCACCAACCGGAAATTAAGAGAGCGTGTAAGGAATGGCGCCATTCCTCATCACCAAAACCAAAGAAGTTTCGAACAGAACCATCAGCAGGGAAGGTTATGCTGACTCTCTTTTGGGACGAAAAAGACGTCATTTTGGAGCATTACATGCCTAGAGGGACCACTGTCACCAGTGCATCATAGAAAGATCTCATAAAAAATCATCTGCGGCCTGCAATCAAATCAAAGCGACCTGGATTGCTGTCAGCAGGTGTCCTTTTGCAACATGACAATGCAAGGCCCCACACTGCCCGTACAACAGTTGCAACGATCACAGACCTGCATTTTGAGTGTCTTCCTCATCCACCATACTCACCAGACCTTGCCCCAAATGATTTACATGTGTTTGGACCACTGAAAGACGCAATGAGAGGAAAGAAGTACCGTTCTGATGAAGAGGTACGCCACGCGGTGCGTTAGTGGTTGCGCGGACTACTAAAAGAATTTTTTTCTAAAGGAATTTATGCACTTTGTAAACGCTGGAAGACTTGCATTGAGCGTGCGGGAGATTATGTTGAAAAGTGATACAATTTTGTACCATTTCTGCACAATTAATAATATTTAAAAAAAATATTTAAGGTTTTCAATTAAATCACCCACGTACATATATTTTAGACGATGTTATCAACGGATTATATCGATATTGCTCCAAAGGCGTGTTTTTAACTGTTGTTGTGAATGAAATGCGCAGTATTGAAACTTCAAAAGAGAGAGTGTGGATGTACGATAGATACTTTGATCCTTTTTCTGCCTCAGTACAAGTGCACATGCAAAAAGAACTTGTCGAGAGCGAGAGAAAAGAAATTGTGTGGTGAGAGGTGTCGGCAGGACACTGGCACAGGCAGCATTTCCCTTGTAAATGACCTGCTCGCAACTGTGGGTGGCTCCCATTTATTTACGCGAGTCATTAAGCGGAACAATCAGATGCGACTTTGTTCGCGATCACTGGCACCGCGGCTACAGAGCAAGTCGCCCATTTCTTACGACTTCGTTTTGCTCCAGCTCAGATCTCATACAACGTAGATCCGCTACCTATCTACTTGAACAAACCACTTACTGCTGTGTTGAAATATTACCTTGGCCACGGCTGTGGTGTATCCTAGCATATCGCCACCAACAGTCAGTATCACAGTGATTGTTAGCTTGTTTTGTAAATAGGGTGAGGGCTGATAAACTCGACTACGAGCCCTCTAAAAACTACTCAACAAAAACAGTCTACATAGTATTTTTAGCTTAAAGCAAATAATACGTCATAGAAACCATAAATGATTCTATAGGATGGATGTGGGAGATTCTGTACCCACCCCTTTTCGTGTCTTTGATATAATGTAATTACAATAATTAAGAAATCGAATGAAAATCCCAGAACTATTTGATTCTGCTCTACAGGGTACATGCAGTAACGTTTCGCTCGAGCTTTTTTATTCCTCTATTTTATCGAAATTCGGATGGCCTTTTCATAACCCATGAACTACTACTTGTTGGAAAGCTTCATCGTTAAAATTTGTGTCGAAATATCCATTTTACTATAACCTGAAACAGTCAGAAAAGGGAATCAAGAATCAAATGTGATGAGACTAGAGCAAATGGACTGAGAACATCGCAAATGAATTAAAGCGAATTCCAGAAAACGATGAGATGTGGGTGATACGTATAATATCCAAAATAAATAAAAATTTTGTGACGGTTTTGAAATGAGCGGGAGAGGTGGTACCGTAGTAGGATAGTGGAATCGTAATGAGGAGCACGGCGGTAGAAATCTCCGTCTGGAGATGCAGTTTAGGTTTTCCATTTTTTCCCTGCAAAGGCTTAAGGAAAATTCTGGAGTGATTCCCTCCACACCCTTCCTCAATCCGAGCTTGATCTCCATCTCTGATGATATCGTAGTCTTCAACTTCAGAACCGTCGTTAAGAAAGAGGACAGAGGTCTTGAAGAGTACCAGCAGATCGACATCGACCCTCCAATCCATGCAGAGGTACCGAATGACATTAAAGCGCACAAAAGCGGGTAGCTGCTGGTACAGACAGTAACATGCAAGAAATTCTCAAAGCAGAACCTGCTTCATCAGTCTACGAACTCCTGTCAAATTTCAGGGAGATTTGAACTTACAGAAAATTACCAGCCAAATAGGTAAACAAGCTACTCACTGAATGATAGGGGCCCCACTGCGCCAGCTAGATAAGGTTACAGCTGCAAAGCAAGGTCTCCTCGAGAATAATGGCATAATTATAAATAGCATGGAACATACAGTTTAGAGTTAATTGCTCTTGCACAGATCAAATAGCAACTTCAAGAATTTGTGTGGGACAGGCAGCATAATTCTAAGTCTCCGCTCTGGACACTCAGTATTTGTAAATTTTGCCAAAAAAATACAGTTCTGGACAATGCTGAAAGCTCAAGGAGTTCGGGCGGCAAGGATCATAAACCTAATGAAATATGTGTTGCAGGTGCTCAGTGCCACGTTGACTACCAAGAGCACGTTTTAGGAACCCAAAAAAAAGGAGATAAACTGGGCTGCTGCTTGTATGCAATAGTGTTTCTTCTTATCGTGGACTAGCTGAATACCTGACATTGCCCAGGCATGTGTTTATTCCAGTCTTCTACAAATTCATCTCTTCCTCCCTCCTCCCGGTGTCCATTTCCTCCTTCAACCCCCTCTGTCTATCTACGCCACCGTCTGTCTCTGTCTACATCGCCGGCCTTGGTGGCCGAGCGGTTCTAGGCGCTCCAGTCCGGAACCGTGCGACTGGTACGGTCGCAGGTTCGAATCCTGCCTCGGGCATGGATATGTGTGATGTCCTTAGGTTAATTAGGTTTAAGTAGTTCTAAGTTCTAGGGGACTGATGACCTCAGATGTTAAGTCCTATAGTGCTCAGAGCCATTTGAACCATTCTACAGCCTCCTCCCTCTGGTTGTCTCCTCATCTCCTCTTTTCTCCCCCTCTGTGTCAATTTGCTCCTCCCCCTCTGTCAATCTGCTCCTTCCTCTCAGTCCATCACCTCCTACCCACTCTGATTCCACCTCCTCCTCCCCTGACTCTTTGTCCATCTTCTCTTCCTCCTCTCTCTGCCAACCTCCTATCTGTGCCAATCTCCCATTCCCCCTCGCTGTCTGTCCATTTCTCCTACCCCCTCCCCACCATCTCTCTCCACCACTATCACCCTCACCCCAGTAGGAGGCTGGTAGATCTTACCCCCACAATATTTCTTTCCAGATGGTAACTAATTTGTATACAAAATTTGGTTGAAATGGTTCCAGGGGTTTACGGTGAGCTTTTTACCCGTGGCACTGACCACACGAACATGTGTCAAACACATTTACACATTTCACTCGTATTTTCAGTGCTTATGACGCGTATCTCCTAAACTATATGTCGTGCACTGATATAATTTTACTGGTATGTTCAGTGGTATATGTGAATACTGTATGCACACTGTGTCGCGGATACAGTTAGTAGCACAATAGTAACAAATTAAAACGTCATGCTTCATGCGGCAGTTTTATTGCATGAACAGCGAAAATGTAGTAAGCGGTAAACTTTTTCCCGTTAATCATTTTATGGAGATCATCATCGAGAAAAAGTTCGGTAAGGATTTGAAATTATATGTAAGGTTTGTTGCAAGCCTCTGAGTGCTCTCATTCTCAAATACTGCATGACTAAAGTATGTGTATTATATTACAGTGCCTGTGTTGTTAGAAAGAACAATGCAATCTTCCGTGGGACATGCATGCTGGCGTCTAACTTCTGGTACTGTAATGTATTTATCTACCGATACTGGGCAGCGACTTTCAGTTAAAAAAGTCCTGCCCTGTATGGCAATTACATAATGTGTGTACGTGTACAGGTTGTGACGTAGGAACGACGTCGTATGGAAGTTCGTAGTGAGTCGTGCCTGGATAGCCAAAGTGGTGAAGAAGACCGCTCGTCTGTAGAGGGATATCCGGGTTGTAGTCCTAGTCGGGCACAAATTTTCACTGTCATTATTCCATTACGCGGCTGATGGTTGTTCGTATTCGCTACTGCGAGAACATTTCATGTATATAAAGTGTAAGTATTCGCGCGTCGCGGGCTCAGTTCTTTCCCCCCCCCCCCCCCCCCCCCCGTCTCTCTTTGATAGGTAGGTGGTTCTTATCCCCACAGCGACAATTTCCAGACAGTAAGTGATACGTGTACCAAGTTTGATTGACGTTGGTCCAGTGATTTAGGAGAAGATGCGTGAAAAAAAAAAAAAAAAAAAAAAAAAAAAAAACAACGAAAATTTGACCAACAGATGGCGCTGTAAGAGTCATCATATGCACACAACAGACGCACGGCGTACGGCTCTTCCATAGTTTGCGTCCGAAACGTAACTTGTCTCCATCAAGGATTACGCGCTACTCGTAAAGCTCTTTTACAAGAACGTTGATTGTGTGCTAGTAGCCGTACAGAAGTTACTGACACTCAAGGGTATGAAAAAAGGCACTTGTCCGATGTCGGCGAGTGCTTATCAGAAGCAAGGATATCGTCAGGAGTGCCTCAGAAAAGTGTAATATGACCGCTGTTATTTTCTATATACGTAAATGATCTGGCGTACAGGATAAGCAGCTTGGTACGGCTGTTTGCTGATGATGCTTTGGTGTATGGGAAGGTGTCGTCGTTCAGTGACTGTATATGGATACAAGACGGTTCAAATGGCTCTGAGCACTATGGGACTTAACTACTGAGGTCATCAGTCCCCTACTACTTAAACCTAACTAACCTAAGGACATCACACACATCCATGCCCGAGGCAGGATTCGAACCTGCGACCGTAGCGGTCGCGCGGTTCCAGAATGTAGCGCCTAGAACCGCTCGGCCACCCCGGCCGGCGATACAAGGTGACTAAGATAACATTTCTAGTTGGTGTGATGAACGGCAGCTAGCTCTAAACGTCCAAAAAAGTAAGTTAATGCAAGTGAGTTGGAAAAACAAACCCATGACGTTCTAAAACAGTATTAGTAGTGTGGTACATGACTCAGTCGCGTCAATTAAATATCTGGGCGTAACACTGCAAAGCAGTATGAAATGGAATGAGTATGAAAGAACTGTAGTAGTGAAGGCGAATGGTCGACTTCGATTTATTGAGAGAATTTATGGAAGTGTGGTTCATCTTAAAGGAGAGCGCATATAGGACACTAATGCGACCTATTGTTCAGTACTCTTCGAGTGTTTGGAATCCAAACTAGGTCTGATTAAAGGAAGACATCGAAGCAATTCAGGGGCGGGCTGCTATACTTGTTACCGGTAGGTTCCAACAACGCGCAAGTATATACGCAAATACTTCAGGGAATCAAATGAGAATCACTGAAGGGAAGGCGACGTTCTTTTCGAGGAGCACTATTAAGAAAATTTTGAGAACCAGGATTTGAGGCTGTCTTTTGAGCGATTCTACTGCCGCCAAAGTACATTTCGCATAAGGATAATGAAGATAAGATTAGGGAGATTAGGTCTTGTAGGGAGGCAAATAGACAGTCGTTTTCTCCTTGCTCTGTTTGCGAGTGGAAGAGAAAAGAAAATGATTAATAGTGATTCATACGGTGGCTTGCGGACTATGTACATATTTGCAGATGTGTGGTAAGGGTCTGGAGAAAAGATTAAAAAATTCGAAAAGACAGTTTCTTTCGAACTGCAGTGTGACAGAGGGGGGAAGCAGTTGATCCGACATCTGTTGAAGATACGGCCGCAGCATTGCAGGACGTGTCGAACGGTGGAGCAAACATGCAGTGCAAGGGGAATTTCCCGAGCGCTAGATATGCCTGCTAGCATGGTGCATAATATCCTACGAGACATCCCGCATTGACATCCGTACAAAGTCACCCGTGTTCAGGAGTTGCTTCCTACTGACCTGTCAGCAAGACAAATGTTCGCTCTGGAATTTCTTGCTTGCATGGAAGTGGCCTACACTACGCTTGTCCGTCCTATTTTAGAATACTGCTGCGCGGTGTGGGATTCTTACCATATAGGACTGACGGAGTACATCGAAAAAGTTCAAAGAAAGGCAGCACGTTTTGTATTATCGCGGAATATGGGAGAGAGTGTCACAGAAATGATACAGGATTTGGGCTGGACATCATTAAAAGAAAGGCTTTTTCGTTGCGAAGGAATCTTCTCACGAAATTCCAATCACCAACTTTCTCCTCCGAATGCCAAAATATTTTGTTGACACCGACCTACATAGGGAGGAACGATCACCAAGATAAAATAAGGGAAATCAGAGCTCGTACGGAAAGATACAGGTGTTTATTCTTTCCGCGCGCTGTACGTTATAGGAATAATAGAGAATTGTCAAGGTGGTTCGATGATCCCTCCTCCAGGCACTTAAATGTGATTTGCAGAGTATCCACGTAGATGTAGATGAATGGCCACGGAACATTCTGTGAACGGACGATGTCTATTTGCATCACCAAGGACTTGTCAATATACAAAACTGAAGAATGTGGACAACGGAAAACCAGCACGCACATCAACCGATACGAAATCATTCTGCAAATGTGACTGTGTGGTAAAGGTTGATAGCATCGTTTATGGTAAGGCCGTATTTTTTCGAGGAGATGAATCCTGAGGGTCCTGTTACCCGTATCGTCACTGGCAAACGCTGTGAGAGCCTTGAGCGCCGATGTAATTACAACCCCTCAATAGTGTGTATGTATGAGTAGTATCATTTTTATAGAAGATGGCACTCCTTCATACATGGCACACCCAGTGAAGCGGCTGCTGCGGAGGCAATTTGTAGATGCTAGAATTATCAGTCGACATTTCCCTACAGTGTGGCCGTTCAAATCACCTGATCTTAATCTGTATGACTTCTGGCTGTGGAGTTATCTGAAAGAT
This sequence comes from Schistocerca piceifrons, assembly GCF_021461385.2. Classification (NCBI taxonomy): domain Eukaryota; kingdom Metazoa; phylum Arthropoda; class Insecta; order Orthoptera; family Acrididae; genus Schistocerca; species Schistocerca piceifrons. The sequence goes on from NC_060149.1 coordinate 143,342,804, forward strand.
ATTGTGTTCAGTGCTCCAGTTACGAACGCAGCTGAATAGAAGGTACGCATTGCGCACGCATTCTGAATGTGCCCCCGAGACTCTCCGATCTGTTATACACTCCTGGAAATGGAAAAAAGTACACATTGACACCGGTGTGTCAGACCCACCATACTTGCTCCGGACACTGCGAGAGGGCTGTACAAGCAATGATCACACGCACGGCACAGCGGACACACCAGGAACCGCGGTGTTGGCCGTCGAATGGCGCTAGCTGCGCAGCATTTGTGCACCGCCGCCGTCAGTGTCAGCCAGTTTGCCGTGGCATACGGAGCTCCATCGCAGTCTTTAACACTGGTAGCATGCCGCGACAGCGTGGACGTGAACCGTATGTGCAGTTGACGGACTTTGAGCGAGGGCGTATAGTGGGCATGCGGGAGGCCGGGTGGACGTACCGCCGAATTGCTCAACACGTGGGGCGTGAGGTCTCCACAGTACATCGATGTTGTCGCCAGTGGTCGGCGGAAGGTGCACGTGCCCGTCGACCTGGGACCGGACCGCAGCGACGCACGGATGCACGCCAAGACCGTAGGATCCTACGCAGTGCCGTAGGGGACCGCACCGCCACTTCCCAGCAAATTAGGGACACTGTTGCTCCTGGGGTATCGGCGAGGACCATTCGCAACCGTCTCCATGAAGCTGGGCTACGGTCCCGCACACCGTTAGGCCGTCTTCCGCTCACTCCCCAACATCGTGCAGCCCGCCTCCAGTGGTGTCGCGACAGGCGTGAATGGAGGGACGAATGGAGACGTGTCGTCTTCAGCGATGAGAGTCGCTTCTGCCTTGGTGCCAATGATGGTCGTATGCGTGTTTGGCGCCGTGCAGGTGAGCGCCACAATCAGGACTGCATACGACCGAGGCACACAGGGCCAACACCCGGCATCATGGTGTGGGGAGCGATCTCCTACACTGGCGTACACCGCTGGTGATCGTCGAGGGGACACTGAATAGTGCACGGTACATCCAAACCGTCATCGAACCCATCGTTCTACCATTCCTAGACCGGCAAGGGAACTTGCTGTTCCAACAGGACAATGCACGTCCGCATGTATCCCGTGCCACCCAACGTGCTCTAGAAGGTGTAAGTCAACTACCCTGGCCAGCAAGATCTCCGGATCTGTCCCCCATTGAGCATGTTTGGGACTGGATGAAGCGTCGTCTCACGCGGTCTGCACGTCCAGCACGAACGCTGGTCCAACTGAGGCGCCAGGTGGAAATGGCATGGCAAGCCGTTCCACAGGACTACATCCAGCATCTCTACGATCGTCTCCATGGGAGAATAGCAGCCTGCATTGCTGCGAAAGGTGGATATACACTGTACTAGTGCCGACATTGTGCATGCTCTGTTGCCTGTGTCTATGTGCCTGTGGTTCTGTCACTGTGATCATGTGATGTATCTGACCCCAGGAATGTGTCAATAAAGTTTCCCCTTCCTGGGACAATGAATTCACGGTGTTCTTATTTCAATTTCCGGGAGTGTAGAACACGCTGTTTCTCGAGTCCACCTTATGACAGAAAACGGTAGACAGTATACTGAACATGTCTTGCGCCATGTCATGACAATTAGAAACCGATGTCATTTTGCTTTTTATGCCGTTTTTTGACCCCAGGACAATTAAAAACCGATGTTATTTTGCTTTTTATTGCGGTTTTTCGTCCCAGTAAAATTAAAAACTGACGCCATTTTGCTTTTTATGCTGTTTTTTCCCATTCGATGTGGTACAATCTTACCATGGTGGATGGACTTACCTAACTAACAATGATATAACTGTTGACTGCTGGACTTTTGGAGTCTTGCACATTGAACAGTACGGATGGTGTAATGTGCTACTTAGACCATAGCCATCTTACTGCTCTTCGTCTGTCATTCGTAGCCGACCCCATTTACGTTAAGATGCTTAAAGCACCATCTATTGGTAAAATTTTCTTTTTTTCCATGATGTTTCCTCCTGCATCTATAATATACTGTTCAAATTTGACGTTATTCTGAGCAGAGGTTCTCTTTCAACAGCGTTTTGTAGCTCGAACTTTAATTATGGACATCCTGTAAACACATACATACGTATGTGCATTCGTTTTTATAGCACGAATGGATGCTGTCGTGATAGAGCCTTGGGATATAGGAAAACGGGTATAAGATTGGGCCTCAAGACCACAATGACGACATTGCACAAGAACGCCAAACGTTACCCAAGCAGTACGGTATCGGCAGCTAAAAACAAAGTGAATGAACTTTTAGCGGGGAAAACCTAAGAAAACGAAAGTCTACTGTGTATAAGCTGCTGTTTAAGCAAGTATTTCGTATGAATTACTTTGGAAAAATAATAAACTATGACTGAGGCAAAGCTATTAGCAGGAAGTGAAATCTCAACGCTATCTTGTCGAAAGTTGATATCAGGAAAACCGTGGTGGCTATATTACAATTATGAACCTTGTAAGTGAGATCTCTTATTATAAAATATAATATTCATTCATAGAGACGAATATCTTGGAAACAAGTTTGACCTATTTGTACGGTATACGGATTGGCGAGACCTACTTACCCCAAAATCGTCAATGCTCTCCGCCATTACGGAATGAGGCTGGCCACTGGTGCCTGTAGGACCAAACAGCCCCATATCCAGTCTCTTTGCTGAGGCTGAGGAACCGCTGTTTGCCATCCTGCTGCAGCTCCTCGTGGTGTATTTGACGTACAGGATCACAGCTATATCAAACTGTTGCTCACCCTGCAATGGAATATATTTTCATAAATCGCTTGTGAGCAACGAGACCACTTGGGGTCCTCGCGAAACCCGACCACTTCGTATTGGGAAAACAAGCTAACCCACGCTTGCGGACGACTCCAAACTGATGACTGATAAGACTTAATACTTAAAAAAAAAATACTGAGGTAAAGTTAAGTCGGGGCAGCTAATAAGTTATTGAAAGTACATTTTACAAAATTTTGAATGAGCACCGCAACTATATCACATTACTGACGCAAAGGTTTTAAGCTGGGGAACTCTCTTGACTGCTCCGTGGTTTTTCTTGAACGTTCCTTCAAGATTCGGTTATCAAATGAAGTTGTGTTGTTTGACGGGGATTTGCATGCAATCTTGGGGATGCTGAAACTTGTGAGATATACTCGTGCTGGTAAATTCCTTGTTGGAAACCTAGCTGGAGAAGCGTGTATGAATTGACCAACCCCTAGACATATCTTATAATGCCAATACATACGGCGTACTGTGCAATCGAAGCCTCAGCACGCTTTTCCCGCGAAGTAAATGGAAAATAAAAAAATAAAGAGGATGAAGAAGAATAAAGCGTAAGAAGAACAAAGAAAAGTGAAAGTAAAACAGAAGTATTCCAATTTAATATCATAATACGAACCCAAGTGTAATTTCCTATTCAGTTTCTTTTTCCGTTAAAAGTTACTCCCCATCGGACAGGAGCCATCTGTAGGAAGTCAAAGAAAACTACCCACTACATTAAAATTTATGCCGGAGGTACTTTTTTCCTTACGCAACTTCAAATTTGTTCGGCTTGAACTTGCATGAACTTAATGGTTTGTAGGATAAAACAGAGAAAATACATTCCATGACACTGATCAGTAGCTAATTTTAATGGTATATGCAGTATCATCTAACATCAAAACGTCTTGACACAGGTGAACACACAGCATTCAAAGCGTGCATTTCTTTATAGGTTACGTTGTTACAACATAAGAAGTGCGAAATATGACTAGTCATTACATGGTAAGGTTCACTTCATTTGGCTCTTATCACATTAAAATGACTATATAGAATAGACAGGTATGCAATAGCTATCTGAGTAGGTTGTAATACATTCAGATATCAGGATGTCAGTAAAATTCACCTATAAAAGTAAGTTATGTGCTACACCGTCCAAACAAACAGCAGAAAAATGATAGGATGGAGTGTTATATTACAATATGCGTACTGAGTATTACCATTAAATGAAAGGGAAGCATTTACATGTAGCTGCTGAAAAAAGGACTACGATACTCTTAAAAAAAATATGTAGGAACCAACAGAGACATGCAATGATGTGTCGAAGGACTGTACTGTGAAACATACATTATTCTTATGTTAATAAATATCTGGATTACTTTAAAAACTCAAGAAATAAGGGAAACGCTAAGAAATGTACTTATACTGTAACCGTAACCTATCGTATAAAAATTGTTTAATGTTTTATTTATGAAATTCATACTGCACTATTCGTTCCAGGCTTTCCTTGATGCTTAGTTACATCTATACTCGTATTTGTCAAAGAATATCCATTTTATGCTCTGAAAATGTAACTTAATAGCATGCCCTTGTCGTGTTGCTCCTGCTCTGTGTTTTACAACTAGCTCGGCGGCTTCTCCTCGGACTAAATATGCGTTCGTGTACAGTTTTATTCAGAATATACCGGAAATACTTGTTAACGTTGTCAGGAAAGATACAACTCAAAACTCGACGCTGTTAGTTAAGAGACAATATGGTAACTCCTACTGACTGAAGGCATGGCTGCGGACTGTGCAGGGCTTCCGGTTATACACTGTTAATGGTTTGGTCCAACGACACGTATAGGTAAGAAGATTTAAGACGATATGAGATTTCACGGTGTGAGTGGTTCTTCTTTTCCTTTTCTTTCTTTATCGATCTGTTAACACACAATCATCCATTGTCTAAAGAACATAGAACCGTATTTTTCTATCTCTAAGTTTCCACAACATTCTAAATTAAATTATCACTGTCATAAATTAAAACTTTTTATTATTTAATTAGTTTTCCGTCACAGTTGCATATAATTTTAATAAATAAACTGAGTAGCTGCTCCTTTATGCCAACGCACTGTTAGAGTTGCACACATTAAAAACTGTGTATGTTCATATATCTATGTTACATGACGAATTTCTTAAAATTACTGGAAAATTTTCACTAAAGAACTCGATTGTTTCATATACTATTTTATCGTTCTGAGAAATACAGGTATCATGTACATATATTTCTAGTTCATCCAGCAAAACAAGTCTTTTGATTTATGAAGAACGTGAAGCGAATTGAAATTATTAAATGAAATTGAATGGCTTAAATTCTGGAAGTTGATAACTGACACAAATATATATGCTGGATAAATCAGGTAGCATATTTTAGAACAGCTTTTAGAAATTTCTATTAGTTTGTCCTATGTGCAGGGACTAGCAATGGAAATTTACACACTCGTTAATAGGCATTTACGGTAGGACCATTTTAACTATAATGAAGTGACAAAGAAATTGGAATGCAACAACTGTCTGTACATACGGGGATGAAAAAGAAAGCTTGAAAGATTAGTGTATGATGTCCTTTCGATGGCGAAATCGTAAGAGACGGATCACAAGCTCATATGAGGCAGAGGTGAGAAAGGAAAGAGGCCGTGTCCTTTTCAAATGATTGCTCAGAGCTTATGTCATAAGCGAATTAGAGAAAATTACGGGAAACCTAAATCATGACGGCCGAATGGGAATTGTAAACCATTTACTTCCGAAAAAAATGTGTGTCAAATCTTACGGGACTTAACTGCTAAGGTCATCAGTCGCTAAGCTTACACACTACTTAACCTAAATTATCCTAAGGACAAACGCACTCACCCATGCTCAAGGGAGGACTCGAACCTCCGCCGGGACCAGCCGCACAGTCCATGACTGCAGTGCCTTAGACCGCTCAGCTAACATTTGAGTTTTCTAAGTAAATACAGGTCACAGCAATAACTGTTGTATAATCCGAGCAATCGAAGTGTGTTGTCGGATGAACAACAGGTCATTTTGCAGCTACTTACTATGTAGAATGTCCATCACGTCTTAGTTCTTTATTCTATAACTTTCCTTCTGCGTGAAGTGCAAACGCCACGACTTTTTAAATCCTTTTCTTTTCATTTAGCGTGATCATATGAGTAAATCCATCTATTTCTCTCCAAAGTACAACATGGCACGGGGCTACATACACTTCGTTGGGTTTATCTTCACAGTATCAAAAATCTATTTTATAGAAGTAGAAGTAACGTGGGTGTGTCCCAGGGAACAGTGTTAGGACCCTTACCGTTCATGTTATATATTATTGACCTTGTAGACAATATAAATAGTCGCAGATGATGCAATTTATATATAATGAAGTACTGTCTGAGAAAAGTTGCACAAACATTCAGTCGGATCTTGGTACGATTTCAAAGTGGAGCAAAGACGAGCAACTTGCTTTAGATGTTGAAGAATGTAAAATTATGCAGTTCACAAAACCAAAAAAAAAGAAAAAAAATTATTATCTTATGACCACAGAATCAGTTAGATTCGATCGCTCATACCAATGCCTAGGTGTAGCACTTCATAGAGATACGAAATGGAACGATCACATACTCTCCGTCGTAGGCAAAACAGGTGGCAGATTTCGGCTCGTTGACAGAATACTAGGGAAATGTCATCAATCTAGAGAGGAGATTGCTTACAAAATAAACTTCAAACCATCCTAGAATATTACTCAAGTGTGTGGGACCCGTACCAAATAGGACTAGTAAGGGATATTGAACGTATACGGAGAAGGGCAAATGGTTCAAATGGCTCTGAGCACTATGGGACTCAACAGCTGAGGTGATAAGTCCCCTAGAACTTAGAACTACTTAAACCTAACTAACCTAAGGACATCACACACATCCATGTCCGAGGCAGGATTCGAACCTGCGACCGTAGCAGTCGCGCGGTTCCGGACTGAAGCGCCTAGAACCGCTCGGCCACCGTGGCCAGCACGAGAAGGGCAGAACGAATGGTCACAGGTTTGTTTGACCCGTGGGAGAATGTCACACAGATGACGAAGAAACTGAAATGCTAGACGGTTAAAAATAAAAGTAAACTCTCCCGATAAAGCCTAATTACAAAATTTCAAGACCCTAAATGATGACTCTACGAATGTACTATAGTTCCCTCCGTATCTCTCCCTTAAGTATCGTGAGGACAAGATTAGATTAACTACAGAGCGCACAGAGACATTTAAACAGTCATATTTCCTGCGCTCCTTATATCAATAGAACCGGAACAAGCCCTAATTATTGTTTCAATGAGAGGTACACTCGGCCATGCACTTCGCCGTGGTTTGCACGATATATCGCTCGCCAGTTGATGGACAAAGCCTGAAATGCAAAATTCAATTTGATTTAACAGCAAAAACGTAAAAAATAACATGCGTTGGCTTCCAGGCCAGTGAGTGACAATTTGAATAAAATCCTTTCGATTACTATGACACATCATTTTGAAACTAAAAGCTGACGAGACCGCTACAAACACGGACGAAGGGTCTTTTTTAATTGTTAATAGGTTCAAAATTTTACTACCTAATGCCTAAAATAATTTTATTCAAACAGAAATTTATTACTGGTTTTGGCCAAATATAATGTCTCATTTTCGTCAATCATAGGCACTAATGTACCAATATGACTGTCAGAATTGTCATCTTGCCATCAAAAAATGTATGTATTAAAGTTTTACTTACTTCCTTATATGGGAAACTGTAATTACAAGATGTACACTGGGTGTCCCATTTTAATCTTTGCATAAAAATGCCGCTAGAAACATGGATCCTAGGACAAAAGTGTTACAGAAGAAAATTGCAGACGGAGTGGTCACATGCTAACCATATTAGTTTCATCTTGGATGGCACGTAAATCGACGAAAACTGATTTTAAAAAATGAGAACCCCACTTTTATTGCATGTTGCGCTTCTATGTTAACATTTGTTGGTAATTTGTTTTCATTAGACACGCAGCCTTCACAAAGACCACTCTTTTGTACTACGTGAGCCTTTGAAAATACGCTTGGACACTCGATGGTGTGAAACCGCCTATTAAGGAAAACGTTCACTGCAAAAAAAAAAAAAAAAAAAAAAAAATGTTCAGATGTGTGTGAAATCTTATGGGACTTATCTGCTAAGGTCATCAGTCCCTAAGCTTACACACTACTTAACCTAAATTATTCTAAGGACGAACACACACACCCATGCCCGAGGGAAGACTCGAACCTCCGCCGGGACCAGCCGCACAGTCCATGACTGCAGCGCCTGAGACCGCACGGCTAATCCCGCGCGGCAAAACGTTCACTGCAATCACACTTGAACTATTGCAAGCAACTATGACGAACTTCCACAGAAAAACTGAATTTTGTCGCCAGCAAGACGGTGGTAATTTTTAATATCTTTGAAACACAGCTGCATGCCTCGCGGGACTAACACTCCTAGGAGAAAGGAAGTTTGGATGGTAGGAGAGGAGGTACTGGTGGAAGTCAGGCTGTGAGGGGGGTCGCGTGCCGTGGTTGGATAGTCATTCGGCAGAGCACTTGCACGCGAATAGCAAAAGTACCAGGTTCGAGTCCCAATCCGGCACACAGTTTTATATGCCAGAAAGCCTCAAGTAAGTTCGAATTTCGCTGTACAGTGGAAATTCATTCTGGAAATAATCGTCAAGTAGGTGAAACTACTGGTCTGTTTACTTATTTTTATCATTTCAAACACTGACCTACAGAATTTTCCCTGACAAAGACAACTCAAACTTAACCTATTCATTTATTACCCACAATATGCAAACCCAACGCAATCTGACTGCTACACAGTGACAACATGGCTTCAAATAATTAACACAAAATAATGGCCCTGAATTTCAAGAAATCCTGACAATAACCCATACTTTTTCATAAGTCACTTACCTCACAGAAAATCCTCATAACACGAACTACAGTAATTACAGCAAGCAGCAACTACAGCCAGCTAAATAATAAGATTCTAGCTACTATGGACTCTAACTACTAGGAGGCATATGGTGAGCAAAAGAAAGATTTTGTTGAAGAGCAAACAGTGCATTTAGAAGATTTTACCTTATTCATGTGACATCCAGTTCCAAAAATTATATAGTTGTTAATAATTCCACTACCCAAACATTACCAACTACATCCATCCTCATTTTACAATGCATGCCCTACGAACACTGAGTCTCCACTATGAAAATCATATCCAAACCCTTCTCTATCAGCTCACTAACTGCTAGTCCGTCCAACCACCGAATCTCTTGCCGAGTGCGCAGAGAGCTGTCAGCGATATTAATACAGTCTGTAGCGCTGCCAACATACAAACATACAAACAGGCTACTTACATAGCCCCCCTGCTCCCCTCAAACAATTTTGCAAAGTGTTTTGGGCAGTGGTCAGGACTAAGTTGTTAAAAGTTTTTATATTAACAATATCAAATAAATCAGATGCACGCGAAGATTAAGTAATATGCTGATGGTCAATAAAGTAAAAATTCTCCTCATAGTCCCTAAAGACAGTCCTAATAATTCACCATAAGAGAAGTCTACGCCAGTTTTATGCACAGAGACTGAGCAGTATATAAAAATACACAAGTAAGTAGTGGACAACCATGCAGTCTTGAAGAAGTAGTGTTGTCCTCCCTATGGAAACACAGTGCTGACTCTTGATATGAAGATTTTAGTTGGTATCGTAAGATTGGTAATGGACCACAACAGAGCAGACCCACAGCAGTATCAGTCGAAGTCTTGAAGAATATTGGTAGAACTGATGGGTCACCACAGAGCATACCCACAGTAGTCCTTGTAGAGATTACGATAGTAGTTGGCCACCAAAGGTGCAGACGCACTGTAGTCTTTGTAGAGATGGCCAGCAGCCATCCGTTGCGACTGTGCGGGTGCATAATCACAGTTGAAGAGTCTTGAGGATAATATAGCAAGTCCATGAACCTCAGTATTGATGCATATTACAAGTCCCTAAAACCACAACTTGTGCACTCACAATTTTTTTCCCATGTCCTTACAATCAGCAATGCTTTTAATCAGTCCCTTGTTGAATTATCAACACACGTGCAAGCACTAACACAGTCATATAATCTCTGAGATTTGATACGAATAATATGACCAACAAACAAAAGTGTGCAGTGAAATGAATCCCTACTATTTATCTAGCTTGAAGAACTGGTGTCTACACAATTACAATTTAACAGCATACGAATACAATTACAAATGTAAATAAAACATCATTATAGTAAATAACATGATAATAAAAATAACATTTGTAGTAATACAGGCTTTACAAAAAGAATAAAAATAAGCATATATACGAGTATTACAGGAATTATGACATAAGTAAATAAATGAAAAATGAGAATATCAGTAGAAGCAGAACAGAATAAATAATGTATAAACATCTTCCGAACATGGTACAAAAACAGAGATTAGATTTGAGGATAACCGTATTCCTCATCGTAGTGAATGCAGCTTAGTAAGTGAATGCAACCTAGTATTAAAAGGAAAAAAAAATCTACTAAATTTATATTATCGGGTAGAGACAAAGATATACACTCCTGGAAATGGAAAAAAGAACACATTGACACCGGTGTGTCAGACCCACCATACTTGCTCCGGACACTGCGAGAGGGCTGTACAAGCAATGATCACACGCACGGCACAGCGGACACACCAGGAACCGCGGTGTTGGCCGTCGAATGGCGCTAGCTGCGCAGCATTTGTGCACCGCCGCCGTCAGTGTCAGCCAGTTTGCCGTGGCATACGGAGCTCCATCGCAGTCTTTAACACTGGTAGCATGCCGCGACAGCGTGGACGTGAACCGTATGTGCAGTTGACGGACTTTGAGCGAGGGCGTATAGTGGGCATGCGGGAGGCCGGGTGGACGTACCGCCGAATTGCTCAACACGTGGGGCGTGAGGTCTCCACAGTACATCGATGTTGTCGCCTGTGGTCGGCGGAAGGTGCACGTGCTCGTCGACCTGGGACCGGACCGCAGCGACGCACGGATGCACGCCAAGACCGTAGGATCCTACGCAGTGCCGTAGGGGACCGCACCGCCACTTCCCAGCAAATTAGGGACACTGTTGCTCCTGGGGTATCGGCGAGGACCATTCGCAACCGTCTCCATGAAGCTGGGCTACGGTCCCGCACACCGTTAGGCCGTCTTCCGCTCACTCCCCAACATCGTGCAGCCCGCCTCCAGTGGTGTCGCGACAGGCGTGAATGGAGGGACGAATGGAGACGTGTCGTCTTCAGCGATGAGAGTCGCTTCTGCCTTGGTGCCAATGATGGTCGTATGCGTGTTTGGCGCCGTGCAGGTGAGCGCCACAATCAGGACTGCATACGACCGAGGCACACAGGGCCAACACCCGGCATCATGGTGTGGGGAGCGATCTCCTACACTGGCCGTTCACCACTGGTGATCGTCGAGGGGACACTGAATAGTGCACGGTACATCCAAACCGTCATCGAACCCATCGTTCTACCATTCCTAGACCGGCAAGGGAACTTGCTGTTCCAACAGGACAATGCACGTCCGCATGTATCCCGTGCCACCCAACGTGCTCTAGAAGGTGTAAGTCAACTACCCTGGCCAGCAAGATCTCCGGATCTGTCCTCCATTGAGCATGTTTGGGACTGGATGAAGCGTCGTCTCACGCGGTCTGCACGTCCAGCACGAACGCTGGTCCAACTGAGGCGCCAGGTGGAAATGGCATGGCAAGCCGTTCCACAGGACTACATCCAGCATCTCTACGATCGTCTCCATGGGAGAATAGCAGCCTGCGTTGCTGCGAAAGGTGGATATACACTGTACTAGTGCCGACATTGTACATGCTCTGTTGCCTGTGTCTATGTGCCTGTGGTTCTGCCAGTGTGATCATGTGATGTATCTGACCCCAGGAATGTGTCAATAAAGTTCCCCCTTCCTGGGACAATGAATTCACGGTGTTCTTATTTCAATTTCCAGGAGTGTAGGAAGAACACAGACACAAGGGTACACATAAACATAGCGGAATAACACAAAGGAAAGGACAGGATGTGTTTTCGAGTGTAAATGTGTCAAAGTGTATGTGTAACATTTGATACTGCAGTATTTGTGGTGAGCATTTTACACGTCAGTTCATTTTTCTCTTTTTTTTCTGAAGTACTTAATGCACATACCTGCTTTACTTTCAACCAAAACTACTTCATTTCCAACTAAAACTTCATTTAATTCTCGCAGACATCTCTTAGTTCAACATTTGCCTGCAAAAAATCGTATCTATCCATATTTATACTTTCAACCAGAGCTTATACTTCCATATTTTTCTTGTTTCATCATTCGTTTCCAAGAAAATCCTACATAAACCTGTTGTCACTATATCCTACTTATCTGTTCATTTCCTCTTTCAAAATAATTGTTCCTCATTATACAATACTTTTGGGCCAGACCTTTTCCTTATAGCTTCTCAATGCATTTCTTCCCGTCTCATCATAACACGTTTTCTTATGCAGCAAACTCCCTCTTAAGCTAACTTAAATCTACTGAGCTCAGATACATAAACTAGAGTATGAGGCAATGCCGCAGCACAAAATATTAACACAAACAACAACGAAAAAAATGCAAATTGGCAAAGCAAGCAGCAGCATATCTACATAAATTAGCGAAGCAAATGTAACACCTAATATAAGGCAATATGCAGCAAACAAGAAAAATAAATCAGAGGTGCAGCTGCCTCAGCGCAGTAATACAAAGTAAAATGCACTAGGACATTGCCTGAAAAATAGCAGCAGCAAATGCAACAATTTATACCTAAACATCACAAACAGAAAAAATATTATAAGAAAGACAACAATACAGATAAGGGAAATATGTGTATAAGCTTACAGTAGCATGTGTGCATCTCTGATCATCAAAACTATGCAAAGCGCCAGCACAAGGAACAAGATTTATACTATCTCCCATGTGAAATGCAATGATTCTATGTCACATCTTAACACTAAAGTGGTGCGCCACAACAACTTATTCTACCCAAAAAATTACCAAGTCCTTGAAAGTAAAATTATGTATGCAGTTCCTGTTATTAGTCTCTTCTCCTTCTTATTTTTCTTTCCAATCCAAAGTGCTTTCTTTTAGAATGTTGGTCATAAAATTATTATTTAATAGATCGTATTCATGTGACATCCTGTTCCAGAAATTATATAGTTGTCAATAATTCCACGACCCAAAAATTACCAACTACATCCATCCTCATTTGACACTGCATGTCCTACCAACACTGAGTCTCCACTAAGAAAATAATGTCCAACCCTTCTCTATCTCATTGCTAACTGCTAGTCCGTCCAACTACAAACTCTCTTTCCGAGGGCGCAGAGCACTGTCGGCGGTATTAATACAGCCTACAGCGCTGCCAACATACAAACAGGCTACTTACACCATATATCGGCTGCAGCCTTCTTTCCAGGGTTGCTAGTACCGCAAAATATGAGGGAGAACCTCTGTGAAGTTTGGAAGGTAGGGGAAAGGTACTGGCGGATGTGAGACTTTTGGCTCAAAAATGGTTCAAATGGCTGTGAGCACTATGGGACTTAACATCTATGGTCATCAGTCCCCTAGAACTTAGAACTACTTAAACCTAACTAACCTAAGGACATCACACAACACCCAGTCTGAGACTTTTGGGACGGGTCCCTGTTCGTGATGGATAGCTCAGGCAGTAGAGTACTTGCACGCGAAACAAACGTGTACAAGGTTCGAGTCCCGATCTGGCATATAGTTTTGTTCCGCCAGGGAGATTCAACAACCAGTTGTTTGGGGGAACAGATAGGAATGTGAGATGCAATGAAAATGAGATGGAGATGAGCGGAACCTGTAGTGAAGTGGATGGTTCACTTGACCGTAGATGGAACAAGCGACTTATTTGTTAGATTTTGAGACGACGACCCGATACAAGATGGGTAGATAACATCAGAAAAGTAGTAGAAGTGGCATGGCAGCGTACAGCTGATGACCAAAATTGCATGGAAAAGCCAAGACGAGGCTGTGGATGTCGAAGAGAGAGATTCACTCATTCATCGTGTGCCTTAGATCTCATCGAGAACGAGAACCTTGACGGATTTGGAACGAGACAAGGTATACATTAACGTAACACTAAAACAACATACAGAATGATTCAAGAAGAAAGAACAGATTTCATTCACTTATTACACATGAACTATGAAAGGTAGAAACATGTTGTGCATACCACTGGATAGAGGAAGGTTCAAAGTTTTATGTTCGCACAGACACTATACTACACACTCAACATGAGCACCATACGTTACTCGAGAATCTTCGAAACGTAGTCTATTTTATTCCACACATCAATAAACAGGTCACTGTTTACTAAATGACAGCTTCAACAGTTCGATTTCTCAGCTCTTGGAGAGAAGCTGCCATAGGTTGGACAAAGACTCTGTCTTTTACGTACCCTCTCCCCCCCCCCCCTGCTGCTAACCCCCCCTTCCAAGAAAAACATCGGAAGGTGTGGGGTCCGGTGAAATGCGAGGCCAAATGCAATGAACAAGATATTGTTATCCAACTCTTCCAATCCAGCATTGTGGGATGGTGTTTTTGAGATAACTCTGCAACTGAAGGTGAAAGTGAGATGGGGCGCCGTCATGCAAAAAAATTAAATCATTGGAATCTTCGTAAAGTTGAGGAAACAAACAATTTTGTAGCATGTCCAGGTACGACATTCCTGTCACAGTTTCCTCCACAAAAAAGAAAGGCCCATAAACGTGGTGATCAGAAGCGGTGAGTGTCTTTCATGCTCTACGACGTCGCCATGATTTTGTGAGCTCCAAATTCTTACGTTATGGTGGTTTACTTTTCGCATACATGAAATGTTGATTCGTCCGAAAAGATGAGTTGTTCGGAAACAGTGTCCTCGGCCACATCCTGGAGAAATGAAATGCAAAATTCGTACCTTGTGTTACGATCGCCGACACGCAATAGCTGCGGGTAATGCAACTTGTAAGGCTTCACATGCAGGCGTCGTTTCAGAAGACGCCATACCGCTGTTTGAGGAAGGTTAAGTGCCTGGCGTGCCCGTATTGTGGACTCCCAAGGGCTCGGTGTGAACGCCTCTCGGATACGCTCGACATTTTCATCAGACGTGCGTGACCGACCACTGCTCCTCCCTGTGCATATGAAACCAACTTCCAAGAAGTTCGTATGCCAATCATAAATATGCTTGTGCAGAGGCGGCTTCTTGCTGAAGCAACAGCGAAGTGCACGTTGCACTTCAACAATGGTTGACTCCGCGGAAATTCCAACACAATGATTTCTCTTGTGGTATAGCCGCCATGTTGCTACAAATAAACTAAAGCGCAGCCGTGTCAAAGCTGTGAACCTTCTTCTGTCGAGTGACACGCACAATGTGTTTCTATCTTTTATAGTTTATCTGCATTGAAATCTGTTCCTTTATATTTAAATCAGCCGGAAGAAACTAAAATCTTCATACTGCTTTAACAACAAGCTACCACTTTACGGCTTAGGTGTATTTATTCTGGTGCTAACTATATTTAATTGCGTAAATTAGTAATAAAACTGCTACTTTGACAATACCTACTGCCTCATCAGTTTAACTATATAGCTACTGTTTATCTGCTGTTAATAGCTTCATATTTGCTCGATGAAAATTGTATTTTTTAAAGTCAATATTTTTTTACATATATAAATAGTGAGTCCTATTTGCAGTACGTGATTACTTACCATCGCGCTTTGTAACAAACACCATTACTTCACACGTACCTTGAAGAACTTTTCAGTTCCTAAATATCGAAATAACTTGTAGAAAGAGTGGGTATTAAGGTATGTTTTTAATTTTCTTTTGAGCTGGCAGAGATTCCCAGTTTCTTGCTTTATGCTAGTTAGGAACTTGTTGACTCTGTTTCTACCACAGTACATAACCCCATTCTGAACCCTTGACAAGGAGGCAGAGTGTATGTGGAAATTATTTTTGTATCTTTCTTTGAGACAGTGTATATCACTGTTCAATTGGAACTGATTTTTATTATCAGCAACAAAATCATTAAGGAGTAAATATGTTGGGAAGTACGTGGAACAATTCCAAGATCCTTAAAATGGCTTCAACTAGGAGAAAGAGAGAAAGAGAGAGAGACAGAGAGAGAGAGAGAGAGAGCGCGCAAGAGGGGGGGGGGGTTGCGTGTGTTCATTTAATCCTCCATTTCAATGTCAACGTCTAGTTTCGATTCCGCGTAAAGTTGACTCGAAGCTCAACATACCACGGTATGGCACAAAATGAACGTTCTAGTATTGTTTTATGGAAATATAATCATCATAACGAGGAAGCGTAGGGGAGACACGCACGCACACACACACACACACACACACACACACACACACACACACACACACATATATATATATATGGTTGGTTGGTTGTGGTCTTCAGTCCTGAGACTGGTTTGATGCAGCTCTCCATGCTACTCTATCCTGTGCAAGCTTTTTCATCTCCCAGTACCTACTGCAACCTACATCCTTCTGAATCTGCTTAGTGTATTCATCTCTTGGTCTCCCTCTACGATTTTTACCCTCCACGCTGCCCTCCAATACTAAATTGGTGATCCCTTGATGCCTCAGAACATGTCCTACCAACCGATCCCTTCTTCTGGTCAAGTTGTGCCACAAACTTCTCTTCTCCCCAATCGTAATCAATACTTCCTCATTAGTTATGTGATCTACCCATCTAATCTTCAGCATTCTTCTGTAGCACCACATTTCGAAAGCTTCTATTCTCTTCTTGTCCAAACTATTTATCGTCCATGTTTCACTTCCATACATGGCTACACTCCATACGAATACTTTCAGAAATGACTTCCTGACACTTAAATCTATACTGGATGTTAACAAATTTCTCTTCTTCAGAAACGCTTTCCTTGCCATTGCCAGCCTACATTTTATATCCTCTCTACTTCGATCATCATCAGTTATTTTGCTCCCCAAATAGCAAAACTCCTTTACTACTTTAAGTGCCTCATTTCCTAATCTAATTCCCTCAGCATCACCCGACTTAATTAGACTACATTCCATTATCCTCGTTTTGCTTTTGTTGATGTTCATCTTATATCCTCCTTTCAAGACACTGTCCATTCCATTCAACTGCTCTTCCAAGTCCTTTGCTGTCTCTGACAGAATTACAATGTCATCGGCGAACCTCAAAGTTTTTATTTCTTCTCCATGAATTTTAATACCTACTCCGAATTTTTCTTTTGTTTCCTTTACTGCTTGCTCAATATACAGATTGAACAACATCGGGGAGAGGCTACAACCCTGTTTCACTCCCTTTCCAACCACTGCTTCCCTTTCATGTCCCTCGACTCTTATAACTGCCATCTGATTTCTGTACAAATTGTAAATAGCCTTTCGCTCCCTGTATTTTACCCCTGCCACCTTTAGAATTTGAAAGAGAGTATTCCAGTCAACATTGTCAAAAGCTTTCTCTAAGTCTACAAATGCTAGAAACGTAGGTTTGCCTTTCCTTAATCTTTCTTCTAAGATAAGTCGTAAGGTCAGTATTGCCTCACGTGTTCCAGTGTTTCTACGGAATCCAAACTGATCTTCCCCGAGGTTGGCTTCTACTAGTTTTTCCATTCGTCTGTAAAGAATTCGTGTTAGTATTTTGCAGCTGTGACTTATTAAGCTGATAGTTCGGTAATTTTCACATCTGTCAACACCTGCTTTCTTTGGGATTGGAATTATTATATTCTTCTTGAAGTCTGAGAGTATTTCGCCTGTCTCATACATCTTGCTCACCAGATGGTAGAGTTTTGTCAGGACTTGCTCTCCCACGGCCGTCAGTAGTTCCAATGGAATATTGTCTACTCCGGGGGCCTTGTTTCGACTCAGGTCTTTCAGTGCTCTGTCAAACTCTTCACGCAGTATCATATCTCCCATTTCATCTTCATCTACATCCTCTTCCATTTCCATAATATTGTCCTCAAGTACATCGCCCTTGTATAGACCCTCTATATACTCCTTCCACCTTTCTGCTTTCCCTTCTTTGCTTAGAACTGGGTTTCCATCTGAGCTCTTGATATTCATACAAGTGGTTCTCTTCTCTCCAAAGGTCTCTTTAATTTTCCTGTAGGCGGTATCTATCTTACACCTAGTGAAATAGGCCTCTACATCCTTACATTTGTCCCTCTAGCCATCCCTGCTTAGCCATTTTGCACTTCCTGTCGATCTCATTTTTGAGACGTTTGTATTCCTTTTTGCCTGTTTCACTTACTGCATTTTTATATTTTCTCCTTTCATCAATTAAATTCAATATTTCTTCTGTTACCCAAGGATTTCTACTAGCCCTCGTCTTTTTACCTACTTGATCCTCTGCTGCCTTCACTACTTCATCCTTCAAAGCTACCCATTCTTCTTCTACTGTATTTATTTCCCCCATTCCTGTCAATTGCTCCCTTATGCTCTCCCTGAATCTCTGTACAACCTCTGGTTCTTTTAGTTTATCCAGGTCCCATCTCCTTAAACTCCCACCTTTTTGCAGTTTCTTCAGTTTTAATCTACAGGGCATATATATATATATATGCAGGAAGGGAGTGAGAGGAATAGCGATAAAATGATTGGTGCAAATGATTGGAATTTGAGCTTCACATTGATGCTTCGAAGTTAGCGGTGTAATTATAATTAAGTAGAAATCAATTATGTTTATTTATAATAGTTATTATGGCGTTTGGATTTGTAAATAGACAACTAAGATTCATTTACAAGGCTACATTCCGGTGTGTGAAGAATTTGGCATATGTTAGAGATAACGGTCTTATTATTTATTTGAGTAAATCAATATATGTCGAAGAATGGAACAAGTATGTATACTACAGTGAGATTAGTCATTCGCTGATCTATTTATAGACGGTTTTGTATTTCCAATGATTTTCTTAAAACATTCTGATTACATCTCGGACGACATTTAACGGAAATTACAGCCCGTTGTCTCTCAAACCATAATATTATCGACAGTACGATCTGTGTAACATGCAAGACTGTCGGTTAGTCCTTGTGTTGAATACCGGCTAGTACATGAATACCCTGAGGGCCTGGGAAGATAACTAAAATAGAGGGAAATGTAATTGTGTTCAGAGGAGAAGGACCGGCCGCATTCGTCTTGCCACTGGCGAAATATCCAGAAGCAGCGAAAAAGCAATTACAAACTCGCATTGGAAAACAGCAGCGGGAGAAAGCTGCAGACGTGCACGATACAAAGTATTCTTGTTTCCCTTTTATATTAGCTCACACCGAAGCTAATTTAAATCAATTTATCATCCCGACCTATTGCTCAACGAACGACATGTTTAATGCCGTGGCCCGTAATTTCAGAGGCGGTGCTCTACTCGTTCACCTTGTAACCCGCGTTACGCCAAAGCGCTCTACATTATTTTCGATCTAAAATGCGGCGAGTAATGGAGGTATTCCGGATGTAACTCAGCAGAAGACGTTTTTCAGAGAAAACGCCTGTAAAAAACAAGCGTCTAATAACAGACGGAACCCGGGAAATGACAGCGGCTTCGCTGCCAGCATTGTCATTAAACAGCGGCCAGTATTTACGATCGAGCCTAACGAGAGGAGTACTTAACCGCTCAGATATTTCTACCTGAAGTAATTTTATAAATTTTCGTGCTGTGATGGGTTTGCTCGGGCTAAATTGACGGTGGTATGTTGAGGGTCGCCGCTGGTAGCTATAACGTTGACGGATGCTCTTTTAGTAAAATATTTCGGAGATCGCCTTTGGCTTACGTATCGTAACTGTCTCCCAGACATTAAAATCAACCGTTTGCCGCAGTTACTTCAATTCGGATATCGTCATTGAAATTGATCAACAAGAAATTTGTGTCAAATAAACTGTTCACAATTACGTACACGCTTAGCCTTTACGTGCATTATAAAACTCTGCTGCAGCTAAAGGTTGTCTTTAAGTGCGGCTCGTGCAACCAACCGAGTACCTCTTCCTTGTTCTTGAGAATATTTTTAAAGCAGGAGACATGTCGTGATTATGTATTCTGATGTATCAGTAACTTTTAGACAGGGGGAAGAACGTGAATTCATAATTTGGTTCTCAGCTGACACCGGTATTTCAACAACTGTGTGTTCTTACATTATATGTTAAGACATGTCATCTGTAATTTTCCTAAATGTCATTTGTCGACACGAGTGTGTATAGTCAACAATGCATATCATTCTTTGGCTCGCTTTTCATTATTGTTAATGCCGGTATTTTTGTACGTAGTCTATTATTATAGGTCAGTGCCTAAGCTACTGAAGTAAGAATGCCTACAACCATTACTTACAAACGCATTATGCAGCATTGAACGTAAGATCATTCCGAAACATGCCACAGGCACAACACATCTTCTCCCTTGTTGTGTGGCAAATTATCAACTTAATAGTGTCCTCACTGTGAAGGGACATCCTCCTCTAGCACTACTTTGCCTCAACAGTAGTACTCGATACTATAAATATTTTTCGAATTTTAGACTGGTCAGTATTATATCAGCTGTTTTTCTGAAAAATTTCAAATAATTTTATACACAATATGTTATATTTCAAACTAAAATTTATGAAAAGGAATTACTCTATTTTCGTTGTTTCAATCTATATGTACTAGCTCTGAATGTGCAGTTAAAATTGTTTTTTAGAAACATTTGCAATTACGAATTATTTGGCACACTTAAAATTACTATTATTAATTACGCAATCTAGCACTGTTTATTTTGTTTGTTTCTAGATTCATTTATAAAATCATAATCTAAACTAAAAGAAATTCATTTGTCAAGAAAAATTGTAAACCCTTTGGAATATTGTTATTACCGCACAGTGAGGTAGTAGTAAGCATGCCTCTGATGTGATGTACTTATTTTTGTATTTTGGACGAACAATGTAATTTCGGCTTTGTTAATGTGAAAATTCGAAAGAGTGTGATATAATAAAATGTGAGACAATAAATTATCGTAAAAAACAAAAATTCTGCAACGACATTCTTCAATATTATTTAGATCAATTGAACTCTGAAACCTAAAATGTGGGAATTTTAACTTCAAGAATCAGACCCCTAGACTTGAAGAACTGAAGCCAACTGTGGAAGGAAACATGAGTAAAAAGTTTATTGTAAATCTTATTCCTCTCAAATCTTCTGAGAAGACTTTACCATAGTGGGCAGTAGCAACAACAGGGAAGGGAAGGGTAGATTCAGCATCCATAACTGAGTAGTCAGCGCGGCAGAATGCCATCCGAGGGGTTCGATTCTCGGCTGGGTCGGAGATTTTCTGCTCTCGGAGACTGGGTGTTGTGTTGTCTTCATCATCATTTCATCGTCATCGACTCGCAAGTCGCCGAAGAGGCGTCAGCTAAAGAGACTTGGACCAAGCGACTGGTCCACCTGACGGGAGGCCCTCGCCACAGGACATTTCATTTCATCTTAATAATATGTTGTTGAGGAAAATATCAACAGTTGCTGATCTTGTCACTGTCACCATTGCTGGGGTTAATGTAAGGTCACAAGAAAGAATGCCGAATCCGAGTAATTATGTACTGAAGTCATCCTTCATTTGGCAGAAATTTTCTAGCAATCGAACGTCTCTCTCTACAACAGCGTCGACCTAACACAGTCCCGTTGCTTGTAGTAACGCTCCTGCTACATTTTTTTACCTACGCCCGACATCACGTTCGTTTTTGCTAAGTAACGTTGACTACTTCTTGATTCCACATTCACTTACCTCCAGTTCCGGAGTATTTGTATCCTTGACGGAAGGAGGAATGAACTGTGGTACGATCTTCTTTCATAAGCGATTCTGGCTAATGGCTCTAGGCACTATGGGACTTACCATCGGAGGTCATCAGTCCCCTAGACTTAGAACTACTTAAACCTAAGGACATCACACACATCCATGGCCGAGGCAGGATTCGAACCTGCGACCGCAGCAGCCGCGTGGTTCCAGACTGAAGCGCCTAGAACCGCTCGGTTACCGCGGCCTGCAGGCGATTCTGAAAAGAAGATGTAAAACTTTCAGCTACCATTTTACCGTAGTATCGTAACTGCATTACCAACAAGCAAAAGACTTAATAGTATTGATTTATTAACTGAGCTTACGTAGGGCTCACACATTCTGTTTTTTTCGAGTGATCCCTCAACTGACTTCCCTGTATTAACCAAAGTTCTAAAGTTACTTTCTTATTACGTTACACGGCACGTACTACTTTTATGGACTTCTACAGCCTTTAAATTTTCATCGTCGGAACTGATTATTGCTGCTGACAGCAGAAGAGGTTAGAAACCCATCTTTTTCCTCATTTTTCCGGATTTAAAAACATTTGTTGCAGCTCTGGTAAACCATGATACTCTTAAAAACAATTATTCCCTCCGTTAACTGTATGGGAAAGTTTGGGTCCGTATTGTGCCGAGAGATTTAAGATGCTGCGCCCGTGTGTTTACTGTTCGATGCATTGGTCAAGATAATTTCTAATAGAATGTCGTACAAATTTCTGTATTTTTAACCCCTAATAGCTTCCCACTACAATACTGTAATAAGAAAATTTCACGGGCGATTCTCCGAGTACTCTCTAGAATTCAGGAAGTTGAAGGATATATTAAACTTTTGACCTACAACTTCATTTCTTCACGTATTATTTTCTTGCAGATAGAAGATAGAGGTGAACAGGCAAATTGCTTCTACCTAGGCTTTAGAAAAGCGTTTGATACTGTATCTGACTGACGACTAAAAATATGATTATGTGGAGAATCTTCACAGATATACGATGGTATCGATGAATTTTCCTCAAATAGAACCCTGCACGTCATATTTGACGGCGAGTTTTCAGCGGAAAGGAAAGTAACATCAGGTGTGCCTCAAGGATGTGTAATAGGACAATTCCGCAGCTATGTTATATTATACTACAGGAGAGTATCGTAGTTGGACTATCGTAAGGGAATGCAGAAAGCGTTGGACATAAAATCCGCTTGAAATGATAAATAGCACCTCTCTTTAAACGTAGACAAATCCATGGTAACGTTCATAACAAATAGACAGAAACATATGGCATCCGATAAGGAGATCAGTGTTATACTTGTGGGAACCGTCAAATCGTCAAAATATTTAGCTCGAATACTAAGGAACGTTAGATTCGACGACCACGCCGAGCTATTCGAGAGGAACAGCAACAGAAACACAACACTGTACTGATGAAACACTAGTCGAGGTCAACTACAAGACTCAGGTATACAATTGACACTTAATAACAGGTCAAAGCAAGATACATACCGCATCCACTGGAACCGAGATTCCCGTAATGTTTACACTGCTTAGTCGGCTTCTGTAACTGAATGATCAGCGCGGCTGATACCATGAGGGGGAACGGAGTTCGATTCCCGGTACTGCCAGAAATTTTTCCTTGGTAGGTGGCCGGCCGAGGAGCTACTCTACCTAATAGTAGCGGTTCCAAGTGAAAGAAACTCGACAGCGATCGGGAGAGCGGTGTGCCGACTCCATGCCCCTCAGTACCGCATTCAATGACGCCATTTGTAGGGGACGTCACGGCGGTCGGTCGTGGCCGATAGACCGCTCTAGCGCCTGAAAGCGGAACTAAGAAGCGATACAGGTGGTACGAAAATGTAAAATCAGTGGCAGGGAAGGTGACTGGAAGACCTATGACCGTAACTTACCAAACTAACCCCTGCGAAATGTAACACAGATGTTCGGAAAACTTATAAGGAAATTTTTGGAAAAAATCCGATATTGTTCTTACAAAAATCCTGTCGAGTAAATATGGAGAATCAGTATTCGAGGAGGACTTTATCACGATTCTGGTCCAACATCTTACATCTCGCATAAGGAACATGGGAATAAGGTGGGACACGAAAGAACACGTAAAGAGCCATAGAGTTAGTGACGTTTCTGTCGCGAAGTATGCGAATGGAGTAGAGCACAGAGATGACAGTAGTTACACGGAATATACTTCCATAATTAACCCTGAAGTAATTCTCAGCATTATGTAGACCCGAACGTTTCCATACACTTAATGAAGGGAATCACTGTTTTTGGAAATTTGAAAATTTGTGGTAAATTCCTATGGGACCAAACTGCGGAGGTCATCGGTCCCTTGGCTTACACACTACTTAATCTAACTTAAACTAACTTACGCTTAAGACAACACACACAACCATGCCCGAGAGAGGACTCGAACATCCGATGGGAATTGTGGCAAGGCACCCAGACCGCGCTGCTACCGCCGCGCTGCTCACCGTTTTCAAGCGTACCATGGTTTATCAGGGTTGCAATTATAGATAGATTAAATGAGGCACAGGCTGTACAGCAGTAGGTGATTGCAATTCTTGTCGCAGCTTGACTGCTACTCTCACACAGATTATCTCGCATTCTGACATTCTAATCATGACATTTTCGCTTCGTCTATTGCACCTGCGATGAAACGTTAAACCCTAACGATCTTTCTGTATGTTCAAATGTTCAGACGTGTGTGAAATGTTATGGGACTCAACTGCTAAGGTCATCAGTCCCTAAGCTTACACACTACTTTACCTAAATTACCCTAAAGACAAACACACACACCCATGCCCGAGGGAGGACTCGAACCTCTGGCGGAACCAGCCGCACAGTCCATGACTGCAGCTCCCTAGACCGCTCTGCTAATCCCGCGCGGCTCTGTATTTTCCACTTCATCCACCCATTAAGATCTGAGGATACTGTTTTTGTTTACAACTATTTTTAGAAAAATTCGCAACCCATCACTACATAAGTCTATAACAGTTTATTATAGAGAATCCAGGGCAAAATATGGCGTGAAATACTTCTTCCGATATTCAGAAAAGCCGTCTCAAAATTGCCAAAAGTTATTTTTATTGTCTTCGACAAGTTTCGATTTTAAATTACCCCCGGGTCTACAATTATCGTCAACATAACAAGAGAGGAGGATTTGTTGCTATCAACAGTACGGCGGAACACAGAAGTCGACTGCATTAAGCATCATTTTGTAAAATCATGATCCTTGATACGCGTTCTGGCTGTACTTTTTATATCAACGAACCCTCCTCCACTGTTGTGTCGGTAATTTTTGTCGGCCTGGTGATGATGTAAAATCGAAATCAGTACAATACAATAAAAACAGCTATTGGTAGTTTAAGATGTCTGTTCTGAAATTCACGTTTATTGCCTTAGTACAGTCATTGTCATGTCGTAGAAAAACTCGAAAACTAATGACTTCTTCTATTTAACAACTCTTCTTAAATTATCGCAAGATACTTCTCATCGCCCTTATCTGTTTCTGGCACTGAGCGACCTGATGTCTAAAATTCTATGTACAGGTAAGAAGCCGTTTACAGGGAAAGTAAAGTGAAACATCAGAACAGCTGATTACTTTTCCGTAACAGAGTCATGTTCTGTTTGTAGCTCAGTTGGATTTCAGTGCGCTATATCCATACACTCACACATAATATAAAAATGTATATATGCATGCATGTTTGTGCCTCATCTCCTCCTAAACCACTGAGCCGATTTCAACCAAATTTGGTACACACATCACTTACTGTCTGTAAATCATTGCCGTGAGAGTAAGAACCACATACCTATTGAAGGTACGGGGGTGGGCATGAAAACCGTGTAGTCCATGACGCACGAATACCCATAGTTCATTCATTCAGTGTTTGAGAATGAGAGCACTTATTCTCGCTGACGACCCCCACAAAATGATGAAAAGAAAAATGTTTATCGCTTACTACATTTTCGCTGTTCATGAAGTAGAAATGCCGCATGGAGCATTACGTTAGTACAACACATAGTTTAGGAGATATGGTGTCATAAGCAGTGAGATGCATGAAAAACTGCTGCATCATGCTCATTGCTAGTAACTCTATTTGCAGCACATTTCACAGACAGTATCCACATATGCCACTGGATGTACCTAGAAAATTACAGTGATCAACCAGAACGTTATGACCACCAACCTAATAGCTGGTATGTCCAACTTTGGCACATATTATAGCGGCGACGCATCGTGGCATGAAAGCAATGAGGTCTCGATAGGTCGCTGGAGGGAACTGGCACCGCATCTGCACACACAATTCCCGTAAATTCCAGGGAGGGGGTGATGAGCTCTGACGCCAAGTCCAATCACATCCTAATTGGGTTCACATCTGGCGAGTTGGGGGCAAGTGTATCAATTGTAACTCGCCACTGTGTTGCTTGAAGCACTCCATCACACTCCTGGCCTTGTGACATGGCGTGTTATCATGCTGAAAAATGCCATTGCGGTTGGGAAACATCTTTGTCATGAAAGACTGTACGTGGTCTGCAACCAGTGTACAATACTCCTTGGCCATCATGGTGCCTTTCTCGAGCTCCACGTGAATGTTCCCCAGAGCATAATGGAGCCACTGCTATCTTGTGTCCATCCCACAGCACAGATGTCAAGGACCTGTTTCCCTAGAAGACGACGAATTCGCACCCTCCCATCGGCGTGATGTAGAAGGTATCGGCATTTATCAACCCATGCAACTCTTTGCCACTGTGCCAACTTCCAGTGCCAATCCTAACGTACCCATTTCTTGTCATAGTTGCTGATGCCTGGTGATAACATTGCACAAGCATGGGTCACCTGCTGTGGAGGCCCATCATGTGCTGGCATAAGCTGTCGCCAGCACAATGTTCTGCAAAGATGTAGCGCGTCTATCACGAGGGAGACCAGAGACACACCGACAAGCAACAAGCCGCCAACGCCCTCTCGACAGCATGTATTTAGGCCGCCGCCTCTGACTGGATGGCCTCACTGACTCACTCAAGACTACGACAGTGCATAGCGACCAGATCGAGACCAGCAGTGAGACTGAAGTGTGTAATAGCAAGATTATCAGTACTGTCTGCAAGAGAACTACTACGGATGAGCTTTTACTACTACACATGGACTCTGTTAAAGTTAAGTAGCAGCTATCTGTTCACGTAAATAAAGAACCGTGTTAATCCATGTGTGCATTTGTGCTGTAGAAAGAGGATACCGGCCAGCCATAATGACATACTCTCCCTTCTTTCCTACGGCACAAGACTCTACAGTGGCAACAAGGATACTACAGCGGCAACGAATATAAGTCAGTAGCCATGCAATTTGATCAACTTGGCCGAAGATTTTGCTTGTTCTCGTGTTCAAGTGCTTACTAATTTGTTGTATTCTTGCATGTATTCCAGGAGGGGAGCCGCAGTTAGGTTTAAGTAGTTCTAAGTCTAGGGGACTGATGACCTCAGATGTTAAGTCCAATAGTGCTTAGAGACATTTGCTCCATTTTTTGGATAGAGCATCTGCCATGTAAGCGGGAGATCCCGGGTTCGAGTCCCGGTCGGAGCACACAATTTCAACTGTCCCTGTTGACTTATATCAATGCCTAAGGCAGCTAAGGGTATTCATTTCATTGTAACTTAAGTTTGCAGCAGCAATACTATCGAAATTATCTGCAGGAGGACTATTACGTATGAGCTTGTACCATAATGCATGGACTCTGTTAAAATCAAGTGGCAGATATCTGTTCATGTAAATAAAGAACCGTTTTAATCCAAGTGTGCATTTGTGTTGGAGAAAGACGACACCGGCCACCCATAATAACATTCTCTCCCTTGATTCCTACGGTACAAGATTCTACACATCGTTAGGAGTGTTCGGTGCACTGTGTGTTCAGACACTCTAGTACTCTGGCAAGCATTAGACTCTGATGTTAGTTCCGCCATAGTCAGCTGCCTGTCCTGTTTTACGAGTTTGCCCAGCCTACGACGTGCGACATCTGTAATGAGGGGTGGCCCCCCAACAACACGATGTCTGGAGGTGATTTCACCTTGGTTTCACCACGTGTTGAAGACACTTACCACACCACTCCTCGAACGCTCGACAGGTACTGCAGTTTCCGAAATGCTCGTGCCGAGGCTCCAGGCCATCACAATCTGAACCCGGCCAAACTCAGATATATCGCGCGCCTTCCACATTCACGGACAGCACTCTGACATACTACATGCAGCGTGCGTGTGTCTGACAAGCAGTCATTCCTCTCCAGGTGACGCTGCTATCGCCTATGTCGATAGTAGGTCGGTGGTGATAATGTTCTGGCTGATCAGTGTATATCATTGTACGATACATAATTTGCGAGATACGAAGTCATAAACACTGACCTTTTAATGTATTACGTCTTTACTACAACTCTGTTAGCAAGACATTTCGCATGCAGTATCCAAATACACCACTGAATGTACCTGCAAAATTATATTATTGTACAGAACGTAGTCCAAGAGATAGGCCGTCATAAAGATTGCGCTTCATGAAAATGAATCTGCAGGTTGAAATTCGCTAGAGATACGGATGAAATCTGTGTGCAAGTACATGTGAATTATGTTAAATACGAGGGTGACTCCAAAAGAAATGCACACTATTTTTTTTTAAATCAATCTTTTATTCTACATGTCAGAAAGTTTTACAGTGTGTAGATACATCCTTTAGGAACAATATTTTCATTTCTCCACATAATTTCCATCCCTCTCAACCGCCTTACGCCACCTTGGAACCAGCGCCTGTATACCTGCACGGTAAAATTCTGGACCAACCTGTTGGAGCCACTGTTTGGCAGCGTGCACAAGGGAGTCATCATCTTCAAACCTTGTTCCACAAAGAGAGTCTTCCAGTTTCCCAAAGAGATGATAGTCATATGGAGCCAGGTCAGGACTGTAAGGCGGGTGTTTCAGTGTGGTCCATCCGAGTTTTGTGATCGATTCTATGGTTTTTTGACTGACATGTGGCCGTGCATTGTCGTGCAACGGCAAAACATCTTGCTTTTGCCGATGTAGTCGAACACGACAGTCGAGCTTGAAGTTTCTTCAGTGTCGTCACATACGCATCAGAATGTATGGTGGTTCCACTTGGCATGATGTCCACAAGCAAGAGTCCTTCGGAATCGAAAACCACCGTAGCTATAACTTTTCCAGCGGAAGGTGTGGTTTTGAATTTTTTTTTCTTGAGTGAATTTGCATGATGTCACTCCATTCATTCCCTCTTCGTCTCTGGTGAAAAATGATGGAGCCATGTTTAATCACCTGTTACAATTCTTCCAAGAAATTCATCTCCACCATTCTCGATCTGTTCCAGAAGTTCGCTGCATACCGTTTTTCTTGTTGCTTTGTGGGCCACGGTCAACATCCTTGGAACCCACCTGGCACAAACCTTTTTTAACGCCAACACTTTCAGTATTCTGCAAACACTTCCTTTCCCTATTCCAGCGTAGCGTGACCATTCGTTCACTGTGATGCATCTGTTAGCAGTCACCAATTCGTTAACTCTCTGCACATTGTCTGTAGTGTGTGCAGTACGAGGCCTGCCGCTGTGAGGACAATCCTCAATATTGCCATGCCCGCTTTCATCAAGTAACCTGCTTGCCCACCGACTAACTGCACTGCGATCGACAGCAGCATCTCCATACACGTTTTTCAACCTCTTGTGGATGTTTCCCACTGTCTCGTTTTCACAGCACAGGAATTCTATGACAGCACGTTGTTTCTGACGAACGTCAAGTGTAGCAGCCATCTTGAAGACATGCTGTGACGGCGCCACTCATGGGAACAGGTTGAAGTAAGTTTGAAAACAAGCGAGAAGGATGTATCAACACACTGTAAAACTTTCGCACATGCAGAATGAAAACTGTGTTTTTACAAAAATAGTGTGCTTTTGAAGTGACTCTCGTATATGTGAAATATATTTGACATGAGCGTACGTGGGAATAGCCATGGGTAAAAAGCTCATCCTAATGCCCTGGAACGATTTCAGCCAAATTTGTAACACACATTACTTACATTCTGGAAAATAATATTGTGGATGTAAGAACCACCAGCCACCTACTGGGTTGAGTGTGATAACGTGGAGAGAGAGAGTAAAGTAGGAGATGGACCAAGAGAGGGGGAAGGAAGACATGGAATTAGTGGTGGGGGTAGGAGATGGACAGAATGGGAAAGAGCAGATGGGCAGAGGCGGGACAGAGAGAGTGAGTGAGAGAGAGAGAGAGAGAGAGAGAGAGAGAGAGAGAGAGAGTGAGAGAGAGGGAGGGAGAGGGGGGGCGAAGAAGACATGGACAGAGAGAGGGGCAGGAGGAGATGGACAAGGAGTGGGGGAGGAGGTGGTAGACAGAGAGGAGGCGTGAAGGAAATGGACAGAGAGGAGGGGGGTGGAGGAGGAGGAGATGGACTAATAGATGATCGGAATAAATACATACATACCTGGGCAACGCAAGGTATTCAGCTAGTTTGCCAATAATTATGTGAGAATGATAGGGAATTCTTAGGCCGTAAATGACTTTCAGTTTTAGGAAGTCGAAGCAAACTGCGTTCATTTGAGTTATAAGTGTTCCATGTGTGCAAATCTTGACGTCTGTTTAGGCTCATAAATTCCAAACACTGTTTCTGATATTAACTGGTGTTCCAGAATTCCTGATTACTTGTGTTGTACCATAATATCAGAATGACGTTGATACTTAGTTTATGGAAGCAAACTTCATCAGCTGCAAGGAGACTGAAGAACTAGCATTCCGCTCGTTGGCTATTTCCTTTAGAAGCAATCTTTCCATCTGACGGCTGGTCGTTTCCCTCTGTTTTCGTAATATTCGTAAATATAATATAGCTGTGTCTACAGAGTCAGTGAAACCGTACGCGGAGGTTGATGCACGTACATTTTGCGACCGATTGGTCAGCCTGAGTGGCCGAGCGGTTCTAGGCGCTTCAGTCTGAAACCGCGCGACCGCTACGGTCACATGTTCGAATCCTGCCTCGGGCATGGAGGTCTGTGATGTCCTTAAGTTAGTTAGGTTTAAGTAGTTCTACGTTCTAGGGGACTGATGACCTCAGATGTTAAGTCCCATAGTGCTCAGAGCCATTTGAACCATTTTTCGACCGATTGAGGTGGCGCAGTGATTAGCACGCTGGACTCGCATTCGGGAGGACGAGGGTTCAAACCCGCGTTCTGCCATCCTGATTTAGATTTTCCGTGATTTCTCTAAATCGCCTGAGACAAATGCCGAAAAGGTTCCTTTGAAAGGGCACAGCCTACTTCCTTTCCCATCCTTCCTAATCCGATTGGACAGATGACCTCGATGGTTGGTCTCCCCCCTAAATCAACCAACCAACTCCGTCAATACGGAGAACTATTCAGACAGTTTAGCAGATCCGTCAAAAAGCGAGATTTTTGTACGGCGAGCAAGAACATTCTTTCCGTTCCATGGTAGTTAACTGTAAGCTTAAAAGCTCTTTGCTAAGCTGACGTAGCGACCTCCAGGAAACATAACTGCTCTGTTTTTAATACCCAGTAGAGAATATCACGCCTTTAATTATTTTCACGTCGGTGCGTCAGTGATGCGAATTACCTGTACTCCGCTGACCCTGATGTCGAGCATCTGTCAACCCCGATACGAAACGGCCTCGTGTGTGTGTGTGTGTGTGTGTGTGTGTGTGTGTGTGTGTGTGTGTGTATAGAAGCGCGACACTACGCAGAAAATGTCGCCACACGGATCTCAGATTCTAGCACCAACTGGGTGTTGCATATTGTGTGCCTTCCTTCGAGCTGCTGAAGACATCGGTCACGGCACACACTCGCTCACAAATGCGCAGCCGCCCTGTCGGGTAGTTAACAGCCTAAATTGAATATTGTGCAGTTAAATACTGTTGTTAGGGAGTGCGTGGAGTCGGTGCGTGGAGTGATGGCTCCATCATGTGATTGGCAGGTGGCGCGGCGCTTCGTATCACGTGTGGCACACGCGATGTGAGCGGGCAGTCGCTGCCGCTGCAACTGGCGCCTGTCCATCTCGTCCGTGTTACGCGACCAGTGAAGACTGACTAGCCCGCAGCTGACAACCGTACCTGTCTCACAAATACAGATGGGGAAAAAAAAATTCTGCAGTAATTGTTTGTCGACTCTTCGAAAAAATACTCGAAGGATATCGAGGCTGACAATGTATCGGTTGTAAAATATCGATATTTACGATTTATCGCATTTGTAATACACAAAAAAGTGAATTTTATTTTTAACAGAGTTGTTGAGTTCGAAATAGGAAACTGTTATTATAGTTATTCATCATTACTGTTATTGTACAGAGTACGCGAAAGAACTTGCCCCCCTTCTAACAGCCGTGTGCCGCAAGTCTCTAGAGGAACGGAAGGTTCCAAATGATTGGAAAAGAGCACAGGTAGCCCCAGTTTTCAAGAATGGTCGTCGAGCAGATGCACAAAACTATGGGCCTATATCTCTGACATCGATCTGTTGTAGAATTTTAGAACATGTTTTTTGCTCGCGTATCATGTAATTTCTGGAAACCCAGAATCTACTCTGTAAGAATCAACATGGATTTCGGAAACAGCGATCGTGTGAGACCCAACTCGCTTTATTTGTTCATGAGACCCAGAAAATATTAGATACAGGCTCCTAGATAGATGTAGCCTGTAGGTGGATTGTAGTCGGTATCCATCTTCTGTACTTTTGTGACCGAGTACCATACTTCGAATTTGGCGTTTTTCTTTCAGGATATCTTCCAGGTCAACTTTTCTGTGTGTAAGCGTTTGGCTATCGTGCAAGGCTTCAGGATTGATAACTGTGTTATAGTGCCTGATTTTCGTGTATGTGGACGTATACGAGGGGTGTTCAATAAGGTATGCAAAAAAATTTTAATTTCGATTTTAAAAAATGTGGAATTTGTTGTGGCACATTGTGTAATATTCCTACTTTAGTCATTATAGTTTCATGTGGTTACAGTAAGTGGCGGCGTTATATGTAGCCTTAAAAATTGCCTCTGTAACGGGTGTGCGTTAATAGCAGAGAGCTGCCATGGAGCATCTCAGTTATTCATAGACGGCTGCGGAATATCTACTGTGACCTGGCAGTGAGGTGGACATAGGCAGGGAAAAGGAAGAAGGTAGTTGGATTCTGCTTATGATGACAATGTACAAGAGGTCGAGCGGTCAGGACTTGAGTGCGCGTCCAGGGCTGCCGTTAAATGACAGAATAGGAAATTTGGTGAAATAATGTATTTCGATGTACGGTATACAAGGGGCATTTCTAGCGAGGAAGTTACCTGGTTGAGGCCAGTCTAGGAGGTTGAACAACTAACTGAAGTGGACAACCGAAGGGAAGGCGCTTCATGTTAACTGATGTCGGTGGCCGCTCGTGAACCGCAGAACCGGAGGCTATGCCTCCACGAAAGACGTCTGATTTGCTCGAGGCCTGGATCACAAGAGAGCGAGGCAACTGTGTTCTGCACCGCAGAATCCTCCAGAGACCACACGCACGCGACGTGTATCCCACGCTCGCTATTGGCTGAAGCCAACAGCGTAAATTTCAAAAATGGTTCAAATGGCTCTGAGCACTATGGGACTTAACTTCTGAGGTCATCAGTCCCCTAGAACTTAGAACTACTTAAACCTAACTAAGGACATCACACACATCCATTCCCGAGGCAGGATTCGACCCTGCGACCGTAGCGGTCTCGCGGTTCCAGACTGTAGCTCGCGGTTTCAGCACAGGGCTCAAGGCGTCTCCTGTCAGCAGCTTTAACTGGGCAGAACTGCCTCGGTTCTAAAGGCAGGCAACTTGTGTCACGTAGGCACAGCGGAAGTAGCCCTGGGAGAAAACTGTAAAGATTTGACTGAGCCTTTTAAAGAAAACTTTTTAATCCAATTCCTTAAAATATTCCTTGACTGGCTGCCACACTACTCAGAACAAAATCACGGTGAGTCGTTGGGAGAGGCGTCTGTTATTACCGCAACAATGCCGCGCAAACCTGTTCAATCTCGTACGTGCCGGCTGGCCAAACACAGCTGGGACTCCAGCAATGTTTGAAGGCTACGTACAGCACCGCCACATACCTTGGGTCGGAAACGGGAATATTCTACGATGTCCCACAGAAAATTCCGCATTTTCTCATCCGAAACTGAAGGAGAAAAAAAAGTATTGCATTCCGTATTGAACGCCCCTCGTAAATAAGCGGGTGAGAGACGAAAGGAGGATTGATTCTAGCAACTATTCGGGCCGCAAAGTGGGAAATCCACTGACATAAGCGACTCTGATAACGCGCGGACAGTTCTGTCCCGGCGCCTGGGAACGAATATGGCCGTAATGGCGAAGCTGCTCGGCTTGCTACTGCTCTACCGTCGTGACCATCTATAGAGAGAGCCTGAAGGACGGTGAAAGCAATACAATGCGACAAGTTGTTGTACGTCCACGCCTTGTCACATAACGTGGAGTCCGATGCTTGACGGCTCTATAAAGCAAGATAGGTGGCGATCTATGGCAGATATGACGATGACGTACATGTAGGTACAACAGTTTCTGAGAACCCTGTTGAACATGGGGTTACGCAGAATATAATCTCGACGTATTCCTAAGATGACCCAACGGTGTCGTCAATTACGAATCTAATATGCACGGGATCATCGAGATTGGACCGTGTATCGATGGAAACGTGTCGTCTAGGATGAATCACATTTTTTGTTAGAGCAGGTCGATGCCCGTGTCCGGCTACGTCTTCATCAAGGCAAACGGCTGTTCGAAACATTCTCTCCGCCACTGACACGGGTCGGTGGGGCGGTATTATACTATGGAGGACATGGACCTTATCTTCCATGGGACCTGTGGTAGCAATGGAGCGCACCATGACAGCCCTGGAGTATGTGAAGATTATTGCTGTCCACCAGCCCACCTTCATGTCTTTTCCGGTAGCGCTGGCATCTTCAGTGTGTATGATCAGCCATTAATCATGTAGTTCTGGATATCAGCTTCTTCCAGGCTTCTCCATAAATTCCGATCTTCAGGTTTTCGCATAAAGTTTTTTTTTCTTTGTGTCTTCAATCAATCTTCGGTTAGGTCGTCCTCTAGGTCTTTTCTTATCTCTCCTACGTCTATCTTCCCATCATTTATTCTCGCTATATGCCCAGCCCATCTTCATTTCTTTTTCGCAACAATCACTATTACGTCCTCAACTCCTGTCTCTTGTCTTATCCGTTTGTTAGTTTCTCTGTCCCTTTTTCTTGTGCCATGCATGCATCTTTCCATTTCTCTTTGCATACTTTTAAACTGCTTGAGCATCTGATGTCCGTATTTCAGCTCAATAAATTAGTTCTGGCGGTATACATTGGGTACAGATGCTCCGTACAGGGCACATTGACTATTTCCATCTTAATAACACATC
This sequence comes from Schistocerca piceifrons, assembly GCF_021461385.2. NCBI lineage: Eukaryota > Metazoa > Arthropoda > Insecta > Orthoptera > Acrididae > Schistocerca > Schistocerca piceifrons. The sequence continues at coordinate 143,377,906 of NC_060149.1, forward strand.
CAGTTCCGCAAATGAACTCCAGCTCATTTTCACCGTAGTATTTAGTCCTTGTGTTCACTCGCCTCTTGTTTTCAGTTGTCGTAAATATACTAACTCGTAACCAGTTTCTATAATTTCATCATTAATTTTTCCTATTTGCCAGTCAGCCTACTTTTCGTAAATTATATTTCTCTTTGTCTTTCTGTAATTTGTCTTGAGACCCACTCTCAAATTTTCCCTCTTCAATTCCGCCATCATCTGGTTAAGTTTTCCTGGATATGAGGCAGATAGAACAGTGTCGTCTCCAAATCGAAAGTGGTTCAGATAATATCTATTTATACGTATCCCATCTTCATTCCAGTGTAATGAGTAGACTTCCAAGGATGCAGAAAATAATCTTGGTGGAGTGGAGTCATCTTGTCAAAGCTCTAGTCTTATTTTGCGTATATAGAAAATAAAGCATCCATTCGATTACATCGAGAGAATGAAAAATTCGAAACCGAGGAATGAAGCTCAAAATGGTTCAAATGGCTCTGAGCACTATGCGACTCAACTTCTGAGGTCATCAGTCGCCTAGAACTTAGAACTAATTAAACCTAACTAACCTAAGGACATCACACACATCCATGCCCGAGGCAGGATTCGAACCTGCGACCGTAGCGGTCACGCGGTTCCAGACTGAAGCGCCTTTAACCGCACGGCCACACCGGCCGGCCAGGAATGAAGCATTTCACGAAAATTGTATATATGGGGTGAATAAGAACTCCACCGACAAAGTTTTGTACGTCGTTCAGGAATATTTTCTGAGTATTTTGGTATAAGGGACCCGTGGTCACCGGTGGCTGGTTGCCGTGTAATTGTATTGCGTTTGATTTATTATCCCCATTTGCCTTTATATCTGTATTTCATTGAAAATATCTACACAAAACTCCAAATCTTCGTTTTTCTGCAGCGTTAGTAATTCGTTAAAAGTGATACAGAGCAGGGTGACAATTATTGAACTCTATAAAAAAAAGCGTAAATTAGTTACAAACTAAGGCGCGCACACGCTTTATTCAACATGTAAACAACACTACAGATATTCGAATTTAGGTTATGATACGTTCGATATGCCTGTCATCGATGGCGATGATGTGGCGCAGACGAATAGCGAAATTCTGCATGAGTCGCTGAAGTGTCGGAACATCGATGCTGCCGAGTCACGCGTGCTCAGATTCGTAGAATATTACGGCCAATCGAGGTCCATGCCAGTGGCGTCTGGATACCACAGAGCCAGAATGCGGTCCCCAAAGTGCTCCTCCAGGACATCAAACACTCTCCTGCTTCGATGGAGTCGAGCTTCGTCTTGCATGAACCACGTCTTTTCGAAATCAGGGTCACTTTGTATAATGAGGATGAAATCATGTTCCAAAATCTTCACGTACCGTTCGATAGTCACCGTTCCATCAAGGAATATCGCACCAATTATTCCGGGACTGGATATTGCACGCCACACAGTCACCCGTTGAGGTTGAAGAAACTTCTCGATCGCGAAATACGGATTCTCAGTCCTCCAAATGCCCCAGTTTTGCTGACTGACTAACCCATCCAAATGAAAGTTGACTTCGTCGCTAAACCACGCATACGATTCCCGTCGTGCCCCGCGACCATCTGTCCAGTTTGAGCGTTCTGACGTAAACCGTTCAGAAGTTTTGACGCTTTTATTTCATATAGTTCAATAATTGTCACCCTGTAAGTTTACTGGCGAAGAGTTGACCGATATTTAACTCGTTATGGGTTCAGTGAGGAAGGAAAGCCAGCACAACGACGCTATGGTGAGTTGTTCCTGCAGCGATGCCTGCTACTTTCGTATCTGTGCAAGAAACCGGATCCTTTGGCGTTGCAGTGGAAGATACTACAGGCTTGTTTACTCTTTGGAAGATATTTTCACAGAAACTGAGGTAACAAACGGACCAAATAATAACTACGTCATTACTCCGCAACGAGCCACCGGACACCACGGGTGCCTCATATCAAAATATTCAGAAAATATCGCTGAACAACCTTCAAAATTTTGTCTGTAGATTTCGGGTTTACGAGTACAGTTTGTAGACACATGGTTGACGACATACGGAAGTTTGGGTCTGGCCGTGAGTTGTGCATGGTAGGCAAATGGTAAGGCGACCGCTCGTGATAAGCGGGAAATCCGAGTCCCAGTCCGGCACAAATTTTCACTGTCGTTATTCCATTATACAGCTGATGGTTGTTCATATTCGCAACTGCAAATACATTTAATGTATTTTCAGTTAAATTCAACACGTTACTTAAAGCTAATGCTCATTATCATCACTTTCTGGATGATTAATTAGCGAATTTTTAATTGATAATAAACTTAAAGTTCCTTTTGTTTCATAAATTATCAAGAAATTTGTCATCAGTTCACTGTTTCGTAATATTTCAACAAAAGAGCTCAATCCACTACTTCAGTTGTGTGTCGTATTTGTATTTAATTTAGGTACAGCAGTGATCTGAAATAGGCTTCCAATATACAATTTTCAGACTCACTTAATTTAGGTATTTTCAAATGAATCACGTTTAAATCTTCAAAAAACAACTTCAGATTGGCTTGTTTTTCATTACTAACGTGTGACACATATTAAAAACTTTTGTCATTGTATACATATGTGTATAGGCAAGCATAGCGGAGCAGTAAGTGATACATCTTTTTACAGCATCATAAATATTTATTTAGTTATTATAATAATAATGTATAATTGATGTCAGCTCGGCCGCAAGGTCATTCGGAATCTCCTGATCAGCAAAATAGCAGCAGAGTCGCCTACCACCCCTGCCAAGGCTCTGAGTAGTAAATGAAACAAACATAAAACATACACATTATGTAGCATTTGCAAAATATATTTAATGTAATAAAACAGTTAATCCTTTTGTTAATTGGTAGTTTATTTACAAACTGTCCAGTAATCTGTTTTATGATTTATTATGCAGATACCTATAGTCAGTAAAGCAAATTATTAAATCTGATTGAAAATTGCATGCAGTATTCATTACTGCTAATGACTGCACTTCAAAATATTTCTAATTACATATGTATCTCCTCTCCTCTGTGATACGGTGAGGGAGTCCTGTTATTTTGGCAGCCTCAGAGGCTTTTCGCTCGCTCGCAAAAGGGAAGTTAACTTAGGGCAACAAAAGAGTCGTGAAAATAGTTTGGTGCTGAAAGCTATTCACCATCCAGGTAAAGAGCAGGGGAAGATAGTTTGCTATGTCCATCCAGCAGTAACGTTGAGGAAGCAGTGCGGCATGCCATAAAAACTGCGTAGTGCGAGAAGCAAAAAGCAATCCTCTTTAGCTAAGATGAGAATCAGAAAACACAGGCCTTCGTACTGTGCCAACAGCCATTAAGTCCTGACGCAGCCTGCTCGAATGTTTGTTCAAATTCTAATAAGGGATTCTCTGGTTGGTTCATAGCAGTTATGTCGGTAGAAAAGATATTTGCAATTTCGTTTTTGCTATATAGTGCTGAAGTCAACCCAAACAAATATTGCTCAGCAAGACTTTCATGTGACGCCCAGTGCCGACAGAAAGCGTCAGTTTGTTTCCTGTTACAAATTACTTTTGAAGCGGAATTTTACGTGTCCATTCGTTTGAGCTCCCCAGATTAGTCCAGCGCGATACATGTTTTATCAATATTTATTAAAAGGGACAGTAAAACACGAGGAAAAATCCGTACTCCAGCAGCAGTTACTGAGCTGGGCTGCTGCCTGGCGGTAGCAAACGGCGTGGGCCTTGGCGGAGATTTCGCTACTGGACTGCTGTTTACTCTTCGTGTTTTACTGTACCTACATATCGATAAAATAAATGTCGCACTAGACTAATTTGGGACCACTCAATCGAATGTGCACGTAAGATTCCGGTTTAGAAATAATTTTGCTCGTAGCGGTAAGCAAACCGACGGCTTGTGTCAGTACTAGGCGTCTCATGAAAGTCTTACTGTGCAGTATTTATTTGGGCTGAGTCGAACTGCACATTGCAAAAACGAAATTTCAAATATCTGCCGAAACACCAGAGGAAACGCGCCTGACGACCCATGGGAGAAACACTCTGTATGGCCTGTGTATCGCACCAACGACACTAAGGCAGCTTGCCGATATTTATATCTACAAATAGTGGGCGACTCTATAGTAGGAGAGTGGGCTAACTGTTAAAAGTCACGAGCAGTAACCACGGTTATATAATACAGTGTGGGGCAAATAAAAATGACTCATTCAAGTGGATACGATTGGACGTGAATGTATGCATATTACCACATTCCGTGAGTCGCACATCACGTGTACATCCGCCACGTGATCGACGACGGTTCAGAGCGTAGTGTGGGCTGTGTCAGTGTGAGTGGAGCAGTCCAAAGGGGACGATGGTACTCACAGTAGAGCAGCGGGTGTTCACTGTGCAAAGTTATGTGACAACAAAGTCGTGGAAACGGCATGGTCAGTTGTTTGCTGAGAATTTTAATGGTGTCAAAGTGCCAGAAAAGAGTATCATGCAACGCTTAGTCCAAAAATAGCGTCAGACAGTATCTTTTTTGAACAAGTAAAAAAAATATTCCGAAACGTGCCCGCACACCAGAAGATGAGGCTGCAGTTTACCAGAAACATGCTTCAGAGTCACACCATGTCAGCCTAATGCCTGTGGCAAGAGACTGTCATAGCACGTCGATCATGGGGACGAATACCCCACCTGGACCTGCCCGTGCATCCGTACCAAGTGTCTTGTTCACCCATTAAAACCAGCAGATGCTCCTCAGCGCCTCCAGTTTCGTGAGTGGCTGTTCACAGAGAAAACAATGAATGGCGTGGACATGGATCTGTCCTTTATGTCTGATGAAGCCTGGTTCCACGTGAGTGGTTATGTCAACTCACAGAATCACACATTCTGGCCACAGGAGAATTCGCATAACTTCCCCGAAACATCATTGCATGATCAGAAGATTGGGGTTTGGTGTGCAGTGTCTGTCCATGAAGACGAATGTCTCGCCAATATGCTGCCGATATGGTTGCACCATCGGTCGGAGGATGGCATTCACGCATCGTGCAGCCGTTACGGCGCCTTCCATGACCACCAGCGGCGTACGTCGACCCCACATAATACCACCCCAAAACATTAGGGAACCTCCACCCTGCTGCACTCGCTGGACAGTGTGACTAAGGCGTTCAGCCTGACCGAGTTGCCTCCAAACACGTCTCCGACGAAAGTCTGGTTGACGGCATATGCGAAACTCATGGGTGAAGAGAACGTGATGCCAATCCTGAGCGGTCCATTCGGCGTGTTGTTGGGCCCATCTGTACCGCGCTGCATGGTGTCGTGATTGCAAAGATGGACCTCGCCATGGACGTCGAGAGTGAAGTTACGCATCATGCAGCCTATTGCTCACAGTTTGAGTCGTAACGTCCTGTGGCTGCACGAAAAGCACTATTCAAAATGGTGGCGTTGCTGTCAGAGTTCCTCCGAGCCATAATCCGTAGGTAGCGGTCAGTAGCCCTTGGGCGGCCTGAGCAAGGCATGTCATCGACAGTTCCTGTCCCTCTGTATCTCCTCCATGTCCGAACAACATCGCTTTTGTTCACTCCAAGACGCCTGGACGCTTCTCTTGTTGAGAGCCCTTCCTGGCACAATGTAACAATGCGGACGCGATCGAACCGCGGTATTGACCGTCTAGGCATGGTTGAATTACAGACAACACGAGCCGTGTACCTCCTTCCTGGTGGAACGACTCGAACTGATCGGCTGTCGGATCCCCTCCGCCTAATAGGTGCTGCTCATGCATGGTTCTTTACATCTTTGCGCGGGATTAGTGACATCTCTGAACAGTCAAAGGGACTGTGATGCAATATCCACAGTCAACCTCCACGAGTTCTGGGAACCGGGGTGATGCAAAACTTTTTTTGATGTGTGTATATCCTCGCGTTTTCTAAAAGGCTGTGGGAGTTTCGTATGAAGTTTATAGAAATATTTTCTGCAATATTTGATGCTATGTAAGTGCCTCCTCTGTCAGGAGTGAGTTTGTTTGATTTGGTGAATTTTTGTAAGCTGATGTCTTTCCTCAGTGGACATATATCTGTCATTTCTGTCTTACTTCACATTCATGGGTATTAAATTTGTTATTGATCTATACCAAAGACAGAAAAACATGACTAGCATACGGTTAGGAAAGGAAATTTCCGTTTTAATTGCCAACGTAGGAATTTTACGTACGTCCATGTTTGTGAACGAACTGTATGGGTTGCGAGCCAAATAAAGCCGTCAACCACCGTTGTATATCGCTCAGAGTGCAAAATTTCTTCAACCAGCTCGTGCCTTGTGCTAGCTGCACTGTGTGTCGTGACGTGGATGTTCCGTCTGAATGCATGTCGATGTTAGCTGCCTCGTCTCGTGTGCCGACGGCTTTAGGCTGGCGAGCCCGTACGAGACGTGGCATCAGGTCGTTGACTAGTCAGTAATATTAAATCAAAGGTGGGCGAGCTCTTCACTGTTGCCGTAATCCAGAAGAAAGGTTAGAAATTAACATCTCGTCAGTAGCTCTTGACCCAACCAGATGACAAACTGAACATTTTTTGACTGACGGAACAGAAAAAGAAAAATTTGCTCCATGTATATGTTGCTTCGCCTTAGCACTGAGAAACGCTGATGTTATGTAAAGACGAGTACCGCGATTAGTCCAGGAAGTAGTACGGCTAGCCGCTGCAGCAAAGCTGCAAGCGACAAAAACAAGATGTATCACCGGCACGGAGATTACGCTTCCAGCAGTGCACAAGAAGTGTGCCAGCCAGACACTGCATGGACGCGTGGTTGAGAAATTGCGCTGTTGTCTCGCAAACTGACTAATGTAAAGACCACGCTTAGAGTCGCATGAAGCAAGTGCAGAGAAACTGCACGCCGCTTCTCGCATCCCATGCAGCGGTAGAAATAATTTACTTGTGAACTACTAGAGGTTTGCAAACCAACTTCTTTTTCTTAACTGACGATATTTAATAATACTTCTTATGAATAAAAGTCCGTCTTCTTGTCTGCATCTCGGTTTCTCGGGTTTTTATTTCCGAAACGTATTTCAGAGTGAACGTTGCTTCGCTTAGAAAGATTCATTTGAGGTTTCTCATCATGACCTAGTGAAGTAGACGCACCTGAAGGATATTACACTAAATATATTCGCAATTGCGAATATGGACCATCAGCTGTAGAATGGATTGACGAAAGTGAAAATTTGTGCCCGCCCAGGACTCGATCCCGGATTTGGGGCTTATCGCGAGCATTCGCCTTACCATCCTTACCATTTTTTTGTTTGTTTTATAAATCTCATTTTGTTCGGTATTGTTCGTTGCATTTGTTCGGGGCGGCTGTCCCATAACACTCGTTGAAGTTCATCCAGATTTTTATTACAGAGAGTACTTAACCGTCTGTACCATTTGGCTATCCGTGCACGACTCAAGCTAAGACCCAAACATCTACATGTCGTTAACCATGCGTGTACAACATGAACCCGTACATCCATTATGTAAATTCCTCTACAGGTGAGAAATTTTACTTGGATGTCGCTCGCCTGGTGTTGGCGGACAAATACGATATGATATAACCACATGGCCTACGGGCCCGGGTTCCATTCCCGGCTGGGTCAGGGATTTGCTAAAAAAAAAAAAAAAAAAAAAAACGGTCAGCGTGATGGACCACCGTCCTCAGGGGCCCGGGTTCGATTCCCGGCTGGGTCGGGGATTTTCTATAAAAAATAAAATAAAAAATGGAAAAAATGGTAAGGCGACAGCTCGCGATAAGCGGGAAATCTGGGTTCGTATCCCGGTCTGGCACAAATATTCATTGTCATCATTTCATTCTATAGCTGACGGTTGTCCACATTCGCAACTGCGAATACATGTATTTCAATATGTCTGTAGTCACCGAATGCATGTCCAAAGGAACTTTGCACCGTAATTCAGAATAGCACAGGCACAACAATATCGTGTGAAGGATATCATGTTGTCATGTAAACAGGAAAACATACGAGCGTTACTAACCAACAAACCCCACTGCTATTAAATACATACGTTCTGCGAGAATCTTCTTCACTGGTGGCGAAAATCTACTAAGCTGTTTGGTTTTCGTTGTACATACTTAGCGTGTTGTACATATATGTCTCACACTCTCTAGAAATACAGCGTGTCTGGAAAAGAGTCATCCGATTTGGCACGTCAATATTTCTGAAACTAATAAACGTATACAATGAATTTTGTTTTTTCATGAACGGGATACTCAAAAATCTTTTTTTCATAGCTTTTTATAGGTGTTCAGTATGCCCCCTTCAGGTGCATGGCACATGTCAGTGCGGTATTCAAATTGTTCTCGGACTGCAGCGAGCATGTCCTGAGTTACAGCTTTCACGGTTGCTGTTGTGCGATGTCTCAGTCCATTCATTGTTGTTGGTAATGGAGGCACATAAACAGAGTCTTTTTCAAACCCCCACAAGATATAACCACATACAGTCAGGTCCGGTGACCTAGGATGTCAGTAATGAACGGCTGAATCATTTGGTCCAGTGCGACCGATTCATCGTTCAGTAATCCCTTGATTTAAAAATTCCCACACCTCCAGATGCCAGTGTGGCGGTGCCCTATCCTGTTGGTAAATGAAGTCGTTCGAATCATTCTTCAGCTTTGGGAAAAGAAAGTTCTCATGCGTATCGAGATATGTACTTCCTGTGTTCTCGGCAAAGAAAAATGGACCTTACTCCTTTTCTTGTGAAGCTGCACAACACACATTACATTTTGGAGAGTCTCGCTCATGTTTTACAAGTATATGTGGTTGTTCCGTACCCCATATTATCGCATTATGACGATTCGCCTTTCCATTTAAATGGAATTTTGTTTCGTCACTGAACACTAAGCGTGCAAGAAAACTGTTACCTCCCATCCTGCTAAGAATGAAATTACAGAACACCACACGTAGTTATTTGTCACCTTCACGAAGAACTTGCAGTAGCTGAATTCTGTATGGTCTCATGTGTAACAGTCAAGGCAGCGCACGTCAGACGGACATCGGGGGCATGTTGAGCTATCGAGCTTCATGGCGAACGGATTTTTGCGGATTCCTTGCGAAAGTATGACTGATACGTTCGACGTCTGTGTCAGACACTCGGGCACGGCCCAGCGATTTGCCTTTACGCAAACAACCTGTTTCTCGGAACTGTTCATTCCATCGTCTAATGCTCTGTGTTGTAGGAGGATCCACACGATACCTCGTACGAAAGTCACGCTGAACAGTTATTACTGAGCCGCACTGCGCAAAATGTAGAACAAAAAACGCTTTCTATTGTTCCGACACCATTTTTACTAGAACTGAAGTGGGCGCACACTGCTGCTCCCTAGCGAGAAGCATGTAAAATTCGAGAGTTTGCTCTTTCCAACAGTACTTTGTTCACGCACATATCTCAAATAACACAATAGTTATGATGGTCTTTTCTATAACACAATAGTTATGATGGTCTTTTCTATAGACCCGGCACACTGGAGTAAAATATGATGTTATGACTAGTTTAAATCAAATAGGAACTGGTGCGTCATGTAGCAGGATGGGCCAAAGAAATTATTTGGAGGCGTCCAGGAGATAGGGAAAGACATATACGACAACCTAAAGGAAGTTGGGTAGATGACTATAAAATGTACAGCATGAATGTGTATACACTGTCCGATCAAAAGTATCCGGACACTTACGATTGGACATTAATATGCGGGTGTGTCCACTTTTCGCCGTTATGACGGCTTGAACTCCGCTGGGGACACTGTCAATGAGGCGTCCGAATGCCTGTGGAGGAATGACAGCCCATTCTTTATTAAAAGCCGAAACCCGACAAGATAGTGATGTTGGACGCTGGGGCTGGCGTCAAGTTGACGTTCCAACTCTTCCTACAGGAACTCCATTAGATTCTGGTCTCGACTCTGGCAGGTAGTCCTTCTCAACGATGTTACTGTCTGCAAACCACTGCCTCACAGACGCTGCTTTATGAAACAGCGCATTGTCTTATTGATACAATCATCGTCTCCGAACTGTATGCGTACTGTACGCTGTACAAAGTGCTGTAAATTGGAGTTCATATCCTTCCGTATTCCAACCACGAAAAACACCTCCTTACCGTAAAACAACGTCATCCGTACTTCCCCGTTGGCATCACAGGTGTTGGCAAGTAACATTCTCCAGGCATTTGCCACCCTCAGACTCTTACATCGGAGTGCCACGGGGTATAGCTTGATTTATCACTCAAAAGCACTCCTTCTAATCATCCCTTTCCCAGTGGCGTCGCCTTTTAAACCGCCTCAAGCGTCGCTTAGCATTCACAACAGAAATGTATGGCAAGTGAGGACTGCTCGACCATTATATCCCATTCTTATTAACACCATAGGCACAGTGATTGTTCGCTGTTGCAGAAGCAACGGAAAAAGCATGCCAAATTTAAAAGAATGCAAGACCCCAAGATTTGCAAAGTTTTGCGCAAGTTCGAAATATAGCGCGTACTTCAATGCGAGATGCTTTTAATAATTTCTACAAGGAAACACTTTCTCGGAATGTGGCAGAAAACCCAAAGAGATTCTGGTCACACATAAAGCACACCAGTGCCAAAACGCATATCAATACCTTCACCGCGCGATAACAACGGGGAAGTCACTTATGACAGTGCCACTACAGCAGAGATATTAAACACAGTTTTCCGAAACTCTCTCACCAAAGAAGACGAAATAAATATTACTAAATTCCAACTAGGCACAACTGCCAAGATGAGAAACAATCGGTGTAGCAAAGTAGCTTAAATCATTTGATAAAGACAAGGCCTTCGGTCCACATTGTATACCAGTCGGGTTCCTTTCAGAGTATGCTGATACAATAGCTCAATATTTAGCAATTATACAGGGTGTTACAAAAAGGTACGGCCAAACTTTCAGGAAACATTCCTCACACACAAAGAAAGAAAATATGTTATGTGGACATGTGTCCCGAAACGCTTACTTTCCATGTTAGAGCTCATTTTATTACTTCTCTTCAAATCACATTAATCATGGAATGGAAACACACAGCAACAGGACGTACCAACGTGACTTCAAACACTTTGTTACAGGAAATGTTCAAAATGTCCTCCGTTAGCGAGGATACATGCATCCACCCTCCGTCGCATAGAATCCCTGATGCGCTGATGCAGCCCTGGAGAATGGCGTATTGTATCACAGCCGTCCACAATACGAGCACGAAGAGTCCCTACATTTGGTACCGGGGTTGCGTAGACAAGAGCTTTCAAATGCCCCCATAAATGAAAGTCAAGAGGGTTGAGGTCAGGAGAGCGTGGAGGCCATGGAATTGGTCCGCCTCTACCAATACTGACGAAACTAAAATGAGCTCTAACATCGAAATTAAGCGTTTCCGGACACATGTCCACGTAACATCTTTTCTTTATTTGTGTGTGATGAATGTTTCCTGAAAGTTTGGCCGTACCTTTTTGTAACACCCTGTATACAACCGCTTGCTCACAGAAAGATCCGTACCTAAAGACTGGAAAATTGCTCAAGTCACACCAATACCCAAAAAGAGAAATAGGAGTAATCCGCTGAATTACAAGCCCATATTACTAACATCGATTTGCAGTAGGGTTTTGGGGCATATACTTTGTTCGAACATTATGAATTACCACGAAGGAAACGATTTATCGCCACATAGTCACCACGGATTCAGAAAATATCGTTCTCGTGAAGCACAACTAACTCTTTATACACATTAAGTAATGAGTGCTATCGACAGGGCATGTCAAATTGATTCCATATTTTTAGATTTCCAGAAGGCTTTCGACACCGTTCCTCACAATTGTCTTCTAACCAAACTGCGTGCGTATGGGATATCGCCTCAGTTGTGCGACTGGATTCGTAATTTCCCGTCAGAAAGGTCACAGTTCACACTAATAGACGGAAAATCATCGAGTAAAACAGAAGCAATATCCGGCGTTCTCCAAGGAAGTGTTATAGGCCCTCTATTGTTCCAGTTCTATAATAACGACATAGGAGGCAATCTGAGTAGTCCTCTTAGAGTGTTTGCAGATGATGCTGTCATTTACCGTCTTGTAAAGTCGTCAGATGACCAAAACGAATTGCAAAATCTTTTAGATAATATATCTGTATGATGTGAAGTGTGGCAGTTGACCCTGAGTAAAGAAAAGTGTGAAGTTATTCACATGAGTACTACAAGAAATCCGCTAAATTTCGATTACGCGATAAGTCACACAAATTCGAAAACTGTAAATTCAACTAAATACTTAGGGATTGCAATTACAAATAAGCTAAACTGGAACGATCACATAGATAATGTTGTGGGTAGAGCAGACCAAAGACTGCGATTCATTGGCAGAATACTTGGAAGTTGCAACAGGTCTACTAAAGAGACTGCTTACACAGCGCATATCCGCCCTATTCTGGAGTATTGCTGTGCGGTGTGGGATCCGCATCAGGTGGGACTGATGGATGACATCGAAAAAGTTCAAAGAAGGGCAGCCCGTTTTTTACTGTTGCGGAATAGGAGAGATAGTTCCACAGACATGATACTTGAATTGGAACGGCAATCATTAAAACAAAGGCGTTTTTCGTTGCGACGGGATCTTCTCATGAAACTTCAATCACCAGTCTTCTCCTCCGACTGCGAAAACATTCTGTTGGCACCCACCTACGTAGGGAGAAATGATCATCACGATAAAATAAGAGAAATCAGGGCTCGCACAGAAAAATGTAAGTGCTCATTTTTCCCTAGCGCCGTTCGAGAGTGGAACGGTAGAGAGACAGTTTGAAGGTAGTTTACTGGACCCTTTGCCAGGCACTTTATTGTGAGTAGCATAGTAATCACGTAGATGTGAATGTAGATGTAGATTGTGCTGGCTGACCTGATGGTAGCACTTTGGAATTCACGAATGATTCCTTCTGCTGATTTCACGTGATTTTTTTACAACTACCCTTCACGTTACTTGACGGACCCAGTCTGTCACGTCTGCCTGGTTATGGCTCACCTGCAGTTCTTTCGCGTTTCCACTTCACAGTCTCATAATGAATCGTCGACTTGGGCGTCCTTATACGAGTCAAATGTCCCTGATGGATTTGCTACTCATATAACGTCCAGTGAGCAGTCATAGTTCCCAGTCACTGGTGTCCCCTGACTGACCCATTCTGCTGTTACTGATTCTCTACTGACAACACAGTATTCACCGACGCGTTTTCTACTAGCGGATCCGCTTCTCGTGGCATATGCTGGCCAATACGGCATTACACAGAGGTATCCTGAACTGTTGCGCCACGCCAATCCTGTAGGTTTTGGAGAAGTAGTTAAATGTGCCAACTGCATCTGCAAAAAGAAAACTGTCTTTTCGAACTGTGATGTACCTGATAGCAGACACAGCCATTCGGGTGATTAAGTATAGTAAAATGTAGAACACAGTCGTAGGTATCGGACCGTTTCTTGTTGTATTTCAGCAAAACTCCACGCCTGCCCGCAGTGTAGGTATCTTATTGATGCATGTGACAGTCCATTAGGTGAACAGGGAGCGAAGGAGGTTATTTATGGCCAGCAGTGTGGCGCCGTGGGGAATGAGAACGCGGCTGGGGTACGAGGCTGGAATGCGCTGCGCCTGCGCCCGTATCTGATAACACGGCCGGCTGTTGCTGCGTAGCTGTGTCTCCGGCGCAGCCGCCACGTCGCACGTCTGCACGTAAATTGCGAATCCTAATCGCCCGAAATTGAGACGGTTGATGAAGGCGGCGCCACAGTCACCAAAATGCACTTCTTAGCGAAGTGCCATCAGCCGGCCGCAAAGAACACCGCATTAATGAGGAAAACAATGCTAACAAGGGAAACTCCCCATCGCACTTTCCTCAGATTTAGTGGTACGAGGTCCCAGAGGACACAGATAAAGCATGAGAACAGGAAGAAGGCGTACTAAACTGTAAGAAAAGAGCAAAATAGAAACAGTGAACTGTTCAAGAACGAGAAGTGCAATATAGAGCAGGCAAAACAGTAACTGCGTAGTGGTTGCGTGGTCACGGTGTTGGCCTACCAAGCGCCGCGTGCCAATATACAGGGTGAAAAGTATTTAAACCGATAAACTCTGGGAGGTTGTAGGGGACACCAAAACAAATATTTTTCCCTAATGTCATTTTTTCCTATGAGGATTATTTAAACCGGTGGAGGTCGTATTACGTTCTTCAGTTGTTAAAGGCCGTATTACGATCTTCAGTTGTTAGAGGGCGTATTACGCTCGTCAGTTGTAGGCCACTGCTGTCCACCAGTGTAGTAGTGTATTGTCTCTGTTTACTGATGGAGCGACACACCTGGAGTGAGTACACTGATATGGTTGGTGCGTAATACGTAGCGCACCACAACGGACGAGCTGCACAGCGTGTTTATCAACAACAATTTCCTAATCGGCGTATCCCGCGTCATACCACCTTTGCTGCTGTATACCAACGTCTGCGTGAGACCGGGTCATTTAGCAGATTACCTGGACAGGGACGCCTTCGCATGGTAAGAACGCTGCAATTTGAGGAAGCTGTCTTGCAGCATGTGGAGCGGGATCCTTCAATCAGCACTCGTGCAATTGCACGTAACATGGGTACGAATCAGATGAATGTAAGAACATTCCTTCGAGAGCAATTGTTGCGTCCATTTCACTTACAGCGTGTCCACAACCTGGAACCAGTTGATTTTCCACCCAGAGCACAGTTTTCGCAGTGGTACCGGGAACAGTGTGAAATGCATCCTACATTTCCATCCTCCGTGTTGTTTACCAATGAAGCAACGTTCGGGCGTGATGGAGTCTTCAACATGCACAATTTGCATGTTTGGAGTGAGGATAACCCACATGCCACAGTTACTAGCGCTCATCAAATGCGGTTCTTCGTTAATGTGTGGGTCGGTGTTGTTGGGGACTGTTTAATTGGGCCGTATCTGCTACCTAGGCCATTAAATGGCAGGCACTATTACAATTTTCTCGCCAGAGCATTGCCAGAATTCCTCGGAGACGTCCCGCTCCCAACAAGACAACGCATGTGGTTCCAACATGACGGGGCGCCGGCGCATTTTAGTTGTCGTGTGCGTCGAATCCTGGACCGACGGTTCCCGGAAACGTGGATTGGCAGAGGTGGTCCAGTACCATGGCGTGCTCGATCCCCAGATATGTCCCCTCTGGACTTTTTTGTGTGGGGAGAGATGCGCAACCTTGTTTACGCAACTCCTGTTGCATTAGAAGAGGATCTGGTTGCCCGGATAGTAGCAGCAGCAGCAGGAACAATTGAGGATACTCCTGGGGTTTTTGCCCATGTCAGACAGAACATGATCCGACGGTGTAACCTTTGTTTGCGTGTCAATGGAGGCAATTTTGAAAATCTACTGTAATTGAAATTGAGTTGTGTTAATATGTTGTGTCTTGGCCATAAAAATGGAAAAGTGTTTGTTGGTTTAATTAATTTGCCACCAGAGAAATCTTCCTTTACCGGTTTAAATACTCATCATAGGAAAAAATGACACTAGGGAAAAATATTTGTTTTGATGTCCCCTACAACCTCCCAGAGTTTGTCGGTTTAAATACTTTTCACCCTGTATATATATTCACTGTTCGCTGTATTACAATTTTTGTCTGTGCCGTGGTGCAACGCCAGTTTGCAACAGCGAGGTGTAACAACTACACTATTAGCAGCCGAAAGGAACTGTGGCTTTCGAATGGGAACCGCAAACGTTTGAGACCAAGGCGAAAAGTCAACCGAATCCTCCACCGGAAAACACGTTTGTTGTGTCATACATGACATTAGTGACAATACGTGTGTCATATGATAGGGATCTCTTATCGACGCACCTAATTTGTCCCCCTGCTAAGTGAGTGAGATATGCCTCCTTGCCCGATTCAGGTGTTTGTATGAATGTGAATGTGATCACTCCCAAGAAAATGATGAAAACATAATAGTTCGTCACATAAGCTGCAACAAATGAACGCAATGGTTTCACAGTCACGCGGCTTCTCTGTGCTCCGTCAAGATGTTTCCAACATTTTTGAAGTTGCGTTCTGTTTTCTTGAATTCCTCTGTTTTAACATAGTTCACAGCCGTTTATTTGTTGTTTTCATTTCTGTGAGACGTCTATATGGTATCTCGACTGCTTTCACTGCTCACCACATTTACCTGCGATGGGAACGTCTTCTTACGATATGACTCACATTCTATAACCAGTGTACTGCATGACGACTGCCAAGACTACAGAAAGACAACAAACATTTCAATGACCGGACTGACAGTTCATACTGTTGTGAAAAAATAAAATGAAAATAAATGGCACGAGGGAGTTTTGAACACGGCTCTTCCGCTTCGCAGTAAACACTGTCATCGACAGTTTTTTAATCTCATTTTCTTCATTATTGTTCGTTGCATTTGCTGAGGGGGGGGGGGGGGGGAGGGGGGTCGTCTTATGACACCCATTCAAGTTCACTGTTGATCCACTGACTCAGTTTTTTTCTATATTACAGAGGGCAGCTAACCTTCTGGCTGAAAGCGCAGAGCTATCGTGCCGGATAAAAACTGGCATGAGGAAGATATGAACACGGCTCGCCCGCTTGCTGTTTCAGGCTGCTCTGTATTGCACTTCTTGCCTTTGGACCGTTTACTGTTTCTATGTTGCTTTTTTTTTCTCTGTTCAGTACAACTTCTTCCTGTTTACATGCTTGATCTGTGTTCGGATCTTGAAGGGCTATCCGCTGGGCCATTTTGCCACTAAATCCGTGGGCGACGCGATGTGGAGTTTTCATTGTAAGAAAGCTCTCAGCAAAATGGGTTATTTTGGCGTCATATTTCTTCTTTGCTGAATAGTACACAGAGAAAGAGATTTCGTCTCAAACAACATTCCTGACCTAATGTTCTGGTAGATGCAAGGGTTACACAAAACGACACAAACAGCCACGTAATAAGGCGTTGGAGAACTTCACCGTCTTGAGCAGCTCCCGCGGTTGACAACGATGTAGGTACACTGCACATGGCCAGCACGTCATCGACTTTGCTCTCAAATAAAAACAAATACATTTTCGTCTACACTAGACTTTCGTGTTTTTTGTCTTAGATTTATTATCCCAGACTCAAATTAAATGTTGCCATTTTCCGGTTTGACTAAAATTTTCGGGTTTCCCCCTTTATTATAAGACAAATGCGGTAACTGCGAATCAAAATGGTTCAAATGGCTCTGAGCACTATGGGACTTAGCTTCTGAGGTCATCAGTCCCCTAGAACGTAGAACTACTTAAACCTAACTAACCTAAGGACATCACACACATCCATGCCCGAGGCGGGATTCGAACCTGCGACCGTAGCCGTCGCGCGGTGAAAGACTGTAGCCCCTAGAACCGCTCTGCCACACAGGCCGGCTAACTGCGAATCACCTCCGAACTCTCCTAATTGAGACTTCCACTGTGCCACAACCAAATCGTCTGTTATTTGGCTGAAAAGTCACAACTCGACATGCCGCTCCACCATCTGCGGTACAGTACGAAAAATATTAAGAAATTAGATATGGGCTTCTAATAAAATTGCGTGTCTGCGGAATATTGTCACAGATGCGGGATTCGAAATGAGATTTCCTTTCAGAAACGTTATAGTTGGTAGTAATTGACGGCAAGTTATGAGTGAAACGGAAGTGACATCTGGCGTTCCCCGGGGAAATATTATAGGGATTTTGCTGTTGTTAACTCATAAAAACGATTTGTGAGGCAGCCAACTTTGATTGTTTGCGGATGATGCTGTCGTTTATCGTATGGTATAGTCATCTGAAGATCAAAACCGATTGAAAAATGGTTTAAACAAGATATTTGCATGGTGTAGAAAGTGGCAATTGACTCTCAACACTAAAAAGAGTGAGATCCTCCACAAGAATAGGCCTTCTAAAAGGAATCCATTAAATTACGGTTATACGATAAATCGCACAAATTTAAAGGTTGTCGATTCAACTAAATTCCTTGGGATTACAATTACGAATAACTTAAATTGGAACCATCAGAAGGAAAACGCTGCGGGAAGGGCGAATCAAAGACTGCATTTTATGGCCAAACACGTAGAATCTGCTAAAGAGACTGCCCACACTACGATCGTCTGTCCTCTTCTGGATACCGCTGCGTGGTGTGGGATCCTTGCCAGATAGAACTGACAGGGAACACCGAAAAAGTTAAAAGAAGGACAGTTTGTTTTGTATTATTACGAAATAGGGACGATAGTGTCACGAATGTGATAAGCAAGTTGGGGTACTAGTCACTAAAACAATGACTTTTTCGTTGCGGTTTTCACAAAATTTCAGTCACTAATTTTCTCCTCCGAATGCGGAAATGTTTTGCTGATTCCCCCCTGCATAGGGAGAAATGATCATCGTAATAAAATAAGAGAAGCCAGAGCTTGTACGGAAATACTTATGTTTTTGTTTTTCCCACGTGCTATCCGGGAGTGGAACGGTAGTCTGAAAGTGGTCCGATGGACACACTGCCAACCACGGAAGTATGAAGTGCAGAGTGGTTGCGTAGCGTTGGATGAAAAACCGCTTGAATCCTCCAGTGGTTCGGTGCTCATAAATCCTGAAATGCGATGTGATGTCGTTTCTCGAAAACAAACTCTAAATTTCTGTCAGGATGACGAAATGACCTAATAGACTTTTATTTTTTATTTCAGTTTAGTCCATAATGCCCAGATAATATCAAATTCCGTCAATACGGAGGCCAGGTCATCGTCACGCGCATCAAATCTATCTTAAAATTGTGAGTGGCGGTGTCTTGGAAGATGTAATCCTTGTTGAGAACACTGGCCAAGTTGTTGATGTAATTGATCTGACCGAAAATGTGTTTAGCTGTCTGAGGCTGTTCACAGTCGAAGCAGTTGTGTGTAGGGAGGTGACATCTTGTTACGAAGTGCAGAGAAACGTACAGATTACTACTACCTTGGACAAAAATTGACAGCTGACTCTAAGCATAAATAAATATAATTTAATGCTCATAAACAAACGGAAAGATCCGATATTATTCGACCATGCAGTTGGCAATCAGTCACTGGAATCAGTCACAACATTGAAATAACTATGAGCTTCTGTCCGGGACGCCGTAACGTGGAATGAGCATATAGATGTAGCTGTGGAGAAGGCAGATCTAAGGTAGTGTACTTTTGATACCAGAGAGATCGATTACGAAACCCTCCTTTGACCAAATCTAGAGTATTATTCATCAGTATGGGACGCTTTAGCAACATAGACTAACGACGGAAAAAGAAAAAAAACTGAAAAAGAGCTGCACGATTTGTCTCGTGTTTGTGTAGACAGAGTCAGAGTGTCACGTTAATCCAAAAGAGACGACATGCTTGCGGAGAACCTTACCCACAAGTTCAGAGGGCTTATGTTCCTAAGAAATACGCTCCTTCCTCCAATATACATTTCGCATATTGAGTAATAAGTTAAAATAAGATAATTTTCGAGCTTATATGGAGCGGTACTGGTAATTTGTATCCACTTCTACCATCTGCCGAGGGAAAAGAAGTGTGAGGGAGGGGGGGGGGGGGAGAGTTATACATTGTGCGTCCTCCGCTTCACACCACACGGTGGATTGAAAATCGGATGTAGATTTACGTATATAGTGAACAGGCTCAGCTAAAGTTAATCACTGATCTTACCTCTTCTTTCAGTGTTGCCGTAGTCATGCCATGTTCTTAAAAAGCTTGCTTTGTTCAATATATGTGGTGTCTGTCCTTTCAGACATGTCCGAAAAAACAGACACCATTTTAATTCTGCAGCTACTACAAACCAAGGCTCAAAGGACTTAACGATATTACATGACAGTGAGCGTTGATTTAAATCAATAGGGAAAGCTGAAAATTTGTCGTGGACTGGGATTCGACCTCGGGTCTCCTACTTACTAAGCAGCTGCGCTGACCACCGCGTCATCTGGACACAGTGGCCACGACATCTGCACGGACTATCCTAGCACGCCTCCCGCCAGACCCAAATTCCCAACTTATCGACACACACTGATGTAGTGCCTACTGCCAATTATACTCATACTCGCAGCATTTCTCCGATTCCTGGAAGAGTTCTAGCGTGTTTGCATCCGCACTGAAGTGATTATTGGCCGTCCTCCGCTTAATGAAGTGTTGTCGGTCCTTCGGACACGTCACACACCACATGCATAATTAAGGCGAGGACGGCCAGTTATCGCTTCAGTGCGGTTGCACATCGCGCTCGAACTCTTCCAGGAATCGAAGAAATGCTGCGAGTATGAGGATAATTGGCAAGGGGCACTAAATCAGTGGTGTGTAGATAAGCTGATAATTTGGGTCTGACGGGAGGCGTACTTGGGTTGTCCGTGCAGTGGCGATGTCTACTGTGTCCGGATGGCGCCGTGGTCAGCGCATGTGCCTAATGAACAGGAGACTTGAGTTTGAATCCCTGAGCAGCACGTATTTTCAACTTCCCCTGTTGATTTAAATCAATGCCAGCTGACAGCTAATGTCATCCATTCCTTTGTGCCTCGCCTTGTCGTCACATCCATTGTTTTCTATCTTCCGACCAGTACTTAATTTCCTGATAGTTCCACAATCCGATATCCTCTTGGTATCTTGAAAGTGACGTCACCGAGCTGTGCTTATTGGTCTTCTCTTCAGTACTTTTCGTTCAAAGATGTTTGCGAGGAAGGTGTAGTGTCTGAGACCATAGCGTACCATTTTTATTTTCCTTCGCTCGATTAATTTAAGGACTTGTCTTAATTGAGTTGCCGGCCGCGGTGGTCTCGCGGTTCTAGGCGCGCAGTCCGGAACCGTGCGACTGCTACGGTCGCAGTTTCGAATCCTGCCTCGGGCATGGATGTGTGTGATGTCCTTAGGTTAGTTAGGTTTAAGTAGTTCTAAGTTCTAGGGGACTGATGACCACAGCTGTTAAGTCCCATAGTGCTCAGAGCCATTTGAACCATTTTTTTTCCTTAATTGAGTTACTTTTTTTAAAGAAAATCTTCATTCGATTTTCATTTATTGATATCATTTTGGTTACTTTCCTCTATATCCAAATTTCTGTTGCTTCCAGATAGTGTTTGTCTTTCTTGTGAATCTTTCATTTGCATATAGGAGTACAGTTCCGGCCTAAGCCGAGGTGAAACTCTTTCTTTTCTTGATGTTGATGAGGTTGCATATTAGGAAACTGCTTTTGTTATGGAAGGACACTTAACAAAAGATACTCTGCTTTTAATTTCTGAGCTGCATCAGTTATATTAAGAAATAATGAGAACTAATTAACAAAGCTGTTTCAATCAATTGGTTTTTGAGTTGCTCTGTTTCTACGTCTGTAGCGGCTAGAGAAGTGCTACTTACGTATCATATACTATGATTTGGCTCTGCATTTATCTTTAGTTCTTTGGTTTCCTGTTTTAAGGTGCCAGTTCATTTCTCAATACATAGAGAAAATAAGTGCGGTGAAAGGGGACAACGCTATTTAACTGCTTTAATTTTTGATGCTCTTTCACTCTCATTTAAAGATATTTGTGTGTACCGATGCTGTCCTAATGAGCCTTCTATCCTTCAGATCAGTCCCTAACTTCTCCATACATTGAATCATCAAAATTCCAGCCAACCACGACAAATGCCGTTCCAAATCTATGAAAAGGCCATTCTCTCTGTCTATTACTAATTTTGTTTCTAAAATGATTTGTAAAGCTAAAATTGTTTTTCTCTCTCCTATACTTGTCTTCCTTTATCCAACGCTTTGTCAGAAAAATCACGAGACGAGCACTCAAACCATTGTTATCACAGCCATGTTTTATAATGAGAAGACGACCTGCAAGCCCTGGAATTTTGAAAAATGACCATGTTAGACCAAGATAAAATACACTCCCGCGCTACAATACTTATTTCAGTTGGTCATTAATCCGGTTCTTGTGTTTTCCTCACTACTGTAATCTCTTCTTTACCTAAATCTGATGTGCAGTAGGTTTGGCAATAGCAGTTCTGTTTTATTTCTTTTATACAATTCACGTCTTACGGTTTTCATTAAAACTGTGTTCTCTTTATCTGTGCAACATCAGCTTCGTGGTAGAGGATGTTATATTATAGGTATCAATTTTTCCTACCTCTATCAATCAATAAGTTTAACTTTTACACCCATTATCTCCTCGATAATTACGTACCTGGTGATAACACTAAGTACATCGCGCATAGTAAATCTGCGACGGTTGCCAGGGACACATCAATTAAGTGAACATTTGTCTTCGATAGCAGTCTTTGATATCCAACATGATAATAGATCACAGCTACACCGCAGCTAATGCAGGTATATTTGTGACTCCTAACACTTCCGAAGACACTGTTATGTAAGAGAAAGACAGCCGACGGCGTAAACGTATATTAAGTCAGAAAAAAAGTTCCACTAGCGAGCGTTTTGTACTGGGTGTTCATATTATTTTGCCCAACGCCTGCAGAGGCATCGTAACGTTGCACCAGTTTTGTTGACGTAATTGGTTATCAGGGTACTTGCAGTAGTGTAAGCGCGTAAGAAACTTGATATGCATGCAGATCCTGAATAAAACAGTGAATTTAGGAATTCTGTTCCTTTTAATATCTGAACATTGGTGGTATAAAACAAATTAAACACCTATTATACCAGTATGGTCTGTCTACAGACCTCTGCAACGTTGAACATAGGTGTTCGACAGGTGTTTGGTCAGTCCGCTGCTCTCCTAAGCATTTATAAGGGCATTTGAAACTGGAGCCACTGTCGCTCCTTAAAGAAATCCTAAGCTCTCACCGCAAGGGGAACAAGACACATTCATGTTCCACTGAGGTTAATTTGTAGGCGGTACCGGATACTAAACAAGGGACAATTGGTGTCAGTAGCATACATTAATCACTCATTCACGTAAAAGTAGATACAGTACCATATTTAATTATTTATCGATTTAGTTTAGTTCTGAGAAGATTAGAGCTTTCAGTCTTCCTCTTGTATCTGTCCAAGCATCCTTTAAGATTAACTTTACAGCTAATTTCGCAATGTCCATAGAAATTAAATTAACACATTAATAGCAAAAACGAAAATTATTACAGTAATTTTTTGTCATCAGTTTTGTTGGTTTGATATTACCCTCCACTATTTCTTCTCCTTCGCCAATCTCTTCACCTCAGAGTAGCAGACACACACATCATCGTCTGTTATTTGTTGTATATATTCAAATCTCTGCCCTTTCTACAAATTTTTGCCCTATGCAGTTACCTGTGGTACGCTGGAAGTTATTCCCCAATGTTTTAACACGTGTTCTGTAATATTGTCGTCTTACATTCATTATTTTACATAAGTCAGTTGAACCTACCGATACCAGACGTCGGCTGTCAGCCGCGACATATTGGTGCCTGTGACTTCATACGTGTGCAGGCAGCAACTAAACAGAGTATTAACAATATTTATTTGGTTTTATATATTATTTTATGGACTGTAGCTTATGGTGGCCGATTGATCTGCAAGTCAGCTTAGGGCCGACGTAAACTTGGAAACAGACAGTTCGGTTGTGAGCTGGCGAAGCTAATGAATATATTCATCTTTTGGGTTTGCAGCTCTTGTCCTTTCTTTCCGCGTGTGCAGTTAAATTATAGGTTATGGGTTCCGCCTTTTTGGAAAAAAACAGCTTTTTCTCTTATCCAAACATGTTTCAGCTCATCTGTGCCATCATCAGTGGGTTTTTGCTTATCGAGCACTCCTGCAAAAAATGAACATATTTTAGGTTGTAACTAATTCAACAACACTGAACACAGGAAACGCCAACAGATAAATTCAACAGATCAGGAATATATGAACTCTTGTCAATCAGTATTCATATGACAATCATGCAGGAACTGTAAAACAAGATACTCAGAACACTTCAGAGCCCTAAAAAGTAACAGCATCCATAGCACATTTGCTGACCACCTATTAGCGCATAACCATCACCCAGCTACAATAGCAACAGATTATAAGTACTGAAATACAGCCACAGCCTACACCACAAACTGACAATAGAAGAGAATTTCCACGTACAGAAGGCAATAGCATAAATGAAAACACTACACTCTGTGAAGGCACATTATTTAACACATTAAAGGGAAAGCAGAAAGGTGGAAGGAGTATATAGAGGGTCTATACAAGGGAGCTGTACTTGAGGACAATATTATGGAAATGGAAGAGGATGTAGATGAAGATGAAATGGGAGATACGATACTGCGTGAAGAGTTTGACAGTGCACTGAAAGACCTGAGTCGAAACAAGGCCCCCGGAGTAGACAACATTCCATTGGAACTACTGACGGCCCTGGGAGAGCCAGTCCTGACAAAACTCTACCATCTGGTGAGCAAGATGTATGAAACAGGCGAAATACCCTCAGACTTCAAGAAGAATATAATAATTCCAATCCCAAGGAAAGCAGGTGTTGACAGATGTGAAAATTACCGAACTATCAGTTTAATAAGTCACAGCTGCAAAATACTAACACGAATTCTTTACAGACGAATGGAAAAACTAGTAGAAGCCAACCTCGGGGAAGATCAGTTTGGATTCCATAGAAACACTGGAACACGTGAGGCAATACTGACCTTACGACTTATCTTAGAAGAAAGATTAAGGAAAGGCAAACCCTCGTTTCTAGCAATTGTAGACTTAGAGAAAGCTTTTGACAATGTTGACTGGAATACTCTCTTTCAAATTCTAAAGGTGGTAGGGGTAAAATACGGGGAGCGAAAGGCTATTTACAATTTGTACAGAAACCAGATGGCAGTTATAAGAGTCGAGGGACATGAAAGGGAAGCAGTGGTTAGGAAGGGAGTGAGACAGGGTTGTAGCCTCTCCCGGATGTTGTTCAATCTGTATATTGAGCAAGCAGTTAAGGAAACAAAAGAAAAATTCGGAGTAGGTATTAAAATCCATGGAGAAGAAATAAAAACTTTGAGGTTCGCCGACGACATTGTAATTCTGTCAGAGACAGCAAAGGACTTGGAAGAGCAGTTGAATGGAATGGACAGTGTCTTGAAAGAAGGATATAAGATGAACATCAACAAAAGCAAAACGAGGATAATGGAATGTAGTCGAATTAAGTCGGATGATGCTGAGGGAATTAGATTAGGAAATGAGACACCTAAAGTAATAAAGGAGTTTTGCTATTTGGGGAGCAAAATAACTGATGATGGTCGAAGTAGAGAGGATATAAAGTGTAGACTGGCAATGGCAAGGAAAGCGTTTCTGAAGAAGAGAAATTTGTTAACATCGAGTATAGATTTAAGTGTCAGGAAGTCATTTCTGAAAGTATTTGTATGGAGTGTAGCCATGTATGGAAGTGAAACATGGACGATAAATAGTTCGGACAAGAAGAGAATAGAAGCTTTCGAAATGTGGTGCTACAGAAGAATGCTGAAGATTAGATGGGTAGATCACATAACTAATGAGGAAGTATTGAATAGGATTGGGGAGAAGAGAAGTTTGTGGCACAACTTGACAAGAAGAAGGGATCGGTTGGTAGGACATGTTCTGAGGCATCAAGGGATCACCAATTTAGTATTGGAGGGCAGCGTGGAGGGTAAAAATCGTAGAGGGAGACCAAGAGATGAATACACTAAGCAGATTCAGATGGATGTAGGTTGCAGTAGGTACTGGGAGATGAAGAAGCTTGCACAGGATAGAATAGCATGGAGAGCTGCATCAAACCAGTCTCAGGACTGAAGACCACAACAACAACAACAACAAAGGAACTTTACAGAAAAAGTAACACAAACAGCTGAAAGAGCTTGCACACACACACACACACACACACACACACACACAGAGCGAGAGAGAGAGAGAGAGAGAGAAAGAGAGAGAGAAATGTAAATAAAATTAAAATATAACAACAAAGTACTCACCGCATTTTGGAAAGTAAAAAGGCGTTTATAAAGAAAGAAATTACGAAAAGTACATTAACATGCGTGTGCAGTGTCCTCGGAACGCAAAAGAAGGAACACTCACAACAAAACGTGAGTAACAACAAATATACACGCAACACATTTTGACACGCCAAAATCACGTTTTTAAAAATCAACGGATATGTTATCTCGCTGACGAAATTCACATTTGCATTGTTTGGTTTATTGATGAAAAGCTATCAGAGCAGGACACTACGCAGTTGGGCCAGCAAAACCATATAATGTAAAATCGCGGTAAGAAGCAAAACGAACAAAAACTTTCTTTAGGCCTCACTTTGTTAGATCAGCTACAACCTAAAATATGTTCACTTTTTACAGTGTTCAATAAAAGACACTCACTGATAATGGCACGGAGGTGCTGAAACGTGTTTGGGTAAAAAGAAAAAACAGTGTGTTTGCAAAAAGTCGGATCCCGTAACCAATAACCAATGAATATATGTTCGAAATATTAATTGTGGTGGCAAAGTGTCCTGAAGCGTAGCTCGAGTTGTAGATTAGGTTGAAAGGTGGCAGACGGATTTGCTGTAAATTGGATAAGACAACGAATGCAATGTTACGAAAATAACTATAATTCTTACCAAGACGCATATTTACGCACTTTGGATTTGGATGAGTGGTTTACCTCTTCAGTCCTAAATGTTTCGAGACTGAATTAATAAAAAACTGAGAACCATGAAGATGGTGGCTCCAATGCTTCAGGTATTCTGCAGTGACTCCACTCAGATGCAATGCACAGAACGTTAATACAACCATGTGAAAATGTCAGTAAAATCCTTCTTTGGGAATGCTGTTCAACTCGCGCTTCACATTGGTTTGTATGTCAGTTATGTCGTCATAGCATTGACCCTTCATGTGAATTTCTGCACTTTGTCGTTTTGTGGTAGTTTCGTATTGGTAACACCAAGTCTCCGCACCCGCTATGATATTTCCAGAAAAGAATTGTCCATATTTTGCATTTCAGTCGACTCGCGTCAGGCATCCTCGCTCTCTTGTTTTTACACTGAAGCGCCAAAGAAACTAGTATATGAATGAGTAGTCAAATACAGGGAGATGTAAACAGGCGGAATTCGGCGCTGCGGTTGGAAACGCCTATATAAGACAACAAGGGTCTGGCGCAGTTGTTGGATCGGTTACTGCTGCTACAATGGCAGATTATCAAGATTTAAGTGAACGTGATGTTATAATATGTGCACGAGCGATGGAACACAGCATCTCCGAGGTGGCAATGAAGTAAGGATTTTCCCGTACGACCATTTCACGAGTGTACCGTGAATATTAAATCTCCGACATGTCTGCGGCCGAAAAAAGGTCCTGTAAGAACGGGACCAACAATGACTGAAGAGAATCGTTCAACGTGACAGAAGTGCAACCCCTCCGCAAATTGCTGCAGATTTCAATGCTGGGTCATCAACAAGTGTCAGCGTGCAAACCATTCAAAGTAACATCACCGATTGGGCTTTTGGAGCCGGAGGCCCACTCATGTATCCTTACGCCTCGTCTGGGCCCGTCAACATCGACATTGGACTGTTGATGACTAGAAACATGTTGCTTGGTCGGACGAGTCTCGTTTCAAATTGTATCGAACCAACGGACGTGTACCGGTATGGAGACAACTTTATGAATCCAGTGACCCTGCATGTCAGTAGGAGACTGTTCAAGCTCGTGGAGGCTCTGTTATGGTGTGGGGAATGAGCAGTTGGAGTGATATGGGACCCCTGATACGTCTGGATACGACTCTGACAGGTGACACGTACGTAAGCACTCTGTCCGATCACGTGCATCCATTCATGTCCATTGTGCATTCAAACAGACTTGGGCAATTTCAGCAGAACAATGCGACACGCCACACGTCTAGAATTGCTACATAGTGGCTCCAGGAAAACTCTTCGCAGTCTAAACACTTCCACTGGCCACCAAACTCCCCAGACATGAACATTATTGAGCTTATTCATAATTTGGATTTGCAGCTCCTTGTGTTTACCGTGTCTGAAGTTAAAATTGTTTGATGTAAGGTCCGCCACATATGCTGAGAAGAAACGTCTTGCCACACAAAAGGGTAAGTAAAAACTGATGTAGGCGTGAAATATCGCGACAAACTTAATTACGTTTAAAGCATAAAATGATGAAAATAATACTCAAGTGGTCCTGAAAAATCATGAAAACCGAGTGTAAAGGTATTAACTAAAAGAAACAAATTGTTGTTTGAACTAAATACTCCCGTAATTTTGTAATTATTTAGTAAAAATGTTCACATTACAGATTAAATAAAATAGAAACCCACTGATGATGGCATAGAGGTGCTGAAACATGTTTGGAAACTTAGAAAAAACTGTGTTTTGCGTATCTGGCGCACCTTACATCCAACAATTATTGAGCAAATCTGGGATGCCTTGCAACATGCTTTTCAGAAGAGATCTCCACCCCTCGTACTCTTACGGATTTAAGGAAAGCCCTGAAGGATTCATGGTTTCAGTTCCCTCCAGCACTTCTTCACACATTAGTCGAGTCCACGCCACGTCGTGTTGCTGCACTTCTGCGTGCTCTCAGGGGGCCCTACACGATATTAGGCATGTGTACCAGTTTCTTTAGCTCTTCAGTGTATTTGGAAATAAAGGTGTGCAGGACAGTCTTTGCACACACTTCTACACTTCTCTCTCCTTCAAAACATTCTGGAGAATGCCTCGAACACTTGAGTTTGAGAAATTGCTCCATTGCGATTTATGATACAGCAACGTTGACTTACCACGGCCGCAAGCCGACTGCTTAAACCTCCCTGCTCGCAACTGTTGGTAACAGGTGTTAGTTCACGCTGCCACCGTGGGTACTGCGCTGACGGTATATCTCCGCCATTTTTATGACGTCAAATCAGACGAGCGAAATCGGTAGGTTCACTATTTTCTTTCGCACGTTTTCTTTTTCTCGGCGGTCGTAGGAGAACTTCTCCATTTCATATTTTATCGGCTTACTTATTTTCAGCATCATTCCGTAACACCACATCTCTAATGAGTCGATTATCTTATTTTTCTGTTTTCTACAGCTCATGACTCACTTCCATAGAATGTGCTCCAGACGAACATTATCACAAACTTATTTCTCAAATTAAGCGCTAAGTTTGACAGCAGTACACTTCTCCTGAGAAGGAATGCTGTGTGTTTGTGTGGTAGCCTAGTTATGTCCTCCTTGCTTCAGCCGTCAAACTTTATTTTGGTCCCAAGATAAGAGAATCCCTCACTTCGTCTACTGCGTGGTTAGTAACTAATCGTATTTCTGATGCTCCTCAAAACTTACTTTTTCATTTCATTTGCTGCCTATCCATCTTCTGTGCTCAGTAGACTGGTGATTCCATTCAATAGATCCTATCATTCTTTTCGATTTCACAGAGGATAGAACGTCATTAGCGAATATTACCACTGATATCCCTTCACTCAATATTTTACACCGAGACGACAAAAGTCCTGGAATAGCCATATGCAAATACATAGATGGCGGTAGTATGGCGTATACCCTGTATAAAAGGCAGTTCAATGTCATTTGTTCTCAGGTGATTCACATGAAAAGGTTTCCGACGTTATTATTGCAGCACGACGGGAACTAACAGACTTTGAACGCGAAATGGTAGTTAGAGCTAGATGCATGAGACATTCCATTTCGGAAATCAGCGAATTCAGTAATCTGAGATCCACAGCGTAAAGAGTGCCCAGAGAATAACAGATTTCGGGGATTACTTTCCACCACGGACAAGGCAGTGGCCAACGGCCTTCACTTAACGACCGAGAGCAGCGGCCTTTGCCTAAGTTGTCAGTGCTAACAGGGAAGCAACACTGCTTGAAATAACCCCAGAAATCCATGTGTGACATACGACGAACGTGTCCATTAGGACAATGCGGCTAAATTTTGCGTTAATGGGCTACGACAGCAGACGACCAACACGAGTGCCTTTGTTAACCGCACCTCACCTGCAGCGCCTCTTCTGGGCTTGTGATCATATCGGTCGGACCCTAGACCTCTGGAAAACCGTGGCCTGGCCAAATGAGTCCCGATTTCAGTTGGTAAGAGCTGATGGTAGGATACGAATGTGGGGCAGACGTCACGAAACCATGGACTCATACGTCAACAAGACAGCGTGCTAGCTGGTGGTGGCTCTATAACGATGGGAAATGTTTTTACATGGAAGAGACTGGGTCCCCTGGCCCAACTGAATCGATCATTTACTGGAAATGGTTATGTTCGGCTGCCTTGAGACCAAATCCAGCCATTCACGGACAACATGTTCCCATGGCAATGCGCCATGTTACCAGGTCTCAGTTGTTCGCAACTGGTTTGCAGAACATTCTAGACAGTTCGAGCGAATGATTCGATAATCCAAATTACCCGACAGGAATCCCATCGAACATATATGGGACATAATCGAGAGGCCAGCTAGTGCATAAAATCGTGCACCAGCAACACTTTCACAATCATGTACTGCTGCAGGGGCAGTATGTCTCAATATTTTTGCAGGACACTTCCAACGAGATGTTGAGTTCCTGCCACATCTAGTTGCTGCACTACACCGGGAAAACGGAGGTCCGACACGATTTTAGGAGGTATCTCCTGACTTTTGTCACTTGAGTGTAATCCTTCTTCTAAATCTATATTTTATTTGCTTTACGGCTGCTTCTAATTGATGGCTGACGGTATTGGAGAACGACTGCATGAAGCCTTTTTTTAATCGGAAAACTTCTTCCCTTTCTTCGTTCTCATTACTCCTTTTTGGTTCATGTGCGTATTGTGTATATTCTGTCTATATAGAGTGTACGTATTTTTCAAAGGAAATTTACCATCAGATGCGAATTATAGTGATTTATATGATTCTATCCTCACAAGTTGACCTCTACTACGAGTTTGATGTAATTATCATGGAAATATACAAGTTTACAACGTTTGTAGTCTAGAAAATCTGCTGGAAGTAGATGAATTCGCATGCTCGTTTCTCAACCTACCGTTTTTCAGATTTCCTGTACACAACTGTTTTGCTTGAATTCTGTACCAGTGTATACAGACCACAGGAAGAATGAAGGTAGATGAAGACGTAGTACTGGTTCCAGTACTGTATAGCTTGTTGACAGCCCCTGATACTTAACCAGTATGGAAATGCTATCGAACTGGTTGCCGGAATCATGAAACCGGCTCGGTTACGCAGGCGGTCAGGTTATTCGACTATTACATGGATTTTAAAAGTTGCTGAACATGACCTTAACCCGCGAAGAAGCATGCTGTAGGTATGCGAAATAAATTCAGAGCGTCCAGTGACTCAGAGTCTAAGTTGGCCTATTCTGGTCTTGACCTTGAATACTTGGATGTTGCTACATTGGCGTAGCTACATGGAACCGTCGAACCGTTGGTCATATTTTCGGGGCGGGAGCTTTCGAGGGCTCCAGAATCAACGCGACGCTGAATAGTAGTTGGTCTCCGTTAATCTTCTCTGATGTCACATTGCCTCTGGGAGACTTGTGTGTTATGAACAGTTTACACTTTTCAGTACCATGTAGCAGAGCACTCCAAAGAAATCGACTTGTACGCAAGCAGTTGTTTTTTTCTGCAGAAACACGTTTTGCTGTTGCATTTCTTTTTGTCCTAGCACCGTGAAAGATTTGTTGTCTTGTGGAAACATAGTGCAAAAATAATGAGAGTTACCTACACGTAGTGCTTTATTTCTGATAACTTCAATGTTCCATAAAACTGGCCAGCGTTGTGACTGGGGTATTACTTTGTAACAAAAGCGCGCTCCAGCTTTTGGCTCTTAAATCTATGCATCGGTTAATATTTAACAGACTGCTCTACTGCAGTGCTTCTTGCATAGCGTTGCTTGTAGTGGTAGAAGGTACACGTACGTCCATTGCACTTGATCTGGGCACGAAGCCAATTTGTTTGTATGTGGAGAAACGCTTTTTTGGTTTTCTTGGAATCTTGCTTCTACTGCCGATAACTTCTAAGAGCTGAGTAACTGAAGGTAGGCTGATGTAAACAGCTTATATGGGTAGACAGTTCTGTATAAGTCTTGAATATTAATAAAATTTTCTTCAGTCATTGGAAAGCGGGGTAACTTTGTAACAGCATTTCAAGTTTCATTTACGAAATTAAGGACTTTTTGACTGGTTTAATAATAAAGACAGTGTTTCCGCAATATAGCTTTGTTTCTAAATATAACACGCAGTTGCACGGAATATTGTATTATAGACCATGAATTTGTTTTTTTCTCGTACCACTGAATTTGTGAGTCGTTAACTGTTTTATATAATTACCTTACTTGGAGAATATTGTGTTGAAAGTAAGTATTATTTTTTTCTCATGTTGTTCCTCTGAACAAATACGTTAGTAAGTGCGTAAAGTTTTTTAACTATAAAGCTTAATGCAGTTTAGATTTTTCATGTTTATTTTGATCCAATGTTGATAGGTGTATTACTGTTTGGATTTTAAGAAAATTTAAAAAAATTAATCTCACCAAATTCGCAAATTTTATGACAAATGTTTTTCTGTATACAGATGAAACAAAAGGCTGGCCGCGGTGGTCTAGCGGTTCTAGGCGCTCAGTCAGGAATCGCGCAACTGCTACGGTCGCAGGTTCGAATCCTGCCTCGGGCATGGATGTGTGTGATGTCCTTAGGTTAGTTAGGTTTAAATAGTTCTAAGTTCTAGGGGACTGATGACCACAGATGTTAAGTCCCGTAGTGCTCAGAGCCATTTGAAGATGAAACAAAACTCATAGAACTGGGCAAATCTGTAACAAACTTATAATTGTGTGTCACAAAGTAAAGCTAGGTCATCTCATCTTTGTGACAAATAATTTTAACTTTACTTTCCCTGTTGTAGACTTCATGTTCAAATGTTACCCAGAGCGAAGGAGCGGCGGTGGGGAGAGGGGGGGGGGGGGGAGTGGTGCTGGAGAGGTAGAGGTAACTTTGTCACAATTAATAGTCCCTATTCGGAATACCCCATTGCACAAAAACATCATTACTATCAAAATTAAAGAATAAATATTTTAAAATCCCAAATATGTGGAAATTAAATGTCGTACTGCATATTCGTATAAGCTTGTGCTAAAGAAACCACCTAAAAGTGTGACAGAGTTGCCCTGTTTTACGGTAGGTTTTACGCATTTTCTTCAGTTTATTGACCTTCATGGTTTTTTTGTTTTGGATGTGTTGATTTTAAGCTTGATTTTTCAGAATTATTCCAAACCGGATTCTTATTTTTTTCATTATCAGTCGTTGCTGTTATGTTATCTGCAATTCATGCACAGTAGATGGCAGTGCTTTGTATTTTACTACTGGGTGTTTTTGCTTTGAAGGTCTTCACTGCTTATTCACGGACATTATCAAACCGTTACGAATAAAATGATGAAGATGATGTGTGCTATCCATAAATCAGACCCATCGCAGCAAGTTCAACATTCTCGAGTCCTCCCAGTTTTCCGTTTCTTCTGCACAGCGGCGTATGATCCACTTGTCTTGCTGTTGTTAATTAGCTGGTACCTTCTTCTTACTCTGGTCATTTTCCCAGTCACCATTCCTTCTATTGCATCCTTTATTATGCAGTCTCTCCTCATCCAATGTCCTCGCAATTTGTTTTCTCCTTTTAATTTTTTTCTGGTATTTACATTTTCTCATTCACCGTGTCTAACACTACCTCATCCCTAATTTTATGCTTTCGTTTCACACATTGCATTATCCTGCAAATCCCAAGAGTCTCAAAAAATGTTCAAATGTATGTGAAATCTTATGGGACTTAACTGCTAAGGTCATCAGTCCCTAAGCTTACACACCACTTAACCTAAATTATCCTAAGGACAAACACACACACCCATGCCCGAGGGAGGACTCGAACCTCCGCCGGGACCAGCCGC
Organism: Schistocerca piceifrons; assembly: GCF_021461385.2. NCBI lineage: Eukaryota > Metazoa > Arthropoda > Insecta > Orthoptera > Acrididae > Schistocerca > Schistocerca piceifrons. The sequence goes on from NC_060149.1 coordinate 143,411,788, forward strand.
ACAGTCCATGACTGTAGCGCCTAAGACCGCTCGGCTAATCCCGCGTGGCCCAAAAGTCTCAAAGAGCGTCTTCTCTCTCCATCAGACTGTCCCTGTTTCTGCATCATAGAGGGCAACACTCCATACAAAATATTTCACCAACCTTTTCTCAAGTTGTTTATTTAATGGTCCACAAGAAATACTCCTCCTTCTGTAAAACGTTTTTTTGCAGTAGCTGTCTATGTTACAAATTATTTTGCATCGAAGGTACCTAAAGCTATCAACTTGTTCCACTAACTTGTCACAAATTTTCTCGTTTATCTATCTTGACTGTCTTGTAAAAACCAATGACACAGTCTTTTCCACATTTACCTTCAACTTATGTGCCACACAGCTGGTGTTCAGCTCTTTTGACATATTGTTGTATTTTCGTTTTCACTTAGTAATCTCATCTCGTCAGCTGATCTTATACATTTTATTAACCTTTCTCCTACTTTCGCAGCACTCTATTGTTGGAAGCAGTTAATAACTAAATCGTCTGAACAGATACAGGGTGACAATTGCTGAACTTTATGAAATAAAATGGTCGTAACTTTTGAATGGTTTGCGTTAGGACGTTCAAATTGCACGGTTGGCCGCGGGGCGTGACTAGAATTATATGGTTTGGTTTAGCGACGAAGCCCACATTCATCTGGATGGGTTCGTCAACAAGTAAAACTGACGCATTTGGGTGACAAAGAATCTGCATTTCGCAAACGAGAAGTCCTTTCACCCTCAACGGGTGACTGTGTGGTGTGCGCATCTGAACACACGCGACTCCTTTTTGTGGGGCTATATTATAGACAAGGTGTACAGCAATAACCCAAAAACCATTGATGAGCTGAAAACAGCCATTCAGGGGGTCACCGACAGCAACGATGTTCCGGCACTTCATGCAGAATTTCGCTACTCGTCTGTGCCATATCATCGCCAATGGTGTCAGGCGCATCGAACATATCATAACCTAAATCCGAATATTCGTAGCGATGTTTACATGTTGAATAAAGTGGGTGCTCGTCGTAGTTCGTAACTAATTTACGTTTTCTTTATGTCGTTCAATAATTGTCACCCTATGTTACACAGAATAGGTGAAAGACAACAATCTCCTGTAACCTCTCTCCCAGTTTTAACTCCTTCCGTCACCTCATCCTCTATAATTACTTTTCCTAGTTTTGTCACTCACAGATTGCTTATTAATCTCATTTCTTTCCAATGGTTCAGAATATCTATAATTTTAGTCAGCTGAATCTCTAAAAGACATTTTTACACGTCAACAAAGACTGAATTCTGAAATAGTAGTAAGTGGTGCACAGTAGACTTCAGAAACACCAAAATGTGGCAAAAGGAAGATTGCAGTTTGAAAACAATGATTTAGTAATGTATGATAAAAGTAAGTAGCCAATAATTGTCTCTAATCACATCGTGCCTTAACGTTAAATGTGTGTCTTCCCGTACGAGTCTTCTCTCCGGAATATCAGGTTGTTTATCGTTAAGGATAAAAAACAATAAATTTACGTGCGATATAATTTCTGTGCTGCATTACTCAGTGTACCCTTCTTTATACACAGCCATTTATAGAAAGCAATATTTGACTAAAAATTTCTGATATTTAGACATATTGTGAAAATGCGTCAAAAGATATGCACAGAAATCACTTTCCAACAGCCACAGTCACGATAATTTGCTTTACTACATCGCCAGTTTTGGAAGATTAAGGTCCATGTTACTGACGGCGCATGTGTTGTAAGGGAGAATTTTAAATGTGATCCAGGAACGTAACATCGCAGTTGGTCACTTGTGTGACCTGTCACATTTATGTGATTGACAACGCCGATAACTTTTTTAGCCTTTTAAAGTTCACATTTTAATACGATATTAAATGCCGCACACAGTATAATTCTGTAGGTATCATTTTCATATTTTTTTACAAATTCCAGTAATTTTAGTAAAATACAGTTGTGCATCTAAAAAGGAAAGGTACTCTTCTGAAGCTGGTATTGCAATAAGGGAAACGTTACTGTCTGCAGACGTTATAAAGTAATTTCTTTCCAATTCATTCTCTAATCAGACCCGGACCCACCATGATCTACGAAATGGATGAGATTCTTGAAATGTATCGAATTTCACAAGAATCTTGACCGTGTGGAATGCACTGTAGAGACCAGCTTAGCATCTTATGTAACTTCAGGCAAGAATTAGGAGCACAAGTCCTTTTCTAAACGACCATCTTCAACTGCACAGTAGTTCTCCGCAATGATTATTGATACTACGCTCAGGTCTTCTGAAGTCGGATACTTTTATCTTGTAGTATACAATTCAAATGACGCTTTTCAACACAAAAGAACATCCACTAATGTTTTTTTTCTGCAAATATAACTAACGAAAATGTCATTCAGGCATATACGATGGTATAATACTGTAATTTGGGCGATGAAATGTATTAAAATGCAAATATTGTTTCAAAATTAAAAATAAAAACTTAGTGCATCAATTTTTTAGAAATTATTACGGAATGAGCTGAAATTAACAGTTAAATTCCCCAACTATATTTGCAGCATATCTCTGAAAAGTTCTCAGAACAGTGGCCAAGATCTCTTGAATGTAACGCATTGCGTTTGTCAGATTTGATTTGCAGTTTATCGTTCTCTCGCCGTCATATAACTTGGACAGCCGACGAACACTTTCCAAACGTACAAAGAATAAATAAATAAAATCAATATCTGTTTTCTATGATCGTAGCTCTGTTTTTTCTCAAAGATTGTATTTTGGCATGTATGTTTCAGATGGTATTTCCTGTGTGGTTACTCTAATTCCTCGTTACTTTTTGCTATCTGCAATATTATTTCACTTCGGGAAGAGGGTGTATTCCATAAGAGGCTGGAAATGTTCATGAAGCGGAAGTCAGACTGAATTTGTTATATCATTTGGCAGCAGAAAGCGTGCGAATACAGAGACATCTGTGGAAATCCTTTTCGCACGTGAAACCAAATGATCCAGCCGCAGTAAACGCTATCGTAAAACCATCTGGAATTAAATACGAACCGGTGAAGGCTCTGCACGAAATAAACACGTCATCTATTTAATTTTCTCACCTCTCACCCAATCTTATTCACACACGCATGCATTCAAGCGTTCCGGCGCGAGAGCACACACACGCACTCACACACATACACACACTCACACATATCCGTGACATTCTGGAGGGAGTGTGAGGAATGGGAACAAGGTGAGAGTAGTAATTACGAGACTAATGCCAAAAAAGCATTTGAAACGCCACATCAGATTCAAACTAAGTCCTTATGAAATAACTGCATTGTTTCCGCTAGCTGGTCTGGATACCACTAGCGACGAATGGGAAGAACGACGTCCACAACATTGTTACTGCTGTAGCGTGACAAAACGCTATCAATGAAATTGATTCCGTGTGTCATGTTTCTGCTGCTACGGGATATCTCATTCTTGAAGGATATCCTGTGGAACAACGGCACCATGCTACCGAGAAACGAGCGTTACTGGTTTTGAATATAATTATAAATGAATGCGCTCCCCCCTTCTTTAACATAATGCCCTCCACGCACACTGCCAGCAAACAGATAGACTGTTAGTGGAATCAGGTTTCTTGTTTTAAGAACTAGAGCCGCTCTCCAATCATTATTTTCTGAGCGTATTTATTTTCATTCAACGTCTAGACGCACCGCCATGAAATTAATGAGAAACGTTACGGCACATTTACCTGAAGTATGTAAAACTAGGAAAAAATATGTCTACCGTGCATAATATGATTTACATCGAGTTTCTGTACCACAAATAAGTCGAGGAGTAAGAGCATGAATATTTTACTATTGTTGTCATAAAATTTACGTGTCATGTCTGATAGCTGAGGAGTTACAAGAATGGAGGAATTACAATTTGCCATTTTCGTGTCGCTATTTAGGAAAATCAAGGGTGTGTTATACGACAATTACTTTTCACAATATATATAAATGACGGAATGCATAACGTAGTAAGTTGCATGAACCTTTTCGGAGATGATTATGTCATATACGGAGAAGTTACAACGACGGAAAACTGTAGCCAAACACCGGAAGAGCTTCAGAGGATCGACACTTGATGCAGTGAGGGGCAGTTAACGCTCAATATAAACAATGTAACGTATTGTGAGTACAGAGACAGAAATACCATTTAGTGAATGACTACACGATTGCAGAACAATCGCTAGAAGTAGTTACTTCCGTAAGCTTCTAGCGGTATGCGTACGAAGTGACTTGAAGTGGAACGACCACATAAAATTAATCGTGGGTAAGCGAGATGCCAGACTGCGATGCATTGGAAGAATGAAATGTAGTCCATCAACAAAGGAAGTAGCTTACAGATCGCACGTTCGACCAGTGCTCGAATATTACTCGTCAATCTTGGATCCTTACCAGATGTGAGTGAGTAGGAAATAGACACGATCCAGAGAAGAGCAGCACGTTTCGTTACGGGTTCATTCTGTAAGTGTGAAAGCGTCACGGTGATACTCAGTCAACTATCAGTGGCAAGCGTTGTGAGAGAGGCGTTTTGAATCACGGTATGGTCTACAGTTAAAGTTCCTAGAGCGTACGTTCCTAGAAGAGTCAACCAACATATTGCTTCGTCCTAGGTATATGTCACGAAAAGTCTATTCAGGTAAAATTAGAGAGATTCGAGCCCACACAGAGGCTTGCCAGCAGTCGTTGTTCATGCGAACCATACTTGATTGGAACAGCAAATGGGCGTACTGACAATGGTACACAAAGTATCCTCCAACGCACACCGTAATATGATTTGCGGGATATAGTTGTAGATGTCACACTGGATACTGTTAAACTGTCCATTGGCTTCCATTGACGGGTTTTCGTCTTTGATCACGTCACTCCTTCTTTGTTCAGCTAGGGTGATGATGATAATTGGTTTGTGGGGTGCTCAACTGCACGGTCATCAGCGCCCGTACAAAGTCCTAATTTTCCCACAGTCCAATTTTTTACACAGCCCAACCTATTAACTGTAACGAATGACGATGACGAAATGATGAGGACAACACAGTCCCCGGGCAGAGAAAATCCCCAACCCAGCCGGGAATCGAACCCGGGACCCCATTATCCAGGGGCAGCAACTCTAGCCACTAGACCACGAGATGTGGACGTTCAGCTAGCGTGCATGCAAAATCTCACGGGATAGATAAGGATGGGTGGGTATTACTTCATGGCTACGTGCGCCGCCATATTGGCTGGTGACCTTGAACGAGTTTCGCTCGGCCGCCGCTAGGACTCGGCGGATCGCGCTAAGTTTTAACTGAGCGCGATCCGCAGAATTGCTCGACTTCCGGCGCCGCCATTGCGGTTTATCAGCGCGCTACTTCCTGCCGCGCCCATTCTTATCAGTAGGCACATCCGCTACAGAGGCAGCTGCAGGCTCATTCGACTCGAGGCAGCCGCACGTAGCACACAGCCATGCCTTGCAGGAGGAGGACTTATAGAAGGAAGAGCAGAATGCCAGTGTACAAGAGTGTGGATGATCTACAGTCACCCTGTTTTTTTAATCGTTTTCCTAGTCGCTGATGTCCTCCATACCTCCCTCCTCGCATGTCACTTACTAAGAATGAGCCGTGCGACATAAACGAAAGTTGGTGCGTGTGGTTCTACATCTGAAAGATGCCGCTATGAGCATGCAAATCAGGTTTGCTTCAAATACACGCTGTGACGGTCGTAAGCGTTAGTTAACGTTGAGACTGGACGTGGTGTGTTGATGTCAGTCAAGAATGCCTATAAGGCGACAAAGACGCCATTATCAACACCTCACTGAGTTTGAACGAGGTCGTGTAATAGGGCTACGAGAAGCCGGGTGTTCCTTCTGCGATACTGCTGAGAGACCTGGAATATAGTCACTGTACATGATTGCTGGCAGTGGTGGTCACGAGAATGTACGGTCCCAAGAAGACCGGGCTCCGGATTGCCACGTGGCAGTACTGAGAGGGAAGACCATCGTGTTCGGAGTATGGCTCTGGCACATTGGAATGCACCAGCAGCAGCAATTTGAGCAACAGTTGGCATGACAGTGACACAATGAACTATTAAAAATCGGTTACTTCAACGACAGTTCCGAGCCAGACGCCCTGTAACGTGTATTCCACTGACTCCAAACTACCGCCGTATGCGACTTCAGTGGTGTCAAGAGAGAGCTCACTATATGGCAGAGTGGAGGTCTGTTGTATCTTCCGATGAAAACTGGTTCTGGCACGGTACCAGTGAAGGCTGTGTGTTCGTTTCTAAGGAGGACAGTTGAGGGCCTGCAACCAATATGTGTGGTAGACACTCTGGAACTACACCTAGAGTTATAGCCTGGAGTGCGATTTAGTATGATGGCTGGAGCTTTCTCGTGGTCATCCCAGGCACTCTGACCGCAAATCCGTATGTCAGTTTGGTTATTTGACCTGTTGTGCTGCCATTCACGAACAGAATTCCAGGGTTTTTTTCCCAACTGGTTGACGCTCGCCCACATACCGCTGTTGTAACTTAACATGCTCGACAGGGTGTCAACATGTTACCTTGGTCTGCTCCATCACCAGATCTGTCTCCAATCGAGCACATATCGGATATCATTGGACAACTCTATCGTCATCCACAAACACCAGTAACAGTCGCTGTAGTGACGGACCAAGTGCATGAGGCATGAAACACCATTCCACAAACTGACATCCGGCACCTGTACAAAACAATACATGCACGTTTGCATGCTTGCATTCAACATTCTGGCTACTATACTGGTTATTTGTGTACCGGTATTTCATGAGTGCAATGGCTTATCTCGCGCTTACATTAACCTGTGATGTTGCAGTATTAATCACTTGAATATATTATCAGACAAATGTATTACGCGACATAAATTATTTTCTGGTGTTATGATTTTTTTCCGTCAGTGTATTATACAAAATGGCGGAACTGTGTTGCAAGAGAAGTAATTGACCTTCTTTCATCCTCTAATGAACCAAACAGTCTAGATCTCGTTTTATGTGACTGTTTTTACCGGTTTTCGTGAAATTAGGCTACCTTCCGATTTAAAAGTAAAATTCAGGACTGTTACTACCACTAGCGTCCCCTGGTGAACGCCGTATGTCACTGTAATGTCTTGGAACCACCTTTGGCCTGAACAAAACCCTCCACAAAGTGCGGGTGAAACAGCTCATTGCGTCGTCGATGGGTTCGACACCCTTTACAATTTGAAGAGGCGACATGGCGACTAATCGCACCACACTACACGCCTCCACTCAGCTGCTGTCCATGTTCTGTGGTGTTTCGCCCACTGAAGAAGTGCAGCTGTAGATGCCGCTGTGAGAAATTACTTTTTGCGTGATATCTGACTCAAAATGGCCATTGCATCCAATTCCCTTTGCAATGTTCTCCCGGAAACTGACTGAATTTGACATGCTTTCACTGACAGCAGCAGTTGAAATCGGGTTTGAAACTGATTGTCATTGACAAGTGAGAACTTTCAGCAGCAAGAATGTACTCGTAGACACAACTAAATTTTGAGCCATCAACAACAACAACAACAACGAGACAAAATTTGTGCAAAGAATGAGAAATTTAATGGTGACTTGTGGGTGGGTAAGATTACAAGCGGTTCATGGATAAGTGAGTCAAAAGGTGTTGGGTGGTATTACTGTTATTAGTAGTAGTAGTAATAGTATGATAATCTTTTTTGGAGTGTTAGTCTACTATTTTATCTATTAGCGTAAACAATGAATTGTTTGGCATGTGTACTTGATCATTCAACAGGGTTTTCTTTTCTACTTTGGTTTTCTGAATGTGGTATTTTTTTTGCACGGTTAGGAGATTTTTTTATTGCTGGTTCTAATTATTTTCGTGTCTTTTTCACTAGTGGTTGGTTTGTGATTATGTTTTATTAGGTGTTTTGCTAATGTGGAGTGGTTTATCCCATACTTCACACTCTCATGTGTTCTTTATATCTTACATCAAATGTTCTGCCTGTTTAACTATGTATCTGCCGTCACACGTGTTACGCTGTAGTTGATATACACATACTTTCTGGTACATTTCTGTGTTTTTTTCAGTTTTAGGGTGTATTTTTGTGTAGAAATGTCTGTTGCGTAGCCTACGTTTATTGCCTGTCTTTCGAAAATGTTGGTGATTTTATGTGTGAGTTTGTGTTTGCATGTTATTGTGTACTATCTTGTGTTTTCTGTCATATTTACCAAACATATTGCTGCGGAGGATGGCCACGCAAACAAACTTGTGATGCACTATTCCTTGCACACACGCTGGAAAGCTCGCGTTGATACACCAACTAAACAAGCAACTTCATTCACGGTGTAGTCATGGGCACGTCCATACACTATGACTCCTTACTGCAGTTTTCTCGCGTCTCCACGTCGACCGATCTTACTGTGCTGATTCCGTACAACCGATTGCCTCATACATGTTTCAAATGGTTCAAATGGCTCTGAGCACTATGGGACTTAACTTCTGAGGTCATCAGTCCCCTAGAACTTAGAACTACTTAAACCTGCCCGAGGCAGGATTCGAACCTGTGACCGTAGCGGTCGCACGGTTCCAGACTGTAGCGCCTAGAACCGCTCGGCCACCCCGGCCGGCATACATGTTTCACTGCTGTTTACGTCAGTGGTGGAAGGTCTCATCTCACAGGTCTGCAACACCTAGAGTGTTCCAAACCACCCAGGGTATTCTTTTTAGGGGTACCTAATCTTTAACTCGGGGAGCTGATGAACAATTTTACCAGCTTCTGGACGCTCCTAAAAGCGGAGGCGCTATAATCGAACGCTTGGCGATAATTTGCACGGTGGAAAGGTTACTGGAGTCGAAATGCAACGGAAACGCATCTCACCTATTTGGAGGCGCGGGCCATATCCAGTAACACACGAAGCCAACTATTACTGTTCCAAGGCTTCCGCACCGATTGCCGCGTAAGTAGATGGAGGCATACGGTCCATCGTATAATTCACCTGTGTTAGTTTTTCCATACATTTACCCAAGTCCTCAGCCTACACAGCTGACCACACTGCGAAGAATTACTTGTGGCGCTGGGTCATGCTGTCTTGTGAGGCAGACGACCGTAGCATAATGATCATTGTTTGTTTCTCGTTTACCTTCCACGAAACTGAGTGTTAGGTATTTCGAGGGGTGATACCCTGAAGGACGTAAAGTAACCGTCGTCTGTTTGTACCCGATGGTATATATTTTTAACTTTCCTGACAATCAGAGGTTTTCATTTTGCACACAATATTCAGATGGTTGGTCTATCTGGCTTCCTTAAATCAGAAATGACATTCTTCTCAGTGGAAACTGAGCTGTCTGAACAGTCTGACCGTAACGAAATCTGCGTAGCTTCCATTCAACAGGTTCTATCCGAAGCCAGATGTCGGCCAAAACGCCAAGCACATCTACATCTACCTACAGGGTGGTAATTATTCAACTATGTGAAATAAAATTGTTGTAAGTTCTCAACGGTTTGTGTTTGGACGTTCAAACTCCTTTTTTGCCCGCCGGGCATAATGGGAATTACATTGCATGCAACGTTTGATTTTTGCGACGAAGTCCACTTTCATTTGGATGGGTTCGTCAATAAGCAAAATTGGCGCCGGTGGGGGGGGGGGGGGGCTGAGAATCTGCATTTTGTGACCGAGAAGTCTCTTCACCCTCAACGGGTGACTGTGTGGTGTGCAGTGTCCAATCACGGAATAGTCGGTGCGATATTCCTTGATGGCACGGTGACTACCGAACGGTGCGTGAAGGTTTTGGAAGATGATTTCATCCCATTATCGAAAGTGACTCTGATTTCGACAAGATGTGGTTCATGCAAGACGGAGCTCGACCCCATCCAAGCAAGAGTGTGTATGATGTCCTGGAGTAGCACTTTGGGGACCGAATTCTGGCCCTGTGGTACCCAGAGGCCACTGGCATGGGCCTCGATTGGCCGCCATATTCTCCGCATCTGAACACACGCGACTCCTTTTTGTGGGGCTATATTAAAGACAAGGTGTACAGCAACAAACCCAAAACCATTGCTGAACTGAAAACAGCCATTCAGGAGGTCAGCGACATCATGGATGTTCCGACACGTCAGCTTGCCATGCAAAATTTCGCAACTCGTCTGCGTCACATCATCGTCAATGATGGCAGGCATATCGAACATGTCATAACCTAAATCCGAATATCTGTAGTGACGTTCACATGTTGAATAAAGTGTGTGCACGAAGTAATTTGTAACTAATTTACGGCTCTTTTATATATTTCATTATCTGTCGCCCTGTATATACCCCGCAAGCCATCGTACGTTGCGTGACGGAGGGTACCCTTACCACTAGTCATTTCCTCTCCTGTTCCACTCGCAGATAGAGTGAACGAAAAAGCACTGTCTATGTGCCTCCGTCTTTCTTCTTTCTTTCTCTTACGCCATAGTCCCACAGCGATCGCAGGGTCGGCGTGGTTACAACGGGTTTGGCAGTGTTAGTGTTAGGGATGGCCGGATGCCCTTCCTGCCGCCACCCCGTACCCCCCAGGACGGAATCAGTGTACCCCAACTGTCTGCATCTAGTGTAAACCGTGAAATAGTGCGGACGTGTTGCAAATGTCTGCGACGCGTGTAACTGAGGCGTAACGTGGGGACCAGCCTGGTATTCACCTAGCGGTATGTGGAAAACCGCCTAAAACCACACCCAGGCTGGCGGGCACACTGGCCCTCGTCGTTAATCCGCTGGGCGGATTCTATCTTGGGCCGGCGTGCCTACCCGAGTCCAGGAAGCAGCGCGTTAGCGCGCTGGTCTATCCTGGCGGGTTTGTCTATGTGCCTCCGTATGAACTCTAATTTCTCGTATCTTTTCTTCGTCGTCCTTATGTGGAATGTATGTCTGCAGCAGTGGAATCGTTCTGCAGTCAGCTGCAATTACCGGTTCCCTAAATTTTGTCAGTAGTCTTCCTCGAAAAGAACGTCGCCTTTCCTCCAGGGCTCCGCATGTGAGTTCCCGAAGCATCTCCGTAACAGTTGCATGTTGTTCAAACCTACTGGTAAGGAACGTAGCAGCCCACCTCTGAACTGCTTCGATGTCTTCGACCTGGTGCGAATCTCAAACACTCGAGCAGTACTCGAGAATAGGTCCTATATGTGATCGCTTTCACAGATGAAGCACACTTCCATAAAATTCTCCCAATAAAGTCGACCATTCGCCTTCCCTACCACAATCCTGACATGCTCGTTCCATCTGATATCCCACTGCAACGTTACGCCCTACGAGGCTGTATCAAGCAGGACACTATTAATTCTGTATCTGGATATTACGTGTCTGTTTTTCCTACAAATCAGGATTAACTTTCATTTTTCTACATTTAGAGCTAGTGCCATTCATCACATCAACTATAAATTTTGCCTAAGTCATCTTGTATCCTCCTACAGTCACTCAACTTCAACAGTTTCCAGTTAAGCACATTATCACCAGCTAAAAGCCGCTGGTTGATGCCCACCCTGTTCGCTAGGTGAGAACGTGAATACGGGCTCCGCAGCAGGCGATCCCTACGTGTTTCCATGGCCTGATGAATCACATTTATTGCTAAACCACGTCGCTGACTCTGTCAACATACCCCGTTATCCAGGCTCTATCACACTTCCCTGGGGCACTCCTGACGATACCCTTGTCTCTCATGAACACTCGCCTGGAGGACAACATACTGGGTTCTATATCTTAAGAAGTTTTCCAGCCACTCACATATCTAGGAGCCCAATTCATATGCTCGTACCTTCGTTAATAGTCTGCAGTGGGGCACCGTGTCAAATTATTTTCGAAAATCTAGAAATATGGTATCTGTCTGTTGCACTTCACCCATAGTTCCCAAACATATAGGCCTAACTAAACTCTAAACTCCTTCCGAGCATGCCATGAAGGCCCAACGGTACAGACTGGCCGCCGTGTCGTCCGCAGCCCATAGGTGTCACTGGATGCGTATATGGAGGGGCATGTGGTCAGGGGTAGCGTCTTTGATTCATAATCAAAACGTCTTCCGTGCCGGGTTCGATCCCCGCCACTGCCTAAATTTTGATAAATAATCAGCATTGGCGGCCGAAGACTTCCGGCATAAGAAGTCAGCCTTATTCTGCCAACGGCCTTGTCAAAGAGGGCGGAGGAGCGGATAGAGGTTCAGGACACTCTCTTGTCCTAGGGTTGGGAAATTGCCCCTAAAGGCGGAAGAATCAGCAATGATCAACGACATGAGGATGCAGAAAGCAATGGAAACCACTGTATTAAAGACACGTAACGTGTATCCACAGGACATGTGGCCTGTATTTGAAGAAGTGTCATGATGATCTCTCCATTGGCAAAAGATTCCGGAATAGTCCCCCATTCGGATCTCCGGGAGGGGACTGCCAAGGGGAAGGTTACCATGAGAAAAAGATTGAATAATCTACGAAAGGATAACGTTATACGAGTCGGGGCGTGGAAAGTCAGAAGCTTGAACGTGGTAGGGAAACTAGAAAATCTGAAAAGGGAAATGCAAAGGCTCAATCTAGATATAGCAGGGGTCAGTGAAGTGAAGTGGAAGGAAGACAAGGATTTCTGGTCAGATGAGTATCGGGTAATATCAACAGCAGCAGAAAATGGTATAACAGGTGTAGGATTCGTTATGAATAGGAAGGTAGGGCAGAGGGTGTGTTACTGTGAACAGTTCAGTGACCGGGTTGTTCTAATCAGAATCGACAGCAGACCAACACCGACAACGATAGTTCAGGTATACATGCCGACGTCGCAAGCTGAAGATGAACAGATAGAGAAAGTGTATGAGAATATTGAAAGGGTAATGCAGTGTGTAAAGGGGGACGAAAATCTAATAGTCATGGGCGACTGGAATGCAGTTGTAGGGGAGGGAGTAGAAGAAAAGGTTACAGGAAAATATGGGCTTGGGACAAGGAATGAAAGAGGAGAAAGACTAATTGAGTTCTGTAACAAGTTTCAGCTAGTAATAGCGAATACCCTGTTCAAGAATCACAAGAGGAGGAGGTATACTTGGAAAAGGCCGGGAGATACGGGAAGATTTCAATTAGATTACATCATGGTCAGACAGAGATTCCGAAATCAGATACTGGATTGTAAGGCGTACCCAGGAGCAGATATAGACTCAGATCACAATATAGTAGTGATGAAGAGTAGGCTGAAGTTCAAGACATTACTCAGGAAGAATCAATACGCAAAGAAGTTGGATACGGAAGTGCTAAGGAATGACGAGATAAGTTTAAAGTTCTCTAACGCTATAGATACAGCAATAAGGAATAGCCCAGTAGGCAGTACAGTTAAAGAGGAATGGACATCTCTAAAAAGGGCCATCACAAAAGTTGGGAAGGAAAACATAGGTACAAAAAAGGTAGCTACGAAGAAACCATGGGTAACAGAAGAAATACTTCAGTTGATTGATGAAAGGAGGAAGTACAAACATGTTCCGGGAAAATCAGGAATACAGAAATACAAGTCGCTGAGGAATGAAATAAATAGGAAGTGCAGGGAAGCTAAGACGAAATTGCTGCAGGAAAAATGTGAAGACATCGAAAAAGATATGATTGCCGGAAGGACAGACTCAGCATACAGGAAAGTCAAAACAACCTTTGGTGACATTAAAAGCAACGGTGGTAACATTAAGAGTGCAACGGGAATTCCACTGTTAAATGCAGAGGAGAGAGCAGATAGGTGGAAAGAATACATTGAAAGCCTCTATGAGGGTGAAGATTTATCTGATGTGATAGAAGGAGAAACAGGAGTCGATTTAGAAGAGATAGGGGATCCAGTATTAGAATCGGAATTTAAAAGAGCTTTGGAGGACTTACGGTCAAATAAGGCAGAAGGGATAGATAACATTCCATCAGAATTTCTAAAATCATTGGTGGAAGTGGCAACAAAACGACTATTCACATTGGTGTGTAGAATATATGAGTCTGGTGCTATACCATCTGACTTTCGGAAAAGCATCATCCACACAATTCCGAAGACGGCAAGAGCTGACAAGTGCGAGAATTATCGCACAATCAGCTTAACAGCTCATGCATCGAAGCTGCTTACAAGAATAATATACAGAAGAATGGAAAAGAAAATTGAAAATGCGTTAGGTGACGATCAGTTTGGCTTTAGGAAAAGTAAAGGGACGAGAGAGGCAATTCTGACGTTACGGCTAATAATGGAAGCAAGGCTAAAGAAAAATCAAGACACTTTCATAGGATTTGTCGACCTGGAGAAAGCGTTCGACAATATAAAATTGTGCAAGCTGTTCGAGATTCTGAAAAAAGTAGGGGTAAGCTATAGGGAGAGACGGGTCATATACAATATGTACAACAACCAAGAGGGAATAATAAGACTGGACGATCAAGAACGAAGTGCTCGTATTAAGAAGGGTGTAAGACAAGGCTGTAGCCTTTCGCGCCTACTCTTCAATCTGTACATCGAGGAAGCAATGATGGAAATAAAAGAAAGGTCCAGGAGTGGAATTAAAATACAAGGTGAAAGGATATCAATGATAAGATTCGCTGATGACATTGCTATCCTGAGTGAAAGTGAAGAAGAATTAAATGATCTGCTGAACGGAATGAGCAGTCTAATGAGTACACAATATGCTTTGAGAGTAAATCGGAGAAAGACGAAGGTAATGAGAAGTAGTAGAAATGAGAACAGCGAGAAACTTAACATCAGGATTGATGGTCACGAAGTCAATGAAGTTAAGGAATTCTGCTGCCTAGGCAGTAATATAACAATGACGGACGGAGCAAAGAGGACATCAAAAGCAGACTCGCTATGGCAAAAAAGGCATTTCTGGCCAAGAGAAGTCTACTAATATCAAATACGGGCCTTAATTTGAGGAAGAAATTTCTGAGGATGTACGTCTGGAGTACAGCATTGTATGGCAGTGAAACATGGACTGTGGGAAAACCGGAACAGAAGAGAATCGAAGCATTTCAGATGTGGTACTATAGACGAATGTTGAAAATTAGGTGGACTGATAAGGTAAGGAATGACGAGGTTCTACGCAGAATCGGAGAGGAAAGGAATATGTGGAAAACACTTATAAGGAGAAGGGACAGGATGATAGGACATCTGCTAAGACATGAGGGAATGACTTCCATGGTACTAGAGGGAGCTGTAGAGGGGAAAAACTGTAGAGGAAGACAGAGTTTGGAATACGTCAAGCAAATAATTAGGGACGTAGGTTGCAAGTGCTACTCTGAGATGAAGAGGCACAGGAAAGGAATTCGTGGCGGGCCGCATCAAACCAGTCAGTAGACTGATGACCAAAAAAAAAAAAAAAAAAAAAAAAAAAAAAAAAAAAAATGTGGTCAGCACACCGCTCTCCTGGCCGTGTGTCAGTTTCCGAGACCGGAGCCGCTACTTCGCAATCAAGTAGCTCCTCAGTTTGCCTCACGAGGGCTGAGCGCACCCCTCTCGCCAACAGCGCTCGGCAGACCGGATGGTCACCCATCCAAGTGATAGCCCAGTCCGACAGCGCTTAACTTCGGTGGTCTGACGGGAACCGGTGTTACCACTGGGGCAAGGCCGTTGGCTCCCAACCGTATACTGCTTAACCAAAGCGTGGTTGCCAACTTTTGGAATGCAATACAGCCGCGATTCTGAGAAGCATGTATTCGACAAGTCGTTGGTAGACTGCTGAAGATATGTGGGACCAGATTTCTACAACAGGTCAAGCAATTCCCGTAAATTGGTGACCACTGGTTTGTGAGTGCGGAGCTGTCACCCGCTAACATCGCTTGTGTCCTATTAGGTTCAGATGAGTCCACTACTGGGACGAAGATATCAACGCGAGTTCACTATCGTGCTCCTCGAACTACTGTAACACGATTCTGGCCTTTTGACACCGACTATTATCTTGCCATCGCCCCCGGTAAGGCAGCAAACATGAAGGACTGCAGGTGCTCTGCAAAGACGTTGGCATAGTCCACAGCTGTCATGGTACCTTCGATTACTACATCAGATACCATGGAAGGCCGCAGCATAATAATGCCTCCCACTGGTATGTGTCCGTGGCGTGGTGGGTGTTTCGAGCAGAGGTCCTCCTGGCCTATGGCGTATGCTGACAAAATCATCAACGTGGTTTAGCAAGAAATGTGAATCATGTGGCCATGGGAACACGTAGGGATAGCTGCTGCGGAGCTCCATATTCATATGCGTTGCTTGTTGTGTTCCGAAACACTTGTGCCTGCACCAGCATTGTACTCTGTCATCATATTTTCCACAGGTCGGCGGTTATTTTGTTTTGCAAAGCGCGTATATCTCCGAGCTCTACGTTGTGTGGTGAGGCACCATGTCGGCTGGCCGGTGTGGCCGAGCGGTTCTAGGCGCTTCAGTCTGGAACCGCACGACCGCTACGGTTGCAGTTTCGAATCCTGCCTCGTGCATGAATGTGTGTGATGTCCTTACGTTAGTTAGGTTTATGTAGTTCTAAGTTTCTAGGTGATGACCTCAGATGTTAAGTCCCATAGTGCTCAGAGCCATTCGAACCAGCACTATGTCGCCTGTTCGTGGGTTTAACGTCCTTTACCCACTTTTCACGGGCAACGGCCTTGCCGCAGTGGATCCACCGGCTCCCGTGAGATCAGCGAAGTTAAGCGCTGTTCGGCGTGGCCGGCATTTGGATGGGTGACCATCAAGCCGCCATGCGCAGTTTCTATTTTTCGGGGTGCACTCAGCCTCGTGATGCCAATTGAGAAGCTACTCGACAGACTAGTAGCGGCTTCGGTCAGGAATGCCATCATAACGACCGGGAGAGCAGTGTGCTGACCCCACGCCCCTCCTATCCGCATCCTCCTCGGAGGATGACACGGAGGTCGGATGGTCCCGGTAGGCCACTCGTGGCCTGAAGACGGAGTGCTTTTTTTTTTTTTTTTTTTTTTTTACCCACTTTTCATCAGGGTGCGATTTGTGCTTCTACCAGGGGGGGGGGGGGGGGGGATGTCTTAGAGGGTTAGTAGAATTATATATGTCACTAGCTTGGACCGTGGCATTACGCATGGTTAAACAGCTATTTATAAATAGATGTTAAAGCCGAAACTCACTGTTGACGCGTATGCACTATCAGAAAAGCCATCCTTTGTTATATCTTTAAAAGTACATAATAGGTAAAGCTTATTTACAAAATCATCTACATACAGGTACAGATATACGAGGGGAATTCAAAACGTAGAGGCACATTTGTGAAAAGTTGTACTTATTCTGATGATAGAAAACTGAAACATAGTAATAGTGTTAATAGTAATACTTATTAAAAACTTTGTGTTCGGCTCCACAAATTTACATTATATGTCAAGTTTTACTCCAGTGCGTGGGACATAAACATCCCAGGTTGGGATGCATAAACTAAAACCAGAGGAGAGGATGGGCTGATGCAGAGGGGGGGAAATCCCCCCCATCCCCCCCCCCCCCCCCCTGCAAATCGCACACTGCTTTTCACAGATGCTTAAGACAGTAACACGTGAACAGGCGACCAGCTTCGCCTTCTCCGAGATGTTGAGAAGGGCCGTACAAACCACCGTTTGTCCAAGTCACTTATGTTAGTGAATTTCACGAATGAAGACTCAACCTAGTTACGATGCATGCCACAAATGAGGCGACACCTCTGCCCTACACCTTGGGCTGAAGAGTGTCATAAGAACCACCAATTTCTGTAGTGGATTATGATGCTCCGGAAAAAATATACGTAACTTTTGTGTGGAACAATTTTATCGTTGTGTGATGGATGGCGCTGTAACCGACACAAATCAAAAAGGGTTTCAAACTGTTGAAAAGTGTTAGGGGAATGTTCGATATGTTAACCATTGTCTGCGATACATTTTGTACCATTCAAATTACGTCTCTGATACACGGACGGCGAAAATGCGCCGCAGTCCGTGGTGCAACATCAAGAGGTGCAAGGATGTATCGAGCGCTACTGTGGCCGTACCACGAACGACGCACAGGGAAACGGCAGCGCGAAGCGGTTGCGATGCACTTTACTGCAAACATTCGAGCAGCAAACATCTCTTCCTACGTGTGAAACTATGTTGACGATTGCAGAGAGGGTAGATGTCACCGCTTCCTACTTTGCGTGAAATAGGCATGTAGGAAAACTCGTCGACGGTATGCGAACCTGTTCCCTGAGAGGAATGTTCCTTCTGGAACGACATTTCGCAGTATTATCCAACTGTTTACTGCGACTGGAAGTGTTCAGTTCACACGAAGAATCCGACCACGGGCTGCAACGAACGAAAATGCCGCAGTGGATGTTTTAACTGTACCTGCATTTCACGGGGTGCAGGAATTCCGCACCGAAGTGTTCTGCGCATTCTGCATGAACACAAATACCACCCATATCACCTGTCGTTACATGAAGCCCAGCATGGGGGTAACTTTCAAAGCTGCTTGAACTTATGCAATTGGGTACAACGACAACTAGAAACCAATGATGACTTTCATTCACATGTACTTTTCTCCGACTGAGGAACTACTCGATTGAGAAGTAGCTGCTCCGATATCGTAAACTGACATACGGACGGGAGAGCGGTGTGCTAACCACAGGACCCTCCAAATCGGCATCCAGTGAGGCCTTTGGTTTGAGGATGAAACGGTGGCTGCTCGGTACCGTTGCGCCTTCGTGGCTTGTTCGGGCTGAGTTTACTTTAGTACTTTTCTATGATGAAGCATCGTTTATGAACTGTGGTAACGGGAATCGGCATAATATGCACTACTAGGCAGTGGAGAATCCCCGCTGTTTCAAGAAAGTCGAGCTTCAGCTCCGTGGAGTGTCAATTTTTGGTGAGGTGTGGTAAGTACCCAAATAATTGGCCCATGCTTCATAGACGATAATGTGAATGGACGAATGTATGGCGACTTTTTAAGTAATATTTTAATAATATTACTGAAAGATTTCCGCTTCAAACAAGAAGAGACATGTGATTTCAACACGATGGCTGTCCAGCGCGTAATACAAGGATATCACATGAAGTTCGGAATCGACAGTATCCTGGTCGATGGATTGGAGGAGGAAGTCCCCATGAGTGGTCTGCGCAATCACCCAATTTGACGCCTCAAGATTTTTTCCTGTGGGAGAGACATTTAGAGCCGTAGGATTGTTTTTCAGAAATAGGGTTCCTATTTGTATTGCAGCAAATGGGGAACATTTCGAACATTTCCTCCAGTAAAACACGAAGTTTTGTGAGAGGTAAGGGTGCGCACTTGAGACAAGCACCTCTATGGTGAGAGGTAAGGGGGGTCAGCTAAAACAAGCACCGAAAGGGTGAGAGACAAGGGGTCGCACATTAAAAAAGCAACCAGAAGGGAACGAAACACTACTGCGTCCTCGTCAATGTTTCTGGGCAACGCCAAATGTTGTTGTTACTGTTCCAAATACTTTCCAGTTCGGCGCCATCTGTGAAGGTAATTTACACCAATAATGTGAGGTGGCGCAGTGGTTAGCACACTGGACTCGCATTCGGGAGGACGACGGTTCAATCCCGTCTCCGGCCATCCTGATTTAGGTTTTCCGTTCAAAAATGGTTCAAATGGCTCTGAGCACTATGGGACTTAACAGCTATGGTCATCAGTCCCCTAGAACTTAGAACTACTTAAACCTAACTAACCTAAGGGCACCACACAACACCCAGCCATCACGAGGCAGAGAAAATCCCTGACCCCGCCGGGAATCGAACCCGGGAACCTAGGCGTGGGAAGCGAGAACGCTACCGCACGACCACGAGATGCGGGCTAGGTTTTCCGTGATTTCCCTAAATCGCTTCAGGCAAATGCCGGGATGGTTGCATTGAAAGGGCACGGCCGATTTCCTTCCCCATCCTTCCCTCACCCGAGCTTGCGCTCCGTCTCTAATGACCTCGTTGTCGACGGGACGTTAAACACTAATCTTCTCCTCCACCAATAATGTGAACACCGTAATGTGTTAAGGTCTGGAGGATCACGTTGGTTTGCTATAAAACACCTGTGCAGCTTTACAGAGTGTAAGAATACTGCCCTTCTACGCTCCTGGGATCCTAATCGGTTGGGTAATTTCCTGAGATACTATTATGTTTCAACCGATTGTATCCTATTTTGATTCGTGTCGATTATAGCACCATCTATCACGCAACGATAAAATTGTTCCACATAAAAGTTACAAATTTTTTCTCAGAGAACCCGATTCCACGATAAAAATTGGGGCTTCCTATTGAAGATTTCAAAGTTAACCGCTCACACCCCCAGGGGATAGGGCAGGAGATCAATTACACACACACACACACACACACACACACACACACACACACACACACGCACACTCACACACAGGGACGTGTGCAGTTGGAGTGATCTGGGGCCCCTGATACGTCTAGATACGACTCTGACAAGTGACACGTACGTAAGCATCTTGTCTGATCACCAGCATCCATTCATGTCCATTGTGCATTCCGACGGACATGGGCAATTCCAGCAGGACAATACTACACCCCACAGGTCTAGAATTGCAACAGAGTGCCTCCAGGAACACTCACATGAACAGTATTGAGCATATCTGGGATGTTTCCAGAATGAGATTTTCACTCTGCAGCGGAGTGTGCGCTGATATGAAACTTCCTGGCAGATTAAAACTGTGTGCCAGACCGAGACTCGAACTCGGGACATTTCATATCAGCGCACACTCCGCTGTAGAGTGAAAATTTCATTCTAGAAACATCCCCCAGGCTGTGGCTAAGCCATATCTCCGCAATATCCTTTCTTTCAGGAGTGCTAGTTCTGCAAGATTCGCAGGAGAGCTTCTGTTAAGTTTGGAAGGTAGGAGACGAGGTACTGGCAGAAGTAAAGCTGTGAGGAGGGGGCGTGAGTCGTGCTTGGGTAGCTCAGTTGATAGAGCACTTGCCCGCGAAAGGCAAAGGTCCAGAGTTCGAGTCTCCGCCCGGCGCACAGTTTCAATCTGCCAGGAAGTTTCATATCAGCGCACACTCCGCTGTAGAGTGAAAATTTCATTCTAGTAATATTATTCCTCTTTTGAAATTGGTTTTTATTGTGGTTTCCAAACAAACGTGTTTCACCTGGCCATATGTGGTATCGTCAATGGTTTTTTTATTATGTCCTCTATTCTTTTCGTGTACCCCCTGGTTCTTGTGTAAGCCCACGAAAAAGAGACGTAATACCACTGAAGATGCCTAATATGAATAGGAGAGACATGTTTGATTGAAAAAATAATAATAAACATTCAATAGCAAAGGAAGCATGATATTTAATCTTATCTACATGATAAACATAATCGAGGTAGCAACTGACGAAGGACAGCTCAAAATACTAACAATCATCTGAATGTCGAGGAGAAATATAGGTCCACTAGCTAGTTTAGAGTTGTAGCACCTGCTTTATTGAAGACTCTTTGGAGAAATGTACAGATAATCGTCGATGCACATGGCCATAAAATTTTATTTTTGCTATATCTTCTTTTGTTTTTCTGGAAACATTGGTGTATGCAGCTCTCGGGAACAAGGAACTGTTTCAGATCATATAGTAAAATAGCACAGTATTTTGTCTTTGTTCAGGTTATGTGAAAGATGTGTATAAAAAAAATATCGATTTCAAGGATTGCCGAAGCGTGAACATCCCAGAAGTGGAAATTCCGAAGTTCGCTTTTAGCATCCTCATTCCTTCCTCATACGTATACTGGCAGTGCCCCTGACTACGTTCACCTCTAGAACCGTGTAAGTTTCTTGTCTAATTATCTCGTTACGTTGTTCTTAAAATGAACAAAGATGCCCAGAGACGAACCCGATCGAGTTGTTGTTACGTACATTATCCAGAACATTTATTACCGGGCAGCGTAGCGTTCCAGCGCTGGTAAATCTTATCGTACCACAAAATAAAAGCTGTGGGAATGTTTCGTCGGCCGATCGGGCAGAAAGACGTTCGCGATGAGAAGACGCGCCGATCTGACTGCGTGCGCCTTTATAGATGCTGGCTTTCACCCACTGATTGTCTCGAAACAATGGGTGCTTTCAAATAAGTACAAGACGGGCTCTAAGTCGGGGAATTTTTCTGAAGTAATTAAGCCGCTACGCGGTGTCACGAAATTGGCAAGCGTTTCTTTGTGCGACTGCTTCGGCAGGCCTTTATACTCGTAGTGTTCAGCATAAAGGTAGTGTTTCAATCGTTAGTGAAGCTATTCAAGCCATGACAGCCATATCGGGTCATCGCTTCACACTGCTAGCTTATTGGCCAAGGGAACTGACGTTCGTTAGGAATTAGGAATATCATGATCTTCCTGTTACTCGCTTGAAGGCATCGTTAATTTTATTTCTCGTCGTTATATACAAAATGGAACCTTATTCTGACCACTTGTTTCTCTATACTTTCACAACCTCTCAATGTTTCGCAGACGTGGGCGTCTCTTTCTTGCTTTTATTGAAGTATATGATGTTCTTCGTTGGATATTAGTTTATGGGGCAGGAGAATTCTGGGCACCGAAGGAATAGAAACCACTACGTGCGGTCTCGTGTGTTCTGTGAACGCTGGAGACAAGTGTAAGATCCCTCACCGTGGCCGCTAGTTGTGCTCCTAGTGGGGATGTCTTGGCGTTGTGTGTGTGTAGAACATGACCGTTTCTGCAGCTGAAAACTTCTATTTTTAGGCTGTTTCTAATATAAGCAATGTGCGGTACTCGTTGGCAAACAAGTTAAGTTCCGGAAGGCTGGAGAAATGGATCATTGTTAAACTACCGAAGAAAGGAAATCTAACCGAATGATCAAAGTGGAAAGGTTCCACGCTTATCTCGGTGCGTGATGAAGTCTTTTGCTTAAGTTTCACATGTTGCTGGGAGCGATCTGATATTTGATAAATGAGAATATTTGGCAGCCAAGATCGCATGCTGTAATATTTTTGTTTTATTTCCTCAATGACCGAGTTGGACAACGTCTAGCTGTCATCTTCGGATCTTCTCTAAATAACATTACTCTGCATAAATCGCACAAACATTACGAGAGCACTCTCCGCTTATAAAACAAAGGCACCACATTGGCATGTCAAAAACAAAGCCACTATAACTTCATTGACGAACTCACCTCCATTCCGCGGCACACTGTTGGTGCTGTGGACTTTCTATTTACTCTGTTTTATGCATCTGACAAGCCAATGTGGTGCCTTTGTTTTATAATGGAGTGTGCTCTCGTTATGTTTGTGCGATTTTTGCATAGTAATATTAGTTCCAGAAGATCCGAAGATGACAGCTAGACCTAGTCGAAACCGGTCTTTGGGGATGTAAAGTAAAGTAAGAATATTACAGCACAAGGTCTTCTTTGCCAAATATTCTCATTTATTAAATTCTTTTGCCTCGTTCTGCTAAATAGGGTACAAGAAGCACCAGACTGTCGACTACGAGAAGAACAGGCTGGCTTCCGAAATGGGACATCATGCTTTGAACAAATATTGTTCTGCAAAGCGTAGAAGAAAAATGCATAGAATTCAACTGTCCTCTGCACCCAAACTTCGTTGACTTTACAAAAGCCTTTAACAGTATACGCTGAGAATCATTGTGGTCGTGGTGGTGGTGGTTAGTCTTTAACGTCCCGTCGACAACGAGGTCATTAGAGACGGAGCGGAAGCTCGGGTTAGGGAAGGATTGGGAAGGAAAGCGGCCGTGCCCTTTCAAAGGAACCATCCCGGCATTTGCCTGAAACGATTTTGGGAAATCACGGAAGACCTAAATCAGGATGGCTGGAGACGGGATTGAACCGTCGTCCTCCCGAATGCGAGTCCAGTGTGCTAACCACTGCGCCACCTCGCTCGGTGAGAGAGAATCATTGTGGAATATTATAGGCCTATATGGGATACCTGACTACCTCACTGATGTTTTCAGAAACCTGTATCTAGAGTTGCTATGTAAGAAAAGAAGATGGGAACACCCCTTCCTTTAGGATACTGACAAGCGTCAGAGAAGGTTGTATTTTGTCACCACTCTTTCTTATTTCAGCCATCGATTTCATAATGAGAAAAACGATGGACAACTCCAACATGGTTATACGTTGAAATGAACAATGAAGGCTTACGGATGTGGATTTTACTGATGACGTCGTTCTTCTGGCAGAAACACCACAAAGATTACAAGTGACTATCAAGACAGATAGAATGGCCAGCTCTGTAACGCTAAAAGTAAATGGTAATAAGACAACTACAATGTGCATAGCAAGTGGAAATGTATCTACCCAAATTATAGCGCAGCAGAAGATACTGCAAGATGTTGACAGATTTACATATCTCGGTAGTGAAGCGGGTCGGGTTGCTCTCTCACTGAACTTTGAACAATCAGTCCACACCTACCTGGATGGATTTCAAGTTGTCTGCCCCTTCCCTCTGCGATGGTAGATAATGGTTTAAAACACTCCGTCGTCAGGCCACGAATGGCCTACCGGGACCATCCGACCGCCGTGTCATCCTCCGAGGAGGATGCGGATAGGGGGGGCGTGGGGTCAGCACACCGCTCTCCCGGTCGTTATGATGGTATTCTTGACCGAAGCCGCTACTATTCGGTCGAGTAGCTCCTCAATTGGCATCACGAGGCTGAGTGCACCCCGAAAAATGGCAACAGCGCATGGCGGCTGGATGGTCACCCATCCAAGAGCCGGCCACGCCCAACAGCGCTTAACTTCGGTGATCTCACGGGAACCGGTGTATCCACTGCGGCAAGGCCGTTGCCTAGATAATGGTTTAGTCGATGAAAATAGCATTGACGAAAAGTCAGCTAAGGACCTACCACGCATAGGCCACATAATTCCAGTCCATGGGCAGCATCTGAAAATTAGTTAAACCATCGGGCGTTCGGGATTCTTGCAAGACTCGTTTGAAAAAGTCTAAAATTTCCAGTAAGCTGATTTATTGTCTTTAAAAGACAGAAAATGGCTATCAAGTCCTTATTTAATATCCCGACAGTAATTGTGCAGTGCTACCGACTGTCTCTGTAACACGTTCACACTCAAAAGCAGCCAAAAGATATTTAGTCTCTGTCGGTCCATTATCGTCATAGGACATGGGCCATATATTTTGGATTATTTTATTTTATATAGCAAATGCTACCAGTTTCGGCAACTCAATATTGCCATCTTCAGGCCCCATACGCTTTTTTCGTATTAACAAGCTTGTCGTGTGGTGCCATAAAACTGGAACCGTAAATCCGACCGTTATGCAGCTGATTCATATGAAAGGGTGACACCGACTGAGCTCGGTGTCACGCTTTGATATATAAAATAAAATAACCCAAAATATACCGCTGTTGGTAAAGATTTTTGATTCGATGAAAAAGATATTTAGTCCGACCCGATATTTTAAACATCCTAAACAGTCACTGACCCACGACTAATTGCGAGTTAACATAGTCGTTCATTAGTCTTCTTGTACAGAATTGCTAGCCATAATATCTCGTAATTTGCACGAAACACGCCACGCGGAGTTTATGTACGACTTGAAATGTTCACACGCAAAATCTCGTAAAATACGTCACTCAAACTTTCACAAAATACTCAACACTGTAGTCACTTTTGATCAGTTACACGAGAACCGATCAAATGCACGAATTTCGTAATTTTGGTACAAATTTGATCAGCGCGAATTTATATAGGTGTTTACCAGAGGACGGCTCCCGAGCGACTATATAGATTCATAAAGCGGAGGCACAAAGCCCTACTGAAAGTGTGGTTCAAATGGCTCGAAGCACTATGGACTTAACAACTTAGGTCATCAGTCCCCTAGACTTAGAACTACTTAAACCTAACTAACCTAAGGAGATCGCACACATTCGTGCCCGAGGTAGGATTCGAGTCTGCGACCGTGGTAGCAGCACGGTTCCTGATTGAAGCGCCAAGAACCGCTCGGCCACAGCGACCGGCACTGAAAAGTGTGGGAAATGCCAAATTGCTGTTGGCTAGTTAGTTGAACAGCCAATCAGATCATGTCGAACACTTCTATAGTGGCAGTATTTCTAATATCAGCCAATCGGGTTACCACAGTAATTTAGACTAAAAATGTCGTAATTCCGAAATTAAATAAAATTTTATGAAAACAAAATACGATTCCTTTCCATAAAATAAATTACTACTAAATTTTAGACTCAACGCCTCATTCCTCTGCCTTTTACAAAATTAAGCTCAGTCGGACATACAGGTACGTCACAAATGTCCCTATTACACAACTTTCTCTCTCTTACATTTCCATAGTTTTAATAAAATATCACGTTGTCACTTTACGTATGTCCTCTATTCACCCTCAGTCTCTGCAAAACGTTCACAAAACCAAAAGATAATGAAATTGTAATTTTCCAATGTACTGTTAATTACGTCAGAAATCTGTGGCAATGAAGCTAAAGAAAATTCCATAAAATTAGATTATATGAACCTATCCTCTTGGTTGTAGTTTCCATTGATACTGTGTATGAATACGTTACAGTACCTAACTCGGTTTCACAATGCCAGCACAGGTATTATGTGTTTTAGGTAAAAGTTATATCTCCGAAAATATTGCATTTATTGATTAGAAATTCTTACAGTGTTGTTGTGGTATCCATAGAATTTGGTGCACTAAGTATGAGAAGGATCGATTAATATTTAATAATACTTCTTCAGATTCATAGAGAGTATGTGTAACGTATTGCACGCGACCCAGTAGCCATATCAGCTGTGCGAGCGTGAGAACCGACACCTCCTCTCCCCCCGGCTCCACGGCAAGCTATGTTTTCAGAGCAAGATGACAACTGGTAATAATTTGCTACGTTACAGTAGCCTTCCCTGTTATTACAGTCCTTCCGACGAATGCGATCCATATAGCAATTACACTCCATAAATAAGTCCACAAATCTTTCGCTGTGCTCCTCTATTAAGTAAGGGCCTACGCAGCCTGCACAATAGCGTTGCTGGCGTGTTTCACGCGTGAAAGGTGGAAGAATTCCCAAATCAGTACTGTTGTGGGAACCAACGGATGGATGCAGAAGTAGAGGAACGCCTGAAAACGGGCGTTTTCGAAGGATCTTTAGTGCATGGGCATGAACAGGGAGGAAGCTGAAAACCTGGCATCAAGTCAAGTTCGCTGGAGGAAACTTGCCCCATTTGCTATCCTAGGAACTAAGACAATATAGGCTTTCGTGAAGGCTTCACAATGGTTAGATTTATACTGAATATTATCTGGCAGCTCCAAATATATCTGACTCGACAGTCTACTAATATTCCAAAGCCATTTTATAAATGTAAGCATTACGTGCTGAGTTACATCCTGTGAAGTGGCTGTAGAAATTTGGTACATCCGGGAGTTATTTTCCCTGTAGCTGTTGTTTCTTACATTTGTAACAGGATTAACTGTTAGGAGACAAGGCAGCTGCGAACGTTTTACGTAGTGCTCATCAATTTTTGGTTACTTCTTATGGTACAGTACCATCCTTAGGAAAATAGTACAGCTGCGAGGGGTAGCTGCGCGGTCTAGGGCGTCTTGTCACGGTCTGAGGTTCGAGTCCTCCGTCGGGCATGGGTGTGTGTGTCGTCCTTAGCGTAAGTTAGTTTAAGTTAGATTAAGTAGTGTATAAGCTTAGGGACCGATGACCTCAGCAATTTGGTCCCGTAAGACCTTACCACAAACTATTACACGCCGACCGCGGAAGTTAATAAACAGTCTATGGAAAGACGGACACTCAGTAAAAAGAAGGTTACTTTCCCTAAAATATTAGTTTCTCACATTTTTAACTGGAGTAATATCTGGAAGAACAGACACTCACGAGCTGCTTAAGGAGTGGTCATCAACTTTCGGTCACCAAGGTAGAGACCACCCTTTGGAAACCGTTAATTATTGGTCGCGGAAGTTAATAAATTGTCGATGGAATGACGGGCACGCAGCATGTACGTAAAAAAAAATGATACTGCATTGAGAACTGCTCTTGATATTCGTGCTTTGAGTTCTGGGTGCACTAATGTATTTCTGGAGTATTGCGTATCGAAAGCAGTCTTTCATAATACAGAACCAAAGACACCAAGTATGCTGTACACAAGACCATGGAAAAGCCCCCACAAATAAAAGTGTATTGGTTTTGAGTCCGGAGACTGTGGAGATCGGGACACTGGTCTGTCTCTCGATATCCATCTATACGGAATCTGAAACTTCCTTGCAGATTAAAACCGTGTGCCGGACCGAGACTCGAACTCGGGACGAGGTACTGGCAGAAGTAAAGCTGTGAGGACGGGGCGTGAGTCGTGCTTGGGTAGCTCAGTTGTTAGAGCACTTGCCCGCGAAAGGCAAAGGTCCCGAGTTCGAGTCTCGGTCCGGCACACAGTTTTAATGTGCCAGGAAGTTTCATATCAGCGCACACTCCGCTGCCGAGTGAAAATCTCATTCTGTATACGGAATCTGTTATTTAGAAGCCGACGGGCATTAATGCTGAAATAAGAAGCTGCTCCGTCGTGCATAAAGTACATGTTTCGACGCACTGATGATGGCACATCATCTAGCAGATCAGGTTGAGTGACCTCTAAGAAAGCACTGTGATTCCTTCCGTTGAACTTGTCAATATAGGCCACGCATGAACCTAAGAATTACAGCTTAGGCGCACATATTTAAGAGGATATAGTGAATATTTTATATGCGAAATAGTTTCCCCATGGTACATTTTATTCCTGTGTGTTTCCCATGATTAATGCGCTATGAAGAGTTGTAGAAAATGAGTTTTTACGTGTGCATATATGATATTTTCTTCTTCTACGTGTGTGGAATCTATCATGAAAGATTAGCCGTACCTATTTATTATATATTATTATTAAAACCAAGAAAATAAAGTTTTACGTCGTTTGCCACGCTTATCTTCATTTATAGCGATAAGACCTTTTGGAATTGTCATTAACATATCATTCCCTTCGCACATAAATTTCAGTCCCAACTGATCCATGCTCATGTCTCAATTAGTATTGATTCAGTAATTATAAGGAAGGTATAGGTGTTTACCAAGATACCAGAAAGCTTTTGCACGAGTGTTTGTCGCAGTGGTTAGACACTGGACTCGCATTCGGGAGGACGACGGTTCAATCCCGCGTCCGGCCATCCTGATTTAGGTTTTCCGTGATTTTCCTAACTCACTCCAGGCAAATGCCGGGATGGTTCCTCTGAAAGGGCACGGCTGACTTCCTTCCCCATCCTTCCCTAATCCGATGAGACCGATGACCACGCTGTCTGGTCTCCTTCCCCAGACAACCAAACCAAACGAGTGTTTGTGACCTACATTTATGGGACGGTGCGACACCTTAATGTTATCTTTTATTAACCTTCCATTTACGCAAACATTTGTTGAAATGTTTACTGTAAAGCAATACGTCTCACTATAAGTCGATCCTTTCAGAAAAAATCTTGAAGTCGACCTTATGCCCGCGCCAACGTTGGTGCGCCATCGTAGTTTCACTGTCCTTCAACCTACAGGCGACCAGCTTCGACATTTCTGAGATGCTCATCCCTAGACGCTGGGCAACAACAATGTGCCCTTTCTCAGAGGCGCTTATCTTTCTTTGTTCCTTTACAGAGCAATGTGGCACAGTGGCTAAGACATTCTCCTTACATACCGTACCCTTAGTACACTCCGAATAAGGTATACCCAGCAGAAAAATTCAAACAACCCTGGGCAAACCTATGCTTCTTCCGAAGCAGGCGAAGCTCGTACCCTTCTGCTGGGTTCTGAGGTAACTAAGAATCCGGTGAACGAGCGAGCAGACCGAGCAGGAAGGACGAAGGGGACACAGTGCTACACCGTGTGACATTCCCTTGCGGGTTGTCGTCTCGCTCTTGGTTCAGAGCCACGCAGCTGTGTGAGGAAGAGCGGCCGGCCGTTAGAGTACAATAAACTGCGGTCGGTGAAGCCGACCGTCCGACCGCGGCCTACGTCATATCACTCACTCCGACGGGAGAAGTCACCCTGAACTGGACACAGTCCATTAACTTATGACTATGTACTGCAGTGGGGGGACCTCCCAGAGTGTGATGCCTGTGGCGTAAATGTAACTCTACGCCAAATTTTAAATGAGTGCATTTTAGGTATTTGCCCTTCATTTTAACTGACGACGAGACGAGTGTAGCTGAACTACTAACAATTTGTGTATTGTCTGGATTCCAGTCTAAGTTTTTAGGCTGGAGGTCCTAGTGTAGTACACTGTGGCTCACTCATCGTTTTTAGTCCAATTACAATATTTTAGATCATTCCACTGAACTACTATTTTTATCATAAGTTTTAGAACTGAGTGTAAACATGATTTTAGTATTACCGTTTGTGTGTGAGTGAGTGTGTAATTTTTGGAAAATATTTATATTTTTATGGTTGAATTTTTGTTATTTTTCCACTTTTAACCTCACTCAGCTCAAAAAATATAGGCCACTATAAATGATTCATTAGTTTTGAAAGTAATACGTACGCAAATATGAGTGAGGCCTGAATGGAACTCTAAACTCGTCGAGTTTGTATTGTGCCCATCATTTGGTGTTAAGAGTGCAGTGCCTCGACAAAATGGTGACAAAGTATTAAGAGAGTTACTGTGTGTTGTAATATGCGAGATGTTTATCTGTTACAACAGTACAGCGTGCATTCAGAATGAATTATGGAAAAGAACCACCATGTAAACAGAGCATTCCGTGTTGGTATCGACAGTTTAGTGACACTGGTTTTCTCTGTAAGCAGAAAAGTACCGGTTGACGACGTGTCCTAGATGCAACCGCGGCGAGGCTGAGGAAAACTTTCCTATGCAGTCCAAAAATAAAAATTTAAAAAACATCAACGGCCCGTGCACGCCAAAAGCTTGGAATATCGCAGCAGACTCTGTAGAAGATTTTGCGATGGCGGTTGCATTTCAAACCTTACCAACCTCAGCGGGTGCAACAATTAAAACCGGAAGATTGTGGCCAGCGCCATCAGTTTTGCATCACAATGCAGAAAGCACTTGAGGACGAACATTTCGCCTCCAAGCTGATATTCAGCGACGAAGCAACCTTAAATTTATCTGGAAAGGTTAATCGCCACGATGTGAGAGTGTGGGGCACTGAAAAGCCTCATGAAATTGTTGTGTATGAACGAGATTCGCCGAAGATTAATGTTTTCTGTGCAGTGTCACAGATGAAGATGTAGGGGCGTAGTTCTTCTGTGAGAAGACTGTGACATTGTAATGGTTCTTTATTTACGTGAACATTACGGCACTCTAACCCCAGTTCTCGATACCAGTAATATCGTACTATTTTTCTGCGAAGTAACAGACATATTTTTGTGACAATATTCACATTTGGTTTTATTAATGAATAGGTACTCCGATGTATCGATATATAACAGTGATATGGTTCTTGTGTGTATTCATTTCTGTGAGACTGTCATAATCTTTGACTTACTTGTAACCGTTTTGGTGCGAATGTGAACAGAGCAGTCTTTGTTTCACTTTGCAGAAGTTAAGTTGTTATTTCGCTTTGTAAAAGAACAGTCATGTCTTGTGTTTGGTTAAAGTGGAAATTAAATATATGAAGATTGACACAAAACTGTTTTCTTGATGATGTGACAATTAAGAAGAAGTATATGTGAATTTACAAGAAGTTTAATAAGAATGTGGATCATGAACACCAAGTCAAAAATTATTTCTACCATACCATTGTTCTGATCTGGGATTGTTTGATCATTAAGAATTTCCTGAAAAACGCATTTGTTAGGTCTTCAAATATTGCTAAAATACAGATCTGGACCTTCTAGCAGTCAAAGTGGAATCACCCTAGAATCAACAAGATGAGCCATAACAACTTCGACGAAATCTACGTGGGAATCCATTCAAGATAAGTGCCAAAATTAATGACTTTTTTACAGTGACTTCATTATTTCCATTCTGACGATACCATCCACAGTCAATAACTTTGTTGTTGCCCGATACAGCGAACATATGCTGCGTGAGCAACATTATTAATCTGATTTCTAACCTACTTTGCAAGTGGTGGTATTGTTAGAACCTGTACCTCTTACCTCGATATGTTGCAGTTGTGGTTGTTTCCGTAACTGACTGCTGATTACGAGAATTTCATTTTCCCTCCTTGGAGCATCAATGTTAGTCACTACCTAAACGACTAACTCCCGTATCGCTGAATTGAGCATAGTAGTGAAGATGATCTGGCTTTGTTCCCTCTGCCCCCAAGATCGCCTTACCTAACGAACTGTGTTTTTTTCTTTTGGGGTTCATTCAGGACCGTGTTTACATATCAACGTTGCGAAGATCGCTGGAGCAGCTCAGAAAACGCATCAATGCTACTGTGATGAACAGGATGTTGGTACGTAAGGTATGGAACGAACTTGACTATCGCTTGGACATGGGTCGTGTGGCCAGAGGGGCACTCATAGAACACTTGTAGTGTGAAACTTCGTGAGTTTACGGTTCTCTTCCTGCATCAATCATACTGAATATTTGTACGTGAAATACTTCGGAAAATATAGAGCTTTGAAGACACTAGCCGTGTATTTTAATATGGTCTCTAAAAAAACTGGGTGTAATGTGTCCAGAAACATACCGTCATCAACATCGTCATAATAGACCCTAATAATAATAATAATAATAATCACTGCATTCAGGAGGACGGATGTTCAAATCCCCGTCCGGGCATCTAGATTTACGTTTTCCGTGGTTCCCCTAAATTGATTAAGGCAAATGTCGGTACGATTCCTTTGAAAAGAACACCACCAGCCCACAATCAGCACTTGTGTTCTTGTTTCTAATGGGCTTGTCGTCGACGGGGAATTAAACCCCATACTTATTTCTATACACGTTTACAAAAACGTGACAAACTTAGAACGGTGTGACAAACTGCCTATTGGCTTCTGTCTCGGGTTCTTCGACCGGCATTCATCTAATGATTTTTCTGACGTTTCGCCATCACGAGTGGCTGGCATTGTCAAAGCTTCACCCTCCATTGCTGGTGGTGAACTCCACCGGCAATGGAGGGTGAAGCTCTGACAATGCCAGCCACTCGTGCTGGCGAAACGTCAGAAAAATCATTAGATGAACGTCGGCCGAAGACCCCGAGACAGAAGCCAATAGGCAGTTTGTCAACTAGTGGCCACGAAAGCCTCCACAATTTTATATTACAACGGTGTAATATGCTAGCCACCTTCCGGAAGGATCCACGTCGTACACCATGAGGAACTCGTTTACCAAATGCAAACCTCATGCAAGTACGCCCTATAAATATCTTTAACACAACCGTAAAAACTTCAGCACGTACATGGTAACTTGCGCTTCGTGAGCATACCAAATCATTGCAGGTTATTATTATTTATTTCAAAAATACGCTGTGCCTCCATCTCAAAAACGTTTTATCGTCGGTATATTCAAATCAAACAAAGAGGAATTTTAAAACTTCCTTTGCAGCTTCGAGAATGCAAGATCAGTTCATCTGCTAGTGTTTCACATTTTGCGCCGACATGAAAGTTACACTTGTTCAGTCACTTTTATGATGCCTCATGGCCAGCCGGTGTGGCCGAGCGGTTCTAGGAGCTTCAGTCTAGAACCGCGAGACCGCTACGGACGCTGGTTCGAATCCTGCTTCGGGAACGGATGTGTGTGATGTCCTTAGGTTAGTTAGGTTTAAGTAGTACTAAGTTCTAGGGGACTGACGACCTCAGATTTTAAGTCCCATAGTGCTCAGAGCTATTTGAACCATTTTGATGCCTCATGACGACACCACACAACATGGATTCATCTCCGTGTGTCTGCAGAGTGGTTAAGGCACTGGGTTCGCATTCAGGAGGAGCGGGGTTCACATCCTCGTAAAGTCACACGCATTTAGGTTTTCTGCGGTTTCTCTAGCTCAGTGAGGCAATACTTGCCTCTCTGCAACGTTGATGGGATGTAATACACCAATCTTCATCTGTCCCTCCTTGTCATCCTGAGAAAAAACGCTTGTTCTCACGTTATATTATTTCGATTATTGGAACTTTAACTGAATGAAAAACCTGTCCACTTTTCTCAGTTCTGCCGTATTCTATCGAATATGCTATACAACTGTATTCAATGCATATACACTCATGTTCAGAAGAAAACAGAACAGCTTGAACGCCTAGAGATAGGACGTTCATATTTGTAGGACATTTCTGGAGAAATGATTAGCATTTCAGTCACCTCGGTTCAGCATGTGTCCTGTTGCCTAGTAGGCACAGGGTCCGCCATGGACCTTGATAATTTGTTTCATGCGTGACGGCACCTATACGTATAAGCCGAGAATGATATCCTGTGGTATAGCCATCCGTGCTGCATTCACCTGGTTCCAAAGTTCACCTCTGGTGGTTAGTGTTGGGTCACAGCGTTGTTTCGCCGTATTCTACACATTTTCGTATACACATGTTGAGGTTCGCCGATGACGTTGTAATTCTGTCAGAGACAGCAAAGGACTTGGAAGAGCAGTTGAACGGAATGGACAGTGTCTTGAAAGGAGGATATAAGATGAACATCAACAAAAGCAAAACGAGGATAATGGAATGTAGTCAAATTAAATCGGGTGATGCTGAGGGGATTAGATTAGGAAATGAGACACTTAAAGTAGTAAAGGAGTTTTGCTATTTAGGGAGTAAAATAACTGATGATGGTCGAAGTAGAGAGGATATAAAATGATAGACTGGCAATGGCAAGGAAATCGTTTCTGAAGAAGAGAAATTTGTTAACATCGAGTATAGATTTAAGTGTCAGGAAGTCGTTTCTGAAAGTATTTGTATGGAGTGTAGCCTGTATGGAAGTGAAACATGGACGTAAACCAGTTTGGACAAGAAGAGAATAGAAGCTTTTGAGATGTGGTGCTACAGAAGAATGCTGAAGATAAGGTGCGTAGATCACGTAACTAATGAGGAAGTATTGAATAGGATTGGGGAGAAGAGAAGTTTGTGGCACAACTTGACTAGAAGAAGGGATCGGTTGGTAGGACATGTTTTGAGGCATCAAGGGATCACAAATTTAGCATTGGAGGGCAGCGTGGAGGGTAAAAATCGTAGAGGGAGACCAAGAGATCAATACACTAAGCAGATTCAGAAGGATGTAGATTGCAGTAGGTACTGGGAGATGAAGAAGCTTGCACAGGATAGAGTAGCATGGAGAGCTGCATCAAACCAGTCTCAGGACTGAAGACCACAACAACATTCTACACATTTTCGACTGGCGACAAGTCTGGTAATATGGTGGGACAGGACAAAAGCTTGACATCCTGTGACGCCAAAAAGGCACGTGTTCGTGCAGCAACATGTGGTCGTACTTTGCCTTGCTGAAAAATGACGTCTGGGGCGTTGTCCAGAAAGGGTACAGCTACCGGTTGCAGGGTGTTAGTCAAGTAGGTCACACCGGTCACAGTGCGCTGGACACGCCCCAACTGTGATTTGTGGTTGTACCCAATAGCACCACACACCATAAGGCCTTGAGCCACGCGTGATTAGCCGAGTGGTCTGAGGCGCTGCAGTCATGGATTGTGCGGCTGGTCCCGGCGGAGGTTCGAGTCCTCCCTCGGGCATGTGTGTGTGTGTTTGTCCTTAGGATAGGTTAAGTAGTATGTAAGCTTAGGAACTGATGACCTTAGCAGTTAAGCCCCATAAGATTTCACACACATTTGGACATTTTTGGTCCTAAGGCCTTGAGTAGGCGCTTTACGTCTTGTGCGAATGCAGTCACTGTGATGCCTCTCCCCCTGCGTGCGGCGAATAAAAATGTGGCCACAATTTTTATACAAACAGAGCCTGGATTCGTGCGAAAACACTATCCGATGCCATTCCTGTCCCCTGTGACATCGTTCCTGCACCATCTTCGTCCAGCATGTTTCTGCACATTCGTCACAGGTAGGAGGAGACGTGGGCGACGTGCACGTAACTCTTGTCGTCATAAACGGCGACGGATTGTCGCCGCTAATAGAGTACGATGTGGTATACTCTTCCACCGTCGAGCCATAGCCGAGGAGGACGTAGATCTGTCCTGCAATGCCATTCGTATGAGGTGTCGATCGTCTCGGGGAGTGGTCTGGGTGGTGCGACCTGACCCATCTCGTCGCGTTCTACGGCCTTCGTGAACCATTCTGCGCAAACCTGTTGCACTGCCGAAACACCTCGTCCGACGCGACTAACAGTTTCCCCGCAGATGCATCACATTCTCTCATGCCAATAATGCGGCGTCTTTCAAACTCACTGATCTAACGGTACGGTTCGCGCGTACGTCTGCTCAAGTCACACTGCTCCATTACATTAGGTTTATAGCGACAACCAGGGCCACAGGCACGTTTTAACGGTGGGTAGTGTTGCGCCGCGATATCGATGTTGACCTTGAACCCACAGGCCGACATTGTTCAAATGCTAATCATTTCTTGAGAACATACTAATGTACATGTCCTGTAGTCGCTCAAGGTGTTCTCTTTTTTTCTGAACTTGAGTGTACTTGCCATGCTTTTGCTAATGTTTTAAGTAAGTGGTAGTTACACTAATCTGACAATTTCTTTCTCTTATCACCACATTGATTCTGACATAAATCTGAATATTGTATGTGCTTCCGTCACAGTAGTGTCAGGTATCCTGAACTCCTGTTGACGCCGTCTAAATGGTGATTTAGTTACTCGCAGACTTGCTTTGGTGGTAAGGTCATAGTGAAGGTGTTTTCTGACGTCTGCCTCCGAGTTGTGAACGATTTTTCAGAGGTAGAAATGTGTACATGCGCTCTGGGCCGCTGAAACCACCTCACGGTGTGTGGCGGAAGGTGCTTCTGATACCACTACCAATTCCACCTTTTCGTGTCCCATTCTCAAATGGTACGTGGAAAAATCGCTTATCGGTAAGCATATGTATCAGCTCTAATTCATCTCGTTTTCCCGTCGCGATTATTTCACGAAATGTTTTTATGACGCTGTAATACGTTTCTTAATTGTTCTTGGATCGTGCGTTCTCGGAATTTTAACAGTAAACCGTTCCTTAATGCGTAACAGCTCTCTTGTAGCGTCTGTAGAGGAGTTCGACGGATTTTTTCCATAGCATGTAATATGTCACGTGGGTGACCTCCTGTTTCTGTGAAATAATTTGTAAACGGATCCGGCGCTAGCAAGACTGGAAGCAAATCACTCTATCAAGAACCAGAGTCCTATCAAGCAAGATGGATTCCTATTCAGGACGAGCAACGTTCAGATGTCCGGTGACCATCCAAACTAATGCTGTCCTTAGCTTCTTTAAATCAGTTTGGGATAATGTTGAGCGGGATCATTGAATGTACACAGCCGATTACTCCTCCATCCGTTGTAACTGAATGTCTCTGTCTCTAATGCTCTTACTGTCGATGGAACGATAACACTCTTGCGCTGGAAATGTGTCCTCTCTGATTTTCGTAAAAGATGTTTGCTGGCAGCATCCTTGTGATACAATCTTCTACTACTACATAGCAATGTTAACGTCATTAGCCGCTGGTTTTGGCTAAGCTCATTAGGATTTAGAACGTAAAATGGTAAGCTGTTCCTAACTTTGTGCAGGCGCTCAAAGAATGTGGAGGGGAGGGCATAATGCCGGGACTGGTTCCTCCGCGTCATTTCTGCTTAATCACTCGCTTGCGCACTCGGAAGAATTAGATTCGAGGTCACACACTCCTGTCTTCGTACGCCGTTAAGACGTCAGTAACTTGTGCGCTCTTCAGTATAAAAAGTATCTGAAAATCCTGGAAATCTTTTATGTAACTGAGGAGTAATATTGCGCAGATAGCGAGTCGCTTGACGTCTCGTGAGTAATGCTTCCGAAAGTTTGTGGTTTGCTTGACTGCCAGTTTTTAGGGAAATTCTGGTATTTGTGTCATGTGACGTTTTCAGTAGAAAGTATGCCTTCCTGATATTCGTATATTTTCTTGCGTAATGACAGTGGAATCCCGCAGTTACCTATAAGAACTGTGGGAAAAATAGAGATGAAAATAATTATTCATGGCAAAAATGCCGTCTATAAATGAAAGCTTGCTTCAACACACTCCGGCATCGTCCCAGCATAGTTCGTAATAGTATTCTTTCCAACATAATGGACCTGAAAAACACCTTCAGTAGTCCAACAAACATTGAAACACACGTCTGTGTTCTGTGCTTTGATCACTGTAGTAAGCGACATACAGTGAATAGGATACGTTGGAAACAAGCTGGTAAAAGACTGAAAGTTGAGAATTGGGTCTTAGAACAAATTTATTGGAACTATACAGCTAAGATCCATGATGACCTCCTCACTGTCGATCTATGGAACGAACACTGAATGTAATATCATCTCTATCTGGGCATCATGTTGTGCTACGAATTAGAGTAATAAAGTCCTTGTTATCAGTTCGTCCAGAGACTAACAGTTGGTCCTACAATATCCCATAGAAGATTCCAAAGTGGAAATGAACTTCAAAAAAGGAAAGGAATTCTGCAATCAGTCGCAAATCCAATCTGTATTTTTATTGCAGGTCTAGATTTCAGCTATTGCGATTCAGCTAGTGCGTTTAACTCGAGACATATAGACACGTCAAGCTTGTGACAACACATGTTACTATACGATTTTGAGATGTACGTGGCCAGATTCTAACTAGTTAGTTAGAATTTGGCCATGTACGTCTTAAAGTTGTATAGTTATTTGTATATGCTGACGATCTAGCACTTGCGGTTCAGCACAAAGGATTCAAACGTGCTGAAAGCACTCTAGCTGATGATCTCAACAAAATACATAAATATTAACCATGTGGAGAGTCATATCCAATGTCTCGAAAACCGAAGTCAGCAGTTTACACTTAAACAACAAAACGACAGATTATAAACTGGAGGTCCGTATGAACGACACAGTGCTTCCCTACCAGTCACACAAATTATCTTGGAATGTCTCTTGATAGGACGCTGTCTGTCAGGAAGCATCTAGAAAAAACTTTTTGGACATTAAGCACAAGAAAATGCCTCATCCAGAAACTCCGCAGTAGTAGCTGAGGAGCATCAGCAGATACACTTTGAATTTCGGCGCACAATTTAATGTATTATACATTGAGTATTGCTTTCCGGTATAGGTGAACGGTCCTCACGTAAGATAGACATTCAGCGCAATATAACGACAAGAATCATTTCCAGTTGCATAATAGCTGCTCCTTTATGCTGACTACAAACACTCAGCCACATAGCTCCTCCTGTGTTAAGAAGAGAAGAAGCCTTGTTCAAAGAATATTTAAAAAAACAATTAATTCTTAACTTACCATCCACGACGATTTTCCCGGTTTGAGAATAAAACTGGCTTCATTCCAGAAACCCACGCCTGCGACTGGCCCAGCAGTTTGCAGATATCAACTTCATCATTGACAACAAATGGCGTGAATTCAGGACTGCAAATGCTCCACCTGAAGTACGATAACTTATTGATCCTCTACAGAGTCCCAAGGACGTTGGACTCCCACTGCATTAGCAGAAGAATATAAACCACATCCGAACAGGACACGGAGTCTATGCGTACAACCTGCACAAATGTGGTGGACAGCCCACCCCTAGCCGTGACTGTGGAACGCCGAACCAGACCATCCTGCAATTTGTCGAGGAGTATAAACTGAGAACTTACCTGTGTGACCCAAACAACTTTTTTGTGGCCACAGCATCAACCTTGGCTGGATAGGGAGACTGGAAATTTGAATATAACATCAGTTTTAAATGTATTACCTGTATTTATGCGTCTTTATGTATTTTTCATGTATTTTGACTGTATTTCATGTGTAGTGCTATACGGTAAATAAATAAATAACATATAATCTGGCAATGTACGTCTTAGTCGTATAGTTAGTTAGAATCTGGCCATGTATGTCTTAAAGTCGTGTAGCAACATGTGCTGTCAGAAGCTTGATGACTCTATATTACTCGATTTAAACGCACTGAATATAACCATTCAGTAGCTAAAATCTATTATTATTAATACAGGTTAGATTTTCGACTCGATTACAGAATTCCTTGCCGGCCACTGTGGCCGAGCGGTTCTAGGCGCTTCAGTATGGAACCGCGCTGTTGCTACGTTCGCAGGTTCGAATCCTGCCGCGGGAATGGATGTGTGTGATGTCCATAGGTTAGTTAGGCTTAAGTACTTCTAAGTCTAGGGGACTCATAGCCTCAGATGTTAAGTCCCATAGTACTTAGAGCCATTTGAACCATTTTTGAACCGCATTCGTTTTTCAAAAATGGTTCAAATGGCTCTGAGCACTATGGGACTTAACATCTTAGGTGATCAGTCCCCTAGAACTTAGAACTTCGTAAACCTAACTAACCTAAAAACATCACACGCATCCATGCCTGAGGCAAGATTCGAACCTGCGACCGTAGCGGTCGCGCGGTTCGAGAATGAAGCGCCTAGAACCGCTCAGCCACAACGGCCGGCTAAATAAAGCTGTTCGTCTTCATCATTATGAAAGGTGATACGTCAGCTTTATTTCTTTCCCCTGGTGTACAAGAGTAGCTTCGAGCACTTTCTCTGAGATGGGAGTTCTCGTTAGGACACTAACGTAGCAGAAATTAGCCCAGTCCACCACACAATGTATTGTATAAAACTGTATAACCGCTTAGCAGA
Source organism: Schistocerca piceifrons (assembly GCF_021461385.2). Taxonomy (NCBI): domain Eukaryota; kingdom Metazoa; phylum Arthropoda; class Insecta; order Orthoptera; family Acrididae; genus Schistocerca; species Schistocerca piceifrons. The sequence goes on from NC_060149.1 coordinate 143,452,410, forward strand.
TAATTTTTTTGAAACTACAGCCAGTCACTTTGTAATGTTATAATGTAAGCCGTTGTTCGTGCCACAGCAGGCTGATGATCAGATGGCGAGAAGTGAGGAAGATTAAAGTTTAACGCTCAGACGACTACGAGGCTGTTAGAAACCGATCAGAAACTTACATCGTAGAAGGAGGGGGAATGAAATTGGCAATCGCCTGAAGTGATTTTGGGGAAATAGCGGAAAATCTAAATCTGAATTGTTGGACAGGGATCTGAACCGTAGTTCTACTGTGTACCATCCCGTCTCGCAAGCTAGCACGCTGTGCAATACGTTATACGAGCAGCGACTTACGGACAAGGTTACACTCCAGACAGCAATTTGTAACTTTAAATTTATCTATACTGTAACAAAGTACTCTTTCTCAGAAATTCTGTTCCTACTATTACCAATCTGCATTTTACATGCATTTTACATCTTCTTCACTTCCGCGACCGTCACTTATTTTATGCCCAAATAACAAAACCCATCTACTGCTTTTACTGATTCATTTCCTGACTCTGTTCCGTATGCATGTTTCAGGAAACTCATGACGCTTGCCTGCATAACAACAATTCATTTATTTGCTGCAAGTTGTGGTCAACGACCATCATCTGGCACCTGAACAAATGTCAAGCAATAGAAATGACTACAAAACCTCAATGTACAAAAGGTCATGAAGACACGAGAATACAAAACGTAACTTACGAAAAATTGGTTAATACAAGTCACGGGTCATTCATGTTGAACCATAGAATCACCCTGCCTGTCAAGCTCATGAGTAACAACACAGAAGAACAGTAATTTTCCCACATGGAATTTGTTGCTGAATCCATGTCTGTTGGGATATGTGATGCACTGAATTGTATATTGTACTCAGAAATTGTATGCAGTATATATTATTGGTACTTTTGTTTTTATTATGTATCAAATGTTTTTGTCACAGGTTGCATTATTTGCGTCATCATCATTTAATGCTTACTGAACAGGTGATGTGATGTGCATGTAACATAAATTGTAAAAAAAAAAAAAAAAAAAAAAAAAAAAAAATCGAAAATTGATGCTTATGGTTAAGTGATGATACTATTGCCGATTTTTGTACAAGTGTTACTTATGACTTTACTGTAATCGTTGTAATTATGCTTGTTTTTGTCTTAAAATTATCGTTGTGTATCATGAATCATATCAACATGACATCTTTGTGGTGTTATCTTTGAGGCTATGAGTACTTGGGCTACTCATGAAGTGTCCAGACTATATACGTCCAGTTTCCAGTTGTGTGTGCAAGTCGAAAGTTGCTGATGAAGAAGAATTACTGTTCTTGTGTGAAATTATTCATGAGCTTGATAGCTAATCCTATTCTGTAGTTCAACATGACTGATTTGTGACTTGTATTAGCCAATTTTTCATAAGTTACATTTTGTATTTTCGTGTGTTCCTGACGTTTTGTATATTGAGATTTTGTTGACATTTTTGTTTTTTAACGTTAATTCAGGAGCCAGATGATGGTCGTCAATCGAAACCGGTAGCAAATAAATAAATTGTTCGAATGCTGACAAGTGTCATGTATTTCCTGCCTGATTTAATTCGATTAAATTCCATTGCCCGTGTTTAACTTTTGCTGAGATTCATGTTATAACAACATTTCAAATCAGTATCAATTCCGAACAAATCCTCTACAGAGTCCTTCGGCGTTTCTGACAGAATTAAAATGCCATTGGCAAAACTAGAAGTTTCAAATTGTTCTTCTGCACTTTAATTGCCTTTCTAAATTTTTGCTTCGTTTCCTTCGTAACTGTCTCTAACATTTTATTAGCTATTATCCCACAGTTAAATAACAACTTTAAATAACTGTAAATATTAATAAAGCCGAAATGAGATAGAATGCAGAGCCACTTTCAAAGCTGATATTAATAAGAGATGCGTCGCTAGGGAGTGAAACCGAGTGTCCCAGATGTGTTTTGGAGGGAGCGGAATGTAATTACTCGGCGCAGTGTGCGAGGGCGCGATGGAATTTTTGCTGCAGCTAGTCGGCGCGCAGGTAACGAGCGGTGAGAGCTATTTTATTTTGCGCGGTCCTCTCGTGTGGGCTTGTTGCTGCGCCTTCTTAATGGCTACTTTACATGCTTAATGAGGAGACAAAGAAGCAGGACAAGCGCTCGCAGCTACCAGGCATCACGCGATACCGCACGCACACACACATACACACAAACACACACAAACACACACACACACACACACGTGCCTTGCAGTGCGCGGATGCAACTCGTCGCGAACCGACAACGCACTTCACTCCTTTTGTCTGCACGGGAGTGTGCTCGGAGAAGCTGGAATTCCTCTGATTACGAGGCGCTGAGAGAAACTCAGTGGAAATGCAAATTATTGAGAGCTCCGTTACGCTACGGCCTTCGCTCAGTGAACAACGTCGTAAAAGCGGTTCACGATTTTTCCCAACACTAGGGAGTGGTTGAAAACGAAATTCACTGACGCAAATGGGAAGTGTTGCACCATAAACTCTGTGGCCAATCGTCGCCCAATTGAAACTCCAGTATTCCCATATCTGTGCCACACGTCGGTTAAAATTTCAACATTAAGCGAGTTTATTTTTAGTATTTACATCTACATCTACATGGATACTCTGCAAAGCACATTTAAGTGCCAGGCAGAGGGTTCATCGAACCACCTTCACAATTCTCTATTATTCCAATCTCGTATAGCGCGCGGAGAGAATGAACACCTATATCTTTCCGTACTAGCTCTCATCTCCCTTAGTTTATCGTGGTGATAGTTCCGCCCTATGTAGGTCAGTGTCAACAACAAAAGTTGGTGATTGGAATTTCGTGAGAAGATTCCGTCGCAACGAAAAACGCCTTTCTTTTAATGATTTCCAGCCCAAATCCTGTATCATTTCTGTGACACCCTCTCCCATATTTCGCAATAATACAAAACGTGATGTCTTTCTTTGAACTTTTTCGATGTACTCCGTCAGTCCTATCTGGTAAGGATCCCACACCGCGCAACAGTATTCTAAAAGAGGACGGACAAGCGTAGTGTAGGCAGTCTCCTTAGTAGGTCTGTTACATTTTCTAAGTGTCCTGCCAATAAAACGCAGCCTTTGTTTAACCTTCTCCACAACATTTTCTATGTGTTCTTTCCAATTTAAGTTATTCGTAATTGTAATACCTAGGTATTTAGTTGAATTTACGGCTTTTAGATTAGACTGATTTATCGTGTAACCGAAGTTTAACGACTTCCTTTTAGTACTCATGTGGATGTCCTCACACTTTTCGTTATTTAGGGTCAACTGCCAGTTTTCGCACCATTCAGATATTTTTTCTAAATCGTTTTGCAGTTTGTTTCGATCTTCTGATGACTTTATTAGTCGATAAACGAAAACAACCGAAGACGGATACTGAGATTGTCTCCCAAATCGTTTATATAGATAAGGAACAGAAAAGGGCCTATAACACTACCTTGGAGAACGCCTGAAATCACTTCTGCTTTGCTCGATGACTTTCCGTCAATTACTACGAACTGTGACCTCTCTGTCAGGAAATCGCAAATCCAGTCACATAACTGAGACGATATTCCATAAGCACGCAATTTCACTACGAGCTGATTGTATAGCAGAGTGTCAAAAGCCTTCCGGAAATCCAGGAATACGGAATCGATCTGAAATCCCTTGTCAATAGCACTCAGCACTTCATGGGAATAAAGAGCTAGTTGTGTTTCACAGGAACGATGTTATGCCATTCCTACTAATGAAGACGTGGTGGCTACTGAATGTGTATACGTTAACGGATCTTTCCAAGTGGAGAGTGCAACACAATACACCCAGAGGAAATGCTCGTACAGCTTATCGCCATCTGTCGGACTTAGAGAAGTGCCGAAACATTGGCATGAGGGACATAGGAGCGTCATATTCATAGGTCGAATGGACAGTTTGCTTAAGTTCAATGACGGCAGGAAGAATGGTGATGAGAAGGACTCAGGACAACAGTGTGGCAAAAAGAGTAGACACGTTCCCTTTCAGAAAGATTACACCACGAAAAAATCGTATTATTGGTCGATTGGCCCTTAAGAACAGACGGAACACCGCAGCCTAACTCTGGGAAGAGATTTAGAGATAGTGCCACCACGAATCGTGGGAAACAGATCAGTCAAAGTTCGCTTGAGATCTCCAGTTTCCACCTGTCATTTACCGCTGACACCATACCACAGACAACAGAGTCTTGCAAGATGTAGATCCACTGTTAATAGGGACACTGACTGGCGTCCTGTGGTATTCAGCAGTGAGTCTCACTGGTGTCTGTTTGTGTCCGGTCGACGCCAACGGACACATAGATAATCCAGTGAAAAGAAACTTCCTGGCAGATTAAAACTGTGTGCCGGAACGAAACTCGGGACCTTTGCCTTTCGCAGTCAAGCGCTCTACCATCTGAGATACCCAAGCACAACTCACGACCCCTCCTCACAGTTTTACTTCCGCCAGTGCCTCGTCTCCTACCTTCCAAGCTTCACAGAAGCTTTCCTGCGAACCTTGCGTAACTAACACTTCTGGAAGAAAGGATATTGCGGAGACATGGCTTAGCCACAGCCTGGGGGATATTTCCAGAGTGAAATTTTCACTTTGCAGCGGAGTGTGCCCTGCTATGAAACTTCCTGGCAGATTGAAACTCTCATGTCTCCGCAATATCCTTTCTTCCAGAGTTCTAGTTCTGCGAGGTTCGCAGAAGAGCATCTTTGAAGCTGGATGGTAGGAGACGAAGTACTGGCAGAAGTGACGCTGTGGGGGCGGATCGTGAGTCCTGCTTGGGTAGCTCAGTTGGTAGAGCACTCGCCCGCGAAAGACAAAGGTCCCGAGTTCGAGTCTCGGTCCGTCACACAGTTTTAATCTGCCAGGAAGTTCAATATCAGCGTACACTCCGCTGCAGAGTGAAAATTTCATTCTGGAATCTAGTGAAAGGTCACAGAAAGTGAAAATTCTGTCCAACCCCTGGAATCATGGTATAGGGAGCTATTGGATATACAGCAAGACTGATTCGGTAATTGGTGAAGGGACTCTAAGTAATCGCCAGTCCCCTGGAATCATGGTATAGGGAGCTATTGGATATACACCAAGACTGATTCGGTAATTGGTGAAGGGAGACTACGTAATCGCCAGTATGTGGCAAAATTGTTAACCCTTGCTGTCATATCCTTCTTGAACAGAACACCAAATGGCATGTTCCACTGGGATAATGCAAGACCACCATCCATAGCGCATGTCTAGGTTTGCGGTGGGGAGATGTATACATTGAAGCCAACCTTCAGCGAGGAATTCTCATTAACTAACGCGGCATGTGTTTCTGTTACGGCAAGAACTTCCTCAAGATGACAATCGCTAGCTGTTTGCTTCCGTATCACAAGTATAGGAGATTTTTGTAGATAATTTTTCTGCAGTTGTTAAATAATTTGGAAAAAGCGTATATGTGCCATCGGTTGTACAATTTTATTTTTATTTTCTACCCGTCTCGATTGTGACATTCATCTTCAAGGCCAAAAACATTGTACATCAATGGATCAACAATGTATTTCCGTCATACATGAGCCATACATATGTAGAATATGTATAGCTGTCATATAGTTTGTCTCACACAGTCCACATAAACACAATGTGCCTTGGCACAATTACTGTAGTGCACATTTGGTTTATATGGACTGCGTTAAGACAGACATTTATACATGTCCTACATTTGTATGGCCCATATATGACGGAAACACATGGTTGATCTATTGATGTAAAATTTTTCTCGCCTTGAAGACGACTATAACAATCGAAACCGGTAATGAATAAACATAAAATTGTGCAGCTGGTGGCACAAATATACTTTCTCCGAAGAATGTAGGAGTGTCCGGTAGGTCACAAAAAAAAATATGGTTCAAATGGCTCTGAGCACTATGGGACTTAACCTCTAAGGTCATCAGTCCCCTAGAACTTAGAACTACTTAAACCTAACTAACCTAAGGACATCACACACATCCATGCCCGAGGCAGGATTCGAACCCGCGACCGCAGCAGTCGCGCGGTTCCAGACTGTAGCTCCTTCAACCGCTTGGCCACTCCGGCCGGCCGGTAGGTCACATCTGGCATTGATGTTGAAGATGCATATCAGTTCCGGATGGAAACAAAGTGTAATCATTTAATATTCGTATCGCGTTGAACAACTCTACGAAGTTTTATAAATCGGAGTACTGCTTCATGGTGGAAACTTGCTACTTCTGTCAGCGTATATGGACCCCAGCCGCAGAATGGCGCATTTTCTAACTGGCCACGGCACTTATCCCACGCTCCTACGTTGCATGAAACTCAGAGGAATGGCTGAATGCACTTGCGAAGGAAGTCGCTGTCGTTTCGGACACTGATTTTTCGCTTGTTTATTGCTTATTGCTTATTTGTGTTTAACGCTTCGTCGGTGACGACATAGAGACGGAGTGGAACCTCTGACTGGGGAAGGGATGAGGAAGAAAATCGCCCATGTCATTATCAAAGGAATCATCCTGCCACTAATCTTAAGTGATTTAGGGAAACCACAGAAAACTTATCATCTGTATTATTTCCCACATAAGAGGAGGAGTTGTGGCCTAAGGTTTCAGTCACAGTAATGTACGACAGTGTCCGCAGTCACCCATGCAATATAGGCCCCGATATACACTTCACATATTGCTGCGAACGAAGAAGTCGTACCCTGCCACGGTATTTCAGTTGTCTCACGAACACGCATGAAAATACATCAGAATATTCGACTCCGATTTGTTGTCTAGGCAGCATTGTTCCTCAGAGGCGTCGGGGTTGTGTATTATTGCTCATATTTGTCACTGGTACCCCTGAGTGTATTCCTCTACGTTCTCTAGCGTTTAGCATCAGCTACGACTCCCAAAATGAGCCGCCAATTTTGAATGCGTCCTTCTAGTGTCTTCATTAATTATCTAGGTAATGGTCAAGTAGATAATTACAATTTCCTCACCAAGCAGTCTCGAGCAAATATCTAAACTCTCCGAAAAGTCACTTACATGTAGTGTGTTAATGACCGCATAAAACTATGCACTTTCAGAGTAATGTAATATCAGTGATAAATCTTTTTTGTAGGTGGGTTATTTCGCTGTGGACATCGTTCTTTCGTTTTGCGGACGAGACATAAGCGGAGCAGTGTGCCTCAGGCCATGTATCTAACACAGCCTATTAGAACCCATTACGTGGTTTGGCTGTAGCCGCCGTGTTATTTAACGGCACAGATCGTTTGGAGGCTTGGTAATAGTGGAGAGACTTCTGATGTGTAGAACAACAAGCTGATTTCAAAGTGGCGTGAAGAGCACTGTGTTGACCCAAACGATACTGGGAGTTTGGCCGCAGAATTATAACAAGGAGCCCCTACTTCTCCCCGCATAGTTGAGGAGAGGCACTGTAGGAAGTAGTTTTATGGTTCAGGTTCTCGATAGCGCCACCGTTAACGCGAGAATGAATTTAGAGCCGATGTCTGTCAAAAGATGACTCTTAACTTTCTGCTGAATATTAGAGTCCTTCTTCCTCTTCATGCATGCAATGTTCTCTCATTCTCATAACGTGTGAGATAACCATTTTGATAACCATCCAACAAAATAATGCAAAAATCTTTTCAGACGTCAGTCCTGTTATGGCGCAAAATTTAACCCAGGCTCAAAATAAGTCTTTATAGCGTTTGTTGTAACTGACTTTTTTTAAGTCGATAAGGTCCGGTGCTATTCATATTTTTAATAAAAGACAGTGTTAATTTTTGTCATTAAGAACATCCATGCAAAATTTGCAGTGTTCGTACGTTCTCCGAATGAATTAAGCATTATGCTGTGCTGCAATTTCTCCAGATTAAGTGCATGCGTACCTGTCTCAAATGAATTAGCTGATCGCTACCTAATAAATTCGCAATGTTACCATTCAAATATCTCAGACCTCTCAAAGCAGCATAAAAGTCGCAACAAGTCAGTTGAATGAATTAGGATAACACAGATACCAAGTAATCTACTGTTGCCACTTCTGTGTCTCTTCCTGAAACGATGTAGTTCGGCTGTCGATGAAGAAGTAGGATACCATATTCAAAGAAAGTCACTGAAATATTCTTGGAATTGGTAAAACAATTAAATTTTCAACATGACCAGAAGCAATCTCTCTTCATTTTCACCTCTGTAAAATAAGTCTCCTTAATGTTAATCGACTCTGTAAGTATTTCTCCGTGATGCAAGCTTTCATTCTTTCACAATTGACATTTCCAGAGGGGTAAAATGAAATCCATTCCAAGCAAATTAATAATTTTTATAAGTTTCTTCATTTCCGAACTTTTGATACGTACCAGAACTCAATGCTTGTAGTAAATACAATTTATGCAACTTCTTTATGAAATCCTTTTTAGAATTTGTGATAACGATCACTGATTACTAGTGAGTAGGAGAGAAAGAGCTCTTTGGATAAAATGTGACGTTTAGCTCCTCTCCCCTTTCGTCAACCCCCTCCCTTCATAACTCCTTCACTCTACACCCCTCCCCTCTCCTTCCCCTTTGCCCTCACCAATTCCTAAGCCATATCCCATACCCTCCCCTCCCCTATAAAAGCCATGCCCCTTTCTTGAAAATGAGCCAATCAGACAGCATATAAGCCAACGCACGTATTTAACCTTCCCAATAGCTGTTCTGTATTTCTTCCTAGGCAATACCTCTTTCTTGAAAATATATTACTCAGAGAGCGTCTCAGACAGCTGTGTTACACATATTTAGTCCTTCCAATCAAAGCTCATTATTTTACTGCCATAAAAATGATACAGCCAATCAGACAGCTTCCTATGACAAGAATGGGCAGGAGGCGACATGACATCGTTCTTTTCCAACAGTGATGGCCACTGCGTAAATTGTCCACTTTGCAGGATGAAACTGTCATGGACTTCGCTTGTATGTCTGCCACGCAGATTCAGACTGCTTTGATAGGTATAGATGATAAAAAAATGTATCTATAACCAGTGTGTTACATTTTCATTATCATAGTAAATCTATACCGTGTATGTTACAATTGCGGTTACTGCTACCACGACATATTTTCTCTATCTACAACCTTTAGTTACAGTTTCAGTACATGATATTAATATCGCATGTATATTACAATTCCAGTTTACATCTTTTCTACATCAATGACATGTAGGTCACAATTTCAGTACATTACATTTGTAACCAGTATTTTACTATTAAATCAGTTTTAAATCGCCTTCTGTTGGGCACACAGCTGCTGACGAATTTCTGCATTCTCACAAATGATCCCACGCAACAGTGCTCACTTTATCATCAAGTAATGAGTCTTTATCATCTTTTGCTGATAATGCCAATATACATTGCTTATTAGTGGAAATTGCTTATAGTTTGGATCGAATTGTACATTGAACAGTCGCTTTATGAAATTCATGTAATACACATTCACGGTAATGATGAATGCTTAATTCCTTAGCTGATGAGCGTTTCAAACCTGTGACTCTATGGATTACGTGTTGTGTTTCAGTTTTGAGAGCGCACATTTTTTATCTCAGTTTTAGAAATATGTAAAATACCCATTCCTACAGCTATGGGTTCCTCAAAAGCAAATTTAAGCTTACTTCATTCAATAGCAACGAAATTCTCCTTAAATGCAACACTGGGCTTAAACTTCGAGCTCGCAATAAGAGCATCATATCCATATCTACTTTACCAACTTGTTACTAACTACGCATCACAAATTTTTCCCACATTCTGCATAGTTTTGCCAAAAACAATGTTATTCATAAGTTCTAAAAAAATCTTTTCGAATTCCAGGTGTACCCTCCAGGATACGCTGTACACTTTCTTCTCCCTCACGATCTGGCACCATCTTAAATTATTTATAGAGAACCCAGCTCTCTGTAACGCGAACGACACAGTTTTTCTTAAGTTTCTCCCCACAGCAGTAAATAAATTTCTTACAATTAGGCTGACAGATGTTGCGGAACTTTACTCTGTACACTCGTTCTGCTCCCCGTGCAGTACACTCACCACCAGCATACATCAAATGATGGACATATGTTCCAGTTAGGAGTACTGCTCCATCTGTAAATGGTGGTAAATACCACTGTGTACGCAACACAGATAGCACCATCAACGTCGAAAAGGCAGGCAGTTATAAAAACACCAGCAATTGACAATAACTTACGTCAGACGCGTCTTTCATTGAAGCCATCGTACTACCTGAAATATTCATTTCCAGTCATTGGTCTCTTATCACAAGATATACAGTGTAATTTTGACCTTAGATGTTTCGGACACACTGTATATGACATGAAATCCGTGGATTTAAAAGTTTTGACCCTACGCTAATCACTTACATTTTGTGACCTGTTTCACTCTGTATAATCGTGTATCTTATTCATCTAGCCTTTCGTGTCTCATTGTTCATACTGAAACATGCTCTTCGTCTGCTCTCCGTGGCTGCGATTGGTTTCTTGGTCTGTCGGTATGCAGACGACCCCCGCTGCCGCTAGACAACGTGGCACTCAGCAGGGAAGCGATGTTACCCGACCGGAACGGATGCACGATATTGTCTGCTTCCTTTGTCAGGCCATGATTCCCGCCGCCCGCCTTACCAGCTGCAATTTCCCATAAGACCGGCACAACCGCCGCCTTCAACCCATCAAACAGCCTCAAACCGATAATTTTTTGGAAACAGTTTTTAATACGGATAATACAGTATCACCTCTGTGATAAAGAACCAAAAGTATTTACAGGTTTGAATCACTCACTTTATTACATGGGGATCTAGCCCATGTAATTAAGTGGGTAGTGTAAATCCATAAATACAGTTCGTAATTAAGTTCATTTTGGACGGGATTCAGAATGTCTCAGAATTAGGTTGTAGAAAAATATCCGCTACCGGTCACAGTAAAAGGTTATTTATTTGTCACACGACCGGTTTCGGGCTTGCGCCCATCCACAGGTGTTTATAGATTCAGGTACATGTTTATACTGTTGGAGATCACTGTATAAATACAAAAAAAATATTTGCTGGTGACTACACAGATACAAGTGGGACAATTGTAAGTGGAAAGGCAGCATTTGACGAAAATATATCTGTACTTGCATAAAGATGAGGCACCATTATTACAGTTGCGCTGAGGTGACAGTTTTGTCCCTTAGTTATACACTTATTATCATTTTCACGTCCATATTTTAGTTTTACCAAGTATAGCTTCATATTTCACTATTACGATGTGCACTCGTGAAATACACTATGTTTACATACAAATATGTGGGCTGTGGTCAAAGAACTTAGACGTAGCAGGTGTAAAGATGTTGCTCTGTATGAGCAACATCTCTACATCTGCTACGTTTCTGTATGGTCAACATCTCTACACCTGCTACATCTAAGTTCTTTGACCACAGCTCACATGTTTGTATGTAGTTTTTTAGAGTACGACAGCATCCACTATGGATAAAATCCATTGTCTCAGAATTTATTATACAAACGATTGAGATTTGCAGGATGAGTTTACCGTAATCAGGTATCCAATATTTAAAGTATTTCGCCAAACTACACTTCTTTCTCCACCCAAGGGAGCTGCATGTGTAATCGACCTGCCTGAGTTGCCATCTTGAATGACTGGTTTCAAAGATGTATTATGCTTCTAAAAAAGATTCCGTTATCAGCAAATGGAAAAATATGAGCGATTGGGGACATGTGTAAGAGTGCAGACGTAAATAGTATTGGAGAAAGTAGTAACGAAACGACATAGTGCAGTTGATAAATGCTATAAACCAATACGATAATTAGATGATGATTTGAGAGCATATTTCGCACGTATATTAACTGCCGGGATGTCCCAAATCTTTAGGGTCAAAAATAGACAGGTGGTACAATATCCTAAGCTGAGTAATCTAAGATAAGGAAACCAACGGTCGCAGCTGAATGTATCAGGCGTCACAAGGTCTTGAATGAGCAATGCATCTACATCTACATGATTACTCTGCAATTAACATTTAAGTGCTTGGCAGAGGGTTCATCGAACCACAATCATACTATCTCTCTACCATTCCACTCTCGAACAGCGCACGGGAAAAACGAACACCTAAAACTTTCTGTTCGAGCTCTGATTTCTCTTATTTTATTTTGATGATCATTCCTACCTATGTAGGTTGGGCTCATCAAAAGATTTTCGCATTCGGAAGAGAAAGTTGGTGACTGAAATTCCGTAAACAGATCTCGCCGCGACGAAAAACGTCTTTGCTTTAATGACGTATGCTAATGCCGCTATCTTTGAAAACAATGTACAATCGTCTGCGATGTACCCATGGTGGACTCTTTCCTACGGGGATACATTGGCATATGAAATCTCAATAGAATCTGAAGTCGAACTGATTGGTAGGCTTTTAGCTTTCTGTCTGATACAGTTACCGTAACCAAAAGTGACAACTTGTTATTTAGTTCGTCAGGAAACACTGTTTTCTCAAACGAAGAGAGTTTTTGTCTTCGCGCGTAGCTCCATGATGGCCAGTATTAGTCATACTCAGCGGATTTTCAACGTATAGATGGGGATTTTCTGGTGCGCGTGTTCTGCGAGTTCGCATACCCAGACATCATAAGACAGACGTCATCTGATGAAATGAGAACCTGAGGATCCGAAGAGTGCGGTGCCATTTCATTGTGATAACACAAGAAGAGCTGAACACGCAAAGGTCGGGCTAGAAGCTTTAACTCAAGTACAACAGAAAATTTGTAAATAAAAGACGTAAAAAATGTCCTGACACATCGAGCGTTTAGTTCGCACTTGCCCAGCTAACCGATGTTGCCTTTGTCGGACTGGAAATTGAGCATCGTTTCTGGCGTTCGGACTGAGTTCAATAGTTTTCCAACGACATACTTGTTGTTTAAATTTCGTTTTCACGAATGGTGAAAACAAATATCGGATCAGTTTTATTTTGATCGTCCTGTAATTTTTTGAGTAGATATCTTGGTTAAGTGGTTTCCGAAGATGCAGTACACTTCGATAGAAACTTAATTTTCAGCAGATTAAGAAATATGACACACAGAGGGGATCGATGTCTCGTTCGTGGGCTTTCTACTATATCAAGGAGAAGCTTACTGCAACATCCCTGTGTCAGAGACCCCATTAGCAGACAACGAGATTTTTCAGTGATCAGGCACACGGCTATAAACGAAAAAGGGTGTCACATTTAGCACTTTCATTATTCAGCAAACATAAACATGAGGTAGAATCATGTACACTTGCTAGAGTCTCCCCGTTGAAAATATACATTGATAGTGAGAGATTAGGCTTTGCCTTTTATCGGTGGATCCTTAGCCTAAAAATCACGGGTGTTTTATCTGTAAGACATATAAATGAGCATAACGACAGTCGATATTCTTAAATTATGTTTTATATTTGATCCTGCAATGAATAGCAATGGAGATACGATCAGGGACAAATATAAGCGGCAACAGCCACTGTTCGCGTCAAAATTTCACGTTACTACAAAACATACCATCATTTATGTTAATACAAATGGAAAGTTTTATCTACTGGGTTGTGCCCGGGAACGTGAGCAGTGTAGAAACCAAGTAAGTTTTACTAGGATGAGTAATTAAACAAAATAATTTATCTTTCTTTCGGATTAAACATGGTTCACTCCTGAAATACGCCATGACAGTTTGGCAAGTAGCACACAGCGGCCATTCTTACTGTCTATCGTACTGCATCATTTTTATGTCTTTTCAGAATTTGCCAATTTCCATTTTGGGGAACTGGAATAAGTATTTCAGTAGTTGCAAGTGTCCACGAGATTGTAACAGACAGTAAGTAAATAAGTACTGAAACACTTCATTGAGACGAAGTGATGTTAATCGGAAAACCTTATTTATTTAGGCGCATTTTGAAGAAATTCACTCACTCTGTGACGAAGACAAGTCTGCAAAACTCAAAATAACAACACAAGATATTTGTGTCTAGAGTATGTTTGTACGAGCAGATCTCTAGCTTACGCTTTGTTGAGGTAAGTCAGACCTTGACCGAATACTTCTTTCGTATTACGAATTACAGAACAGCCTGCAGCAGTTTTATAAAATTCGCGATATACAGTTATTTAGAATACGAATACACGTAAAACAAAGTTTAAAAGACTTAGGGTTAACTGGCGTTTGTGGTAGCAGGGAAGCCACCTGCCCGCAAAAGTAAAAACGATTGCCAAATCGTCGATGATCGATTTCCTATCATTAGCGGACTCTGGCCCAATCAGGACTACAATAAAAAACTGAAGAAAAATTGTCCATCGGTTGGTTGTGATCAAGTGTATCGAAGACTGCCTGTGCATTAGGTGTACTCCGAGCGCCGTAATTTTATATGGAAACATTTTTAACTCTGTAAACAGGACTCGGCTCTTCTCTGTCAGAAGAAGCAAAATACTCGGAAACGAATCCTAGAGGTGGCGTACAAAATAGACACCTTTCCGTCAGTTAATGGAAAATAACCAGAGCGGGTTCATCGTTGTGTGATTCTTTTTGGTCGCGTTAATGGCTTAATATTGTGTGTGCGTTCGGTATTTCTGGAGGAAGCTATCGAGTTTCGTGTTGTGTCAGTCACGGGCGTTGAGTGGCATGTGCCAGCCCAGAAACAACAAGGCTAAAATATCAGGCGATAATAACACGCGGACGCGCTGCCATAGATGGGATTTTGTAACAAACGTTGTGATGTCAATACGGCATCTGGGCAGCGCGTTTCGTTTCTGATGAAAGATAACTGTACAGAAATAACGTGGTCCACAGACTATTTCCGACACAATGTCGCCTTCCCACAAAGTTATTAATATACCGAACGGATTGTGGCGCTGTCAGCCACTTTCATTACGGATAATTTGAATAACTGTAGTCTTACAATGCGAGAGCAGCGCGTGGATGGTACGACAACTATAATGCGCCCAAGGCCTGGGGCTTGAATTCCTCGAAGGTCGGACAACTCTTTGACAGAAACAACAGCGTCTAAGCACTTTCGTTAGAAGACAGCTTAAAATCACCTGCCATGTATTCGAAAGATTTGGTTTTATTTTACATCGCAAGGCATTCGTTAACTCAGATTTACTGAAATACTTGCCTATCAGTACTGAAATGTGACCCATATCACTTGCTAAAAATGGCTCTTCTGTGAAAACGGAAGGAAAGCAAATCGATTTGGTAAGAATGTTCTATGTATCTCAATTTCCATTGTGAACCTTCTTTTCCAGCATTCAGAAGTGTTGAAATTATGATAACAATGATTCTGTAAAACGTAGCTGCCTGTTTCATCGAAAGTTTTACGCTAGCGTAATAAGGAATCCGCGATTTTCACTCGTTTCAAACCACTATCTCTGCATCCGTTATTCATAAGTCTTCAGGCCCCGCTTGAATAGAGGAATGCTCGTTTCGCAAAAATTCCGGCAAAAGTGACGTCATTTTGACGTCACGCACAATATCGACGACCGCATGATCGGCTATCGACTTTGTGACAAGGAAGAATATGAATATTATTGCTCCTCCATTCAGTCGTAGTAATTAAAGCTGTCCTCTTTGGTTCCTGTGTAATCATACACTAGGAAGTCGCTGCGTATTCGGAAATAAAGAGCCAAGTATTAGTGAAAAGGTAGGATATGAATTTTACTGCTGCTCGTCTCAGTCGCAGCAATTAAAGCCGTACTCTAAAGTTCGTACCTAACCACACCCTCGGAAGACGCCACACATTCACAAATAAACAGCGAAATATTTGTGACAATGAAGAATATGAATGTCAATCCTCCTCGCTTCACTCGCAGGAAGTTAAACTGTCCTCTTAGGTTTCTGCCTAATCACCCACTCGAAAGGTGGCGCATATTTAGAAAATAAAGAGCCAAAAATTTGTGGGAAGGAAGAACATGAATTTTATTGTTGCTCGTTGCAATCGCAGCAATTTAAGTTGTCCTCTTATGTTCCTGCTTAACCACCTACTTGGAAATCGCTAAATATTTGTTACGTCCTTCTATCTCAGACCAGACTGAATGTAAATAACATCCAATTTTGCAGAACATTTTTTTATTACATTCACAAGAAAGTAACAGAACGTGTTACCAAGGCTAACATGAAAAAAATGCATCTAACGGGATGCGAACGAATAACTTTCGACTCCAGAAACCACGACGTTATTCATCATGCTAGCACTTAACCACGTGATATTTAACTTCGATCTTGGTTATTATTTTCTATCTTGAAAGTTTTTCTGCTGATGCATTAACAACTGACATTTACTGATAATGACAATGTGTCTGTGATAAATTTTCAATGCTCCGTTATACTGAAACTGCGTACAGAAAATTACAAAACAAGTGTGTTTTCATTCTTAATTTGTAAATTGTTGACGATAATAACTCACTCGTAAGAGAGCACTCTTATATGAAGGCGTTACGTGACATTTTGTTATAGCAATAATTATAATAAATCATTCCGAGAATGACGTGTTTCTGTCAATTTCCAGTACGCGCGTACGAAATCTCGTGAGAGACCCGTATCGAATCCTAAGAAAGTCGATAGCCAATCATGTGGTCGTCGATATTGTGTGTGACGTCAAAATGACGTCACGTTTGCGGAAATTGTGAAATGAGCGTTACCCGCTTGAATAACTTCAACGTAAAGTTATTTTCTTTAATCGTAGCAGGAACTTGACTCTACCAGTGAATTGTCATCTGTAATCCGAGGCTATATGTAAATCGCCGATGCGTGTTTCCGTTTATCTGCCGCTACACTTATAAGAGCACTTTTCGCTTACGCATGTCATAGTCGCCTGCATTTACACGTTCTTCAGGACCCCTCATTATCTATTCATTTCTCTTATTTCTTTAAAGATTTCACATTCTGTTTCGACGTTAAGTTGACCTACATGCCTATCGCAGTACTTGAAGTACATCTGTTAGAGACAAGAAATAAGCGGAATCAAATTCGTATACGTTCGCCAAGGTAACATAAACAAGCTGTATTCTGATAATCCTGTCACCTTTCGAATTAAATTTATAAGGTTTCTCGGATTAATTTGTAAGAATGACTGATATTCCATACTTTATCATGAATACAACAGGAAAACGACTTCTGTTTGAAATCACAAAGAACGGAGTGCGCAGGACTGCAAACTACGTATAAGTATTTTCTGCCCAGACTAGACTAGGATGGCAGTATCGCTACCGTTTCAGCATCTACACTCCTGGAAATGGAAAAAAAGAACACATTGACACCGGTGTGTCAGACCCACCATACTTGCTCCGGACACTGCGAGAGGGCTGTACAAGCAATGATCACACGCACGGCACAGCGGACACACCAGGAACCGCGGTGTTGGCCGTCGAATGGCGCTAGCTGCGCAGCATTTGTGCACCGCCGCCGTCAGTGTCAGCCAGTTTGCCGTGGCATACGGAGCTCCATCGCAGTCTTTAACACTGGTAGCATGCCGCGACAGCGTGGACGTGAACCGTATGTGCAGTTGACGGACTTTGAGCGAGGGCGTATAGTGGGCATGCGGGAGGCCGGGTGGACGTACCGCCGAATTGCTCAACACGTGGGGCGTGAGGTCTCCACAGTACATCGATGTTGTCGCCAGTGGTCGGCGGAAGGTGCACGTGCCCGTCGACCTGGGACCGGACCGCAGCGACGCACGGATGCACGCCAAGACCGTAGGATCCTACGCAGTGCCGTAGGGGACCGCACCGCCACTTCCCAGCAAATTAGGGACACTGTTGCTCCTGGGGTATCGGCGAGGACCATTTGCAACCGTCTCCATGAAGCTGGGCTACGGTCCCG
Source organism: Schistocerca piceifrons (assembly GCF_021461385.2). Lineage (NCBI taxonomy): Eukaryota > Metazoa > Arthropoda > Insecta > Orthoptera > Acrididae > Schistocerca > Schistocerca piceifrons. The sequence continues at coordinate 143,470,267 of NC_060149.1, forward strand.
CACACCGTTAGGCCGTCTTCCGCTCACGCCCCAACATCGTGCAGCCCGCCTCCAGTGGTGTCGCGACAGGCGTGAATGGAGGGACGAATGGAGACGTGTCGTCTTCAGCGATGAGAGTCGCTTCTGCCTTGGTGCCAATGATGATCGTATGCGTGTTTGGCGCCGTGCAGGTGAGCGCCACAATCAGGACTGCATATGACCGAGGCACACAGGGCCAACACCCGGCATCATGGTGTGGGGAGCGATCTCCTACACTGGCCGTACACCACTGGTGATCGTCGAGGGGACACTGAATAGTGCACGGTACATCCAAACCGTCATCGAACCCATCGTTCTACCATTCCTAGACCGGCAAGGGAACTTGCTGTTCCAACAGGACAATGCACGTCCGCATGTATCCCGTGCCACCCAACGTGCTCTAGAAGGTGTAAGTCAACTACCCTGGCCAGCAAGATCTCCGGATCTGTCCCCCATTGAGCATGTTTGGGACTGGATGAAGCGTCGTCTCACGCGGTCTGCACGTCCAGCACGAACGCTGGTCCAACTGAGGCGCCAGGTGGAAATGGCATGGCAAGCCGTTCCACAGGACTACATCCAGCATCTTTACGATCGTCTCCATGGGAGAATAGCAGCCTGCATTGCTGCGAAAGGTGGATATACACTGTACTAGTGCCGACATTGTGCATGCTCTGTTGCCTGTGTCTATGTGCCTGTGGTTCTGTCAGTGTGATCATGTGATGTATCTGACCCCAGGAATGTGTCAATAAAGTTTCCCCTTCCTGGGACAATGAATTCACGGTGTTCTTATTTCAATTTCCAGGAGTGTATTTACGAAGTGTCGAAAGACAATTCTAAATCTTTTTGTTTCAGGTTTTGTTCCACCAGTTTTACGACTCAACTGTGCATTCTATAAATACAAATCTTAAAAAGTGTGTTGTTTTGAAAGTCGGCCGGGGTGGCCGAGCGGTTCTAAGCGCTACAGTCTGGAAGCGCGCGACCGCTACGGTCGCAGGTTCGAATCCTGCCTCGGGTATGATTGTGTGTGATGTCCTTTAGTTAATTAGGTTTAAGTAGTTCTAAGTTCTATGGGGCTTTTGACCTCAGAAGTTAAGTCCCATAGTGCTCAGAGCCATTTGAATCATTTTGTTGTTGTTTTGAAAACCAGCCTTGTTGTTGTTGTTGTGGTCTTCAGTTCAGAGACTGGTCTGATGCAGCTTGCTTCTCTATCTTGTGCAAGCTTCTTCATCTCCCAGTACCTACTGCAACCTACATCCTTCTGAATCTGTTTAGTGTATTCATCTCTTGGTCTCCCTCTACGAATTCTACCCTCCACGCTGCCCTCCAATACTAATTTGGTGATCCCTTGATGCCTTATGCAAACACAATTAATTTATTTTTTATTTTTACATTCACCCAGACGTGTTTCAACACCTATGTATCATCTTCTGTGGTCGAATATTTATTTCTTAAAATTACATCGCTAAAGGAACTGCATTATTATGCATCAGTTTTTTATTGCTTTTCGTCGTTTTTTTGCGACAGCATGTCATCTGCAAAATTTCTCGTCCTATTGCGTGTCTCTGGTTGATGTATCGATCAACTGCTACTCAGTGCACTGTTCCCACACAGTTTTCCACAATTTTTTTTTTCACTCACTAGTTCACCTCACATATACTTTCACAAAATGTCGCGAAACGTGATCGGAGCGGACACTTCTGACTCCATGCTGACCCCAGGAGTATGGAGTCAGAAGTGTCTGCTCGGATCACGTTTCGACACTTTTTGTGAAAATACGTGCGAGGTGAACTAGTGAGCGAAAAACCTTTGTGAAAAACTGTTTGGAAACAGTGCACTGAGTAGCAGTTCATCGAGACATTAACCAGAGACACGCATCAGGACGAGAAATTTTGCAGATGACGTGCTGTCGCAAAAAAAAGACGAAAAATGGCACAAAAACCGATATATAATAATGTAGTTTATTTAGAGGTGCAATTTTAAAAATTAAAATTTGACCCTCAGAAGATGACACATAGGTGTCGAAATATGTCTGGGTAAACACAAAAATAAAAAAATAAATTAATTGTCTTTGCTTAAGGCTAATTTTCGAAACAACCCAATTTTTAAATCGCAAACACGGAAAAACATCAAGAGGGGCTTCAAACCTTAGTAAAATGAGTCTCATATTTTAAAATATTGTACACGGCTGGAGCAGCAACTGTAGGATCAAATCCCTAAGGAAGTGTTATAGACCCTCTTCTGTTTTTATCCTATATAAACTATTTGGGAAACAACATGAACAATCTTCTTAGATTGTTTGCTGATGATGCTGTCATTTGCCGTGTAGTAAACTCATTATAAGGTCAATTACAATTATAAAAAATGATTTAGACAAGATAGCTGTATGGTGGGGGAAGTGGCGTTTCGCCCTGAGCAATATAAAGTGTGAGACCCTCCAACAGAATACTAACAAGAATCCATTAAATTTTCGTTCCGCGACAAATCACACAAATTCAAAGGTTGTCGATTCAGCTAAATACATAGAGATTACAGTTACGAATACCTGAAATTGGAACTAACACATGCAAAATGTTGTGGGGAGGACGAACCAAAGACTACGTTTTATCGACAGAACACTTAGAAGACGCGACAAATCTACTAAAGAGACTGCCTATATCACGGTTGTCCATTCATTGACAGAGTATTGCTGTGCGATATATGGTCCTTATTAGATGATATTGAGGGAGGAGATCCAAAAAGCCAAAGAAGGGCAGCTCGTTTTGTATTAACGCGAAACAGAAGAGAGTGTCACGAGTATGATACGCAAGTTGTGATGCCAATCAGCGTTTTGCGCTGCGGCGACATCTTTTCACATAATTTCAGTTACCAACTTACTCCTCCGAATCCAAAAATACTTTTTTGCCGCCCACCTACATAAGATGAAATTACAATCGCTGTAATAGAAGAGACATCAGAGCTCGCGTGTGAAAATTTAGTTGTTAATTTTTCCCACGTGTTGTTAGAGAGTAGAACGGTCGAGAAAGGACGTGAAAGTGGTTTTGTGCGCCCTCTACCTGGAGCTTAAGTGTGAATTGCAAAGTAGATGTAGATGAACGCCATTTGTTTCCTTAACTGCAGGACGGCATTCTGCTTCCGCTGTACGAAAGGCGGCGAGACCCTTAGCACATGTCTGCATTTGAACATCAACAGAATCGATCGCTTGCTTCTGACATCAGCATGACACTTATCTTTCCACCAGAGAACAAGCTGTCTTATAATCGGTCATGAAAATTTTGGCGTGGGTGCATCAGTTGCATGATAGATCATATTGATATTGTGATCTAGCCATATCTGGACGTTGTCTGTACGTTCAAAAACGAACAGGTGTTGTTCAGTGTCCAGTTCGCCTTCTTTTGCAGTCATCTCGGCGCATTGTGCTGTTCGATTCTCCTACTTGTATCTAGACATGTAAGCGGTAATTGGCGACTAGATCATTGACCACTTCTCCTTGAGCACTGTTTGCTACGACTGGATAGCATAAGTATTGCGGAACACGAATCTTTAAGTGTTGTAGGGCGTGCTCTGCCCTATGTTTAGAAGGCGTAGATCGTCTGATAACAAGAGTAGCTCGGCAGGTATGTCATAATGTTGTGAAGAACTCCATTATCTAATAGACTCTACAGTCCGATTAAAATTACTTGATGGTTGACATTTTATGAGTTGGAGCTGGTTTCCTCCAATGAGTGAACCCAGCGTCACGCCCAAACAGTACGCCGTCGCCAAACTGCCACAACAATTAGTCAGTTCAGTTCCAAATCCTTGTCCAGCAATTTTTCTTAATATGTTTGGATCCAGAATCATTGACCTGGCCATTATTTCTTATTTCACCACACATGATAACCACACCAAAAACAACACACACACATACATACACACAACGATACTAATGAAATACACCCATTTCATACACAGCACTTACTAAAAACTACTGAATACTTCCGCACAAGATGCGATTCAGCGTCACATATACACTTATGGTAAGCACAGTGATCGACTTACATTAGATAAGCTTCGCACGATATTGCACGAAGCTTAATTTTTGGAAGCTGCAATTCATCGTTGGGACTAGGTCATTATAGTCATAAATTTAACCATTGCATCAAGTGTTGTGCGGTAGCGCAGTGGTTAGCGTATAAATCTGACGTTTAGATGGCAAGTTCGAATCTCGTCAAATGGAGCGATAGTATTTTATTTTTAAATCTGATCAAAAGAGTTTGACTATTATTTTTACTCACTTAATTGGTACCGAGCGAGGTGGCGCAGTGGTTAGCACACTGGACTCGCATTCGGGAGGACGACGGTTCAATCCCGTCTCCGGCCATCCTGATTTAGGTTTTCCGTGATTTTCCTAAGTCGTTTCAGGCAAATGCCGGGATGGTTCCTTTGAAAGGGCACGGCCGATTTCCTTCCCAATCCTTCCCTAACCCGAGCTTGCGCTCCGTCTCTAATGACCTCGTTGTCGACGGGACGTTAAACACTACCCACCACCACCACTTAATTGGTTTGAATGTAATTTGTTGTATTTCTAATTCTTTGCCGCTTCGTTTTCCTCATCGTATTGCCCATTTTATTTGCTCTTATTTTCTTCTTTTTCGTATGGAATCTACCTGTATCGCCTATAATCTGCAACCAAGTGCAAGGGCTGCTCGTCCGTTGGTAATACGGCAGCTCGTGACGATAGTTTCAGATAACCAATGATAGCGAGAAATTAGTTTGCTTTTAGCGCTGAATTTAAATTTTTTTTGTCTTGAGTTTGCTTGTAGGGGTAAGGTTTTATGACCGTGAACAATGCGTGATTTTTAGTTCTGCCGCAGATTGCTTGTCGCCGTTTTCTCAGTTACATTGACCATCACGAGATTGTGGCTAGCTAAGGACATGAGTTTATTAAATTCAGGTCTACGAAATGCGTCGTGTTCCACAGATCAGTTGTTGATCAGTTAAAATCAACTGTCAACAGCGCATCTGACATTTCCGTCATACGTTTCAACATTGGTCAGCATTTGTGAAGTGACCTGCCGAGTTTGTGTTTCACCTATAACCGAGCGCTAGTCAGCAGCCGATGTGGCTACGCTGTAGCGGCAAGTGACAGACGTCAACTACCAAGTAATTTTAATATGGCTTCATTAGGGAGCAACATAAGTGTATTTGTCATCCTATCTGTGGAGCTATTCCTTCGACCAAAGACGTCCGTCGCTCTGAAGCTGATCTCTTGCAGATGATGACATTTATGTCTCCACATGAGCCCTGGTCCAAATTGGGTTTCACTGCAGTATGGGAGCCATTTTATCTGCGAAATTTTCTCTCCCTTTTCCCTTTTTATCTGTTATGTTGGGAACTATAATAGCGGAAAAGGTAATGAATTTTTTGGACCTCTCAATGAGATTCTTACAATCTCCTTATATTCGGTCAGTGTTTCCTCAGCTGATGCCTTGAACACGAGTAGCCTAGAATGATTGTATGTTTTTGGGCTCTTTTTCCCATAATTTTAGCTTCGGTTTTCTTTAGGTGGTGAGTATGGAGTCTTCATAGAGTGAGACACTTTTTCAGCCGTCCAAAAGACGTGGTGGACCTCTACCACTATTATCTCCGACTTAGTTACCTGCTTGTGTCTGTATTAAAAGTGGTGTCTGTTTTGTGCGTCTATATCGTTGCAACTACTTTTATTGTGTGATCCTTCACACATATATTGGCGCTGTTACTCATTGTATCGCTTTATCGCTTCGCTAAATGGTACACGCTTTTTCCTTTTCATTTATTCGAATTTTTGTTGTCCCAGGCACACGGGACAGCCTCGAGTCCATACAGCGTGACCCCAATCACAATTAGTACGTCGTGGAGGAGATAAACATACTGTCCTCAGTCATGGGCTGCTTCGCGACAATTTCCATTCCTTTTTGTTGCCGTTACATTCAAGCGTGCTGTCTCCAAACATCTGGCACTTTAAGTACTTTAAAATTGTAGGTATGTAAGTTCGTACTGAAGGTACCCAGCATTGATATAAAACTCTGGAAGCTTGGCTACGTTAAAAGCGAGACTCATTGTGGTCGTCGCCTATAGCTTTCCGTAACTCTCTTTCTAATATGTTTACGCCAGTGACGTCTTCATTCCACATTATTCCTTTACGTTTGCGTGTACCCGTATCCATATTATCATCTCATGGTATTTTACTGTAGTTTAGAGATCATGTCCTTTTGGATATCAGACAAATTGCTCCATATTCGCATTACGACAACTACTGCACTGTGTTCCCCCGAATACTTTATAAACCCTCCACTGCTAGTGCTGCCACCCGCTGTTTGTAAGTGGTTATTGGACGTTGACGTCGAACATAGGCGATGGTCACATTAATATGAATGGACCGTGTATTTAGTAACTTACTTTCTTGCCTATTATCCTTGTAGTTTCACGGTTATTGTTATTAGATTTCTATTCATTAAATTGCGTTGCTAGTAACACTAACGCCGCTTCAGATGATTATCATACACTTGAGGTCTAACTGAACATCTGTGATAATGATATTTAATTTTCACACCATTGGTTTGATGTATTTACATTCGTCTCGATTTTAGTGCTTTAAATTTTGGAACGTCTTTTCACAAAAGAGGAAATCATATTTATTTTGTTATGTGTCACCCTACCAGTATCTGTATTTAACATGTATCCTTATTCATCACCTCTGTACTTATTTTCTGTCGGTTGTGTTTAGCTCAGCTCACTGTCTATTTTATTTATTGCAAGGAACCGTCTCAACATTTGCCCTCGGCGATTGAGGTAAACCACGGAAAACTTAAACCGCTCGATACCTCTCCGCTATGGGGTTTAGAGGGCACTGTGTCAGTCACATGCATATCTCTACACGCCGCACATCACGGCGTAGAGAGTTTGCCCTGGGCACCGCCACCAAGCATGGAAAAAACTCGCGTGCAATGATGATTCTGGAAACACCGTCGGCAGGGTAAGTATACGTGGAAAACCACATGAGACCGATGAAAAGAGTACGTAGTTCACATGGGTAGTGGAGGTATTTTTGTCTACGAGATATTTACGAGGAATCAGAGTAGCTGGTACGTCTGCCATCTCAGAGCAGAACAATATTTCTAATTATTTACTTATTTGTATTAATGGTCAATTACCTTGGTAACTAAATGGAGCGGCAAAGCATCGTCCCTAATTTAAAGTCCAAACAAAAAATAGATGCATCAAAATAAAGCAACCATGTTAACATGATTGATATCTACGGAATGGGGAGATTTGTTTAGATGCGTTGCATTACCGCTAGGTGACACAGGCAATAGTTACCTAGTTTCATGTTCCATTAATCATTTGTACGGTTAATCGTAATGATATCAAAACAACAACAAAGATTGAATAGGACATTGGATACATGGAACTGACATTTAATTAGTGCAAACTGTGATTTATAACCAACTGCAACCATGCCGGGACGGATTGTGGAATCATTTCTGGTAAACGGTTATTCTATTGTCGCTGGAGACGCTTCCAGATTCCCCCACGTGGGGCACTACCAGGTCGGGAAACCATTAGCTTGTGATTATCAGACTTTAGAACAAGTGTCAACGTGTTTAAAGAAAGAGGAGGAAGGCCATGCAGCTTCCGAACTTCAAAGAACATTGATGCTGCGAGGCGTTCATTTCAGCATTTTCCAAAGAGTACTGCTCGAAAACACGCTAGAGTTCTTCAGTTATCTAAACGGAATGCTCGTTGTTGATCGACTGTTTGAATGTGATTATGTGAATCGTGTGAGGTCAGCTGCAAATATCTTTGAAAATGTGCCTGAGGGTGCTGTAATCCTTTGCAGTTATTAAGCACACTAATATTTGTCGATGTGTGTTCATTGTCAAAATTTCCGATACTGGAGTGGACAGAAGCTTCCTGAACTCTATATAAAACCACTACATAACGAACGTGTTACTGCATGGTGCGCGGTTGGAAGAGTCGGGATAACTGAACCTTAGTATTTTGGAGAGGATGGTGCTACTGTAGCAGTAAACTCTCACCGATACACTCACATGATCGAGACTTTTTGCACCAAGACTCATTGCGATGCAGACAGACTAGATGTAGTTTGAACAGCACAGAGCCACCGCTCACGCAGCTCGGATTTCTCTGAAGTGCTGAGACAGATGTTTCCTGGACTCTTAATTTCTTGCCGGCCGCGGTGGTCTCGCCGTTAAGGCGCTCAGTCCGGAACCGCGCGAGTGCTACGGTCGCAGGTTCGAATCCTGCCTCGGGCATGGATGTGTGTGATGTCCTTAGGTTAGTTAGGTTTAAGTAGTTCTAAGTTCTAGGGGACTGATGACCACAGAAGTTAAGTCCCATAGTGCTCAGAGCCATTTGAGCCATGCTAATTTCTTCACGTGGCAGCGTTCCCTGGCCAGCAAAATCACAAATGTTAAATCTTACAATTTTTTGAAGGTGGAGGGGTGGGGGGTGGGGGGAAGCGTTGGGGGTGGAGGGGCATCTTAAGGCTGTGATGTTCAAACATCGGTCGAGTGCTTTAACAGCTCTGAGAAATGTAATACAGGAAGAATTTTTTTTAAGACATGCTCTTTAGGGTGATGTAGAATTTCGCAAATCGTGCTCAGCAATGCACTGATAGTGGAGGACACGATTTGAGTGACACATTGTTTAAAAATGAAAAATTTGCACTGGATAAATACCATTCATGTTAATACAGTATCTTTGTTTTTATAAGTCTGTGAGACGTCGTGGTCTCCTGACCTTAATTGCTCACATATTTCGCCATCACAATTATATTCCGCACATCAAGACGCTTCATTCGAACCCAAACTCGATAAGATAAAGTCAGTGTTGTATGAATTCATGTAAACGATATGCAAATAACAAGTGCGCACCATGGTTGAAATACTCGAGGCTGGCGTACGCACATACATTCCAAACATGACGGTCACAGGAGCTTTTAGTTTGAGAGAGACAGACCACACACCGAGAGGCTGGTCCCTTCAGAGGACAAGTCCACCTCGGCCACCCGTGGAGCAGACAGCGTGTGCCCGAGTGAAAGGGTGAACGACCCCGAGTTCGGCTTAAAAGCAAATTCCGCTACATTGTGTGGGAGCGTCCAACCTACGCATTCTTTACACATAGCACACAGTTTCAGAGATTTTCACAGGGACATAGCAAACGCCAAACGCCGATACTACAGATTTCCGGATTGGCTACCTTAAATGAAACGTCATTCTCCCGTTTTAGAAGAGCAATGCTGATTGGCAGACGATATTTCTGACGCCATGAGCTGAAGGAGTAATGGAAGAGACAAAAAGATATACAACTTTCACGTCTGGCGTGGAGAGGCGCCATTCAGTTGTCGCTCTTGGAGCGAGGAACAAGTCTCTCCTCAGTACTTCGCTGGGAGAGCACCTCTGTAGAGAGCGAATCGAAGTGCGACTCTATATTGAGTTCTTGCGATTAAGTGTTGTTCACTGTGTTGGCCGACACACTTATTGTGTGGTGTGAATGGACAGAGTTATAGTTAAATGCCTGCGAGCTAATTTTTGAGTGGCATCACGGTAGACTGGTTATCTGACCAGTGTACCACGCCAATAGTTAGACTAGGGGCGAATAGGAATCCTTGACTTCATCAAGGCGTAGGGAGAGTTTGATAGGCGAAGGTCAATCCAGATAGAACGAGAGTTATCTTATTTGCCAGCAGTGAGCGGCGCAGACAGCAGTCATCGCAGCTTACGGTATTGTGCACTATAGCTATGGCGAGCCACATATTTCCTCGACAACAGTACACTTCACTGCATTTCACACGCGACAGCCTCGACCGTACCTAGCAACATTCTAAAGGATAATTATTCAATTTGAGTAGGCGCGCCTCTCAGACATTCTGCTTTGTATAGAAATTTCATTAGCGAATCCTGTCCTTGAGAAGGAACTTCACATTCCGAAAAGAACCAGGATATAACTTGTTCAAATCATAACTAAAAGTGCCATTGTGATTTCTCAGAATTTTTGCAAAATAAATAATAATTTTCGTTAGTTTCATGTTTTTCTTACACTAACTAGCACTACTCCAGTACTCAAGTATCCCACCAGTTACGTAAGAAGTTTTGTGAATTTTTGTGTCATTTCCTTACAGCGGACGACTTCAGAAGATATTTATTGCTGAAAGTTTTTCAGGCATTTCTCTTTAGAACGTTAGGAGCGTCTGTCTGACTTCTGTAGTAGTGTGGGGGTGGAAATTGCCTCTTGCAGGAGCCACAGGGTAAAGGGTACATCTCAGATTAATCCGTTGCACAGAATAACAGAATAGCAGATCAACCCCACACCACAGAAGTATGTTTTTTATTTGAACATTAAATTAGGAAGGAAGTTTTGCCACGCCATGTATTATGGAACACTTGATTTCAAATAGCATTTCTTTATACAAGTTGCAGAGGAATCATATACGTTTTTATATGTTTATACTTTCCATCGTTGGCAGGCTATGGGGAACGTTGTCATACGATTAATTAAGAGAAAAACGAATTGCGTCAGTCTACAATTAAATGCTCTTCATTTTATTATACCATGATAGATTTCGTGCCTTCTAGCCTCATCAACAGATGTAACTGGTACTTATATATCGATTCGATGTTATTATATCAAGAAAGTCATTTTCCTGTAGCACGAAGAGCTACTAATGAAACAAACTTTTATTTGCTACAAATTTCGACCGAACCGGTTATCCACCAGACAACATAAAATAGATAACAATTTTATGTTGCCTACTGGTAATCAGGTCCATCAAAATTTGTAGCAAATAAAAGTTGCTTTTATTAGCATCTCTAAGTGTTACAGGAAAATGAATTTCTTAAAATATTTACGACATGTTGTGCATCAGCTGCATAAAATAAACTAATTATTATGGCAAATATTTTACGGCATGAACTAATCATACATATAGGTTATTATTGGAGAATTCGAACACCTACTACACGCTCATTCCTTCATTGGACATAATGTAAATTCTGAGTTTCGAACTCAACACCTGTGACCAGGTACATCACAAATGCTTCACATGTAAACAATACACACAACAGTTTCAACTTCTGAGGAAACAACGACCTTTTATATAGAATGTATTTTTTGAAAATCAAACACAAAAGGAATACGGTATAATTCCATGTTTTCTGAAACTAACCTGCACCAAAACAAGACCTGTATGACAATTCGAAACAAAATTTGTAGACTTTACCCTGTAAAGATAAAGAAAATTACAATATTCACTCTTGTGAAGAAGTCTAGAATGTAATATAAAAAAATAGTTCGATAAAAATTATCAGATTGCTGGGCAGATCGGAACAGAGTGGAGTGGAAGACCTCATTATGATCATAATCAAAATGAAACTGCTGCGGTCGGGATACGTATCCAGGCGAAATTATTGTAGACGGAACAAGGAAGCTGTGTTTCTGTATTCAAAGACGTAAGAAAATTCGTAGAAGACGACATAATAGTTGGTAGGGTGATGACAGTAGAAGACTTGCAGCATCATTACGAATGCATATAGCTGCTACCGTAACGCCTGCAAAATATGAGTGATGCTACTGATCATGATGATGACTTAGGCGATACAAAAGAAAAGGCGATGGAAATTTCAGATTAGAGTCCCGTCGTTATCGAGAACATTAGAGGCTGCTCTGAAAGATGGAGAAGAAGAAAACTGGTACGGGCTGGTCGCCAAAGAACCCATCAGCGCATACACTTCCAGTGTCTTAGGTAAGCGATAGAATACCTAAATCAGGATTTCCAGACAAGAGTTGAACATCACTGAAACGTCTCATTCGATATGGATGTCAAATTGACTTCATTGTAGATGTCCATTTCATATCGACAACAATTATCCTGATCGAAGATGTACACCAGAAATAAAGTTCACTGAGTCTATTGTCTTAACATTGTATTTTACACCTGCCTATTGTTGTTTATCATCTAGTGTCGTCTTTATGAAAGAAATGATTTTACACCCTGCCTGCTGTTGTTTATCCAGTTAGCGTCGTCTTTATGAAAGAAATGTATCGTGAATGAACAAGAAACGTTTTCTGTGAACAGATGAAAGAGTGAATCTTCATAGTTTTCCAGTGTACTGAGGAATCGTATGACTTTGAGGGTGCAGTAATATTTTCACTCGGTCAGAAAATGGCTAGAACGTAAACATCCAGCATAACAGGGCGAGAGACGAACTGAAAGCCGTACACAATCTCACCTATCAGGTGAAAGAGTGTTGTTCACAATGTAGGTAGCCTCCAGCTTGGGTGCGGCGAACAGTGGCTGTCCATTCTAGTCTTGACAAAACCGATGTGTGTTCACCGTGAGCTAAGTCAGACCTGCGGTTTATTTACAGAGCCCGGGAGGAAGGGCCTTCCGGGATTATTATGTATGCCGGCCAAGTTAAACACAAGTGGGAGCAGCGGCGCCAAAATATTCACTTCGCTGTTAAAATAAAACTGCTAAATGGCACGTCTTCCAACATTTTGTAGTCGAAAGCGTCGAATACTCCTTTGCCCCAGATGAACAGCTAACGAACCACTGCCGTTTTAGCTCTCAAATCTCACTAGTACGGAGACAGATGTAGAAGACAAACACCTGGACTGAAATCTTCGTTTCATGGACAACTCCTCTGCTGATATGGTTTTAGACAACATATTAATTAAAAGCATTTCTTCTTTTTTGCAACCTTTTCTCTTTAAGTGTCTAATGACTAAAGATAATACCTCTATAACTTACAGATTAACGATTGTCACTAGCTACAATAAACAGGAGCAACGAATCATCAAGCGTATATATGCACGCGGCACATTTTCGGGCTGGCCAAAATTGCCTCAGAATTGTGGAGTAATTTGCTCTTTATTTCATTTCTTCTTGGAGACTACACTCATTCGGTAACTAAACAAATTCTTCAAAAGAATATCTTCGTCAGAACTGCATTGCAAACCTCTTCCACTGTTGACAACTATTTGTTTCTCATTTATTTGTATGTTTCACGCCCTTGCTCTACCTATTTATTCCCTCCTGTCTCTATGAACTCAGAATTGCCGGACGTTGTGGCCGAGCGGTTCTAGGCGCTTCAGTCCGGAACCGCGCGACTGCTACGGCCGCAGGGTCGAATCCTGCCTCGGGCGTGGATGTGTGTGATGTCCTTAGGTTAGTTAGATTTAAGTAGTTCTAAGTCTAGGGGACTGATGACCTCAGGAGTTAAGTCCCATAGTGTTCAGAACCATTTGAACCATTTGAACCACGAAATGTCCGACTGACAGGAAAACAATTTTTGAGGCTAATCTTAAATCACTCCTTCTCAACAAATCCTTCTATCTGTACACGTATGTACACAACCCAGACACATTAATGTGACCGCCGGCTATGGTTCAAATGGTTCAAATGGCTATAAGCACTATGGGACTTAACATCTGAGATCATCAGTCCCCTAGACTTAAAACTACTTAAACCCAACTAACGTAAGTACATCACACACATCCACGCCAGAGGCAGGATTCGAACCTACGACCGTAGCAGCAGCGCGGTTCAGGACTGAAGCGCCTAGAACCTCTCGGCTACAAGGGCCGGCCCACCGTCTATATTCGACGTCTGTCTATCACAGAGAACTGCAACTGTAATCATCTGCATACATGCTGATGTTGTGTACGTGTACCAAATTACACTGATATGCCGCCATATCATCTGGGTGCTTTGCTTTCATTCTCGCGAAATATAGGTAAAGATTACACAGCGTATTTCGTTATCAGCAATGACAATTGATGTTGATCGTTTGTGACAAGATCGTGCTATATCTCGTGTACGAAGAAGCTGTTATCGTCTCTGGCTGGCGCGCTGCAGGTCACCATTTCATACCTGACCACCCACAATTATTTGTTATTTGGTATTTAATATTAACTGAATTTTCCGTCGGTGCTTGGCGGAACGTGACAATAATATTAAAAAGGAGAACTCTTCCTTATGTTCATACTCCAGATCACTCGTTTCGAGGCATGCACCGTGCTGTGGCGTAGCTCTTCACACCATCTTGAGCATCGCTTAGCACTAACTACATAAAATGTATGGCTTATGAGGAGCTGGTCGACCATTCTTTTTTAACTCCCTAAGCACAGCCATTGTGTTAGCTGAACTACTGGTGGAATTTGTAACACACGACAGATTAGTTCCACTAATTTCATGAGATTTTTTGCAGACACCCTCCACAATGCTCCATAGTCCCCGTCTGTTACTACGTTTGATTGTGTGAACCATGGCATGTTAAAGAAATTACAATTCCTTGGTATTAATGGAATAGCATATGACTGGTTGAAGTCATATCTACAGAATAGGAAACATAAAGATTCCATATATAGGTCAAGTAATTTAAATAAGTTTGCCACTTCACCTAACTGGGGTGAAATTTCATTAGGTGTTCCACAGGGTTCAGTCATGGGTCCCCTTCTACTCTTGATATGTGTGAACGACCTCCCTTCTTATCTGAAACAAGAAGCTGAAGTGACACTGTTTGCTGATGATACAAGCATCATTATTAATCCAGCAAAAGAAACTGTAATTGAAATTGATAAAATTAAGTACTCTTGAAAAGTCATTAATTAGTTTTCTGCAAATGGGCTTGCTTTAAAATTTGAAGAAACACTGTACATCAAATTTTCTGCTGAAAGAAGTACAGTCCTTTCAGTAAATATAACACATCCACAGAAGTCAGTAGACAGGGTAGAGCATCCTAAGTTTTTTGGTGAACGTATAGATGGCAATCTTAACTGAAAAATTCATATTTTGGATCTTCAAAAGCGACTAGTTTCAGCAACTTTTGCACTCTGAATAATTGCCAATTTTGAGGATGTAGAAATTAGTAAACTAACATACTTTGCATACTTTCACTCTCTGATGTCATACGGAATAATATTTTGGGGTAACTCAAGACTTAGATAAAAAGTATTCACTTCTCAAAAGAAAGTGGTGAGAATACTGTGTGGGGTTCATAGCCGCACATCTTGCAGGGAATCTTTTTAAAAGATTGGGAGTTCTTACAACCGCCTCACAGTACATTTACTCACTCCTGAAATTTGTTCTCAACAACATGGACCGGTTTAAAAGCAACATGGACATTCATGATTATAATACCAGAAAAAAGAAAGACTTACACTATCCTTTACTCAACCTATCTTTGGCACAGAAACGGGTAAAATATGCCGCTATAATTTTTTTTGACATTACCAGATGAAATAAAATGTCTGAAAGACAGCAGCAATAGCTTCAAAAATAAATTGAAATAATATCTCCTTGACAACTCCTTCTATACCTTAGATGAAATCTTGAATAGGAATAAATAAATCTATAAATGTAGTATATGCTTGTTTTGCAATTTAAGGAAATGGGGTAAATAATAGAAATATTAATCTTTAACACTGTACTGTAATATATATATTAAAAATTCTTGTTTCATATGTGCATTTCTTGTGAATTTGACACGTTCCACATCATAACGGCTGCCGTACCGTGAGATTGATCGATGGAACACGCAACCAACTAACTAACTAACGTCTGCATGATCTTGGTTTAGCAGTAGTTCCTCTTTAGTGTTTCTTTTTCACACTGACATCACCAATAGTCCATCTGAGCAGCTAGAGAGTGGCTGAAATAGCACTGATGGATTTGTTACTCAGGTGACATCCAGTGATAATCCACATTCGAAATAACTGATTCCCGGGTTCGATTCCCGGCGGGGTCAGGGACTTTCTCTGCCTCGTGATGACTGGGTGTTGTGTGATGTCCTTAGGTTAGTTAGATTTAAGTAGTTCTAAGTTCTAGGGGACTGATGACCATAGATGTTAAATCCCATTGTGCTCAAAGCCATTTGAACCATTTGAACAAATAACTGAGCCCTGCTGAGCGAACCATTCTGCTGTTTCTGCTCCTTCATCTCACAAAATCTCCCGCCGCCTTTTGATCAAATGATGTAAAGTTAAGATGGTTGGCTAGCTCAGCTGCAAATTCTGTAAGTTTTTGGCGTGGATTCTATGGGGTCTTGGGGCCGTGATCAATTGCAAAGATTTCAGGTGTTTCTCAATGCCACTGACGCTTATATCTACACTACTGGACATTAAAATTTCTACACCAAGAAGAAATGCAGATGATAAACGGGTATTCTTTGGACAAATATATTACACTAGAACTGACATGTGATTACATTTTCACGCAGTTTGGGTGCATAGATCCTGAGAAATCAGTACCCAGAACAACCACCTCTGGCCGTAATATCGGCCTTGATACGCCTCGGCATTGAGTCAAACAGAGCTTGGATGGCGTGTACAGGTACAGCAGCCTATGCAGCGTCAACACGACACCACAGTTTATCAAGAGTAGTGACTGGCGTATTGTGACGAGCCAGTTGCTCGGCCACCATTGACCTGACGTTTTCAATCCGTGAGAGATCTGGAGAATGTGCTGGCCAGGGCAGCAGTCGAACAATTTCTGTATCCAGAAAGGCCCGTACAGGACCTGCAACATGCGGTCATGCATTATCCTGCTGAAATGTGGGTTTTCGCAGGGATCGCATGAAGGGTAGAGCCACGGGTCGTAACACATCTGAAATGTAACGTTCACTGTTCAAAGTTTCGTCAATGCGTACAACAGGTGACCGAGACGTGTATCCAATGGCACCCCATAACATCACGCCGGGTGATACACCAGTGTGGCGATGACGAATACACGCTTCCAATGTGCGTTCACCGCGATGTCGCCAAACACGGATGCGACCATAATGATGCTGTAAACAGAACCTGGATTCATCCGAAAAATGACGTTTTGCCATTCGTGCACCCAGGTTAATCGTTGAGTACACCATCGCAGGCGCTCCTGTCTGTGAAGCAACGTCAAGGGTAACCGCAGCCATGGTCTCCGAGCTGATAGTCCATGCTGCTGCAAACGGCGTCGAACTGTTCGTGCAGCTGGTTGTTGTCTTGCAAACGTCCCATCTGTTGACTCAGGGAGCGAGAAGTGGCTGCACGATCCGTTACAGCCATTCGGATAAGGTTTCCAGAATGAGATTTTCACTCTGCAGTGGAGTGTGCACTGATATGAAACTTCCTGGCAGATTAAAACTGTGTGCCCGACCGAGACTCGAACTCGGGACCTTTTCCTTTCGCGGACAAGTGCTCTACCAATTTTTCTTTAGGCAACTGCTTTACCAACTTTTTTATTTTTTTATTTGTTTTTTTTTGGCACGCTGACCACTTTTTTGCTTTTTTAGTTTTTTAAAAAAATTTTGCAGGTAAGAAGAAAACAAATAAAATCCTCTTGTGTATGAAAATAAAAGACGACGTTCTTCATAAAATAACACAATAGCCTTTGAAAACGTAAAACATAAAAGGTAGCTATATTTCCGCAATGGCCTTCTTTTTTAATTCTTTTTTATTTTTATGTTTTTTTTGTGAACATAAATGAGTATAAAGTCTCACCATCAGCAGCAACCTCTTTTTTTTTTCTTTGAGCACAGGAGAAAGAAAACAAATAGGCTGCAGATAGAGAGCTATGTGGGAAAAGGATAAACATGTGTAAGGAGAAAAAAAACTTAGAAGAGGAGGAGGAAAGAGAAGTGAAATAAAATAGGAATACTTTCCGCACCATGCTCCACTTTGGCGCGCCATCAGAACAAAATGCATTCTATCATTGACCATTGAAGGGGAACGTGGGATCGTCCAGTCTTGGCTGGCACGGTTCGTTGAGATTCTAGCTTTGAGGCGGGTTGGTGAAAATACTCTGTAAATAGTTCGCGAAAGTGGACCGATAGTGTCGATGTCGGCGAAGGGTGTGGTGATGTACTTGGAGGCGTGTCCAAAAGTTCGCCGGATCGACAATGTCGTCCCGGAAGAGGCAGTTGACAGCCATGCCACTGCTCCATGTGATGGCGTGCCACTTAGCCGACGGAAAGTAGGTCGTGTCGGGATATATCATCATGGTAGGAGAAACGTGATGTGGTGGTACTCGGAGGTAGAAAGCCACAATCTTCTGTACGAGGGTCCAGACAGCTGCTGCTGGCCCACACTCAAAACGTTGCAAATCTGTATCTTCGACATTGCACTTGAGGCACAGGGGTGAGTCCACCAGTGCGATGCGATGCAGTTTCTCTCTTGTAGTATACTTGCCGTTGACGAGAAGGTACCACATAGAGGTGGTGTCAGTGGTGTGATATGGTTGGTGGATCGTTTTCCAAACTGTACGCCATGAAACCTGGGGGTGACGTGTTTCGACGGGGTTGCGGGTTGGAGACTTTCGGAGAAGGCGGTAGATGTCGCGGGTGGTCGTCTTCCTGGTCCTGGGGAGCTCGGTGCATATGTAGCTGTACTCCAAAAAGAAACGGTCGATATGTGACATCGGAGATGGAATGTGTGCCAAAAACGTCGGTGGGCGTCTCAAAATAGGTGCGAGCTCGGTGGTCAACATTCCAGTAAAACTAGCATTTTGGCTTTTCCATAACCGGAGCATAGTATTGGTGTGAAGTGCCGTACTCCTGGCTCTCATATTAACCAGATCGAAGCCACCATCCCGCTTCGGTAAGGTGAGAGCTTCATACTGGACTTTGAAGATATGTCCAGAGCAAATGAAATAGCCGAAAGCCGCCTGTAATCTAGCCACCATTGTCGCAGTGATGGGCACAATCTGCGCTATATGGGGTATCCGGGCTGCCAGATGGGTATTGACGAAGCTGATTCTCTGGCACATATTCAGCGGGCGTAGTATGTGATTTTGTATGTTGGCTCGGATGCGTTGCAGCAGCGCCCGAAAATTGATCGCCGAGGTACGGCGAATGTCTCGCGTGTACACTAATCCGAGACAACGAAGGGTGTCCACCAGTTGAAATGGGACTACGCTGTCTGCGGGAAGGCCGCGGCCGATCTTCATGGCGCATGATTTTGCCACGTTCATAGCGCTCCCTGCCCCGGCACTGTAACGAGTGATCCACTGCATCGCAGCTCGTACGTCGGCCGCTGAACGCACGACGAGGGCCAAGTCGTCCGCGTAAGCTCGGCAGCGGAACATATGATCCCGGAGTGGAATACCTGTCAAACGTCGCCGTAATCCGCAAATGAGTGGTTCCATCGCAATGGCATAAAACACCGTCGACGAAGGGCAACCCTGCCGTACTGAGCGTTCAATCCGTATAGGTTCTGTAAGTTAGCCTTTGACGAGAAGTCTGGACGTTGCTCCGCGAAGGAGCCGCATAAGCACTTGCGTGAACGTCGGGGGAATTGCCATTCGGTCCATCACTGCGATGAGGAATGCATGATTGATGCGGTCAAACGCTTGTTTGAAGTCGATGGAGATTAAAGCGCCTGGCAGTCGCGAGTGTGTTGCCACAGCGATCACATCTCGATATTCACTGAGGGCTGTCTGTATATTACGATCGCAGCCTAAGGATGTTTGTTCGTGGGAAACAATGTCTCGTAAGACATGTTTGAGTCGCACTGATAGAAGGCGTGTGAAAATCTTGAAGTCAGAATTGAGTAACGTGATCGGCCGATAACTGTCGAGTCGTGTTCCTCCTGCAGGTTTCGGGACTGGTACAAGTAAGCCTTCCATGAACATTGGTGGCCGGTTCGCCGCGCCGGAAAAAAGTTCCCAGTACATGTCCCTCCATCGTGGCATCATCAAATCTTGGAAGGTTCTGTAAAATTCGAGAGGTAAACCATCCGGGCCGGGAGATCGATTCAGAGACCCTTTGGCCACAGCGCCTTGGACGTCGTCGGTGATCACTTCAGAAGTCAGGAGGGTTGCAGCTGCTGCGTTTAGAGTACCAAGTGTCTCCTGGGCAACCTCAACAATGGCCTGTGCACCGGCAGGTACTTCATGATAGAAAAGTCTATAGTGCGTTGTGAATGCATCCGCAATGGTAGCTTGCGAAGTCAGCCGTCGTCCATCAGGTAAGTGTAAAGTTGTCATTAAAGCCTGTAGGCGTCGACAAACATTTTGAACAATATGATGCATAGAAGGTTCTTCACCGTTAATCCTATCTTGGCTGCGTGCTCGGACAATGGCTCCCTCTAGACGGCATCTGGTCAAGGTTAAAATCTTTGCCTTGATGCGTTGAGCTTCTTTTAGACGATCCGGGGATGGAGGATGATCTATGAGTTCACGTAGAGCGCTATAGTAGAAATCAGTTGTATGGCGATTCCACCTGGCTTTGGCTCTGCCATAGTGTGTCAATGTGCGTCGGATGGCCGGTTTGGCGCACAGCAACCACCACTGCAGTGTGTTCTCGTAACGCATAATGCGTTGAGCACAGGTGTGCCACGTGTCGGTGACCTGTTGTCGACATTCAGGGTCCCGCAGTAGCGCGACATTGAGTTTCCAAGGTCCTGCACTGCGCTATATAGATTGTCGACGTAGGTTCATGGTACAGATGTAGATGTCATGATCCGAAAAGGCAGACGGCCAACGTTCCGCGTCGAGGAGAACTGATTTTAGAGCGTTAGAGATGTATATTCTATCAAGTCGGCTGGCGGAGTGGCTCGTGATATGTGTTTACCCCGGGCGGTCGCCGTGTACCACTCGCCAAGTGTCGAGGTGATGAAGGCGGCGGACGAGGAAGCGAAGTTCCGGACATGTGGTGAAATGGGGGTATTGGTCTGTGCGCTCGAGAACACAGTTGAAATCTCCACCTACGATGAGATGATCGTACCGACCGAGGAATAAAGGCGTGATATCTTGTGCGTAGAACTGGGAGCGATCACTCCGTTTATCAGTGCCCGATGGGGCGTAGAGATTTATGATTTTGAGTCCTTCAGCTGTTATGGCCACCCCTCGCGCTGTTGGGAGGTATGCGACATCGGAAACTGCAATCCCTTCTCGGAGGAGGTTGGCTGCGCCTGTGTGTTCCATATCTGCAGGGGCGGCGTAAGTCTCATATCCATAACACCCAGTCCAAGTTGCTGTCCTCAGTTCTTGTAACAGGGCGATGTCGATGTCCGCTGCTCTTAGCGTGTCACGGAGCAGTTGAAGTTTAGCGTGGGAGCCGATATTATAGTAGCTATTCGGTACGCCTGATGGGAGATCTGTGCTGCCGATAGGTTCGTAGCTGGTGAAGATTGTTGTGGTGGATGCTGGAAGTCCATAGAAGTCGCAGGAGTCGCCGTAGAAATTTCCCCCATTTTAGTGTTGGTCTGACGGAGAAACAGATCTCATTTCCGCATCAGATGGAGGTGGGAAATCCGCGTCATCCGCCCATGAAAAGTGTCCGACAGGTTTGACATCGGAGAGAGGTGGCAGCGCTGGCCGAGTCGGCTCAATTGCGTCGGTGACAACAGGCGTGCTAT
Organism: Schistocerca piceifrons; assembly: GCF_021461385.2. Lineage (NCBI taxonomy): Eukaryota > Metazoa > Arthropoda > Insecta > Orthoptera > Acrididae > Schistocerca > Schistocerca piceifrons. The sequence continues at coordinate 143,491,657 of NC_060149.1, forward strand.
GTTCCATGGCTTCTGGGCGCGGGGCTTGCGCACTATCTCTGTCGGACGGTTCACCGTCTTGTGGATGACGTGTCTCCGTGGCAGAGGGGAAAGTGTTATCATGTTCTCCGTCAGAGTGATGTGCCATCTCTTCGTCCTGCGGATGGGGCTCAATGGTCGATTCTGATGTCTTGCGGCGTTTTTTTCGTCGTTTTGGCGACTTCTGCTTTCGGCAATGAGTTTCGGTGTCTGAGGAAGGAAGAGATTCACGTCGTTCCGGTACAAAAGCCGCGGGTGCTATGATGCGGACGTCATTCTCCAGAACTCTCTCATTGGTATCTTTGTGATCTTCTAGCGTGGGTGTATCCGGCTGTTGGACATGTTCACGGGCGGCATCGCCGGTGCCAAGGTGCCAAGGTGCCAAGGTGCTGGGACGCCTCCGGGTGTATCGGACCAGAGAGACGTTCATGAACGACGTCTTGTGAGGGCTGGACGTGCAGTGTCGCCGCATAGGTGACTCGAAGGGTGGTCGTGGTTCTGTCGGTGTTCGTATCGTCGGGCCTTAGTTGTGTGATGCGGCGTTGCAGGCATTCATTACGGACGTGGCCTTCTTTGCCACAACCGGAACATGTTCGACGTTGTACGTCGTAAATGACCACCGCACGGCAGCCGCCGATAGAAATGTACGATGGAACGTGCCGTTTGAGATCGATTCGGACTTGCCTCACACCATTAAGCACCGGATACGTCGTAAACTATGCCCATGTCTCGGCTACGTGGCTCTGAACTTTTCCGAACGGGCTTAGCGCCGCGATGACTTCATCTTCTTCACCTCGAAAGGCAGTTGGAATATACGGATCGTCCGAAGGCCAAGTCCTGCATGGTCGACATCCACAGGCCCGACGTTTCCGTCGGAGTGCCGAAATTTTAGTCCATGTGGCGTCCTTTGAATAATCTCGTTGCAGGCAGCGTCGGAAGTCATCTTAACATAAACGACGCTGCTAATGATCGATAGGTGTATGCCGATGAGTTCGTCACGGGGGATCTTCACGTCTTCGCGTAGGAAGCGTTCGACGGCCAGTGCTTTGGGTCGTGCGTATTCATTTGAGAAGGTGAACTTAAGAGTGTTCTTCCTGTAAGAGTTGGCCATTAGAGCTTGTTCGACTGCGAAGCGCTGTGACGAGGAAGTAAACAAAACACTCCGCGCGCGCAGCGGCGTGGACGGCCGAGCGCGGTGCGCACTGCTGCCCTGCCGAACGCAAACTGTACATCTGAGCTACCGAAGCTCGACTCACGTCCGGTCTTCACAGCTTTACTTCTGCCAGTATCTTGTCTCCTACCTTCCAAACTTTACAGAAGCTCTCCTGCGAACCTTGCAGAACTAGCACTCCTGAAAGAAAGGATATTGCGGAGAAATGGCTTAGCCACAGCCTGGAGGATGTTTCCAGAATGAGATTTTCACTCTGCAGCGGAGTGTGCGCTGATACGAAACTTCCTGGCAGATTAAAACTGTGTGCCCGACCGAGACTCGAACTCGGGACCTTTGCCTTTCGCGGGCAATTGCTCTGCCAACTGAGCTACCGAAGCACGACTCAGGCCCGGTCCTCACAGCTATGGCTAAGCCTTGTCTCCGCAATATCCTTTCTTTCAGGAGTGCTAGTTCTGCATGGTTCGCAGGAGAGCTTCTGTAAAGTTTGGAAGGTAGGAGACGAGATACTGGCAGAAGTAAAGCTGTGAGGGCCGGGCATGAGTCGTGCTTCGGTAGTTCAGATGTTAGAGCACTTGCCCGCGAATGGCAACGGTCCCGAGTTCGAGTCTCGGTCGGGCACCCAGTTTTAATCTGCCAGGAAGTTTCATTCGGATAAGGTGCCTGTCATCTCGACTGCTAGTGACACGAGGTCGTTGGGATCAAGCACGGCGTTCCGTATTACCCTCCTGAACCCACAGATTCCATATTCTGCTAACAGTCATTGGATCTCGACCAACGCGAGCAGCAATGTCGCGATACGACAAACCGCAATCGCGATAGGCTCCAATCTGACCTTTATCAATGTCGGAAACGTGATGGTACGCATTCCTCCTCCTTACACGAGGCATCACAGCAACGTCTTACCAGGTAACGCCGGTCAACTGCTGTTTGTGTATGAGAAATCGGTTGGAAACTTTCCTCGTGTCAGCACGTTGTAGGTGTCGCCACCGGTGCCAACCTTGTGTGAATGCTCTGTAAAGCTAATCATTTGCATATCACAGCATCTTCTACCTCTCGGTTAAATTTCACGTCTGCAGCTCGTCATCTTCGTGGTGTAGCAATTTTAATGGCCAGTAGTGTATATTTGGGTTGTTCTGTGTTGCCTTGGACTATACTGCAACGGGCGGATGGGCTGTTGTCAGATAGGGAGGCAGTCTGCGGGGATTCGTAACCCTTGCTATACTCTACCACAACATAGCTCGCCGTCGCAGGGCGGTAGTTGCCGCTCCATGCTACTCATCTCCCGACATCTACTCAGTTCCGCAGCAGTGTATATTTCTCTGCGTGAAACTAGCGGTCAGTTGCAGCTGCACGCGGCTACCTTTCGACGTCTTTTGTAAACTGATACTCGAAGGTTGAATGTAGTAAATAACTGGTAAACCCTAGTACCTGAGAGTACACTGCGTGAATGTTCTATCTTCGCCGGTGCCGTCTTTTGAAAATGCCTGAGTTTTGCTTTCTCTGCACCACTGGAACTTCTTGTGTCTTTGATACCGCCCGCCCGGCACCTGTTGCGCTGCTCACAGACTTATTTGATCTGCTTACCTGCAGATTATATGGAGTTTAGCGAAAATACTCGTGAGCGCTCGTTTCGTCTTTCTAGATGACTCATAGAAGTGAGAGATACAACTGGAGTGAATTATTTCGAAGTCTCCTCTAGTATCTTAGCAATTCTTCCAAACGACCTTTTGTCAGTAAGCAGCTTTCCTTTGACAAACACGCTTTACTTCTGGATAGTTCAGTTGCCGCTACTTTTATGTATGAGTAAAAAGAAGTGACGACAGACAAATGATATAAATTCCTGAACTATTTTAATACTTTTTCGTTAATTTATTTATTCAATTATTTGCACTGGCCAGCATACGTAAGACCTTCTACGTAGGAAAAATTGAGTGAGGTGGCGCAGTGGGTAGCACACTGGAATCGCATTTGAGAGGAGGACGGTTCAAACCCACGTCCGGCCATCCTGATTTAGGACATACCATATTACAGCGCCTGTTTTATTCTGATTACGATGGAAAGTTCTTTTGGACATGCACCCATGTACAGCTCGTACACGCATTGTTGGTGACATATGGAAGTTTGTGTCTGACCATGAGTCATGCACGGATAGCCAAATGGTAAGGCGACCGCTCGTGATAAGCGGGAAATCCGGGTTCGATTCCCAGTCCGGCACAAATTTTCATTGTCGTCATTCCATTATACAGCTGATGGTAGTCCCTATTCGCAATTGCGAATCCATTTGATGTGATTCTGATTTAGGTTTTCCGTGATTTCCCTAAATCACTTCAGCCAAATGCCGGGATGGTTCCTTTGAAAGGGCATGTCCGATTTTCTTCCCCATCCATCCCTAATCCAATGGGGCCGATGACCTCGCTGTTTGGTCCCCTCCCCCAAATCAAACAACCAACCAACATGGGTTCAAATGGTTCAAATGGCTCTGAGCACTGTGGGACTCAACTGCTGAGGTCATTAGTCCCCTAGAACTTAGAACTAGTTAAACCTAACTAACCTAAGGACATCACAAACATCCATGCCCGAGGCAGGATTCGAACCTGCGACCGTAGCGGTCTTGCGGTTCCAGACTGCAGCGCCTTTAACCGCACGGCCACTTCGGCCGGCAACCAACATGGGAAAATATACTTTACAAAGTAGCCATACATGCAGTTAGCACAGACCACCTCTTGGAAACAAATGAGAATATGTTATTACTTCGCGCCGTGATAACGCAAAATTTTACGTGGTACGTATTAAAACAAATTGTAATATTTCTCTGCATAGAATGAACCAGAATGTCTTGAGAAGTGATCAGTGGATAATTAAATAGAATCGAGTTATACATGGTGGCTGTTTGCTGTTTTTCTCAATGCATACTGTCAAAAAAAAAAAAAAAATTATACATGTCTTTTGATGGCTACATGTATACAAGTTGAGACTGTTATCTTCTATCTTCGTCGTATTATAGTTGAAAAAATAGCTCATGTCGGAGGCACATGCTGTGAATACACTTAATATTCGCCGGCCGGTGTGGCCGTGCGGTTCTAGGCGTTTCAGTTTGGAACCGCGTGACCGCTACGGTCGCAGGTTCGAATCCCGCCTCGGGCATGGATGTGTGTGATGTCCTTAGGTTATTTAGGTTTAAGTAGTTCTAAGTTCTAGGTGATCGATGACCACAGATGTTAAGTCCCATAGTGCTCAGAGCCATTTGAACCATTTTTGAACTTAATATTCTGTCCCTGTCATTCGTGTAAAAGCGAATACAATACTCTTTGCTGCAGTTCATAAGGTCTTGAGAGTCATGCACCGAATTCATGTAGATTCTCACAGAGGTGAAAAAGTCATGCACGTACACAGATGGAGGTACTATCGTATAAAAAAGATATAAAAGGGCACTGCAGTTCCGGAGCTGTCATTTGCACTCAGGTGAATCATGTGAAAGGGTTTCCGACGTGAGTATGGCGGCACGAGCGTAGTGGGAGCTCGAGCAAGACGCATGGGACATTCTGTTTAGGAAATCGTCAGAGATTTCAATATTCCGAGATCCACAGAGTCGAGAGTGTCCGGAGGAAACCAAATTTCACACATTACCTCTCACCACGGATAACATAGTGACCGACGGCCTTCACTTAACGACCGAGAGCAACGGCGTTCCTGTAGAGTTGACAGTGCTAACAAACAAGCAGCGCTTCGTGAAATATCGGCAGAAATCAACGTGGAACGTACGACGAACTTTTTCGTTTGGAAAGCGCGGCAAAATCTGGCGTTAATGGGCTATGGCAGCAGGCGACCGAGGCCAGTGCCTTTGCTAAACAGCACGACATCGTCTGCAGCGCCTCTCCTAGGTTCTTGACCATATCGGTTCGACCCTAGACAACTGAAAAATGGTAGACCGCTTAGTTGAGTCCCGATTTCAGTTGGTAAGAGCTGATGCTGGGGTTCGAGTGTGGCTCAAATCCCACGAAGCCATATATCCAAGTTGTCAACAAGGTACTGTGCAAGATGGTAGTGGCTCTGTAATGGTGTGGGTTGTGTTTACATGGTGTCGACTGGGTTCTGTGGGCAACTGAACTGATCATTTACTGTAAATGGCTATGTTCGGCTACTTGGAACCCTTTTGTAACCATTCATAGACGTCATGTCCTCCCGGCTGTCGGGCAGTATGGCGGGCGGCTGTCGGGTTGGTACCACACAGCTGTCCAGGGAGCCATCAGATGCGCCTTCGCTGGTAATCGGGGATCATTTGGAAGTGGGACTCATCACTAAAGACAATTCTACTCCAGTCAATGAGACACCAGGCCCAAAACGTGGCGGGAAACGTCCCAAATACTTTTATTCAAAGACAATAATTACACTGAAGTCACCACTATTCCTGGTGGTCCCCTGGACATTACAGAAGGCGAGAGGTGTTTCTTAATAGTTTTTGTGATCACCATGGATGGAAGTGCATGCCCTGCAAGGTGTTCCCAAGCTGGCCACAACTGGAAAAGGAGTTCTTGCGGCGCGGCGTTCCGTTTCTCTATCAGCGCGGCCTACAACTGCTGGTGGGCGATAGTACACGAGGAAGTGAGCAGTACGTCTCCCCAACGCATCCTGCACATATTCGCTGAGTTTTAAGTCAGAGGAAGGAACACGCCAGTCCATTCGCCGAATACTCTCTCGTTCCAAGAGCTGCTTCACCTGCTCTGTTCAACGCGGTAGCGCATCCTTATCCATAAATATAAAATCAGGGCCGAATGCGCCTCTGAAAAGACGGACATGGCGAAGGAGTACAGGGCCACAATAACATTGCCCAGTGAAGCTGCCGTGTTCAAAGATTTGGAGGTCAGTACGCCCATGCAACATTGTGCGTCCCCACACCATCACGTCTGGACCACCGTAACGAAAATGTTCGACAGTTTCCCTAAGCTCATTACGTGTCCCCACCTCTCCCCATATGAGGATACGGCTAGCACTGTCGAACATGACTTCTTCGTCATATGCGACATATGGTGTGAGGAGGCATAGTGTTGGGCGTACTGACCTCCAAACCTTTGAACACGGTTGGCTCACTGGTCAACGTTACTGTGAACTGTTCTCGTTCTCAATGTACGTCTTTTCGGGAGGGGGGGGGCATTCAGGCCTGACTTCATTTTTATGTACAGCAGCTTGCGAACGCTTCGAACAGCGCAGGGCCGGCCGAAGTGGCCGTGGGGTTAAAGGCGCTGCAGTCTGGAACCGCAAGACCGCTACGGTCGCAGGTTCGAATCCTGCCTCGGGCATGGATGTTTGTGATGTCCTTAGGTTAGTTAGGTTTAACTAGTTCTAAGTTCTAGGGGACTAATGACCTCAGCAGTTGAGTCCCATAGTGCTCAGAACCATTTGAACCATTTGAACAGCGCAGGTGGAGGAGATCTTGAAACAAGAGGATATTCAGCCAAATGGACTGGCTTGCCCGTTCCCCTGACTTAATCCCAGCGAGCATGTGTGGGATGGGTTGGGGAGACCTGTTGCATCACGTCCACATTCACCAATGACCACCCAACAGCTGTCAACCACGCTGGTGGAGAAGTGGAGCGTTCTACCACAAAAACTCCCTACCAGGATTGTGACCAGTATGGGAGCATGTTTCATAGCATGCACTACCGTCCGTGGTGATCACACATCCTATAAAGAACCACGTCCCACCTTTTGTAATGTCCAGGGGACCATCGTGAATCGCGGTCACTTCAGTTTAATGATTGTCTTTCCCTAAACGTGTCATTTCTGATCGTCTCATTGCGTATTTCTTTCAGATACCTTCCGTACTACGCTATAGCACTTCTTTCTACACTGAAGATCAAAAGAAACTGGTAAACCTGCCTAATATCGTGTAGAGCCCCGCGAGCACGCTGAAGTGCCGCAACACGATGTGGCATGGGCTCGCCTAATGTCTGAAGTAGTTCTGGAGGAAACTGACACCATGAATCCTGCAGGGCTGTCCATACATCCGTACAAGTACGTTGAGGTGGAGATCTCTGCTGAACAGCACAATTCAAGGAACCAAGATATGCTCAATAATGTTAATGACTGGGGAGTTTGGTGGCCAGAAGAACTGTTTAAACTCAGAAGAATGTTCCTGGAGCCACTTTGTAGCAGTTCTGGACGTGTGAAGTGTCGCGTTGTCCTGCTGGAATTGCCCAAGTCCGTCGGAATGTACAATGAACATGAATGGATGCACGTGATCATAAAGGATGCTTACGTATGTGTCACCTGTCAGAGTCGTATCTAGACGTATCAGGGGTCCCATATCACCCCAACTGCACACGCTCCACACCATTACAGAGCCTCCACCAGTTTGAACAGTCCCCTGCTGACATGCAGGGTCCATAGATTGATGAGATTGTCTCTGTACCCGTACACGTCCATCCGCTCGATGCAATTTGAAATGAGACTCGTCCGAGGAGGCGACATGTTTCCAGTCATCAACAGTCCAGTGTCGGTGTTGTCGGGCCCAGGCGAGGCGTAAAGCTTTGCGTCGTGCAGTCATCAAGGATACACGAGTGGGCCTTCGGCTCCGAAAGCCCATATCGATGATGTTTCATTAAATGGTTCGCTTGCTGACACTTGTTGATGGCCAGCATTGAAATCTGCTGCAATTTGCGTAAGTGTTACGCTTCTGTCACTTGAACGATTCTCTTCAGTCGTCATTGGTCCCATTGTTGCAGGATCTTTTTCCGGCCGCAGCGATGTCGGAGATTTGATGTTTTACTGGATTTCTGATATTCACGGCACACTCGTAAATGGTCGTACGGGAAAATCCCCACGTTATCGCTACCTCGGAGATGTTGTGTCCCATCGCTTGTGCGCCGACTATAGCCCCACTTTCACTTAAACCTTGATAAGCTGCCATTGTAACAGCAGTAACCGATCTAATAACTGTGCTGGACACTTGTTGTCTTATATAGGTGTTGCCGACCGCTGCGCCGTTTTCTGTTTACATATCTCTGTATTTGAATAGGAATGCCTATATACCAGTTTCTTTAGTGCTTCAGTGTATGGTGCAAGTTTCATCGAGCTATGTTAGCTGTCAGTGACACATCATGCGGAAGTTACTTTAGACTTTACATTTTACACATCAGTGTATATGTAGAGTCAGTTGTTTGAAGTTAGTCGTTTAAAGCTGTGACAAAAAGTTGGTTTTAAACATGCGCACCCGTCAGAAGGCGTGGTGACGGTCCAGCCCAAGGGGCGGAGCTCAAGCACTGATCCAGGCTATCACTAAAATGGCAAGGCATTACAGACACTGAACACGTGGTCGATTCCTCTGCTGCCAAAATACGTCACATCCGCACGCACAGAGCAAATGTGATATCGTGGCGCGAATGGTCGCTGAAATGGAATATGTAGACGTAGAAATCTTGGGTATTTAGTGTCACACGACCCAATAATGCTATACTTATTCCAAGGCTACCGGACTGAGGGTATCGAAGAGAGGACTCCGTCGCCGTCTAGAATTTTTCATGCGCAAAAAACTATGCAACTTACAGCAGTATTAATAACTGTCATTTACGCTAATTTCCTTAACAGATTAATTGTATGAGAACCTAAGGTGCCGTGAACTTAAAGGAGATGGCAAATGAAGTACTCTAATACAGTAAGCAGTTTTAACGTGTGACTTTTCTACTTGTTTTATTTTCGTGTACAGGAACTAGAGTAAACTGAACTGATCTTGTTTACACTTGTGTTCCTTCCTGTGAAATTGTCCTGAACAATAAAAGTTGTGCAATTACGAATCGCTACTGATAAGAAACAAGTCGCCAAAATTAACTTACTTTCCAAGGTGTTTGGAATGCTCAGATGTGTATTAAATACAGTGTTCTGTGAAATTCAATTGTGCAGTACGATGAAGTTCTACACTGCGTGTCGTCACAATGCGTGACTTGCAATTCTAACACAAAGCTAACAGAATGAAATATAAACCTACCAATCGAATTTTGAAAGAACAACGAACAAAAAGGTTTCTACAAAAATGCTCTGTAAATTTACCTACTCAATATGACTAAACTAAATTCCAAACACTGAATAATACGCTTGCAAATGTAGCAGTCAACCGTGAAAATAAATCTCTCTGCATGTGAAATGTAATGTCAATTGAACTTCGCTCGACAATGAATTTTGAAAAGCAATTCTATCTGTGAATGACATACCATGACTCCACTGCAAAACTGGCTCTAACATATTTTACGTGGCTCACCTGTGCCAGCGGAAACTTGGTACTTCTCGGTGTGATGAACCTAAAATATGCGGCGTAACAGCAAGCACATTAAATGGAAAGAAAAAACCTTGTGCAGTACAATGCAAGGACGTGCAACTATTCTAAAGAAATCATGTCTCAGTTTTAACTATTGTGTTCCGCAGAGAGCAATGAGGCAACACACATAATCAGAAAATAAAATTCTTTTGTGAGGAGACAGTGGTGGAACTTGAGCTTGTTAAATGATTTAAGGAAAACTGACCTTTAAAAAACTGTATTGCAAAAACAAACTCATTATCTAACTATAACAATCATCATTAAAAAATTTATCATTTCTAGCAAGTTTAATTTGTAAAAATGCTAAATGAACGTAAAAATCTATAACTTCTGTGAACAGGCCGTGTGAATAGAAAACTTTACTAACTCCCGTCTGGACAATGAAACCAACTAATTCAAACCAATAACGAGAGATCCCGATAAAACCTTCCATTATTTACAAAAAATGGTTCAAATGGCTCTGAGCACTATGGGGCTTAACGTCTACGGTCATCAGTCCCCCAGAACTTAGAATTGCTTAAACCTAACTAACCTAAGGACATCACACAACACTCAGTCATCACGAGGCAGAGAAAATCCCTGACCCCGCCGGGAATCGAACCCGGGAACCCGGGCGTGGGAAGGGAGGACGCTACCGCACGACCACGAGCTGCGGACATTATTTACGCACATCATGATTACGCCCAAGCAAGCAATACAGCAACACTTTACCTCAAAAATCTTAATTTGTCCAATTAACCTCTACAGAATCAAAGTTAATTCGTCTCTGCATCGTTATGTCTCTGTGCTGCGAGCTATTTTCATCCGCTCGGTAGCATAACTAACATCCGACTGTCTCACTAGCTGGTTTTAGAATGCTCACTGCCACGACAAAGCTACTAGCAACCAAAGACCACAGTGCTTGTACTCAGCACATCTATCGCGTAACATGTCGACTATTGGAAACAATTGCTTAAAAAATATTAAGCGTACAAATACGAAGAACGCCACATGCAATGAAAATGAAATGCTCACATCACTTTCCTTGAATACCAAAAATGAACTAGAAACCATACAGACGTTACAGGCAACAAATAATGCTGTATTTAAAGTAAGCGAGAATACGCAATTCCCCACAGCAACATGTAATATGAAGCCCACACTGTATTGGGACATCCATTATCTATGTCCTTTCTTAGAGATTTTATAATATTCTGTGTTTTTAATAGCAATATTAAATTTATTTGTATCACTCTTTGCCGGCCGCTGAGGCCGATCGGTTCTAGGCGCTTCAGTCCGGAACCGCGATGCTGCTACGGTCGCAGGTTCGAATCCTGCCTCGGGCATGGATGTGTGTTCAAATGGCTCTGAGCACTATGGGACTTAACTTCTGAGGTCATAAGTCCCCTAGAAATTAGAACTACTGAAACCTAACTAACCTAAGGACATCACACACATCCATGCCCGAGGCAGGATTCGAACCTGCGACTGTAGCGGTCGCGCGGTTCCAAACTGAAGCGCCTAGAACCGCTCGGCTACTCCGGCCGGCCTGGGTGTGTGTGATGTCCTTAGGTTAGGTAGGTTTAAGTAGTTCAAGTCTAGGGGACTGATGACAGATGTTAAGTTAAGTCCCAGATGTTAAGTCCCATAATGTTTAGAGTCATTTTTGTACCATTCTTTAATAAAGGCTTTTGCCATGTAAATTATGTGCTTGTGTTGTAAATTCTGGGGGCACTAAATGAAAGGTCGTCGATAGATGATGCCACTTAATTTTATGTTGGTAATAAACATGAATTCTTTGTCTAAAGCAATGTTGCAAAAGTTTTTCGGTATGTATTTTGTCGATAATAACGGATCAGTTGACTTACAATGTAATTTGTAGGTGGCAAATGATCGCATGAAAGCGGGCTATCTTTATACATGTATAGGTTTAAAGTTTTATTTGCAATTTTTATTTATTTATTTATTTATTCTTCATAATGTCAGACTGGTATCTGAAAAACTAAAATACGCCATACAAATCACATTTCTTTGGGTAGTAATAAATTTCGACATTAGCTATTTATTTCTAATGCTTAAAAAAATGGCTCTGAACACTTTGGGTCTTAACATCTGTGGTCATCAGTCCCCTAGAACTTAGAACTACTTAAACCTAACTAACCTAAGGACATCACACACATCCATGCCCGAGGCAGGATTCGAACATGCGTCCGTAGCGGTCGCTCGGTTCTAGACTGTAGCGCCTAGAACCGCTAGGCCACTCCGACCGGCTCGGTCGGAGATTTTCTCCGCTCGGAGACTGGGTGTTGTGTTGTCTCCATGATCATCATATCATCCCCATCGACGCCCAAGCCGCCGAAGTGACTTGCACCAGGCGACTGGTCTACCCCACGGGAGGCCCTCCCCACATGACATTTCATTTCATTTTTCGGCAGGATGTACGTTGTTTTGTGAAGTGCTAGTGACAACTATCACTTCGACACCAGCCCTCAAATTCGTGGAGCGTCGCATCAAATTTGTCTTCTGTAGTTCTCAATACACTACGTACAATGAACAGCACGTCATCAGCAAATACTACCAGTCCGCTTATGTTAACGCTGTAATGTAACTTCTATAGTATGGGCTCCAGTGGTACATCCCAAAACTCTGTACCGCACACTGATCCCCGCTTACAGCCTTTTCTTATTGTCTTCGTTATTTTCTTTCCTGGGCATGTTAAAGAAGCATGTTGCCCTTGGCAATAATGTCTCATGCAGTTGTACAGCTCTTCTGGACACTCCAAATCCTTAAGGCGACCAAAGAAAGACGGCCACCTTAGGTTATCGAAAGCGCCAGCAATATCGATCATAATCCTGGAGCGTAAGCACAATGAGTACTTGTCGCTAGTGAAATCGCCTCATTAATTCCAGAATGAGATTTTCACTCTGCAGCGGAGTGTGCGCGTATATGAAACTTCCTGGCAGATTAAAACTGTGTGCCCGACCGAGACTCGAACTCGAGACCTTTGCCTTTCGCGGGCAAGTGCTCTACCATCTGACCTACCGAAGCACGACTCACGCCCGGTACTCACAGCTTTACTTCTGCCAGTACCTCGTCTCCTACCTTCCAAACTTTACAGAAGCTCTCCTGCGAAACTTGCAGAACTAGCACTCCTGAAAGAAAGGATATTGCGGAGACATGGCTTGGCCACAGCCTGGGGGACGTTTCCAGAATGACATTTTCACTCTGCAGCGGAGTGTGCGCTGATATGAAACTTCCTGGCAGATTAAAACTGTGTGCCCGACCGAGACTCGAACTCGGGACCTTTGCCTTTCGCGGGCAAGTGCTCTACCATCTGAGCTACCGAAGCACGACTCACGCCCGGTACTCACAGCTTTACTTCTGCAAGTTTCGCAGGAGAGCTTCTGTTAAGTTTGGAAGGTAGGAGACGAGGTACTGGCAGAAGTAAAGCTGTGAGTACCGGGCGTGAGTCGTGTTTCGGTAGCTCAGATGGTAGAGCACTTGCCCGCGAAAGGCAAAGGTCCCGAGTTCGAGTCTCGGTCGGGCGCACAGTTTTAATCTGCCAGGAAGTTTCGCCTCATTAATTGCTTCTTCAGTTGACTCGTCTCTTCTAAACCCGTACTGGTGAGGGCTCATCCCACATAGCAGTCTATAATCTTGTAATGTTTTGCATAATAGTTTTTCAAATATCTAGCCGAGAACGCTCAAAAGACAAATTGGTTTGTAGGATTTGATTATAATTGGATCCTTACCTTGCTCTGTACTAATAATTATCACTTCAGCGTTCTTCCACTGTGCGGAGACACTTTCTTGCAAGAGACACTCGGTGTACAGTTCGCGCAAGTAACTATCTAATTGTTCACATAGGACTTGTATTACTTCGGCAGATATCCCGTGCAGTCCTGGAGATTTTTTATTTTTCGGTTTTAAAATTATTTTCCTGGTTTCTTCTTATACGAAGGGGTACACAAGTTGATTGTTTCTTTAGTCTTCCCATAATAATTTTCATGACCTATGCTGATCATGTATATCACCCTCTTCTGCTTCGTCAGGTTCAACTGGCTCTGAGCACTATGTGACTTAACTTCTGAGGTCATCAGTCGCCTAGAACTTAGAACTAATTAAACCTAACTATGCTAAGGACATCACACACATCCATGCCCGAGGCAGGATTCGAACCTGCGACCGTAGCGGTCTCTCGGCTCCAGACTGTAGCGCCTAGAACCGCACGGCCACTCCGACTGGCCCTTCGTCAGGAAGTACTGTTTCCATTAGCAGGGCAGTTCCCAACTTTCTGTTACCATCCTTTCATTCCTTTTGAACGTACATAAGACTGTTGGTGATCGTCTTTTCTCGCAGACTATTTCATACGGTACACCCCATGGATCAGTTTCTAAGTTATCCTCCACGAATTGCTTGCAGCGATCCATTTTTGTTTTCCACAACTCTTCCATAAAACGTCGTTTAACATATCTCTATCTATGCAACCTACGGAGTCTTTCTTCTTGGATCATGCTGCTCTGGTATAGTTCCTGTCTCTTTTTATTTCACATCTTAATTTCAGCAGCGCCTCGGTCCAGATGCAAGGTACACCTACAGAAAGACCTCTCCTGACAGGTGTCGATTCCTTCATTGCTCTGATGTATAGCCACTCTCAGTTCTTGCGCTTTAACATCTACATTATCACCCAGAGATGGACTTCCCTGACACAGAACACTCTTCTTAGTTCTTCACAATTAGCGTCCTTGCTGTATTTGGGCCTTGGGAGCACGTTTTCTGTGGGGTCTTGGATATCCCTTACAGTGATGGTATAGTGTAAGATATTGTGGTCATTCCACTCTCAAACTTCAAGCTTTTCACACGGCGCGCCGTTGCCGTATTTGTTGAAGTGACGTCAGGGTTTGAATTTGCTCCGATCCTCCATTTGTAGGTTGGCGGAATGAGAGTTGCATTCCGTACCTGTTGGTTGAGTTCCATAATGGCCTCTTCTAGTAGTCTTCCACGGTCTTCAGTCAAGCGGCTATGCCCCAATACTGGCTTCGCATTTGCATCAGTGGAATACACGAGAGGCTTAGTCCGTATTGGGTGACTAATATCTTTTAGTTTTAGCAGACACTCGTCGATCTTATCACGAAATTGGAAATACATGGGGACCAAGATGTAACTCTTCCTTCTGGTTAACATTTCCACACAGATTACGTGTTCTGAATAGTACTGTGATATTTTTATCACTATTGTGGCCTTCTTAAATACTACTATTGTTGCCATAGGACGCTGCCCTGTTATTGGCATACTCCGGATCTTTCCTGCCATCGTATACAGTTCTAGGAACACGATACCTCCAATTGCAACTCTTCTGTCACTCTTCTGCCACTCTTCTAGCATTATGCAATACGCTGACACTTCGCATGGTATAGTCCTATCTTTATCTCCATTAGCGATGATGGGTATATATTCCCCAATCTTCCCTACTCGCCTGTAATCCCACGCTGTACGACCTTGCGTCATTACAACGTATCTAAGGGGAATGATTCATTTCTTCTGGCAGAAACATGCTTCAGTAACTTCTCCAGTTTTTCCACTTCCGTTGGCAACTGTTCACTTTGAGATGGATTCTGTGCATAGAATCATGTACAGGAAAAGTAATATACTCCCCTTCTCGATGCTTATTTCTTACTAGATATCTTAACGCTGTAATAAGCGTGATCGGCTCTTTCTGTCTAGTGAGATGCATAACGTTTTCTATGCTTTCACAAATCTGTCGCAAATCTGTTCCGGTCCGTGTTTCATTGTTTATTTATTTGTAGAAGGTGCTTGTTTCCTCTCCGAAATGGCTCTGAGTCTTGTAGTGTTTTTGTTGCATATTCACGTCCTGCACTGGGGAATCATCTTTTACTTCTGTAGGCAGCGCAGTGTATTCCTTTTGATGTGTGCTGTCGCAAGTTCTAACAACCCTACCACAACAAACGTCAAAATTTTAATAACGATTGTGGTGTTGCTCACGCTGCTAAATACTGCATTATCGGGCAACAACAGTCATATAATGTGGCAGGTGTCATTAGAGCACAGTTAATAGTCATTTCATGTAATAATGAAAAGACTAGGCACTCATCTTTTTGTGTTTCCCACGCATGTCTCATCGTAAAATCATGGCTCAATCGTTGAAAATCCAGGTGATTATTATTCCAAGCTCGAATGCAAAGAGGCCTAGGTTTTATTCTACTATATTCAAAAGTTTTGTAGATGCGCTTCTCAAACCATCCTTGAAGATTACACTTTTGCTGGACAATGGTGATGTAAAAAAATAATCAGCACTCCGAAATTAAGTTACACTTCCTTTTAATTGGTTTTATTGCAATATCACGTAAACACAAAACATCACTTCACAATACAAAACATCTTCCTCACAGTCACTGTTAAAGTTCACATTTTATAAGCTGTCTACGTTATGCGTCTTTCCAACATAACGTCCAACACTTGACCTTCTCAAGGTCAGACTCTCTAACAACTCAACAACTCACTAACTATCGCTTTCGCGCCCAAAAATCAGAGTTACAAGTACGTCAAAGATCATAGTGGCAAAAGAAATAATACACATAAGAATAATATCATTGCAATATAAACATATCGACGTATCAAAAATGAAATCAAATCTGAATGTTGTCTCATAAATATGTTGAGTAGTTAACAGAAATACAGTAGAATATTACTGGTATCGGGAGGTTCAGATGAGGTGCCGTAATGGTTACGTAATTCAAGTACCATTACAAAGTCCACGTACAGCTGTTTAGTTTGTGTCATCAGATCCTGATCGGCTGTATCATAAGTCACTCCTACATCCGCCTCTGATCTTGTTTCTCTGTTATACCGCATAGATCTGGATTTTCGTCAAGAACTTGTGTCCTGCTTTGTCGCCGGCCGGTGTGGCCGAGCGGTTCTAGGCTGTTTAGTCTGGAACCGCGCGACCGCTACGGTCGCAGGTTCGAATCCTGCCTCGGGCATGGATGTGTGTGATGTCCTTAGGTTAGTTAGGTTTAAGTAGTTCTAAGTTCTAGGGGACTGATGACCTCAGATGTTAAGTCCCATAGTGCTCAGAGCCATTTGAACCATTTTGAACCTGCTTTGTCGCGGGTGCATGGTGCTCCACTTCGGTCTGTGCCGAATGCTCTTCTCTGTAGTATTTACAACTCATTTTTTGCCAGAAATTCCTCGCTCTGTCGACGTCCCTTCCTCTTACATAAACGGCCCCTGATCGTGGCATTAGAGTCCTCATTGCTTTCTAGTGTTATGAGACGCCTACCCATAATCCGTTCTTAAAATCTGTCTTGCTAGGAGGTTTGATACGTGTGACATTCATCTCTCTTCCCTGTGCACTTTTTACCTCTATATTTACATGGCACGCACACTGCCCCTTGTTTGATTTTATTGAACTCTCATTTCAGCCTTCTTCGCGACAATGCCCACAAATTACTGCCAGTTTATCACAATGTTTTGCCAAATGACCAATGTCTCAGGATTGAACGCATCTCCTCACCACTAGATATACAAAACCCAAGATATACTTTTTTCTCTTCATGAAAGTTGTTCTAACCTCAGGGCTCGCATCAGTAACTTGATGGGCCACTTTTCTTCCGATTGGTCCTGTCCTAAATCGTACTGTAAAGCCGCTTTCGAACCTTTCCTTAGTCAGTGCATCTTCAAAGTTCTACATCTGTAATGTGGCTTTTAGTGACTTTGCACTGTTCCCTCTGGAATGTCGTACAGTGTCATTAAAAGTCTCATTTTGTTAGGTTGTTCACAAGCCAGTGTCTCTTGCGCCTCTTATTGTTGTTCATTATCTTTTCCGTGTCTCTTTGTGTAGCAGTTTCCAGGATGACTACATTATTGGTTTGCTTGATCTTCCTTATACAAATTTTCTCTTTGGTGAGGTTTATTAAGGTCGTTACTTTTTGTTGCACTACCTTTGCCTCTTCATTTGTTCTTGACTTAATAAACAAAGTATTTTGTTGCATTGTTTGCACTGCTGTGATTTAAGCTGCAGGAGCTGTTTTGATTACATCCCTACTAGGTGGCATCGTTAGCACAGCACTTGAATATGTTTTCACTGGTTTTTGTGGATTTTCTCTATTATCTTTGTAGTTGTTCCAACTTGCCAATTTCCTGCTCTATCGTCCATTGCCATATTTTCTCCTTTAATTCTACTTTCAGTTCGCTTACACTTGCCTGTGTCGTATTTTGCCAAGAAGATTTGCTTTCAGTGAATGTCATCTAGTCTTCATATCTCTGTTGTAAATTCGTTGCTTCTCTAATTGTTGCAGTTTTCCCGTCGGCATTAGCGTTTAGTTTAGCAACGTAAGTCGGCACTGTTCCTTTCCGGGTAGCCAGCCTGACTACCTCCGTTTGCCCAGATGTTTTATTTGCAAAATCTGAATGGTGGTCATAAAAGTAATTTTCGTTGTAACGAACAGGGTAGTGTGACGTCAGCACTTTACAAGCGAGACTCGCCAGTGGCGCAGGTTCTTTTGTGTCTCAATCACTGTTGCTGTCTCGGCGGTGAGTTCGGTAATAGCCAGCACTGGAGTGAGATTTTTATGCGACATGTCGGCTGCCCTATACGCGAAAGACTTTTTTAAGTTTTACTCTACATGTTGAAGTCTATCTTAATTCATTATTCGCTGGTGATAGCTGCCGGCAGACTGCGAGAACGTCAATTTTCAATGGGTGCTAGACAAACTTCCGTTTTTAGTTGGTGTTAGACAGTGAAGCAAGCTGAAACATTACATTTTTCAGTGTGTTATGAGGTGCTCGAGTGAACTAAGGCATGTTTAAATTAATTCCTCGCGAACTAGTAGTGCTAGTAAGAAACTATAGAGATATTATTGGAAATTTTTGTTATCGCTTTTCAGTTACTACAGAATCATTTCATTTACTTTAATTCCTATTTTCATAAGATTAGGGCTCTTTCAGACACTGAAACTTAACGCCCGCTTGTGATGGTTGTTCGGAATTAGAGGTCGCCCTGACGTACTGCTAGATCTACTATAGGTATGTAGCTAACGCATTGCTCATGTCAAAAAAGATTTTATTTCATTTCTTTCACTGTGAGGCAACAATCCGTGAGTCAGTTTTATTTAATAAAATAATCGTTGTGCAATTTCAATAACAAGTACTTGCCGCCTTCAGTTGCTTATCTAGCCTCTTTTATTTCCAAATGATGTCATATTTTGCAATTCCCAAAAATTGCTAGGAAACTCGGAAAAATCTAGTGATTCTACAGCCAAGTTGGCCAAAGATTGATAAATGGATTGATAAGTAACACCCCCTAAACTCGTGTTCGAGCCTGAATTTCTACTGTTGCACATTTTACACGACGCTCTGTTACTGTGACCGCAATTTTTAACATTATTTTCAGTAGTCGAAAGGGAGAGGTAGCTCACAAGCACTGTCTCCTGAGCAGTTCTGTGGAATTAACTGTGGCAAAATGTTGCGTTGCCAGCCTTTACTTCGCATCACTTCACATCGAGTGTCGCAATACGCCTCGTTACAACAGTGATTGTCAAATGAGTCCTAATTCACTACTGATAATCTCATTCAGAGTCCTCTCCAGAACGCAGGACTGTAAGAGATGTCAGTAAGAAGTACATTGAGAGCCGAGACAAAGGAATGGAGGCAAGGAAAACGTACCCCACTCAGCAATCCGAGTGGGAGCATGCGCAGTAGAAGACAATGGTACTCCAGTTTACGTAAACCGGCCGGTTCGGGCAAGTCGAACAAAATAAATGAATATAAATGAACGCGCACGTCTGTGAAGCAAGAAATGCGTGACGTTGGCTAACGATGGGCCCGAGTAAGAACAATGGAAGGACAGAAGCGAGGTATCTGGGAAATTTGAATATCTAGAAGTTGTCATAAGCGTCGCCAGGGATCGCTGGGAGCGGAATGCGGCCCTTGTCACTCAGCCGGCAGCATTCTTCCTCATCTCCAGATAAGCCCGACGAATTATCCTCGCCTCCGCCGGACCACTGCCGCTTCCACCGGCCACTCGCAATTTATTTGAAGCTATCTGGCGACGTGCGCTTGTTCGGCTAGTGGACACTCCACAGCGTTCGCCACGGTATTGCCAGGGTCCTGACACTTCGGATGTGGAGTGATAACCGGAGCTCGCATGCTCACATACAGCGCTTCCAGCTTTATTCATTTATTTATTTCTTATTTACATTCCCCACCCCCCACTCGCCACGCCCCATAGAAGTGGGCCGGCTGCAGTACAACACATCAGTTTTCAGCCTTTGAATAAAATCGTTAAAAGTATCTCTATAAAAACGATTATCTTGATGAACTTGATAAGGTGACGATGTGTGTTGTTGTGAAAACTACAAGGATCACGAAGCTGTGGGCACATTTTCTCAGTGCGAAATTTGAATGCAAGGGCGAAGAAACGGGCTGCATGTGGTAGGATTGCAGTAAAGCTGGGAAAGGATGAGTTGGAGCCTTCATTTGGAAAAGGAAGGGGTAGGATAGGCTACAGTTGGTAGGATGGATGGAACTCAGCAAGGACTTTTTGATCTGGGAGCGGAGACGTTTGAAATTACCCTGGGAAAGAGCATAGATTGTGTGGACAGGTATGGAAGGCGGGAAATGGTGATGAAATTACCGAGCAGACCTTGCTTTTCGATGAAAAGGAATATAGTGGGCTGCTGGGATTTAGGCTTTAAAAGAGACATAGGACTGACGAACGCATTCCAATTGTTGCAGCCGGCCGCGGTGGTCTCGCGGTTAAGGCACTCAGTCCGGAACCGCGCGACTGCTACGGTCGCAGGTTCGAATCCTGCCTCGGGCATGGATGTGTGTGCTGTCCTTAGGTTAGTTGGGTTTAAGTAGTTCTAAGTTCTAGGGGACTGATGTCCACAGAAGTTAAGTCCCATAGTGCTCAGAGCCATTTGAACCATTTTGAATTGTTTTAGGATATGCGGGACCTTTTATCAGTTAGTACAGGGTACGGATGTGGGCTGCTAAACGGATGTGGAAAGCGTGGTGTAGTGCATGACAATTATTTCCATCAAAAGGCACATGAAAGTTCACGATGTGACAGACGTAATAACACCAGCATCTACCTAACGTAGCGTAGGACCACTTGCGAAATACAAAGTAGCCTAAATACTGCTGGTGAACAAAGGAATTTTATAAAACTTTTCGAAATGAAACTTCTAATTTCTTCAAAGATGCGGAAGCGGGGAAATGGGCAAAGAATTGTTTTTCCAGTGCCATAAAGATTCGTGGAAATTCAAATGGGATTATTGCGAACGTCAGTTGTTAAAAAAAATGGCACTAAGCACTATGAGACAGCATCTGAGGTCATCAGTGCCCTAGACTTAGAACTACTTAAACCTAACTAACCCAAAGACATTACACACAGCCATGCCCGAAGCAGGATTCGAACCTGCGACCGTAGCAGCAGCGCCTAGAACCGCTCGGCCACAGCGGCCGGTGTCAGTTGTTAAGTAACATTGTGAAACCACACTTATAACTGGCTCATGATAATATTTTCCATTCAAAACCTGGAACAACTTGAACTAATATTTATGTGAATTTTTTAAATGTGTGGTTTATTTCATACCATGTAGAATTACTGGTTTTGATGTGTTTCCTCTCCGACCGAGCGGAGAGAATATCTTCGTAAATTTCGGATTGGAGAGTTAGATAGTTAGTTCAGATGGTGGATACCAAGTGCCTTGCCAGACACATGTACACTTCCTGCCCAGGTATACTGACTCGAAGACATATAGGCTGTTGGAAGAGGCCAGTACGAGGGTGTTTAGGAAACATTTCTAGGCGTATCCTAAGCCCTAGCTTGCTTAGAGACCCATTTGGTGCTGGTGTATTGAAGAAGCACCTTGAGGGAGACCTCTTCGTTCGCCAGCCGGAGTGGCTGAGCGGTTCTAGGCGCTACAGTCTGGAACAACGCGACCGCTACGGTGACAGGTTCGAATCCTGCCTCGGGCATGGATGTGTGTGATGTCCTTAGGTTAGTTAGGTTTAAGTAGTTCTAAGTTATAGGGGACTGATGACCTCAGAAGTTAAGTCCCATAGTGCTCAGAGCCATTTGAACCATCTGAACCTCTTCGTTCCATAACCAGTCAAACGTAAATGTGGTGGCTGCAGCCGCGTCTTCATCTCGTGAGGTGGAAGTAAGTCACTAGGAGATCCGAGTCGCGAAAATCTGCAAAGCAGTCGTCTTCAAATCGTATCTCCACACAAATCCGAAATCTCACGCAGCCAACGACCTAGTGCCACAGTACGTAATATTCCGACTCTACCTCATTACTGCGAGCTATTTGCGTGAAACTCTTGTTCAGTTTTTTGCTCTAAATGATTAAAATATGCAATTTTGACTGTTGAGTTTTTATGATTACCTTTGTTATCTAGCTAAAGGCACCTTATCTGCTTTATGTGCCGTGTGTGTGACTTAGTTCTTTGAGCTGCCAACATATCATTCGATCATAATATATTCTGTTGTGGAATTAGGTTCTTTCACACTGCTACCCTTCCCAGCTGCTAGATGCAAGACTACAGTCAACTACTGAATCCGAACCCAGGAAGAAAGTGATAATTTCCTGCATTCACGCCGGCAGCGGGTCTTTTTGTAACTAACCTAAACTACGCTCTCTGTGGTGAAGGTGTGTACCTCGTAGGCAGTACAATGCAGCAGTGTTATAGCATCCTCACGATCATCAAGTTAGTCTTGGATCCTATTTGTCTTGTGATTGGGAGAATTATCGTTTGGGAAGTGCAATCTATTGAAAGAGACCATGCTTGCAGTACTGAATGAATATTGCCATTAAGCAGGCTACCACCTCACAAGCTGCTTCTTTCAGTGAGACCTTAGAATAAAATGTTCTCTCCAATGAGTTTTTGTCTGAAAAAAGGTAATCAGCGTTGCACGCTTTCTTTGGTATCCTTGATGACGTGAAACATCTGTGTACAGTTGACTCCTCAAACCACATAACGTGTTTTCATTGGTCGGTACTCCACCCTCTGCTTCCGTTGTACGACTAACGCCACTTTGTCTGGTGCTTGCACATGCTTCACAAGAGGACTGCCAACATAATGTTTGTCTCAAAAAATGTTCAAATGTGTCTGAATACCTACGGGACCAAACTTCTGAGGTCATCGGTCCCTAGACTTACACACTACTGAAACTAACTTAAATTAACTTATGCTAAGAACAACACATGCCCGATGGAGAACTCGACCCTCCGACGCACTCCGTTACATAGAGCTACTACGCTAGCAATATTTTCATTCAGGCTGTTTCCTAGTAGCCATATACAGCACAGGAATCACATTCATGACAACGGTAATCATTTTAGGTGCAACCACGGTCCTTACCGATCTCCTGTGTCCAATAGTAAGCTTAGATTTTGTGCAGCTCTTACGTTTAGCAGGTGAAGCTTTCCACTACAACAAAAGTGAACCTGGATGTGAAACACTTTCAACGATATGATTATGCTAGAAGAAATGTAGTAGGACGTCTGTACATAACAGTCAAGTTAAAACGAAAGGTCCTGAAGTGAGTTACTTACACATGCTCTTCATATAGCTCACCAACGAAAATGGGAAAATCCAGGAACTGTAGGAATGTCACTTTCCGATGCCTTCCTTTATTCGTGTTTGACTACATGTGATGTGACTTATTATTCCATGGGGACTACTGTAGCAAATCCCAGTTACATTTACTGATATTTTTGTTTTGTATATGATGAAAATGGAATGTAATGGAGAAGAGAGGGTAACTGTAGGCCCTGACCAATACTCTAATTCTCTCGTAAAGCATCAACGTAGCGACGAGTCTTATAGTGCCTACTTGACGCGCAAATAGTGTCTTATATCTGTACTTTGCAGTGCTCTGTTTGGTCTTAAATTTTGCTTAGATGGCCTATGCACAGTATAGTAATGATAAACTATCCGCTGCAGCGGTTTTCGTAACACCTCATCACAGTAGACCCCGCAACACTCTCATTTTATGAGTTATTCCAATGAAATATCGTCCGCAGCTCGTGGTCGTGCGGTAGCGTCCTCGCTTCCCACGCCCGGGTTCCCGGGTTCGATTCCCGGCGGGGTCAGGGATTTTCTCTGCCTCGTGATGACTGGGTGTTGTGTGCTGTCCTTAGGTTAGTTAGGTTTAAGAAGTTCTAAGTTCTAGGGGACTGATGACCATAGGTGTTATGTCCCATAGTGCTCAGAGCCATTTGAACCATTAAAAAAAATGAAATATTTTAATAAAATTTTGTCCCAAATCGGCATTTACAAGTATATTTTATGGACAAGTAGATTAGAGACTCAGTTTTCCAGAAGCTCACTTCTAACCTCTGTAGAGGCTCTTCTAGGGTGCTGCAAGATTAGTACCTTCGACAGTGTGGATACAACGGGGAGTCTGGCTTTTCCACCAACTCATAGTATTTACTGAGATGAAATTTTTCTACTGTTTTGCGAAATGTACGCTGTGTTGGTTATAAGTGAGATTTCAAAACTGTGCGCCTGTGCGAGAGCAGTTTGGGTTCAAGTCCCACTCCAATACAAAATTTAAATATCGCACATATAAACAACACAGCGTATATTCCTCAAAAGTGTAGAATAATTCAGTCTCAAAACCACAGATGTCTCTAAATCACTGATGTGTTAGGCAAAAGTTGCTATTGCGATCTGGATATTGCTGTCGAGACCATAGAGGCACTGAAATCCATTAAAAAAATGGTATGTAATCTAATTTCGTCAATCCTTTCAAACAATTGTTTAAAATTTTTATATGAGTTCTGCGAAAAATTAGCTTTCCTCATTCAGGACAATTTCGTGTTTATTTGGTGTTTGTACGTTTTAATGTCGTCAAATAGAGTTAACTTCTCGCTTTCATTACAAAATAATGAAAGAAGTAAGGATCAGAGCTTAATGCCTTGTCGACGTTCAGGTCGACGGAGACGGAACAGAAGCTCTGATAGGAACTTCCTATCAGAAGTCATGTATGCCCTCATCACACTGGACCCTGATAGCCCTAAGACAGTGACGGTCTTTAATATACTTGCTTGAACCAGCCACTGAAAGGATTCATCCTCGTTGAATGTCCAAGTGATCAGTCGTTGTAAACCACCTCGATAAGGCCAGCTGAGCGGAAAAATATGTAATACGTCGCCTAATGTACTACAGAATTAGCCGCAATAACAAACGACAGCCTTAAAATCCAAACGATAGTAACCACGTCCAAAAATGTTGCACTGCGAAGAACACTTTTTCAGTTATTTGGATCACTAACATGTATCTTCAGTAGTGCCTTTACATTCGCCTCTTGCACTATGTTGTCTATTTGAGTATTAGTCGAATCGTGTCAAAAGTTTCCATTTTAGCTAAAATTTATGTTTTACGGTAGACTGTAACGGCGCGATCGTTGATCTGTTTAGCAAGTAGAATTTTACACACGTTAATTACGGCTTCCGGAAGGCACTCGATACTGTTCCGTACTGTCGCCTTGTGAACCAAGATGCGAGCTTTCAGAATACCGCAGCACCATTGTAATTAGGTTGTGGACTTCGTAGCAGATAGCACTGAACACATCGTTCCTATAGGGATAAATCGTTAGTTATGAAAGTGACTCAACGAACTGTTATAGGGCTGTTACTGCTCACATTGTAGACAAGTATAATCTGGCGGACAACCACGGAAGCTCTTTGAGTTGGAGGTAAAAAAGGTGCAAAGAAGCGGGAAGCGGTCTATCACACATTCGTGCAGTAGCACGATACCATTACTGAGATGGCAGACTACAAAAGAACCGTCTACTTCACCGAGACGTTTACTATTACATGAAAAGTTAGCTAGCTCTTTACGTCCTCTCATAAAAACCTCGTTTGCTAAGATTTTAGCACGAACACTATAGAGTTCGCTGTCGTCCCACCATACAACAATACCTAACTCATCGAGGATACCTGCCACTCGCCGATCGTTAGCAGTTGAATTTAAACTCTGTCGGTCTGATTTCAGTTTTTACCCTTTGGCGCAACAATACTAGCATTATTATCGATCAGCTCCGTCAAAATCTCATATCAAGCAGCGTTCCGTGAACTGTTGTTTTAGATGTAAAGTTGTAGATATCTAGTTTATTTGTAAGATGCTGTGATACACGTTAGCGTGTCCCTTAGGCTTCGCGCATTTAGTCAACTCTCATCCCAGACTTTAATGATACGTATACTCTGACGGCTGATTACAGCGGTGCCCTTAATCCATTCATGATACACTTTCATTACAGAGGCACGCCAACCGTCCACGAACTAGACTGTTTAGAAATAATGCCTCCTTTGCCCGTTCAGCGAATGTGATATACTGATTCCATTATCCGTAGTGTTAAGCAAAATGCGTACAGGAAACTTGCCTTTTCGGATATACACCTGCTTAGATTGTGCATATCAAGTATCAACATCTCATCTACATCTATAAACTGCAAACCACTGTGAAGTACATAGTAGAATATATGTCCCAGTGTGCCACTGCTTAAACGCCTCTTTCCGTGCAGACATTAGTCTAATTTTGTCATCGCGACCCTTATGGAAACGATACTTAGAGGGCTGTAGTATATTCCCAGATTTATCACTTAAAGTCGGTTCTAGAATTTTTTTTTAAGTAGGCTTCAATGGGATATTTGGCGTCTATCTTTTGTCTGTCATTTTAAATTTTCAGTGTCTCCGTGACGATCTCACACGGGTCAAAAAAAACCTGTGACCATTCATGCTGTCATTCTCCTTATCGCCCGCATCTCGTGGTCGTGCGGTAGCGTTCTCGCTTCCCACGCCCGGGTTCCCGGGTTCGATTCCCGGCGGGGTCAGGGATTTTCTCTGCCTCGTGATGGCTGGGTGTTGTGTGCTGTCCTTAGGTTAGTTAGGTTTAGGTAGTTCTAAGTTCTAGGGGACTTATGACCACAGCAGTTGAGTCCCATAGTGCTCAGAGCCATTTGAGCCATTCTCTTTATCCGTTCAATATCCCCTGTTAGTCCTATTTTGGCTGGTCTCACACACTTAAGCAGTATACTAGGATGTCGCACCAGTGTTCTGTAGACTGACTGCATTTTCCTAGCAGACCACCAGCGAACTGCAGCCTGCCAACAATTTTACCTACGACGGAACCTGCGTCATCGTTCCGTTTCATATCCCTACAAATTGCTACACCCGGGTATTTGTATGGGTTGACCGATCCCAAATCTGACTCGCTGGTATTGTAGTCATAAGATAACACGTTTTTTAGTTTTGTGAAGCACATGGTTTCACACTTATGAACATTTAAAACAAGTTGTCAATCTTTGTACCGCTTCGAAATCTTATCAAGATCTGACCGAATATGTGTGCCGCTTTTTTCAGACAGTATTTCATTATAGACAACTGCCTCATCTGCGAAATGTCTATGGTTGCTACGAGTATTAATATTGTCTGCAAGGTCGCCAGATACAACATGAACAGCAGGGGTCCCAACTCACTTCCCTGGGGTACACCTGTAGTTGCTTCTACGTCTGTCGCTGACTGTCCATCCAAGACAACATGCTGTCTTCTCCCTACAAAGAAATCTTCAATCTAGTCACAAAATTTCATTGATATTATCTTACTCTCGATAATAAGCGTATGGGTGGTATCGAGTCAAAGGCCTTGTGGTAGTCAAGAAACATTGCGTCTACGTGACTGCCTTGATCCATGGCTTTCAAGATGCCATGCGAGAAAAGTGAGTTGGATTTCACATGTTCGATATTTTCGGAATCCATGCTGGTTGGTTTGGAGGAGGTCATTTAGTTCGAGATACCTCATTGCATTTGAGCCCATAATATGTTGTAAGCTTCTATACAGGGTGTTACAAAAAGATACGGCCAAACTTTCAGGAAACATTCCTCACACACAAAGAAAGAAAATATGTTATGTGGACATGTGTCCGGAAACGCTTACTTTCCATGTTAGAGCTCATTTTATTACTTCTCTTCAAATCACATTAATCATGGAATGGAAACACACAGCAACAGAACGTACCAGCGTGACTTAAAACACTTTCTTACAGGAAATGTTCAAAATGTCCTCCGTTAGCGAGGATACATGCATCCACCCTCCGTCGCACGGAATCCCTGATGCGCTGATGCAGCCCTGGAGAATGGCATATTGTATCACAGCCGTCCACAATACGAGCACGAAGAGTCTCGACATTTGGTACCGGGGTTGCGTAGACAAGAGCTTTCAAATGCCCCCATAAATGAAAGTCAAGAGGATTGAGGTCAGGAGAGCGTGGAGGCCATGGAATTGGTCCGCCTCTACCAATACATCGGTCACCGAATCTGTTGTTGAGAAGCGTACAAACACTTCGACTGAAATGTGCAGGAGCTCCTTCGTGCATGAACCACATGTTGTGTCGTACTTGTAAAGGCACATGTTCTAGCAGCACAGGTAGAGTATCCCGTATGAAATCATGATAACGTGCTCCATTGAGCGTTGGTGGACGAAACTAAAATGAGCTCTAACATGGAAATTAACCGTTTCCGGACACATGTCCACATAACATCTTTTCTTTATTTGTGTGTGAGGAATGTTTCCCGAAAGTTTGGCCGTACCGTTTTGTAACACGCTGTGTATGTGGTTGAGAGTATTGGCCAGTAGTTTTGTGTATCACATCTGCCGCCATTCTTACAGGTAGGTATGACCTGTACTTTCTTTCAATCACTAGCCACACCTTTTTAGGGATCTAAAGTATAGTATGGTTAAAAAGAGGGCTAACTCAACGACAAATTCTGTATAGTGTGTGTTCAGAATTCCATCGAGACCTGGAGCTTTGTTCAGTTTTAAGGATTTCAGTTGTTTCTCAACGTCACTGACCGAATATCTTTTTCATTCATGTTTGCTGTGGCACGGGAATTAAATTGGGGCAATAATCCTTGGTTGTCAAATGTAAAGGAAAAATTTGTAATCAGGGTTAAGACTTGCGCGTTGTCTTTGCTGCCTTCAAGTATAGTTCCTGTATCATTGTGTGTGTGGACACTAAGTTTGGTACCACTAACACCCTTTACATACTACCAGAATTTTTTCGAGTTTTCTGAGAGATCTACCGATTATATTCTCCAACGCTAGTCGCTGATGGCTTCACGCATTGCTCTCTTGACAGCCGAACGCGTTTCTTTGAGCCTCAGTCTACTATAGCCTTTTGCTTTGTTTTACACCTCTTGTCCATACGCCATCAGATCAAAAATGGCTCTGAGCACTATGGGACTTAACATCTGAGGTCATCAGTCCCCTAGAACTTAGAACTACTTAAACCTAACTAAGCTAAGGACATCACACACATCCATACCCGAGGCAGGATTCGACCCTGCGACCGTAGCGGACGAGCAGTTCGAGACTGAAGCGCCTAGAAGCACTCGGCCACTGCGGCCGGCGCCATCAGATCATTGTATATTTGTTCTAGATGTTGTTAATAATAAAATGACACGATATCATTGGAAGATGAGTAACAGTGAGTGAGTCATATTACTATAAGTTCCAAGCGAGAGGGATGTTACAATTGTTAAGACAGTGGACTCACATTCGGGATGCGCGCGATGCAAATGTCCATCAATCCACCCTATTTCACGTTTTCGATTGTTTCCCTGATCACTAAAGATGAATACCAAGATAGTATATTTGATGTAATCAAGGCAAATACATTTTCCAGTTCTTGTTCAGTGATGTAAGTCGTGATATCTCCAGTGACCACGATGTTGATGAGAAATTAAATTCTAACATTCCACGCTTTTATAGCTGACGTTGTAGAACAATAAAAAAAATTACGTGCAGTAATATGCACGGTATATGGTCTTTTTAGCAGTACTTAAACAGGACGTTTAGCTTAAGATATATTACTTTATTTACAACTGCGACATGCTGTAATGCTTTAATGCGGATGAGAATGGTTTTCATTATTTTTATGATTGGTTTCAACACAAATATCTCCTTACTATATCGTTCGCCAAGCACATACACGTGTCAGTTAAGATGCGTTACCAGTTAATGTACGATGCACTAACTGTTGGCTACAAGGCTTGCAATGCATTCTGTTATAGCAGTCGTAATGATAAAAGCAATCTTCGTCAAGAGAAAAGTTCGCGTACGTTGAAAACACACTGTAGGTGTAATAGATAGACAATGAAATTTTTTATTGTAAAATCAGTATTCATGTGGTTCGCAAGACGCACAATGCCTCTGCGGCGTAACTGTGACGTCAAACGTTTATCTTCCACGCTGAAACACTGACAGTACTCCTCTCGTGGCCTTACGTGCTGCCACCTCTTTCCTTGGTTCTTTCATTGTTTCAGATCTGTGCCCCGGGCGTTGGCTTGCGTGCAGCTGCCGTGCAGGCTCGGCCGCGTCGCCGTCTCGAACATTTGTCAGTTTTGCCCGGTTGGCTGCCCTGCTCTTTATGCGTGCAGGTGCGGCTACGCCGTGTAAGTGCTATTGTGTAGCGGTCGGCGTACTGCCGCCGTAACGGTCTTTAAGTTGGCAATTTTGCTCCGCGCGCTCCGAAAGCAATAACTACTCGTCGCGCCACATTTTTGTGGAGCAACAGTCGTCAGCAGAGACGGGAGTACACATAGCGGAAGCAATAAAATGCTGAAAAAAAGTCCTGTGGAATAATGGGCACGTTTGACATATAGGGACACGTCTACTAAGTATCACGAACTAGTCGTATTTTCCCTACTGGAAGACACGCAAGGTTCTTCTTTATTAGGAATAGCAGGAATGTCGATCAGTGTGTAAGTTCTTCATCGAATCTGCGCAGCGGGTATTGTTTACGCAAAAGAGAATGTAGTTTATATGATCGTAAATGTTTTGAATAGTTGATACACGAACGATTTAAGTGTCGAAACCAGAAGCACTCTCCCGTCGCTCGTTAACGATGCTGTTCACTACAATAATATATCATTATACAGGGTTTTAATCAAACGTCCACTTGTTGTAGTGGACGAAAGGCAGCCTTAAAGGTGGAGAATTATGAGACATAATTCTCATAGGACTCAATAACAGCATTAATAAACCTCGTGCATTTGTCACGTAGTTTTGTTATCTAGTGGT
Organism: Schistocerca piceifrons; assembly: GCF_021461385.2. Classification (NCBI taxonomy): domain Eukaryota; kingdom Metazoa; phylum Arthropoda; class Insecta; order Orthoptera; family Acrididae; genus Schistocerca; species Schistocerca piceifrons. The sequence goes on from NC_060149.1 coordinate 143,522,246, forward strand.
AACGTTACGTACCGATATGAACTGAAATTCGCTCGAAAATCCGATTATAGGTAGGGCAAATGGTATGCTGGGATTCTTTGGGAGGTCTGTAGCAAAATGCAGCGCATCTGCTAGTGAGACCTAGAGATTTCACTGTCTTACGTTACGGAGTTGCAAGTTAAACACAGAAGGGTATGAAACACCTACGCCATTGACGTATACAGCAAACAGTGCGTTAAAGAAAAAAATGGACATTCGGTAAATATGACACGATCTATTAACTTATCATCACCGACACCAAAATGATTACTGACAGCTTCAAATAGCTGGTTCTCGGAGACCATTAAGAATATAGCGTATGATGTTTCCCCTCCAGAATGTTACATTCTGTCATCGCTTAACGTGTGTCTTTCTGCTCGTAAGACACCTAGTTTACGGAAATAGAGACAAAAGTAGGAGTGTAGCTGAGCGAAATTCCGCAAGGAAATTGGACAGATAATGGGTGCATCTGCATATTTAGGAGCATTGCCGCGGAATAGTACAACACAATGACCACTCACAATAAATTCTGTGAGGGCTAAAAATAAATAAATAAATTAAATAAAACTGCGGAGGAATAATACGGTTCAATGACCAATCACAATACGCAAATTCTGTGCCGGTAACACTGCGTTTTCACCATCTTGAAAGCTGTGAAAATTGTATTAAACTATATTTTTATTTGATTTCTTCATACGTTGCTACTTTGCCTGCAGTAAGTCTGTCGTGCTCTGTGATTACAAACAGAACCGATGTGAGGCTGTGCAGGACGACAGACGGTAACTAATAATGATTGTTATATATTATTAATAATCAGTTCCTTAGCCAGAAACGGTGATAGCTGAGGACAGCTTGCTGTATGCTGTGCTGTTCATGTCAGCTAGACAATATCGAGCAAAAAAATTTCGAGTACGTTCCATTACTTATCAGCGAAACAGAAAAGTTTGTGTTATATGAAAACAGATTGCCTCTCTACGTGCACATTTTCATAAATTCATTGGTATAAATGCTCAGTACTCGTGTGTGGTTCTTGCACTTCCCATTATTGTGTTCGTGATACTTGGTGCTCAGATGTTATTACTTATATTGTGTTACATTTTGAATTATGGTCTTGTAGCTGTAGATGTAGGAAACATGCAGCAGTCCTCAGCAGTTAGGAGGCCTAGGTCAGTTGCAAAGCCTAACAGGAAGAAGAAGGTTCTGCTGCTAGGTAGTTCGCCCGGTAGAGGTGTGGGCCAGCAGTTGCAGGAAGTGTTGGGGAGTGAGTACTAGGTTACCAGCATTGTGAAGCCTTGTGCAGGGTTGGCTCAGGTGACTGACAGCATAGGGGAGTTATGTAGGAATTTTACGAAGGAGGATCAGGTAGTGATAACGGGTGGAGAAGGGAACAGTCTTCATAGGGACGGGGAATATGATGTAGTTGATGACCTAGTAAAGATAGCTACTCAAACTGGTGTCACTAATGAGCATTTCGTGCAACTATTTCAGCGTCATGATCGGCCTCATGTTAATGCGGCTGTTAGGCGCGTTAACATGGGGCTGGAGAGGCGCCGATGGCAGAGGGCATGGGCCACATTTCAGTGGTGCCAGTTGGGTCTATCAGTAGATCGGGTTTCACTGGGCATGGCCTGCACCTCAGTAGGTATGGGAAGGGGAGGCTGGCTAAGCTTATAGGTGACAGTGTAGAGGGTGGTGGTGGGATCACTCATGGAAAAATTCCTGTAGTAGTTGGTGTTAGAGCTGCACTTTTTGAAGTCAGCTGATAGGTATACCTGCTTAAAGGAAGTCCCTCTAACTACGGGCTCACCTTTAGAGGGCGTCATGTTTGCAAGTAGAGAAGGAATTAGCGTATTTCATCAAAATATGAGAAGTATTAGACATAAAGTTAATGAACTGCTTATAAATGTTGACTGTGAAATTATGGGTATATCAGAGCACCACTTAAATAATTGGACAATTCACAGGTTTCCTTTACTAGGGTACAGATTAGCTGGCTGTTTTTCAAGGAGTTCCTTGCGGGGTGGGGGAGTGGCTATGTACTTAAAAAAAAAACAGTATTCCATTAGAGTACATAGACGTATCATGGCACTGTACTGAACAGATATTTGAATGTTGCGCAAGGGCAGTTGAATTTAGTGAAACTAAACTTCTAATTGTTGTTCTTTATAGGTCCCCTAATTCTGACTTCAGAGCATTTCTGCTCAAGCTAGAGAGGGTTCTTGATTCACTTTGTAGGAAGTACCAGAAATTAGTTATATGCGGTGACTTTAGTATAAATTTTGTATTGATGGTGCAAGAAAAAGGATTTTGGCAGATCTCCTAAATTCGTATATGTAGCAGAGTGTGTTTTTTCCAACTAGGGTGCAGGGGAACAGTAGCACAGTCATAGACAATATTTTTATTCATTCTTCATTACTAGATAGGCATACTGTTAGTAAAAGGGTTAATGGGCTTTCAGACCATGACACACAAATTTTAACACTAAGAGCATTTTGTACTCAAACAAATGCCATATGTGATTACAAACTATGTAGGAAAGTTAATCCAACAGCAATAGAGAGTTTTTTAAACCTTGTCAAGGAACAAGAGTGGCAGTATGTTTATAGTGCCGATAACACAGGGCGGGTGGCTGACTGGTGGGACAAGGATATCATTTAGAATAAACAATATAATAAGTTGCTTAAAATGTTATTAGGAAGGCGAAGAGTATGAGATATGCAAATATGAAAACTAATTCACAGGATAAAATTAAAACCATATCATCAGTTTTGAAGGAAGTGTCTGGTCAGCAGCACAAGGTCGATGATATATAGCCAGTCTGTGGTAAAAATATTTCTGTTACTGATAAATCAGATATATTTACAGTATTTAATAATCATTTTCTGAGCGTTGCTGGTGAATTAAATAAAAATTTAGTTTCTACAAGGAATCATATAACTTTCTTGGCAAATGCCTTTCCGAGACTGATGTCTAAAATACACCTCTGTGATACAGACAAGGGGGAGATTGAGTTATAATTAAACCACTGAAGACTAAGCACTCTCATGGATATGATGGAGTGCCTAGCAGAATATTAAAGTACTGTGCTGCGCATGTTAGCCCTGTATTTAGCCGTATTTGTGATTTTTCCTTTAGGAATGGTCAGTTTCCTGAACGATTAAAGTGCTCAGTAGTAAAGTCGCTTTATAAAAAGAGAGAAAGGGATAATTTAGACAATTTTAGACCTATTTCTATGCCGAAAGTGTTTGCTAAAGTTATTGAAAACGCTGTGTATGTAAGGATAATTGATCATTTTATATAACACGGTTTACTATCAAATGTACAGTTCGGCTTCAGAAGTCGTTTACCAACAGGAAATGCTACATTCTCATTTCTCTCTGAGGTACCGGATGGGTTAAACAAAAGGTTTCAAACGTTGGGCATATTTTTTGATTTGGCTAAGGCATTTGATTGGGTTGATCATAAAATATTGTTCCAGATGTTGGACCATTACGGAATACGGGGAGTAGCTCACAATTGGTTCCCCTCTTACTTTAGCAACAGACAGCAAAAGGCTATTCATAATGTTGAGAATGGCTGTGATGTTGGGCCTGAGTGGGGTGCGGTCAAGTGGGCGGGTGCCCCAGGGATAAGTGTTGGGGCCACTCCTGTTCCTTATTTATATAAATAATACGCCCTCTAATATTACGGGTAACTCTAAAACATTTCTGTTTGCTGATTAGCTTGGTAGTAAAGGATGTTGTGTCCAACATTGCATCGGTTTCAAATAGTGCAGTTTATGACGTAAGTTCATGGCTTGTAGAAAATAAACTAACTCTAAATCACAGTAAGACTCAGTTTTTAGAGTTTCTAACACACAATTCAACAAAACCTGACGTTTTAATTTCACAGAATTGGCATATGATTAGTGAAATTGAACAGTTCAAATTTCTAGGTGTTCAGATTGATAGTAAACTGTCGTGGAAAGCCCACGTTCAGGTTCTTGTTCAAAGACTTAACGCTGCCATTTTTACTATTCGAACGGTATCTGAAAGAGTGATCGTTTGACACGACAATTAGTCTACGCTTATGTCGTATGGTATTGTATTTTGGAGTAACTCTTCCCATTCTAAAAGCAAATTTTTGGCTCAGAAACGGGCGGTTCGGGCAATATGTGGTGTAATTTCACGAAACTCTTGCCGACCACTGTTCTCGAGTCTGGGTATTTTGACATTGGCCTCTCAATATATATATGCCTTACTGTCACTTCTTGTTAACAATATTAGCTCATTCCCAAGAATAAGCAGCTTTCACTCAGTTAATACTCGGCAGAAATAAAACGTGCAGTTGGATCGGACATCCTTAACTCTTGTGCAGAAAGGTGTGCAGTATACTGTCTCATCGATTTTCAATAAGCTACCACTCGAATTCAAAAATCTTAGCAGTAATCCACGCGCTTTCAAATCGAAACAGAAGAGTTTCCTCATGGGTCACTCCATCTATTCTGTCGAGGAGTTCCTTGATAAATTAAGCTGATTCTTGTTGTATTGTTGATTACGTTTACTTAAACTTATGGACTGATTTTATTGGGCTCATAAACATTTTGTTTTTATCTGTTATTACCTTTATGTTGTAATTTCATGTACTGACACATTCCATGACCTTGGAGATTTGCTCCTCAATTTGGTCCTACAGACCTTGATGTGTAAATAAATAAATAAAATCACCTAATGAAGTGGTGCAGCCGTTTACCTATTTCATTTATATTCGGGAAGAACTGCGCTAAACTTTCAATATGAACTTATCCTGATTTAGGTTTCCCATGAGTTTCGAGACTCGGTAAAGGCGATTGTTGTAATGGTCCTTTATGGTTGATTTCCTTTTCTATCCTCATCCAAACCGTGCTTGTGTTTTGTCTGTAATGACCACGACATCGGTGAGTCGTTCTGTTCTAACCTTCTCTGTTTCTTTATAAAAGAGTTTGAAACCGAATAATTTTGAAAAAAGTAAGTTTAAACAATTTTGGTAATCTCCTGCAATAGTTAATTGTTGAGAAAGTTATTTTAAAGTTCCTCTTGAGCGTTTGAAGAGAAAAATAGCAACATAGAATAATGGTGAAGTATGACTTCTTTGTTGAAGTCAGGCAGAACTTTTTATGCCAAATTTCAGCCCATTGTTGTGAAACTGAGCAAAAAAGATATTATTTTATTTACTGAGTTTGAAGAGTATGCTTTAATGTATTGCTATTTTATGCATTTAGTTATTGACTTTTGGTTTCATGACCATACAGCCAACCATAGGTTATACATATCAGTAACAGCTCTCAGTTTTGACTATTATCTATGTACAAATTTAAACCATTTATAGCAATAGAGGTATAATTTTTTAACAAGCTGGTACAACATTAAAGTATGTTGGAACAAAAGGTGTAATATTCGTAACTAAGAAGCTCTATCAACACACTTCACTTTGTATGTCTGATTTGCCATCTGATGTATTGAGGTCCATTCTACAGATGATACAATTCATCTTTTCTGCTCTCCTATGGTCTCCTGTTGCCCGTCTCCTCCTCCTCCCTGCTGTACTCTCAGAATCTAGATTTTGACGTGGCTGATCATGTGGACACTCCTCATTCCTTGACAGCACCGTATATGAGATTATGCAACCTAACGTCTGTTGTTTCCGAAATTCAGTGGAGGCCTTTGTACCGTATAGCACTCTTCTTCTCCTCAAGTACAAATAGGTTTGTCGATCAGTCCCGAGCTGTGTCTTTTTCAAAGCGACCATTATTGAATTTCATTTGTGCAGCGATTGTATAAACTGCTCATGACACAATGTGCTGCGTTGACAGGATCACACGGTGTATCGCTTTATAATGCTTCCCTTTGTCCTTCGTTCGTCTGCTCCATTCCTCGTTCCATCTTATTCGTATCGTCTTTTTAAGTCTGAATCTACATCTACACTCTGCGAACCACTGCTGAATGTATGGCAGAGGGTACATTTCAATGTATTTATTAGGGGTTTTTACCATTACATTTACGTATGGGGCGTGTGAAGAATGATTATTTAAATGGCTCTGTGCGTGCTGTAATTACTCTAACCTTGATCTCATGATCCCTATGGGAGCGCTAGTTTATAGTAGAGTCATCATTTAACGCTGATTCTTGAAACTTGGTTAGTAGACTTTGAGGAGGCAGTTTCCGTCGTCAAGTGTCTGTCAGTTCAGTTATTTCGTTGTTTCTGTGACACTCTCCCGCAGGACAAACAAACCGATGACCATTCGTGCTGCCCTTCTCTGCATACGTTCAATATAACCTGCTGTTCCTATTTGGCACGGGTCGCACACATTTGAGCAGTATTCTAGGACGGATTGCACGAGAGACTTGTAGGCAGTCTCCTTTGTAGACGGCCTGATCTTCCCTAGTATTTTGCCACTAAACTAAAGACCGCTACCTGCTTTACTCACGACGGAGCCTGTGCGATCATCATATTAATTCCGTGTGTGGTACCTTTGAATGACATGGCGTTCGTAAAGCCGCGTCTTGTGTAGTGAGTTGTTCGGCCTATTCGTTGCCGCGAATGCCGCTGTGGCCTTTAACCCAGATTAATATGACTCCAGATTTGTGTTGCCTGGTCTATGAATGCACATCCGGTACCATTTGCATTCTTGGAACCATCTGTACACAATATTTTGGCGTCCATTATATGTCCTAAGACTTGTATCGCCATCACATGCTCTGAAGGGTCATCATAGGTATAATTCAGCTCGTTTACTTTTATTTGTGCAAGGGATGTATGATAACAGTTGCCGTAACACGATAGAGCTGCAGCGTACATCACTTTTTGCTGGCGTTCTTCTATTGCAAAGTAATCTAGAACATGCGTCTGCGCTTGTTTGTTGATCCACTAGCGTCTTGTGAAATAGTAGATAGCCACTGTACGCATGTTCTGCATAACCAACGATCTCGAAAAGTGGCTATGTTTTAGCGTGAATTACGAAGTGAGGTAGCGTCGTCGGAGGTGAAGTGGTGCTTCTAATGTCGTTCATGCTTTCATGGGGGGGGGGGGGGAGGGGGGGGGAGGTGGGTAGATACGACAGCTTTATTAACTGCAAGTACAAACACGAAACACGTGTGGTTCGGTTTCGGTTATGACGAGAGACACAATACCAGAAGTAGAAAGGTGCGAAGAATGTATAAGCAAAAAGCGGACCCGTAATTCCTCACCTCCCTTCTCACAGAAAGTCTTCAATTCCACGTTAATCTTTTCTTCTGAGCGGAAGACTGGGAGAAGTCGTTAAAAGTTCGTCGCAGTTCTCGGAAAAAAAAGTACCGAGCACGTGTGGGTGCCCTTTGGTTTAAATCTTCTCCTCTTTGTCTAAGGAATGACACGGTGCGCGTGTATTGACGCAGACAAAAAAATTTTCCGCTTCCTCATCTCCTACTCCTCCCCCTCCTCCGCCTCCTTGCCCCTCCCCCTCTCCAGACACCTCCTCTGCTACGTTCCATGTCGACAGGGGAGACGGGGACCACATTAAGGTTCTTGTGTCGTATGCAAATTGTAAAAGTTTCTGTGTTGTCGTCGTTTCCTTCAAAACTGTCTCAGTGTTGGGACAGAAAGGGGCTTTGTCTGAGATGGGGAGTGCTCAGCAGGGCCTCTTAAAAGAAGGCGAGACGTGGCATTCATTTACTTGGAGCCGTGGATCACTTCTTACGGCTCCGAGTGGTATTCATACGTGAATAATGATTTCTTTGTTTCGCCTTTTCCTGTTACATCTTCCCACGCTGTATCTCATAAATACGGAGAAAGAGAACGCGTGGTTCACAGAATTCTGATTTTAGCGGTGCGCTCGCCTTTATTTTCTTCTGGTGTGCCATGATAGTGTTTCGTCGTTGTAGAGACGTCCTGTATAGATGCGCCATGCCTTCAGGTATTACTGTTAATGTGGCAAAATGTTGGAGGAAGGTCGTTAGACCTCTTTCCCATAAATCCCTTATTCGTAATGTTAGTTTTTGCAGCCACTCTTCCCCAGTTGCTACTTCAGTACTGTTCATCCTGCAGATGCTAAATTTTACTGTCGTCTTTAACGAAACATGTTTCACCTATTGTAATAGGCAACATCAGTGGCCTGTAAGGAAATATAAAAGATAATTTTTGGGTTAACTATAAACATATTTTTACCAGAGCCAGTAATACACCAATGGGTAAACACGAAAAGCACGATGAACTCAACACGATGAAACAAACAGGTGCAGAAAATGGCTGTGATGACACGCTTTTCGAAAACCTCGCACAGAAAAGAAAAAACAATATTATAACATATGAGAATGCAGGCTTTTTCGGCGATTCTCGATGATGGAATCTTCTCGGGTTGACAGCCGAGTCAATGCGTCCTTCCCGAGAAGATTTTATCGTCAATATTAAACCAACTGCTACACAGAAAATAAAAAAAGAAACCCACTGTTTGCTTACCGATCACAGGCAAACTCTCTTACGGAATAGCAAACATTTTCAGACCGCACAACAGTAACAATTCTTTCACAACACACAACAAACTGCAGCACTCTCTGAGACACAAGATAAACACATAGACAGATAAACACACACACAATCAGACATTTACAAACATTATTTAAGATAGATAAACACGCACAATCAGACATTTACAAATTGTGTTTAGTACATGCGAAGCCCTCCAGATATGTCAAGCTGGGAGAGACTTAAAAATATCACGAATGATCTTCATATAGTACATAAAACTGGCAAGGGACAGCACGTGGACTTGTATGAGGAATAAGAAGTTTTCATTCATGGCGCAGTACTTAGTAACAGGTATCGAAATGATAATGAACTAGAAAGTGTCAATATAGTTTCCTTCAAAAATTTCTCTAATATTGAAACCTTACTTTCTTAAAATAATGGCTTAATGAAATAATCATATCATTTAATATGTGTCGTTACATAAACACATCTATATTAAAAAAAGTTTCATCTTCATAGTATGTACGAGTCCATACTATCTCAGCAATTGAAGGTAGTTTATCTTAGCAGTTAAGAGACTCTGGACTTAAGTAAACACCTGAATGTAAAGTGTTAAGTTATAAAGTGTTTGTTACTGTTCTCTGTGTACCAGACAATTAAATTTCCAGTGAAAAGAAAATGGTTTAAAGCATACAACCCACTAATGGTGCACACTAAAAAATACATGTATCTTTCTGTACAGAGTTATATTGAGGTACATAACCTCACTGTCACGCCCAGCAAATGAATATAAGTCTAGTGAGATGATTTTAAGGTGCAAATTATGACCAAAAAATGGTGGGAAGGGGTGAGGAGGGGAGGGGGGGGGGGGAAGGTTCTCAGAATAAAAATAAAAATGAACGAAAATAGTGCTGGTGAATTTGCTTTATTTCAGTTTAAACAAGCTACATTTATATTCTTTGTGTTCTGTTATACTGGATTAGAAACACCATTTCCATGTTTTTGACACTACGTCGCTGGCCCTTTGAGCTCAATAGCTTCTTATATACAGAGAAACTGCGCTCCACATCTATAAAATCCAATGGAGCATATCTTGTCAGCAGCTGTAAAAGACATTTAGTCAAAGCTGCAAAGGTTTCCACGGGTGGATTGTTCTTCAAATTTAATTCGAATTTGTGTTTAGCAAATCCACCAAGGATATCCCTAAAACTTAACAACTTCCTCAAGTGTTCCTCCTTCTCCATACCTTCTTCTTTCAAATTCTGAATCACATCAGGCGAATACTTGTAACCACACACTGCAAAAAGTTCCCACTCTACGTCTTTGTTGTTGACTAATTTACGAACTTCCACCATGCTGAAATAGCTGCGGGTCAGCGACTTCTGTTGATCAGTACAACGAAAAACCAGTCCAAAGTTGCAAATTTCACTTTTTTTTATTTACTCGATGACAAGTTTCGGACCGAGACCCAGTGTCCAATCATCGTAACATAGTCAAACATAGTATTTCCGAAAATTCAAAAACCACATCAAAAATGTGCAAACTAAGAGTTACAGCGCAAACAGATGTAACTGTTCGTTTGCATCTTTTTGACATGGTTTTTGCATTTTCGGAAATACTATTTTTCACTACGTTACGATGATTTGAAAATGGGTCTAGGCCCGAAACTAGTCATCGAGTGGACAAAAAAAGTCAAATTTGCAACTTTAGCTGGTTTTTCGTTGTACTATTGTTTACTAGTGGTTGTACGCGCTGGATGGCTCCTGTTGGTGTGCAAGCCCTTCAATTGTTGGAAAGCCGAAAGCATGTGGTGTGTTTGATCAGCCACCACAAGCCTGACTGTTTCGTATTGTTTGCTCCCTCGCCACAAGTTCACACATGTATCATTGAATGACTGCATTATCTGGCAGGCATTTGTCTTCTCGGGTTCGTACATTTTAAAAAGAATAGATTTTACCCGATAATGGAAAAACCAACACATTCAAAATATATCTTTCCAGCTCGTCACTATCATCATATAAAACGAATCCCACTTCATGTTTGCCGACTCTATTTTTTTCTGAAAAAGCGTTCTCAAAAATTGGCTGTATGTAACTCTTTCTCAGAGTGGTAGGATTGTTTACCTAGTGGTCTGGAATTCCTGACTATGTTAATGCCATGGCAAAATCTGCAGTAAACTCATTCAGTGAGCATTTTTCTTCAGATGCAAAAGCGAAGTTGTGTATCAGAGTAGTTTGTTTAGGTTTCGACCTGCGAAGTTCAGTGTTCTTTAAATGTTAGTTGTTCTGGATGGGGTGGTTTATTGTTTTTTTATATATATTTGTTATCGATTACAGTATTACTTCTCAGACGGAATGATGCCGTCAGTTTCGATCAACTAAGTCTTGAATTCTTCTGAAAATGCACACAACATCTCCTTCATAACCTTTGGCAAGATTTTTTAAAAAATAAATCCGTTCTGGTAAAACACTATCGCGGTCAGTAAGACAGTACACAATCGAGAGGCAGGAATCGTTAAATTCATGCCAGCACTAATTGGATTTAGGTTCTAATTGTTGCAGCGTCATCGTTTAAATTTTATTTGATTTCATAAATGCAGGTTGACGATTATTACTGAGGTTGACTGTTGTTTCTCGGTTGGCCATTGTTTCTGGGATATGAATAAATACTGGTGCTTTCCATAAATTACATTTTAATATGGAACTACATTTTAATAGAGACTTATTGAGTCTCTCAACTTTACCTTGGATAGCGATAGAAGCTGAAGTAATATATAAAAATTTGTGCAAAGGCCGGAACTTGAACCCCGATCTCCTGCTTCTATCCTAATATAATATAACATAGAGACTCAACATGTGTCCAGGAAAATGTAATTCTATCAGATCAAGAGATCACTTACACGTGAGGTATAGGCGTGATTTCCCCATTACGTACAAAGCTGGGTTGCTATTCCTGTATTGGAGAGCATCGACGACGGACGCCAAAATGGAAAATATTGAAATAAACGATATCGGAATTGAAAAACAACTGCTATCACTTAGTAGCGGAAAAGCATCCGGACCAGACGAGATACCCTTAAGATTCTACAGTGATTATGCTAAAGAACTTGCCCCCTTTCTATCAGCAATTTATCGTAGATCGCTGGAAGAACGTAAAGTACCTAGCGACTGGAAGAAAGCGCAGGTCGTTCCCATTTTCAAGAAGGGTCATAAATCAGATGCGAATAATTATAGGCCTATTTCGCTTACGTCAATCTGTTGTAGAATAATGGAACATGTTTTGTGTTCTCGTATTATGACGTTCTTAGATAATACAAATCTCCTTCATCATAACCAACATGGATTCCGCAAACAGAGATAATGTGAAACTCAGCTCGCCCTATTTGCCCAAGAAATTCACAGTGCCGTAGACACTGGCGAGCAGATTGATGCCGTATTCCTGGACTTCAGGAAGGCATTTGATACGGTTCCGCACTTACGTTTAGTGAAAAAAATACGAGCTTACGGAATATCGGACCAGGTTTGTGATTGGATTCAGGATTTCCTAGAAGAAAGAACACAACATGTCATTCTTAACGGTTCAAAATCTGCAGATGTAGAGGTAATTTCGGGAGTACCGCAGGGAAGCGTGATAGGACCTTTATTGTTTACAATATACATAAATGACTTAGTTGACAACATCGGTAGCTCCGTGAGGCTATTTGCAGATGACACGGTTGTCTACAAGAAAGTAGCAACATCAGAAGACTCGTACGTACTCCAGGAGGACCTGCAGAGGATTAATGCATGGTGCGACAGCTGGCAGCTTTCCCTAAACGTAGATAAATGTAATATAATGCGCATACATAGGGGCAGAAATCCATTCCAGTACGATTATGCCATAGGTGGTAAATCATTGGAAGCGGTAACGACCGTAAAATACTTAGGAGTTACTATCCGGAGCGATCTGAAGTGGAATGATCACATAAAACAAATAGTGGGAAAAGCAGGCGCCAGGTTGAGATTCATAGGAAGAATTCTAAGAAAATGTGACTCATCGACGAAAGAAGTAGCTTACAAAACGCTTGTTCGTCCGATTCTTGAGTATTGCTCATCAGTATGGGACCCTTACCAGGTTGGATTAATAGAAGAGATAGACATGATCCAGCGAAAAGCAGCGCGATTCGTCATGGGGACATTTAGTCAGCGCGAGAGCGTTACGGAGATGCTGAACAAGCTCCAGTGGCGGACACTTCAAGAAAGGCGTTACGCAATACGGAGAGGTTTATTATCGAAATTACGAGAGAGCACATTCCGGGAAGAGATGGGCAACATATTACTACCGCCCACATATATCTCGCGTAATGATCACAACGAAAAGATCCGAGAAATTAGAGCAAATACGGAGACTTACAAGCAGTCGTTCTTCCCACGCACAATTCGTGAATGGAACAGGGAAGGGGGGATCAGATAGTGGTACAATAAGTACCCTCCGCCACACACCGTAAGGTGGCTCGCGGAGTATAGATGTAGATGTAAAGAATAGGAAAATCAAGATGGGGTGACGCCTGAAATGAAATTTGGGTTAGGGAGGGCACTGGACGATGATAGTCCGTGGAGCTGTGCCCGCCACAATGCTAGGATGGTGCAGTGGATAGCACATCAGCCTAGTAAGAAGAAGATCCAGCTTCAAGTCATGGGCTTAGTACAAATTTTAATTCATTACTTCAGATTCAGTCCTTATCAAGACATATTTTAATATTTGTTTACCATTGTTGACTTCTGATTAAACAAGATCCTGTTAGAGAAGAGAAAAAAACGTTTTTTCTGATCTATTTAAAACGAAGGTAAAAATATGGGGAAAGGTGCTTAAGCATGGAATAGAAGGTAAAAGGTGCAAAATGTAGTAATATCACAAAATGATGCAACAAACTATGCTTATTTTAATATGGCAAAAATCCGCCTCAGTTGCGAAATGTTACTGGTCTTTACCCAGGTTTCAGCTAGAGTAATCTAGCCTACTTCAGAAGCATAAAATAAACTAATACATGCCAGAATAAGGCAAGGTCAGACATAAAAAGCTAAAGTACCGTGTTACCATGTCAAGCTACGTTACTTAGCTGAGGAACATCCCCGGCCCCACTTCGTGGAAAGCGGTTGGTTGGCCGCGGACGAAAAAATGGTTCAAATGGGTCTGAGCGCTTTAGGACTTAACATCTGAGGTCATCAGTCCCCTAGAACTTACAACTACTTAAACCTAACTAACCTAAGGACATCACACACATCCATGCCCGAGGCAGGATTCGAACCTGCTACCGCAGCGGTCGCGCGGTACCAGATTGAAGCACCTAGAACTGCTCTGTCACCCCGGCCGGCTAGCCGCGGACGCTACGCTGGAACTAAGGTAGAGTTCCAACGTAGTGTCCGCGGCTAACCGACCGCTTTCCACGAAGTGGGACCGGGACTGTTCCTAAGCTAAGTAACGTAGCTTGACATGGTAAGTAATGTAGCTTGACATGGTACCACGGTACTTTAGCTTTTTATGTTCGACCGTGCCTTATTCGGGCATGTATTAGTTTATCTTATGCTTCTGAATAAGGCTAGATTACTCTAGCTGAAACCTGGTTAAAGACCAGTGACATTTCGCAACTGAGGCGGATTTCGACATGTTAATTATCACAGTTGCAGACAGGGCTGCAACATGTTAAAAATTCTGTGCTTATTTTGCTTTATTTCATGTCGACAAATCAGTTCCTTCACCCGTCTGTGTGAAAATAGCTATATTTTCGGAAAGGTGCTACACATTAAAATCCCTTCTTTACACGTCACAATTTAGATGAATGTAATCTACATATAACTGTAATGCTCCTGATGGCAGCATGCTGCCGACTGAATCGGTAGAAATATTTTTTTTTAGATATATAATATTTAGATAGCGCTTTTAGGTTACCTTAATGTTTACGTGTACAAGACAGTGCTTTTACTTTTATACATCCTATGCTTCGTGTGTGTTCACTAGCTCTGGTGTAAACATTTTTGGACTCAAATTTCTTTGATGCGTTTTCGGTCAACTTCAAGTCACTGAACATAGCCTTGGTGCTACACACCGTGTTCTGGACTTGCCTTGCGGGGTTAACAGAGAGATCGTGCCAACAGTAGAGGGTAGCAGTGGAGTGGGATACTGGGGTGAGGCAGGTTAGGTTCTGACACTCGCGCGATCCTTACTCTCTCTCTCTCTCTCTCTCTCTCTCTCTCTCTCTCTCTCTCTCTATGTGTGTGAGTGTGTGTGTGTGTGTGTGTGTGTGTGTGTGTGTGTGTGTGTGTGTTATATACTGGCCTTCTGTTTCTGTCACTGACCATATTTTGTTTTTTATTTATGACCCTCTATATGAAATACTCGTCCTTTGTAATTACGACTTCCAGGCGATGTTACGCAGGTGCAAAATACCGAACCAGGTCATTCAAAAGAAAAGGTGGCGGAGGGTATGAAATGTGAGGTGGTCTGCTATTGGTTCCCTGTTTGTGTCAGTTATCGGTGTGTCCATTATCTGCCAGTAGATCTACTGTGAAATATGTAAATGATTCAGCAAATAGGTCAGTAAATCAGCACAAGACTTATTGGAAGCAAACCGTCGGTAAACTGCAACGATAGAAAGTACAGGCAGTTCCTGAGGCAGAAGTCTTGTAAATGCGGCAATCAGTTAGCACAATATGATCAAATAATTGAACTGTACATTTGGAACTTCTAGAATTGAAGAAAGATGTAATTTTACATCCAGGATATTACAGCGAAATTGCATGCTGATATTATTCACGACCACGGTGCTTTCAACTGCCGCTGATACTGAAATGCGAAGCGTAGTTTCAAAAATGGTTCAAATGGCTCTGAGCACTATGGGACTCAACTGCTGAGGTCATTAGTCCCCTAGAACTTAGAACTAGTTAAACCTAACTAACCTAAGGACATCACAAACATCCATGCCCGAGGCAGGATTCGAACCTGCGACCGTAGCGGTCTTGCGGTTCCAGACTGCAGCGCCTTTAACCGCACGGCCACTTCGGCCGGCAAGCGTAGTTTCCTATGCTTGATTTCATTCTGCCGTATTTCTTCGTATCATACTGTATACATTCACAAAAGATGTTCTTAGTCCAGAAAAATCATACTGGGACGGCATGCGGTGTCACTTCGCCAACTTCGAGTAACCATTGTTAAAGGAACCTTGAAATTCTAAAAGTCAACGCAGAATGAATACTGTCTGATGCAACTGGAGCATTCAATAAGTGAATGCCAGACAGGAAAACAAGTTCAACTTTGAGACTATTTCCTTAACCTTTTTAACAGAAGGTTCAAATGGTTCAAATGGCTCTGAGCACTATGGGACTTAACATCTATGGTCATCAGTCCCCTAGAACTTAGAACTACTTAAACCTAACTAACCTAAGGACATAACACAACACCCAGTCATCACGAGGCAGAGAAAAATTTTCAGTAGGCTGCCAACGGAATTTAAATATTTCAGAAGATTTGCACATCTTAAGTCAACGGACTCCTTTAATCTGTAGTGGCGTTCCTCCTTTTTTATCAGCATATGTAATACATCGTTCTGTAACCAGTTAGCTACAGCTCAGATGGTCTCAAGATATCTAAGGAGATAAAAAAATTTAAGTACTAGAATTGCGAATATGGACTTTATCAGCATACAATGCTGATGATAGCTCTCGTGTATCTAACCGGTGGTAGCGCTAAAATTCCGCGACATTTGGCCGAATTTCATACCTATCACCTTCTGGCGAAGTATGGGGACATTGTGAGACTACGAGAGCTTTCAGTCTACAGATAAAATACCGTTTATATTAGCCATCCTATTCAATCTTTCTCGTTTCCTTTCATTGCTTTCTGTAGTATTGCGTATTTCAAAGTTGTTCCATAACAAATGGTATTCACAGTTCCTGGCAAACTATTTCACCGTGCTGACACCATTATTTCGCTTTCATGTGAATAATTAATTCAAGCCGTCCCTCTTCAAGGCCGCTGAATGTTGTGTTCCAGTCTGGAACCGCGCGACCGCTACGGTCGCAGGTTCGAATCCTGCCTCGGGCATGGATGTGTGTGATGTCCTTAGGTTAGTTAGGTTTAAGTAGTTCTAAGATCTAGGGAACTGATGACCTCAGATGTTAAGTCCCATAGTGCTCAGAGCCATTTTTGTTGTGTTCGAATTATTACTATGAAATGCGGTGTTTTGTTTACGTCTGACTTGCGTTATTATGATTGCTGTTTTCCTTCTATCCAACAGCGAACCGAAATTTCTGTCACATTGCTAAAACCATCTATATTTTCATTATGCCTATCTATTCATTTTCTTCCTTCCATCTCATCTGTTAACTTTCCCTATTGCTTCTCGCCCTTACTCTGAGCAATCAACTACTTTTCCACATATGATTCCTTCTGTTTTTCGGTACTATTGCTGCTAGATATAATTACTCACATTCGACAAGAATGTACGCCGAAATTGCATAACACGATGTTAGTTAGACGATTATTTCCTAAATTCTCCATACTCATTATTATAGCTCTTGTAATTATTGCATTGTCATTATTATTATCATTATGTACTGCTCATATACTAAGTGTCGACTCACCAAGAATGCCTGGTTAGACGTAAGAGAGATGCTGAAGACCCTAATAAATTGTGTTAATGTACTCTGTGCAGTCACATTAATGTGATCACCTGCCAAAAACCTGTTGCTGTGCGGACCTCTGAGAGTCGTGCAGGACGAGAGTCATTAAGGTTCTAGAAGGAACCGACAGGGATGACGAGCCATGCCGACACGTCCCGTGGCCAGCTGCGCCAGATTTCTTGGCTGACGATTCACGGCACGAACTCCCCGATCGTGGTGCTACGATGGATGCTCGATTGGGCTTAAATCCGGGGAGTTTGGTCGCCACGGGAGAACGGTAAACTCATTCTTGTTCTCGTCAAACCACGCAAGTACAATGCAAGCTGTGCGACACGTTGCGTTGTCCTGCTGGTAGATGCCATCGTGTCGAAGAAGATGTAGGAGTGGACGTGGTTCCCAAGGATAGATATATACTTGCGTTGATCCATTGTGACTTCCAGAATGACGAGATCTCCCAGGAAATGCCACGAAAACATTCCCCAGACAATAACGCTCCCTCCTTGTTTGCGTCAGACGTTTCGCGTCATACATCCCAACGGCCGGCTGTCCGTTGGAGCAGAAATGTCAATCTAGAAAGGCCACTTGTCGCCACCCAACGGATGTCCAGTTGCCGTATTGCCGTGGAATTTTCAGCCTTCGTCGCCGATGAACAACAATCAGCATGAATGCATCAACCAGGCGCCTGCTGCGGAAGCCCATACGCAGCAACGTTCGCTGAACGGTCGTTGGGGAGAAACAGTTGGTAGACCCTTCATCAATCGGGGCGGTCAGTTGCTCAACAGCTCCACGTCTATTCGCCCGTACACATCTCTGCAGCCGTCGTCCACCCCTGTCATCTATGGCCCTTGGTGCACCACAGTTGCATCGGCGCCAGTTTCGGATAGCGCCATTTTGGCACGCACGGTACACGTAAACGATGGGGGCAAGCGAACAGCTTACAAACTTAGCCGTTTTGGATATTTATTCTTGGCCCGCAGGCCACTGATCATGTGCTTTTTGACGTCATATAAATCACTCCCTTTCCACGTTACGACAACGACTGCACTGTTGTCCGTCTTCTCCCCGACACGCTTTATGTACCCTCCACTGCTAGTCCGTGTACGGGGTCCCGGGTTCGATTCCTGGCGGGGTCAGGGATTTTCACCTGCCTCGAGATGACTGCGTCTTTATGTTGTCCTCATCATTTCACCATCATTCCTGAAAGTGGCGAGAATGGGCTGAGCAAATGTTAGGAATTTGTATGGGCGAAGATAACCGCGCAATTGAGCGCCCCACAAACCAAACATCATCATCATCATCATCATCATCATCATCATCCATTGCTAGTGTTGACATCAGCAGTATATGAGTGGCTGTTGCGCGTTGACGTAATCATAGGCAGTGGCAACATTGATGTGACCGGATTTATGTGTATATAGGGCTGATGATATTGCGATAATCAAACAGTCTGAAGTACTCGGTACGAAGAAAACTATAGATGGTACGAGTAGCACTACCTCCCCGCAATGCGACTAAAATAGGCGCTGCTTATCTTTTACCTTACAATAAAAATTTATCTTGTGTACAGGCTATCTGTATATATCTCAGACTGAAGATAACGTGTATTGCATATTTCTGGATCGATACCTCTGCTTTAGATTTGAAAGACAGGAAATATTACGACAATTTTCCAACTTAAACACCCTCCTGTTCGCATGTCATTGAAATCAACAGAGTTCTTTATTATGTACAAGAATGGCACTAGTTTTAGTAGTGGACGAACCTCTGTGAGAAATGAGCCCATACGTCGAGGATCAACAAGATGGAAATGGCATTCCACCTTACCAAAGATATTTGTACAAAATCGTCAGTGTCTATCAATACCAAACATAACCCTGCTGTACAATCAGGAAGTTCCAAAACAGCGCATATTTCGTTTCAGAGTGAAAGTGTTCATTACTACTTTACATTCATTCAAGCAAAGCTGCGTAAACATCATGATGCTTCATAATGAATAAAAACGTTCTGACAGGATAACTATCCAAAGAATGGTCGATTTTGACAAAGAACTTGGGCCTAGTCAGATAAAAAGAAGAGTACAGAAGAAGACTTAACAGTGAGCTACATTCACACATGGAGAAAATTACAAACAACGTTCGGAAAAGTAGCCTCGCTTTCTCTCTTCATATGAGATGTATGAGGTCAATTAAAGTTACCCAGTCCAGGCTTTGTTAACCTTTTACTTAAAAACCGGAAGGTTCTCGTTTAAAGAAGTAGAAAAACATAGGCAAGATCTAGGGGCTTCACAGAATAGCACCATTAAATGTGACCCTCTAAAGAAGAAACTTGATGAAAAACGGTGTTTCCAGCCACAGCCACAGACTGTCCGCAGCTCGTGGTCGTGCGGTAGCGTTCTCGCTTCCCACGCCCGGGTTCCCGGGTTCGATTCCCGGCGGGGTCAGGGATTTTCTCTGCCTCGTGATGGCTGGGTGTTGTGTGATGTCCTTAGGTTAGTTAGGTTTAAGTAGTTCTAAGTTCTAGGGGACTGATGACCATAGATGTTAAGTCCCATAGTGCTCAGAGCCATTTGAACCATTTGAACCAGCCACAGACTAAGAAGAAGACAGGACAGATATGGACTAAAGAAATGACAGAAGCGCACCAAAATACTGCGAGGATAAAAGAACTGAAATAATCTGGTATATAGATAGCTGACAAATAATTAAAAGCATGTAAACAACATTGTTGGATACTCAGTATCATGTTTTTGACATTTCACTCTTGTAACTCAGCACACTTTGGTAACGATACTTATATCACATTGACACACTAACTGAACCAGTAATTTAGTATTTGATGTGACTACCATTTGGAAGCGCGATTTAGTCCATGACAATGTGTTTCCTTTTTATGCCAACGAAGTATTGACTGCTGTGCTCGTCCATAGATCGGTGTGCTTTGACAACCACTTTAATTCGTGAGATACAGTTCACTTAAAATGAAATAATTAAACTCTTGTAAAGACACAACGGGAACTCCAAGTAACTAAAAGCTATATATTAAATTACTGAAGTTGTTTAACTTAAGTAAGAATACGTAATAAAATCTTTGGTGTTATAGAACTTCACCTGTGCTGGAGTGAGCTGTCGCTAGCTCACCTGGTGGCAAAATGGTTGCGAGAAATCGATAGTAGGCCCAAGTAACGAGCCTATCGGGAGAGAGACCAACGGAGGACTCGCAAACAATGATCCGCCAATGCCCTCTCGACCGTCAGTATTTAAATCGCCACCGCGGGCCGGAGGACGCAGTCAGTCATCTAGTGAGTCAACGAGTCGAGTCATCAGTTGCAGCCCAGTGTGAGTCGCAGTGGCAGTTAGCTCAGCCTCTAGCTCAGAGTCAGTCAGTGCCTAGCGACCAGAGTAGTGTACGTAGTGGGACTTGTACTTCACCAGCAGCGAGGCTACGGAAGAGCTTGTACCACAACAACTAGCTTAAAGATAAGTAAATTCTTGTTCTGGTTAATAAAGAACCCTTGTTAGTATACGTGTGCAGTTTGTATTATAGAGGATACCGCCCACCAAACAACATCCTCTCCTTGCTTACCATGGTACAGGTCTACAGTGACAACGAGAAAGCACGAAATCACCGGCATTTGATCGTGTTCTCGACCGTACATGCGTATATCTTTTCAGAAAATGTCGACACTGTATAATATATTTCAGTTCTCCTGTAGTTTTCACTTATTTAAACATGTCTGCAATTGAAACTTCCTGGTAGATTAAAACTGTGTACCGGACCGAGATTCGAACTCGGGACCTTTGCCTTTCGTGGGCAAGTGCTCTACCATCTTTTATTTTCACTTTTTTTTTTACCCGGGACCTCATGCACCCTAAGCAGGAATCATACCCTTTTTTATTAGTAATTTTTTTCTTTTCTTTTTTGGAACTACAAAAAAAACCCTAAGTGCCACCGCCACTATCTTATAACAAAAAAAAATCTGGTGCACTTCAGGCGTTGGCTCCTGACTAAACCTACTCCAGAGAGCTACCTATATACCAGGGGAAATATGGGAAATCAAGGTTAGGGCTGTCCTTACAAACAAAACAAAATCTTCCTTTCTCTGAATTTTATTTTTATTTTTATTGTTTTTATTTTTATTTTATTTTTTATTTTTTCCTTTTTTTGCGTAATTGATCAGATGCCTTCTGCGCCCCGCTGGTAATACGTTGAGTCACGTCGTCTCGAAATTGATGTGTTCCGTTAAATTGTTCATTGTTAAATTGGTTCAAACAGGAAACCTTCTTCTCTCTTGGCTTAACACATTCCAGCTGCGAGGCGGGTCGCGGAAAGCACTCCCAAGGAAGTTTGAGAAAAATTGTCTGTATTTTGGGTGACGGACAACGACATAATGACGGTCATTGAGGTATGTCCAAAAATCGAGTACAGAGTCTACAGTTTGTCCAAATAGGTAGTGAATGGCATGTCCGCGAATCCAATTCGCAGCATTGGTCTTTGTCCGAGGAAAATAGTCACGTTCCGGAAATAATAATGAAAGAGGAGTAATCCGATCCGGAATGTCCCGCGTTAGAAAGGCCACAATACGACGAACCAATGCCAAACCTCCGCCGCCGGTCCACAAACAAACCGATGTTCATCACTGTCTGGCACTCCACACGTGGAACATAGAGGTGACTGGGCGAGGTGGATACGATGAAGGCGGAATTGGTTGATTTGCTTACCATTGACAGTTAGGTACCAGACAGATTGAACATTCGTGTCAAGGTAACAGGCGAACACCGCGCGCCATACATGACGCCAGTCAATCTGGGGGAACTTTTGTTCAATCGGGTTAGGTGGACGACCTAATTGGACGACATTGTATACTGCCTTTGTCTTGAGTAAAAGTTGTCTTGGGAAGGTGAGGCGTAGATAACTGAGTCGAAGAAAGAAGTATCGTATATAATGGAACTGGGCCGGAACATCTGAGATCATCACTGGGGCTGACAGTGAGACCGGCGAATATGCCGACAGGAGGAGACTAGTGGACCATCTGAGCTACCCAAGCACGACTCACGAACCGTCCTCACAGCTTGAAATCTGCCAGCACCTCGTCTCCTACCTTCCAAACTTCACAGAAGCTCTTCTGCGAACCTCCCCAAAGTTTTAATCTGCCAGGAAGTTTAATATCAGCGCACACTCCTCTGCAGAGTGAAAATTTCATTCTGAAAACATCCCCCAGGCTGTGGCTAAGCCATGTCTCCGCAATATCCTTGCTTCCAGGAGTGCTAATTCTGCAAGGCTCGCAGAAGAGCTTCTGTGAAATTTAGAAGGTAGGAGACGAGGTACTGGCAGAATTGAAGCTGTGAGGACGGGTCGTGAGTCGTGCTTGGTTAGCTCAGATGGTAGAGCACTTTTCCGCGAAAAGCAAAAGTCCCGAGTTCGAGTCTCAGTCCGGCACACAGTTTTAATGTGCCAGGAAGTTTCATATCAGCGCATACTCCGCTGCAGAGTGAAAATTTCATTCTGAAATCTGTAATTAATCGTTTCCAGGTATCGAGGTCATTATGCATATAAGGTATTCTGGAATTTTGATTTATTTTTCTGTCTTTTTGTGTCATAATTCAAAGCGTTGAATCAGTTGTGTAAATAATTTCGTGACCGTATCAAACTAAATGGAAGTGAAGAAATGTACAATATGATCATAACTATCCAGTCACTCGTATGTACAGTAGAATTGACAACTGAATATCAGAAGAGGCGGACCCGCCTGTGTAAAAGGAGTAGATGAGTAGTTTTCTCAGTGGAGTTGCAGTAACAGCAGAATGGGTCGATAAGGAGAGCCCAGTGACTTGGAACTTGGACTAGTCATTAGACGCTACCTGAGTAACAAATCTATCAGGGACATTTCAGCCCCTCTGAAACTGGTCAAGTCGACTGTTGGCGATATTTCTTAAGTGGAAACGCGGGAGAACAAGACCGAGCAGACTTCATGTACTGGCGGACGGGAACCGGTGAGCAATCTGAACGGGGGCTGTAAAAATCACATGAAATCAGCGGAAGGAATACCCGTGAATTCCAATGAGGTATCATTAGTCCAGCTGACACAATGATTGTGAGTATGGAGTTAAAAAGAATGGGATACAATGGTTGAGACAGTGTTAAGTGAAGCTTATGGTGGCGTAAAGAGAAACGCCACTGGACAGTGGATGACTGGAAAGGAGCAATTTGAAGTTACGAACCATGTTATATCGTGTGGCAATCCGATGGAAGCTGTAGGGTTTGGCGAATACGTGAAGAACATTACTTGCCATTACGTGTGTGCCAACAGTGATGTGTAGAGGGAGTGGTGTTACGGTACGGGGTTGTTTCTGGAGGTTATCGTGTGATCATCTTGCTGTGATTAAGAAAAAAGTAAATTCAGAAGGATACAAGCTTATTTTGCAGCATTGTATACTGCGTATAGTCTCTAAATGAACCCAATGGTATACCTTTGGGATATGTTACAACGATGACTTCGGTCCATACAGCAGCGTCGAACATGACTACCTTCAGATTCGGCTATTGAGGAAGGATGGGATGCCATTCCTCCACAGACATTCAGACGCCTCATTGAAAGTGTCTCCAGCAGAGTTCAAGTCGCTGTAAAGATGAAGGGTGGACACAACTCATATTAAAGTCGATCAACAGATGCCTGGATATTTTGATCATATAGTGTATAGCCTACACTGATCTCTCACTGATGAAACTTCTCTGTGATGTAGCTATTTGTAACAGTTACGATACGACTTCTGTTATCAAAAGGTGTATGATGTTACACATGTTTTATACAAACTGCTATGCTCAACACACACAACAACAACAAAAATAATAACACCTCGCTTTACTTCTTACAGGGGCCGACGCAACAATGCCACGACTCATACCGTGAAGCAATGGGTTATGTCTATACACTGAGGTGAAAAACGTCATGGGATACCTCTTAATACCGTGTCGGACCTCATTTTGCCCGGCGTAGTACATCATGGACTCACCAAGTGCTTGGAAGTCCTTTGCAGAAATATTGAGCCATGCTGCCTCTGTAGCCGACCATAGTATCAAAACCGTTGCTGGTGCAGGATTTTGTGCATGAACTGGCGTCTGGATTTTGCCCCACATGTCGGGCGATCTGGGTGGCCAAACCATTCGCTCGAATTTTCCAGAATGATCTTCAAACCAACTGCGAATAACTGTAGCCCACTGACATGGAGCATTGTCATCCATCCATATGAACACAGCCCACACCATTATCGAGCCACCACCAGTTTGCACAGTGCGTTATTGACAATTTGAGTCCGTGGATTCGTGGGGTCTGCGCCACACTGTAACCATACGATCAGCTCTTACTAACTGAAATCGGGACTCATCTGGCTAGTTTACGGTTTTTCAGTAGTCTTGGGTCCAACCGATACGGTCACGAGCCCAGGAGAGAAGCTTCAGACGATGTGGCGCTGTTAGCAAAGGCACTGGCGGTGGTCGTCTGCTGCCATAGCCCATTAACGCCAAATTTCCCGCAGTTTCGTAACGGAACGTTCGCCATGCACTCTACATTGATGTCTCTGGCTATTTCACACAGTGTTGCTTGTCTGTTAGCACTGACAACTCTGCACAATCGCCGCTCTCTCGGTCATTAAGTGAAGGCCGTCGACCACTGTGTTGTCTGTGGTGAGAGGTAATGCCTGAAATGTGGTATTCCCGTCACAGTCTTGACACTGTGGATCGCGGAATATTGAATTCCCTAACGATCTCCGAAATGGAGTGTCCCTTGCGTCTAGCTTCAACTACCATTTTGCATTTAAAATCTCTTAATTTTCGTCTTGCGACCATAACCATCCTGTGACTTTCGTCACCTCATTGTGTATTCTTAGTGCGCCGGCAAAACACAACAAACTTTTCAATACTATTTACTGGATTCACAATCAGTTGCTGCACTTCGCTATAACCCCTAAAAGTGAAACTAGTACACGTTAGTTGTTTGTTAATAGAGATGATATCTCTTTGAGCGAGATGACACAATCGTCAAGGTAATTTACTCTGTTCGAAAGAGTTTTCTCATTCACTTAAACTGATGCCGGTCGGTTATTTGACAAAATAAAAAAATGGAAAAGAGAAGCAAAGGTCAGTTCCTTTCTTCGTCGTATTCAAAAAAAACTAATGCTTTATTTGTAATAATTTCGAAGACGGAAATTCGTTATATTTTAACCAACCTCCGCTTTACAGGGACCTCAACCCTAATCTAACAAATTAATGGGCTATATCTGACTGACAGTAGCGAATTGTGGTAACGGGTAGCTCTACATATGGAAAGAAACTGGCATTTTAAAAGATAGGGAGTACATATTGAAAGTTTTTCGTATCAGACCATATTTCCTGTGGTGTATTTACTCACTTTACACCCAGTGAAATGAACGCCACATTTCTAAGAAGCTGAGTTTTCTTGTCAATTAACGAAGTACATAATTTTTTAGTTTCGAATAACGGATGCAATTATGAAGGAAGTTATTCTCGTGATATTTATTCTGGATTCAGCTGATTTCCACATGATACTTCTCCGTTGATAATGCCGCTGCTCTCTGAGTGTTAACATAATGAACTTACATTTGACTTCATCAAGTCTCCTGGCTCCATCTGTTTCAGTGATCATCATCGTTATTACAAGTCTGTACTTTGCTATGACTGGCTGAAGGAAGTTCACGAAGTTTTTGCTCATTTTGGGTATACTGTGTGAGAAATATGGGACATGGTGGTTTTATCTTTCACTTTTGTCACGGACACGTCTTCTAGTAATGAAATTCTGCGTCGGTACTTATACTAATGTTACAACTTTGTTACACTTGAGGAAGATAACAGAGCGCACAAAACGTCTGTACTCACTATAAACCACGGCTCAGTTCACTGTACATGAAAATGCAACATACAACATTCTTTTCGGTTAGCTAAATTTCTGACGAGTTAACGTGAAGTGATTAATGACGAAATACAGTGCCGTTGGTAATGAGTACAGATCCTTCCTCTGTGTAATCTTGGGTAATAACTGTGTGCATGAGTGTGGAAAACATCAAAAGTCGCACGAACACACTAGACTCCGCCTATACGACTTCTACAAACTGCATCTTGGCTAGCAGAAAGCGATCCACTTTCTTTGACTCTTGATAAACGTACTTGCATCGGAAAGTGTCTAATACTTAATGAACGCAGATAAGCCCTAGAATCAAGCAATGTAATGTATGCAACATTACTTTAACTAAGAGGTCGATGGTGTACTGGTAATTTAATTCGAGGCTCTGGTGAAACAGATACTGAATGCCCCACACGGCCTAGCTCGGGACATTAACTGAGAAATGTGGAACTGTAAACTCGTTCAGATCTGACGAACGAGTCGGCCGGCATACCGCGGTATTATTTTGCCGCAATTTATCGTTTTATTATAAAGAAATCGAACTCGGAGGCCATTGTTTATGATATATCGACACGCCACCTAAGGCTGCTGCCTCGGTAATGGAAGTGGGTGAGACGAGGACATCGGTAAAATAAAAACACAATATCCTTGTATGGCGAAGGAGTCATTTGAAATGTAAATGAAATGAGTCGGTATTTTTCAGGAACAGTTTATAAAGGAAACATAATATTTCGCTGGGTAGGCTTGGCACGGACGCGGTGGAGGCCGAGGTGAACGACCAACTTCGCCTATAGCTGATGTCAGCCGATATGATTGATGAAGCTTCCGTGCATATAAAACCTACGCTGGCGAGTAAGCGCCGCCCAGCCTAATCGCATACAAGAGCACTCCCAAGAAACATACCCGCATTTGTGAATAAATGCGAGCCGGGCGTCGGAACGACACTGCACACGCCTCACTCTGGTTGCTTTGTTCTTCTTGCAAGGAATCGTTATCCGGACGAAGACGCCTGCCAACCTCGGGCATCTGTACAGCAGGGACGTGCCTCGCCACGGACGCGGTATTACTGTGCACAAATATGGACTTGGTTCGTCCAGGGTCCAACAAATGGAATACGTGTTACCAAGTGGAACGCCGGACTCCAGCTGAGTAGAGTAGGCACAGCAGTAAGCGTGAGGATTAACTACAGCAAGACGAAAATAATGTACCAGCGATGTTCCGCTACGAGAATAGTAAAGGTTAATGATGAACTTACATAAACAGTTAAAAAAAATTATTCTTGAGACAATTGGAAACAACAAGCGGATGAACACTTAAAAAAGTAAACAGAAGGACGTAAATGGCTTTCAGTTCATTTGCGATACTGAATGTTGTATTCATAAGGAAATTCCTGAGTTGTCTTAAACGAAAAATCTGTAACCAGAGTATAGTGCCAGTACTCGGTTAAGGAAATGAAAAATGGACTCTAAATGTGAGCAAACAGAATAAAAATTTAGGAACAATGAAAAGATGCACGTTGGTCATAACAAGAAGGGCTGAAAAAAGAAGGAAATGGATAAGAGAAATCCGGCTGGAGTGGCCGTGCGGTTCTAGGCGCTACAGTCTGGAGCCGAGCGACCACTACGGTCGCAGGTTCGAATCCTGCCTCGAGCCTGGATGTGTGTGATGTCCTTAGGTTAGTTAGGTTTAATTAGTTCTAAGTTCTAGGCGACTGATGGCCTCAGAAGTTAAGTCGCATAGTGCTCAGAGCCATTTGAACCATTTGATAAGAGAAAAGCCAGCGGTTTAGGACGTGAGAGTGACTTTTACGACCCTAAGTGGAAATGGGCTGGGCATATAGCAAATTAAATTATGGGAGATGGACTAAGGAGATTCTGTTTTGGATTCCTCGTGATAAGAAGAGACCTAGAACAGGACTAACGACATTATGAACTGAACATATGTGAATGAAGAAAATGAATATCGAAATTTATGAAGAAGTCTGCAAAGGATCTATATCCAGCAGTGGATAATAAATGCCTCGTGAAGATGGTAAGAACACTGGACGTTGCACAGTTGAGTATTTGTACTGAAACCCTGACCAAAATGACAAAAATTAAAGTTTGTCCAACGATTGCAGCAAGTATATCTTACATTAACCGACCGACCGGTGGGTTCGTAACTCAATTTTCAGGGGCCTGAAACATGTCTGTTAGCCTCTAGCAACAGTTGAAGAACAGTTTCTTCTGCTGGGATACTTTTATCTTGATTAAGGTATTAGCTTCAGCTCAATTTCTTTGTAGTTTCTCTAAATGATTGTTATAACTGAAGCACATATAAATGTTAAAGGACTGTAACAGCTTGTATTTAAAATATGGGCTAATTTAATTACTTAAATTTATAACACAGTAACGACACTGAAAAATTTTACTGGACAATATTTTAGTTCCTCTGTCATTTTCTTTAGCAGATTAGATGTGTTTCGGGGCTTGTAGGACCTGTTCTGTATTCGTGATTCGTTCAGTGCTGAGAGTCAGTTGCAAAGATAAAAATATTCCCCAGGTTTCACTCACGTAAATGCAATTCTTTTACTGTTTTTACTTATATTATCAAAAATTCATAAGTGTTTCGACTATAAACCACCTTAGAACTAAATATGTAATCTGTATGACTCATGTGAATGTATGCAAAACGCGTTGTGCAAAACGTGCGGTACATTTGGAAGCCTGACGGGGAACCACTTCATTAAAATCTTTTACTTTTATTACCAAATAATGTGGTGACAATCAATGTATTTCATCTTAACTGCAACTGGAACGTCTAGAAGTTTCAGGTTCATTGAGTACAATGTTTTCGGCGTAAAACTGTGAATTTTTGCAACTTACAAGTCGTTTCTGCTATCAGCACTAGAATTCCGATAAGTTTACGAGTATTTTGGTATCAGTCACTCTAACTGCTTTTACGATTTCAGTTGCAAACATACATCATGAATCTCAACACCTGATCTTCATTACTAGGTTTTTTCTCGCATTACTGAAATACTTTGAAACTATAAACCGCTCATGCGACACAGTGAATAATAGGATTTATGGGAAACAGCTTCTGAAAGTTAGTGTTGTCAAATGAATATTTCAAAAATCATAAATTACCAGCTACGCAAATCCGATAGACGAAATACAAGTTCATATTCATAATATACGAAGAAAATGGAAGGGGTTGAGAGATAGTGCAAGTTAATTCTACGCGCTTCATTATTTTGCAAGTACTCATATTTATCACACAGACTCATAAAACTGATCTAAGAATATTGTATAGGAGTCTAAGAATACCAGTCAACATAACCAATATCTTGTTTAGACATATGTCTAATTTTATTTCGAAATGAGTGTCACGTGATTCAGTAGCTGCCTCTGATGTCAGAGGCGCAGGGATTTCAAAAAGTAAGTTACACATGTCGTCCCACGATAAGACTATTGCGTAACAAGAGTGGCACATTGTCAGAAGAGAGTACATGTTTTGTGTTCACTGCGGAGACAATTCTGCTGCGCTACAGATAACGGGTGCATCACGGTCTAGGAGTGAATTGACGCTGCAAGTGGACGTTCAAAATTGTAGTATGTGGGACAGTTCGATTCTTGGAGCCAAAATGTCTAAATTGGACGCAGATTCACCACGAAATTATGCCGGTATAGGGAACAAATACAATGTCACGTCAAGGCCTATTGTAATGTTGCCACTAAGCTAACCAAGGCAGTAGAGACGTCGATGATGCTGTTTAAGGTGGATGGCCATCGTCATAGACCACAGATGACAATACGATATTGCAGTACCTGTGTTATTCTGATTACGATGCAAAGTTCCTTTGGACATTAATGCATATCCAAACTAACAGACACTGCAGCGAATGCAGCCGTTATGAAATACATTAAATGAATTCATATTTGCGAATAAGGACAACCATCAGCTGCACGATTCAGGGCCAGAACCAAACTTCCGTATGCCGTCAAGCACGCGTCCACAGCCTGGACTCATACATCCATTGCCGACCGATGTGACCGAGCGGTTATAGGCGCTACAGTCTGGAACTGTGAGACCGCTACGGTCGCGGATTTGAATCCTGCCTCGGGCATGGGTGTGTGTGATGTCCTTAGGTTAGTTAGGTTTAAGTAGTTCTAAGTTCTAGGGGACTGATGACCTCAGAAGTTAAGTCCCATAGTGCTCAGAGCCCTTTGAACCATTCGTACATCCATTGTATATATTCTGGTACAGGTGAGACATTCTATTTGAAAGTCATCTGCCTGGTATTGGCGAATAAATACGATACGGTATAGCGAAATGGTAAGGCGACCGCTCGCGCTAAGCGGGAAATACGGGTTCGAGTCCCCGTCCAGCCCAAATTTTCATTGTCTTCATTCCTTTATGAAGCTGATGGTTGTCCTTATTGCGAGTCCATTTATCAATTTAACAAATAACAGTGTCCAGGCAATTGAAAAACATCTTGGGGGGGGGGGGGGGGGAGATATTATACAGCGGTTCTCGAATGGCTCCGTGACAAAGCATTCAATAAAGATTGCTTGGTCTCCCGTAACAATGTGTAATTTAATTTTTGAAGTTCAAACGGTTCAAACGGCTCTGAGCACTATGGGACTTAACATCTGAGTTCATCAGTCCCCTAGAACTTAGAATACTTAAACCTAACTAACCTAAGGACATCACGCACATTCATGCCTGAGGCAGGATTCGAACCTGCGACCGTAGCGGTCACGTGGTTCCAGACTGAAGCGCCTAGAACCGCACCCCCACACCGGCCGGCTGTTAAATAATTAATTTATCTATTACAAAGAGAGTAATCAAGCAATTCATGGACTACTGCAGGTGCTATCTACAACTTGGAGAATATATTTTCTTGAGAAATTTAGCATTTGTCACTTATATGTCTCACTTTTATCATCAGCGATGTACGGGCAAAGCACAACATTTGTGTGTAGTGGGTGAACATGTGAGGAATCTAACCGCCTCTGAATTAACGCTACCAATTGAGAAAAAGTAATTATTGGTAAGCTATATTATCTATATTATAGTCTCACAAAACTGTGATAATAGTGATGATCTTTTGAAAATAATTTAGTTTCGTGTCTGAAACAAAATTGAATCTTTTCGTTTTTACTCCTCAAATAATTTCATTTTACCCTCAGGTTGAGAACCACTGTTTTGGAGCCAATTGCGGTATTAACACCATGCAGATATCTTCTCTAAATTATTTTAGAACTGGTTTTGATCTTCTGATGACGTCACCGACGGTAAATAGCAGCATCTCTGAAAACTGTCAAAGAAGACTGCTCAAATAATCTCCTAAATCATTTGTATGGATTAGGAAGAGCAGAGGGCCTGTATGACTTCCTTGGGAAACGTCGGATGTCAGATCTATTTCACTCGATGACTTTCCGTCAGTTACTACGAACTCTGACCTTTCTTACAGGAAATCGGAGATCCGATCGTACAACTGAGGCGATACTCCATAGGCACGCAGTTTGATTAGAAGCCTTTTCGGGGTCAAAAGCCTTCTGAAAATCTAGTATTGTTTCTGAAACTGTTTCAGTAGTTTACTACCAAATATTTTCTGTATTAGCATAATTATGTTCTTCAAAACCCCTACATAAACCTTACCAAACATCTTTGTGGTGAACTAGTATTGTTTCTGAAACTGT
This sequence comes from Schistocerca piceifrons, assembly GCF_021461385.2. Lineage (NCBI taxonomy): Eukaryota > Metazoa > Arthropoda > Insecta > Orthoptera > Acrididae > Schistocerca > Schistocerca piceifrons. Next base: position 143,553,982 of record NC_060149.1, read on the forward strand.
TTCAGTAGTTTACTACCAAATATTTTCTGTATTAGCATAATTATGTTCTTCAAAACCCCTACATAAACCTTACCAAACATCTTTGTGGTGAACCTGGCAAAAACTGTTCAGCACCAACGGACGAAGTGACTCTCCATTTAAGGCACTGAACTAACATTCTGAAATAGAGGGATTCAAACAAAGACTTCATAACTTAATCTTCCTTCCTTCATTTTTACCCAGCTTGCTTTAGGAAAGATGGAAACAAATCCGTCTTCCAGTGCGTCAAACCATAGTGAAAATACTTCCCCAGAGATTAAAGGCCGTAATAGTAGTTCCTGAATCCATCCCTATCGTCTTTGAAAACAATCACAGTGGGTACAGGGCGACGTCTGATAACAAACTGTTTGTTACACTTACCAAATGGCTCTGTGCACTATGAGACTGAACTTCTCAGGTCATCAGTCCCCTAGAACTTAGAACTACTTAAACCTAACTAACCTAAGGAGGTCACACACATCCATGCCCGAGGCAGGATTCTAACCTGCGACCGTAGCGGTCGCGCGGATCCAGACTGTAGCGCCTAGAACCGCTCGGCCACTCCGGCCGGCTGTTACACATACCCTTCCATCCAATCAGAAGTTTGATAGCCTACGCGCTATATATTTCTAGTTTTGCCTGAGGCTGTATTTCTGTCGACATATTATACCAATGGCCTGTAAAAGCAACCGACTACTATATTTTACACATCTTTAATCTATTTTCTAAAGCTCGTTGTTACCCTGAGTGAAGCTTTCTATCCCGAATCCAGCATTGTGGCACTCGAGTTTGTGTTACTGCAATATTTAAATAAAGAAAAGAAAGAAAAAGAAAGAGGGCACGTGCGATTAAGACTTGCGCTCTGAGGGTTTCGCAGAAACTTAACTATGTTTATAGATAATAATAGTAATTTCGGCTCAGTGACCTGGTGCAAGTCTTGCCGTTGGATGCGACTTCTGTGACTTCCCCAGTTACCCAACCGTGGAAAGGGGATCCACAGTTTAACGTTGAATCCGTTTGTTTCTCCTCACATTGTTGTGAAAAGCATCGTCTGCAAACAGACCTGGTCAGATTAGTTTCTAAATCGTTTGTATAGAAAAAATGGCTCTGAGCACTATGCGACTTAACTTCTGAGGTCATTAGTCGCCTAGAACTTAGAACTAATTAAACCTAAGGACATCACACACATCCATGCCCGAGGCAGGATTCGAACCTGCGACCGTAGCAGTCCCGCGGTTCCGGACTGCGCGCCTAGAACCACTAGACCACCGCGGCCGGCGTTTGTATAGAAAAGAAACGGAAGATGGCGTATAAAGCTTCATTGTGGAAGTCTGGATACCACTTCTGTTTTATTCGACGATTTTCCGTCGATTGCTGTGCACTGCGACCTTTCTGAGAAGAAATCTCAGATCCAGTATTATCACAACTGAAGCGATACTGCATAGGCACGTAATTTGATTAGAAGTGTCTCATGAGGAACGGTGTCAAAAGCCTTCCGGAAATCTAGAAATATGGAAACAATTTGAGATCCCCTGACGTTAGCACTCATTACTTCGTGCGGAAAATCGCGTTTAATGGCTCAGATTTAGTGGCGCTGTTATCAGTCATATTACCTTTGGTATCACGCAGTGAAGGTATTGATTGTGTCTTGCCACTGGTGTAGTTTACATACAACCAGAATGTTTTAGGATTTTCTGTCAGATTTATAGGCGGAGTTTCATTGTGGAAGCTATTAAAAGAACCTCGCATTGGAGTCAGCACTAAGTCTTGAGCTTCAGTAAAACATCGCCAATCTTAGAGGTTTTGTGTTCTTGCAAATTTGGCATGCTTTCTGCATTGCTTCTGCAACAGTGTTCCGACCTGTTTCGTATGCCATGGGGGATCAGCACCATATTTTATTAATTTCTTTGGTATAAGTCTCTCAACTGTTTCAGATGCCGAAGCTTTGAATTTAAGCCACAACCTTCCCGCACTTACATAGTTACTGGGAACTGGCTCTTAGAAAGGCATCTTTATCTTTTTCTTTTATTTAATAGATGTATTTTGCGTTTACTTTTGGTGAATTTGGATGTTCCGGTGCTCAGTCTCGCTACTACGATCTTGTGATCCCTAATCCCTATATTTGTATTGACACTCTCCATTTCCCCAGGATTATTTGTTGCTAAGAAGTTTAGTATGTTTCCGCAACCAGTTACACTTCGAGTGGGCTCCTGAACTAACAAAAGTAAAATGGCTATAAACGCTATGGGACTTAACATCTGAGGTCATCAGTCCCCTAGACTTAAAACTACTTAAACGTAACTAACCTAAGGACATCACACACATCTATGCCTGAGGCAGGATTCGAACCTGCGACCGTAGCAGCCGCGTGCTTCCGGAGTGAAGCGCCCAGAACCGCTCGGCCACACCGGCCGGCCTGAAGTAACAGCTTAAAATAACTTTCGAAGAAAGCATTTAGTACAATTTATGACGATGTTTTATACCTTCCACCGGCATTCAATACGTATTTTCGCCAACACATCGAGGGTACGTTGAAGTCACAACGAACTATAATATTGTATGCCAAATGCCAACAGTAAAATCAAAAGTGCACGTACGGCCTGCAAGGACCACAAAAAGATTATCGATTTTCTTAATACGATCACAGGAAACGCGAGCCGGACAGATGAGGAGCTGGTTAAATACTGGCAAGGGAGAGGGGAGAGGCTCAGCGCCCCGCGCCATAGCGGGGCGGGATTATTTCAGTGGGGCGTTGCCGGCGGCCGCATTCCACGCAGCCAGAATAGCTGGTGTTGAGTTTCCACCCACTGCCGGCATTTCCAACAGGAAGGAAACTTGCAGCCCAATGTGTTCCGCTTATCTGCGGCGGAATTACAAAGATTCAGCGTGCCTGCGGACGGCGGAAAGAGCTTGGCAGTGACTTATCGACCAAACTCACCCTGAACAAAGATTGCTTCGTTGCCGAAAGACAGATATTGTGCGCGAAATGATGGGAAGGTGCTAGTTTTCCCACGGACAGGATTAGGCGGTAGCAGTACACGGAATGGCGTTGGTACCAGCATAGAGAACCAATATACAACGATCAGATCAGTTTATTACAAATTTTTTTAGTACTTCCGTGTGTCTCACACAAATAGTAAAACCAACTTCTCAAGACAACTATTGGTATTATTACTATTAGTGTCTTCCTCATTATTTTCAAAAATTAATGGTTCCACCAGAAAGCATGATTTCCCCACGCGTGAAAGGCTACCCCTCTACATATCGCGCATCTAGAAAACAGATTCTTTGTGGATTACACGGTAATGTACTTCAATGTGTTGGGAACAGAAAGTGTACACTGTCTGCAGCCTCCGTATTTTCGAGGAGGGCTGACTCCCTGTCCATGAGACCTTGAGACCAGACATCTGGCATCACCAACAGCTAACCGTGTCAAGAACTGGTAATTTGCGTCCTTTGCCGTTCGTGAAGCACCTGTGTCTTGTTGAAATGCCGGCCGTGGTGGCCTCGCGGTTCTAGGCGCGCAGTCTGGAGCCGTGCGACTGCTACGGTCGCAGGTTCGAATCCTGCCTCGGGCATGGATGTGTGTGATGTCCTTAGGTTAGTTAGGTTTAAGTAGTTCTAAGTTCTAGGGGACTGATGACCACAGCTGTTAAGTCCCATAGTGCTCAGAGCCTTGTTGAAATATGTGACGGGTTAGGTATTTTATACAACTCATGGCACTGAAAAGTTATTCTGTACAAACCTATACAATTGCGTGTAAGGAGGTGATGGACATAATGAGTCTATCGGACATGTCAAGAATAAAGAATACGACTCGAATAACACACTCTTTTACTACATATCCGACAATAGCTGCAAAGCCGGCCGAGGTGGCCGTGCGGTTAAAGGCGCTGCAGTCTGGAACCGCAAGACCGCTACGGTCGCAGGTTCGAATCCTGCCTCGGGCATGGATGTTTGTGATGTCCTTAGGTTAGTTAGGTTTAACTAGTTCTAAGTTCTAGGGGACTAATGACCTCAGCAGTTGAGTCCCATAGTGCTCAGAGCCATTTGAACCAATAGCTGCAAAAATAAATACGCGAACGACTTCATGTATGATTCTTCGTACTGATTTTTATTCCGCAGCTGCTACGGTCGCAGGTTCGAATCCTGCCTCGGGCATGGTTGTGTGTGATGTCCTTAAGTTGGTTAGGTTTAAGTAGTTCTAAGTCTGGGGGATTGATGACCTCAGATGTTAAGTCCCATAGTGCTCGGAGCCATTTGAACCATTTTTATTCCGCAAATCACCGGAGTGACTGTTTGAGGTACGTATAATCGACAGGGGCTCTCAAGTTGACTCCATGAATCTATATTTCTCGAGCGCCTTGACACGGCTCTTAACAAGCGGCTTCCAATCAAATAGCGTACCTATGGGCTATTATCACAATTGTGCTACTGGATTCGCGATTTCCTGTTAGGAAGATAGTTCTTAATAGCTGACGGAGCGTCATCGGCTACGGTCGCAGGTTCGAATCCTGCCTCGGGCATGGATGTTTGTGATGTCCTTAGGTTAGTTAGGTTTAACTAGTTCTAAGTTCTAGGGGACTAATGACCTCAGCAGTTGAGTTCCATAGTGCTCAGAGCCATTTGAACCATTTGGAGCGTCATCGAGGGAAGCATATAACACTATTATCGATAATATCTATAATGGTCTTACCTAACATCTTTGTCGGTTTTTGCTTAATGTAGTTTTTGTATAACTATGCTCTTTGATGTGGCAACCATGTGAATGCTTTATTGAATATTCATGATAATTTATGTAATTGATTTTACTCTGTGGATGCAATGTCAAAAGTAATGTGCTTAAAAAGAATGAAAAAGTTATATTTTATTGGTTCATGTGTAGTTAAAGTAAGTTTGTAATCATGTAAGACTTAGAGGAAAGTCACTCCGCAACAGAACTGGTTGGTTCAAATGGCTCTGAGCACTATGGGACTTAACATCTGAGGTCATAAGTCCCTTAGAACTTAGAACTACTTAAACCTAACTAACCTAAGGACATCACACACATCCATGCCCAAGGCAGATTCGAACCTGCGACCGTAGCGGTCGCGCATTTCCAGACTGAAACTCCGAGAACCTCTCGGCCACAACGGCCGGCGCAACAGAACTGGCTGGGTGGGAATAGAAAAGGTGGAGCTGGGGGTCGAACTGCAAAGCTCCTCTGTGGCATGAGCCAGTCGTGGCTAGCAGGCAATTGGTGCACATCTTATGAAATGAAAGAAGCGAGAATAACTGCAAGATTGTATAATATAGCCTCGGGGATATGGAGGCGACTTATTATTCATGGCGTACTTTGGTTAGCTCTGTACTATGAAAATCCAACGCTAAGAAGAGAATTTTCGGAGCTTGTCACATAGGTAGAGCCATGGATACTTTTGCACAGGAGATCGACGCTGCCACCACTTCATCTCACATTAGCAGTTGAGTACTGTATAATTGCATGGGCCAGTTATGTGGTTTTGTTTTCATTAATAACTTTGTGTTCTGTAGACTTGTGTTGAGCCACTGTATTTGCCCTTAGTCAGACAAAGTCCTATCCCAAGTGCTATGAAAATCCGAGAATCCTGTTCTACTGAACTGAACAGCAATTATTTTCAGTAACAAAAGTTAACAGGCTGTGTGGAGTTAATTATTTAGTGAGCATAAGTTTAGAAATACTCCACGTAGTTTCCATGAATGGACAGTTAACACACTCAGTTCAAAGATTATTTTCGTTAAAATAATAGTGTTTACATTTTGTGGTATGGCTAAAGTGTTCAGCCACGATCTGAATCTATCGATAAATTAGTTCCTGTGTCCCCTACTGGCTGTTGAGACAAGTTTAAATGTCATATTACAATAATAGCAATCAAACATAAGCAACTGGCTGCAATTATTCAAACTATACTAGGTCCAGATGCCACGTGTTTCATTTGAGCTACATAATATAAGGTAGTGAATATTCCTTGAGAAAGCAGTACAAAAGATACTATTAATTCATAACTATTTCAATCGTAGTAATTTCCTATAACGAAACTGACAAAAGAACCTCTTGTCCATGTCAGTAGAGCTCAACCTTTATAATAACTTACTTATAATTATCATTATCTTCCTATTGTAATGTACCGATCGAGGTGGCGCAGTGGTTAGCACACTGGACTCGCATTCGCGAGGACGACGATTCAATCCCACGTCTGGCCATCCCGATTTAGGTTTTCCGTGATTTCCCTAAATCACTCCAGGCAAATGCCGGGATGATTCCTTTGAAAGGGCATGGCCGACATCCTTCCCCATCCTTCCATAATCCGTTGAGACCGATGAACTACGAGGGCAGTTCAATAAGTAATGCAACACATTTTTTTCTGAAACAGGGGTTGTTTTATTCAGCATTGAAATACACCGGGTTATTCCCCAATCTTTTAGCTACACAACACTATTTTTCAACGTAATCTCCATTCAATGCTACGGCCTTACGCCACCTTGAAAATGAGGGCCTGTATGCCTGCACGGTACCATTCCACTGGTCGATGCCGGAGCCAACGTCGTACTGCATCAATAACTTCTTCATCATCCGCGTAGTGCCTCCCACGGATTGCGTCCTTCATTGGGCCAAACATATGGAAATCCGACGGTGCGAGATCGGGGCTGTAGGGTGCATGAGGAAGAACAGTCCACTGAAGTTTTGTGAGCTCCTCTCGGGTGCGAAGACTTGTGTGAGGTCTTGCGTTGTCATGAAGAAGGAGAAGTTCGTTCTGATTTTTGTGCCTACGAACACGCTGAAGTCGTTTCTTCAATTTCTGAAGAGTAGCACAATACACTTCAGAGTTGATCGTTTGACCATGGGGAAGGACATCGAACAGAATAACCCCTTCAGCGTCCCAGAAGACTGTAACCATGACTTTACCGGCTGAGGGTATGGCTTTAAACTTTTTCTTGGTAGGGGAGTGGGTGTGGCGCCATTCCATTGATCGCCGTTTTGTTTCAGGTTCGAAGTGATGAACCCATGTTTCATCGCCTGTAACAATCTTTGACAAGAAATTGTCACCCTCAGCCACATGACGAGCAAGCAATTCCGCACAGATGGTTCTCCTTTGTCTTTATGGTGTTCGGTTAGACAACGAGGGACCCAGCGGGAACAAACCTTTGAATATCCCAACTGGTGCACAATTGTGACAGCACTACCAACAGAGATGTCAAGTTGAGCACTGAGTTGTTTGATGGTGATCCGTCGATCATCTCGAACGAGTGTGTTCGCACGCTCCGCCATTGCAGGAGTCACAGCTGTGCACGGCCGGCCCGCACGCGGGAGATCAGACAGTCTTGCTTGACCTTGCGGCGATGATGACACACGCTTTGCCCAACGACTCATCGTGCTTTTGTCCACTGCCAGATCACCGTAGACATTCTGCAAGCGCCTATGAATATCTGAGATGCCCTGGTTTTCCACCAAAAGAAACTCGATCACTGCCCGTTGTTTGCAACGCACATCCGTTACAGACGCCATTTTAACAGCTCCGTACAGCACTGCCACCTGTCGGAAGTTAATGAAACTATACGAGACGAAGCGGGAATGTTTGAAAATATTCCACAAGAAATTTCCGGTTTTTTCAACCAAAATTGGCCGAGAAAAAAAATGTGTTGCGTTACTTATTGAACTGCCCTCGTAGCTTCTTGGTCTCTTCCCCCAAACAACCCAACCCAACCCTACTGTAATGTACAGGCAGTAAGTCTCAGTGAGAGTCAGTTGTAACCTAAACACTTTAAAAACTCCAGTGTAGTTCAAGTCAATTCATTGGAACATTACTTGCTAAATTGTGCTACTGCTAAACAGAAGTTTAGTATCAACCCACATAGTCAAACGGTTCTAAGCACTATGGGACTTAACATCTGAGGCCATCAGTCCCCTAAACTTATAACCACTTAAACCTAACTAACCTAAGGACATCACACACACCCATGCCCGAGGCAGGATTCGAACCTGCGACCGAAGCGGTCGCGCGGTTCCAGACTGAAGCGCCTAAAACCGCTCGGCCACTCAGACCGGCGCCCGAGGCAGGATTCGAACCTGCGACTGTAGCAGCAACGCAGTCACCCACATAGTCAACTTTCTTTATGAATCATGCTACATAGTATTGAGTGCGACTTTGCCTACTTAGGCTGGCGTCCGTTTCTTTTTACGTAATTACACTTTTCTTGATTACTACCAGAACCTTGGTTCGATTCCCATTTGTTTTTGTATCGTTTCCTCTCAATAACAATCTTTCTAGAATTGAAAACTAGTCCAATACCTTTCCATTACACACAGTCATGGTTACAAAAATCCTTTCACAGGAATAACGTTATCGGCACACTGCAAATTTTGTAGTAGCCGGTACTGTTACAAACAGAAGTAATATCTGGGTTTCCCCGGGAAAGTGTTACAAGCCCTCTGCTGCTCCTAATCTATACAGTGTGAACATTAATAAAACCGACAAACTGCAGGGACAGATTCCTGACTGGAAATAGAGGAAGAAAGGTCCTATGAATTTGTGTCGCAATGGGTCGTTGTCACGGTAGATGGCGCTGACCAATGAAAGTTCTTCTTACCAAGTGCCGTGTGTTCCTTGTGCGTAGCAGGCCGTGTGATTGACGCAGCGTACTGTAAGCAGCAGAATATCGGTAACATTCCGAGATGGTGTTTGTGTACGGCCAAGCAGATGGAAAGGTCGAGAGGCAGCATGGCTATACCAGACCAAGTACCCTCACAGATATCAACCACATCACACAACATTTCAAGCCCCCGTTCGGCATTTGTGTGATCATGGGTCCTTTCCTACAGACGAACGTGCCGGGAGGCGGCAGACCGTTCGTACATCAGATTTGGAGGACCATGCTCTACAGGAAATTGAGACGAACCCTAGTACAAATCCCAGACAAGTGACCCGCTGACATGGTGTAAGCCAAAGTACTTCTATGTGTATCCTGCGTGACTACCGCTACCGTCCCTATCATGTACAATCCCATGGAGGACACTTTGAACATCTGTTGTGACGAGAATGCGATGCAGCTCTGTACTGTGCTGCCGGACGCTGTGACCGAGCGGGCCGGCCGGAGTGGCCGTGCGGTTCTAGGCGCTACAGTCTGGAGCCGAGCGACAGCTACGGTCGCAGGTTAGAATGCTGCCTCGGGCATGGATGTGTGTGATGTCCTTAGGTTAGTTAGGTTTAATTAGTTCTAAGTTCTAGGCGACTGATGACCTCAGAAGTTAAGTCACATAGTGCTCAGAGCCATTTGACCGAGCGGTTCTAAGCGCTTCCTTCTGGAACCGCGTGACCGCTACAGTCGCAGGTTCGAATCCTGCCTCAGGCATGGATGTGTATAATGTGCTTAGGTTAGTTAGGTTTAAGTAGTCCTAAGTTCTAGGGGACTGATGACCTCAGATGTTAAGTCCCATAGTCCCCACAGCTGCATGTTGCGCTGTGTTCCATTCCATAAAATATAGAGTTTGAGAAGGCCCTAGCTTGTGCAGAGGAAATCATTTCGACCTATTCTTCCACATTCATTTTCTCCTTAGCTAAACAAGTGGTGAAATACTGATATGATTAAGCTACGCACCAGAGGAGGTCGATATTCTTGTGGGATTTAGGGATGGATTTATGGAAGTTTACTGTAGCAGTTTATGTACTGCGAATAAGGCCCGGAATCCGTGTGCTAGCTTTTTGAAACGGCGCCTTTCTGTAGTTCATTAAGCACCGTACAAGGAAGCGATAGAGAGAAGATTCTAAACTCTCTTTCGGCAACGTTCTGCAAAGGGTTGCATCCACCTTGGTGGCAGGACTTAACCGAAGGCATTTTCGCGCCGAGGTAACGATATAATTTTTCACGATCAGCCACCCAAGCAAACAAACAAAAAATGTTTTAAATGGCTCTGAGCACTATGGGACTTAACATCTATGGTCATCAGTCCCCTAGAACTTAGAACTACTTAAACCTCACTAACCTAAGAACATCACACAACACCCAGTCATCACGAGGCAGAGAAAATCCCTGACCCCACCCGGAACCAAACCCGGGAACCCGGGCGCGGGAAGCGAGAACGCTACCGCACGACCACGAGCTGCGGACGGCAGACAAACCCATGTTATACAACGACTACTAGAAACACATTATTTCTTGTCGCGCTCAGCAGTCTGCTGTTTAATAGAATCATAAAAAATCATTTCTAGAAAGTGACAATAACTCTGTAATGAATAAAAATGGTTTCATATTCCTGAAGGGGGAAAATGCCCTTCTTCTCTTGTGTCTGATCACACAGGGCACCGAAAACTCCTAACGAGGGACCTCCATAGCCGAGGACCCATGCATGTGCCAATGTTGACACCACGACGTCAGCAACTACGACTGAAATGGGCACGTGACCATCGGTACTGGACGTTGCCGTAGCGGCAGAGCGTTGCGTGATCTGATGAAGCCTGACACATTCTTCATAATGCCGATGGGAGGGCACGAATCCGCTGTCTTCTAAATGAACAGCTCCTTGACACCTGTACTGCTGGACGGAGACAAGCTGCCGGTGGCTTCATTATGCTCTGTGGAACATACTCGTGGACATTCATGGGTCCGCTGGAGATCATGCAAGGCATCATGACAGTGAAAGGGTATCTTACACTGATTGCAGACCACGTACACCCCTTCATGACGATCATGTTTCCTGACGGCAAGATAATGCGCCATATCACAAGGCCAGAAGTGTGATGGAGTGGTTTGAGGAACACAGTGGCAAGTCCCAAACTCACCAGATCTGAACCAGATCGAACACATCTGGTATGTGCTGCGCCGGCCGGAGTGGCCGAGCGGTTCTAGGCGCTACAGTCTGGAACCGCGCGATCGCTACGGTCGCAGGTTCGAATCCGGCCTCGGGCATGGATGTGTGTGATGACCTTAGGTTAGCTAGGTTTAAGCAGTTCTAAGTTCTAGGGGACAATTGACCTCAGAAGTTAAGTCCCATGGCGCTCAGAGCCATTTGAACCATTTTTGGGATGTGCTGCGAATACATAGAAAGAAAGATCCTTTATCATTTGGCTACAATATAACAGGTCAGCAACTGGAAGCAGTTAATTCCATAAATTATCTGGGAGTAGGCATTAGGAGTGATTTAAAATGGAATGACCACATAAAATTAATCGTCGGTAAAGCAGATACCAGACTGAAATTCATTGGAAGAATCCTAAGGAGCCGCGCGGGTTTAGCCGAGCGGTCTTAGACGCTGCAGTCATGGACTGTGCGGCTGGTCCCAGTGGAGGTTCGAGTCCTCCCTCGGGCATGAGTGTGTGTGTTTGTCCTTAGGATAATTTAGGTTAAGTAGTGTGTAAGCTTAGGGACTGATGACCTTTGCAGTCAAGTCCCATAAGATTTCACACACTTGAATCCTAAGGAAATGCAGTCTGAAAACAAAAGAAGTAGGTTACATACAGTACACTTGTTCGCCCACAGCTTGAATACTGCTCACCGATGTGGGATCCGTACCAGACAGGGTTGATAGAAGAGATAGAGAAGATCCAACGGAGAGCAGTGCTCTTCGTTACAGTATCATTTAGTAATCGCGAAAGCGTTACGGACATGATAGATAAACTCCAGTGGAAGGCTCTGCAAGAGAGACGCTCAGTAGCTCAGTACGGGCTTTTGTTGAAGTGTCGAGAACATACTGTTGTGGTTGGCAGGAGAGCCAACACCGTGTTACTAGAGGAAGCCGAAAGGTGTTGTGGATTGGCAAGAGAGCCAACCCACTATGAGAGGAAGCCGAAAGGCACGCGTTTTAGCTCACGCAGGCTGGCTTGAGGTCTGGAACAGGACAAGGAAGTTAGGCTTTAGCAAAAAATGACGTAGCTGTTGGAACACTCAACTTTAATCCATTAATGGTGAACGCCGCTCTTGACGGTACATTATTCACAGTACCAATAGTAGCTGGTAATGGCGCCTTGCTAGGTCGTAGCAAATGATGTAGCTGAAGGCTATGCTAACTATCGTCTCGGCAAATGAGAGCGTATTTTGTCAGTGAACCATCGCTAGCAAAGTCGGTTGTACAACTGGGGCGAGTGCTAGGAAGTCTCTCTAGACCTGCCGTGTGGCGGCGCTCGGTCTGCACTCACTGATAGTGGCGACACGCGGGTCCGACGTATACTAACGGACCGCGGGCGATTTAAAGGCTACCACCTAGCAAGTGTGGTTTCTGGCGGTGACACCACACATACCTTCACCGAGCAGTCAAGCAGTATATTGCTCCCTCCTACGTATATCTCGCGAAGAGACCATGACGATAAAATCAGAGAGATTAGAGACCACACAGAGGCATATCGACAATCTTTATTTCCACGAAAAATACGAGACTGGAATAGAAGTGAGAACCGATAGAGGTACTCAAGGTACCCTCCGCCACACACCGTCAGGTGGCTTGCGAAGAATGGATGTAGGTGTAGATGTGATCGAACGTGGCGTCAGAGCTCATCGCCCCCTCCCGCCCCCCCTCCCCCCCCATCCCCGAAATGTTCGGTAACTAGGTGATTTCTGTGTGCAGATGTGGTGCCAACTCCCTCCAGCGACCTACCAAGGTCTCATTGCTTCCATGACACGACACGTCCCGCTGTTATACGTGCCAAAGGTAGACATACGAGGGTAGGTGGTTATAATGTTCTGGTTGATCCGTGTACATATTTTCGCCAACGATCATTTTCAAGCATGAACCTTGTGAAGAGTAAAGTGAGAAGCTGTCTTATTATTGAGAACCTGGAATTGTGCCGGAAATTAAAAGCAATAAGGTGCAAACTTCTCTTACCAAGTTTATTAGGAGAAGCGATTCCATTGTTCAGAGCCGGCTGGGGTGGCCGAGCAGTTCTAGGCGCTACAGTCTGGAACCACGCAACCGCTACGGTCGCAAGTTCGAATCCTGTCTCGGGCATGGATGTGTGTGATGTCCCTAGGTTAGTTAGGTTTAAGTAGGTTCAAGTTCTAGGGGACTGATGACCTCAGAAATTAAGCCCCATAGTGCTCACAGCCATTTGAATTTGAACCATTGTTCAGAATAGTGTTTGCAAGTGATGGTTATTGTCCATAAGTAATATAGTTATTAAATGTGATATCAAGTTTGATTCACTGTGCCTATAGTATAATTAAGACATAATACGTTAAGTAAATCTTATTCAGTTAATTTTAGGGTGCACTGTGGAGTGAAAGATATGTATTGTCAAGTATTGAGTAATGTATTTTGACATGATCTGGACATACAGAGAGATAAAACGAAAGGAGATAGAGGAAAAGTATACATGACGATTGTGGAGGGGAGAGTTGGAAGGGGTCGACGGAAGTGAAAGTACCTCAATCAGATTAAGGACATTTTCAGCTAAGGCCAGCTTAGAGGAGGCTAAATTAAGATAATGGTATGTACCTACTTATATTGTTTAAGACTAAAAAATTGACTCTCAAAAGAAATTTCAGTCGTTATAATGTTGATATGTGGCTCTGTTGACTAATGACATTGCTGACCACTGACCTAGGACACTCCTGGAGAGACTGGAGCAACAAAAAATCTTCACCTCTCTCTGGGATTGAACATGGGACATTCAGTATTGCAGTCTAGTGCTTTACCTGCTCCTTCTTTTTTTAAGTTAAGGGGCCATGCAAATCTGCTTTGTACCATTCCAGTTTTAGTGTTTGCACTGCCGGAGCGAGCACAGCCTGCTAGACCCACATGGCCACAACCGAGGCAAATAGAAAGTCATTCTTCCCTCGCTCAATGCTCGAAAGAACAGAACAGACAATCGCTGTTATTAGAAAGAAGTACCCACCGCCCTGCAACATACGTTTGTTTTCGGAGTATACAATGTGTAGCAAGAAGGTACGATAAGTTTTCAGCACACATTCGCCATACTTCGAAGAAGGAAATATTTTATATTGTTTTGAGTCCTTAAACACTTTATTTGCATGTCAAAACTCATTTTGTACGATTCTTCATGAAATATTAATCATGGGAAAGACAAAGGAAGAGAATGTATCGCAATAGCATTTGAAATTGGTTTTTTGCAAAAAAATGTTCAAAAGGCTCACCACATCAATACGTCGCACATTGAATTGCGGATGCATTGACATCTCTATGGGATATGTATTTGCAGCCTTCCACATACAGGTATGAAGATTCTCTGCATCTTGCGCCAGGGTTCGATAATCAAGAAGTTTCAAATACCCTCACAAATAAATACATATTGAGATCAGGCACGGAGCGCGCAGAGGTCAAAGAACTGGCCTGCCTCTTCCTATCCACGTCTCACAGTATCTGTAATTCTGAAGTCGACGAAAGACCTCTATCATGCACAAAGGGTATGAGTTTTTGCACTGTTAAAGGCGCGACTTCTAATTGTTCAGGTGCAGGATTCTCTAAGATAGCATTTAAATCACGTCCGTTTAACGTTGTAGAAAATCAGACCTGTCATGGAAATAAGGTATGCTTACGGACCCATATCTCTATAACATATTTTCTTCTTCTGTGTATGTGTAACGCATCCTGAAGATTTGTCCATTCCTTCTTTACATGTTGATATAGATTGTAAGGTGTCTGGATTTTACGGACCTTACATGAGCTTGAACCATAACGACAGTACGATACAGTATGAGACTCTCAGAAAATAATAATTACATTATATAAACAAAAGGCAATTGCAGTTAATCTTATGTACCGAAAACTATCAAAACAGTATCTACCAATATATGGACAGGGGCATGAATAAACAAGTTAGTGAAACTCATTTTGGAGACGAGCAGGTGGTTAATGGCATTGGAAAACCCCATTTAACAAGAGAACGGCGAGCTTCAGCACAGAAAGGGATAAGGCCAGAACAATACATTATTCCTTTTAATGTAAATACGGCTGGGACCGAGAGTAAGTGGCTACATGGCGTTAACAGGGCTAGGCTGCGACCCAGCAAGAAAAGTAAAATTCACCTCTAGCCAGACGGTGATTGGCTGAAGCCATACTGGACGATGCAGACGTGACACGGTGGGTAGATCCCCATTATATAAAAGCATTTTGAGAACTAAAAGTTTCTAGATCTCTCTCTCATCTCACGGCGGACCACACAAGTTTGTGGAAAATAGCGAGGGAGTTGTGAGCTTTCCCTTCTGTGAAGTGAGGACGATACGCTTCACATATTGTGGCGACAGATAACAAAGAGGTAGATAATTATTTCTGCGGGAATTTTTGTGGGAAAAGAAATTGTGCATATCACTCCAACTCTTAACGAGTGTGCAATAGCAATTATTTCGTCTAGGGAAAGATTAACATTCTACGGAATGCAGGAAAGTTGGGACTGAGTGAATTCAGTCAAGGCCAGAGTAGGGAATTAGCATTTCAGATCCAGCACGGAGACAGTGTCACTGTAGATGCCACTTGGTAAAGTACCATTGCGCATTAGGTCACAGTAAATGTTGAGTCTAGAATTGCTCACTCCAACTTGCATACGCTTTGACCATTGAATATCAAAAGCTAGGATACTAACCTACCCTCACATTGCGTGCATGAGAGTTTTCTCATTGGTTCAAAAAGTAAATTTACTCTCCACCAACTCAGTGCATTGATCAGATACGAAAACGTAGATGTAAATGAGTTGATGAAGATTTTTAATCATTCTTTCCTATGATAAAAAATGTTTATGTGTTGAGATAACGAATTAATGATCGTCAATTCAATATGCCCAAGAGTTAAAGGTTTTGTTATTGACTGTCAAAAGTAACTGAATATGATTGTTGTGTAGCACTTGACCCATGATTGTTGTGTATCACTTGACCCCTGAAAGCACAGTTGATAAATTATATGTAGAATAGAAAGGGGAATAGCTGTTTTGTCTTTCGAGCATAGACCCCAAACTTTCACCTTTATTAATTCATGCATTCTGGTTACGTGACAGCAGCATTTCTAATGATTTTTGTTATGATCCACACCTGATATTAGCTGCCTTACAGAACCAAGTTCATATTTATTTAGAATGTTTGTTTAACACCCTGGGCTTGAGAACACAGTTCAGATGTTTTGTCCATTTGTTTGCTAATTGGTAAGCTAAGTTTACACACATTAGTACACTCGTTGTGCAGATAAAAAGTGCAGACTATCACAAGATCATTATATAAAACCTTCTTCCTTTGCTCAATAGTTGTGTGACTTCATTCTGCATGACTTTAAGCCAAAAATGTGCATTTTTTTCTGTGGTCAGTAGCCTCTTGGCAGCAGCAAAACAATTAGAATGCACATCCATCGCCCCTTGACACAGTGATCCGTAGACGTCTGCCATGCTTGTGCTTAAGCAATAGTTAACATGGATGTCGAATATTTGTCTTGGGTTATGCTGTTCATAGTCCTGTGGCCCCTGTCCGTTCATTTCTATGTCCTACCAAGAAGCTGCCCGCATCTCGTGGTCGTGCGGTAGCGTTCTCGCTTCCCACGCCCGGGTTCCCGGGTTCGATTCCCGGCGGGGTCAGGGATTTTCTCTACCTCGTGATGGCTGGGTGTTGTGTGCTGTCCTTAGGTTAGTTAGGTTTAAGTAGTTCTAAGTTCTAGGGGACTTATGACCACAGCAGTTGAGTCCCATAGTGCTCAGAGCCATTTGAACCTACCAAGAAGCTTACTGTTTTTAGTATTTCCGTGACATTGCTACTTCACAATAACATCAGAAACATTGAAAATGCACGACTGTGACTTGTGTTAGATTGCCCACTGGAGGTGAGTATAGAACCGAGCATGGAAGTGATCAGCCCAGTTTATGACCTCATCTGAAGGAGTCAACATCATAGTGTAGGACCAACGATTTGTTAAAGTTTCAGATGAACTTGTCCTGTTGGAAATGTCTAACCCTGTTATTTAAGAGCACAGATTTTTTTTTTTTTTTTTTTTTTTTTTGGTGCATCTATCTGGTGACGCTTTCATAGTCAGTGACAGCTGTGTCAAAGTTACGTAAGGCTATTATTCATCAAGTGAACTATTTTTCATGTGTTCTAGTCTGATGTGTCTTTTATCAGACCAATCAAAGAACCCATAGTTATGGCCAGATAAAAGTACTTTATATGGTGACAACATTCTTTTTTATCACACAGTTCAAAAATACACCTAATTTCATTCATGAGACTTGATTTCTGTAATTTTAATTGCGCCATTTGCTTCTGCAATTATGTATGCTGTCACAAAGTTACCCCTATAATCCACATAAATAACCTTTTTCGCTTTCCCGTAGCTGAAGAAAATTTTTGTAAAATTTTAGTTCTATACAGAATGGCCTGCACATATAACTTATTAACATGAACTTACCTCCAACTACCCAGCTCTGCAAAGGTATCGCCACTAGCAGACACGTTTTTCAACATTGGAACAAAATGGCTTTCTGACCAGTTCAAGACTAATGCATTTAAATACTTATAGTTTCAATCACTAAGCGCTATGTAAGAACACACTGCAACTGAGCTCTGTTGAGTGCTGAGTCGAGTTACAGTTCTGAAGAATAAACTAGAGCGCTCTTAAGAGGCCACATGTAGTCGCGCAGAAGGCCTTGCGACCTTGACGTAAACTTGAGGAGAGTTATACCACTGCTGAATACGTCGCTAAAATAACTGGTCACTTACTGTTCAAAAATTCTTATTTATTGTCGTGTTTGGGGCGTTGTCTATTATCAGAACATCACAAAGAAAAGTTTTCATACGGAATATGGAGTCACATGTACCGGGTGACAATTATTGAACTATATTACTTAGGGATTACAATTACAAATAACCTAAGTTGGAACGATCACAAAGATAATGTTGTGGGTAGAGCAAACCAAAGACTGCTATTTATTGGCAGAACGCTAAGAAGGTGCAACAGATCTACTAAAGAGACTGCTTATACCACACTTGTCCGCCCTATTCTTGAGTATTTCTGTGCTGCGTGGGATCCGTATCAGGTGGGACTGACGGATGATATTGAAAAATTTCAAAGAAGGGTGGCTCGTTTTGTATTATCGCGAAATAGGGAAGATAGTGCCACAGACATGATACATGAATTGGAGTGGTAATCATTAAAACAAAGGCGTTTTTCGATGCGACGGGTTCTTCTCATGAAATTTCAATCATCAGTTTTCTCCTCCGATTGCGAAAGCATTCTGTTGGCATCCACCAACATAGGGAGAAATGATCATCACGATAAAATAAGAGAAATCAGGGCTCTCACAGAAAAATTTGAGTGCCCGTTTTTCC
Source organism: Schistocerca piceifrons (assembly GCF_021461385.2). Taxonomy (NCBI): domain Eukaryota; kingdom Metazoa; phylum Arthropoda; class Insecta; order Orthoptera; family Acrididae; genus Schistocerca; species Schistocerca piceifrons. The sequence goes on from NC_060149.1 coordinate 143,572,264, forward strand.
CGCGCGCCGTTCGAGAGTGGAACGGTAGAGAGACAGCTTGAAGGTGGTTCATTGAACACTCTGCCAGACACTTAATTGTGAATAGCAGGGTAATCACGTAGATGTCATGACTTCTGAACGGTTTGTGTTAGGACGTTCAAACTGCACGGTTTGGGGAATAAGTATTGTTTGGTTTAGCGACGATTCCACTTTCATTTGGATGGGTTCGTCAATAAACAAAACTGGCTCATTTGGGAGACTGAGAATCAGTATTTCGCGATCGAGAAGTCTCTTCTCTCTCAAGGGGTGATTGTATGGTGTGCAGCGTCCACTCACGGAATAGTCCGTGCGATATTCCTTGATGGCACGATGGCTACCGAATGGTACGTGAAGTTTTTGGAAGATGATTTCATCTCCATTGTTCTAAGTGACCCTAATTTCCTCAAGATGTGGTTCGTGCAAGACGAATCTCGACGCCAACGAACCAGGTGAGTGTTTGATGTCCCGGAGGAGCAATTTGGGGACCGCATTCTGGCTCTGGGATACCCAGAGGCCCCTGGCATCGCCCTCGACTGGGCGTCATATTCTCCAGATCTGAACACATGCGACTCCTTTTTGTGGGGCTATATTACAGACAAGGTGCACAGCAATAACACTAAAACCATTGCTCAGCTGAAAACAGCCATTCAGGAGGTCAACGACAGCTTCGACGTTTCGACACTTCAGCGGACCGTGCAGAATTTTGCTATTCGTCTGCTCCACATCATCGCCAATGATGGCAGGCATATCGAACATGTCATAACCTAAATCCGAATATTTGCAGTGACGTTTACATGTTGAATAAAGTTTGTGCACGCCGTATCTTGTAACTAATTTAGCTTTCTTTTTCATGTAGTTCAATAATTGTCACCCTGCCTCAACCGTCAGCATCAGAACTCTACTGATGAGTTGAGTTCTGTTGCTGACGGTTGATACATGTGACGACATACTGTGTATGAAGACTTCACTTTTTGATGTTCTGATAATGTGCTGTGCCCCGAAATGTCCCAATAAATAAGAACTTTTGAATAAATAGCAAGTGACTATTTCATTTAGCGACCTATCCATTAATCTCCTAGAGCCCGCTGTTGCCCTGAGCCACAATGTCGCCCAGATTTGCGATACTGGTTTCAGTTACAGTCTTCATTTATCTTGGCGTTTCTGTCCAGAACGATTTTAGGTGGAAGTCCGCATCTCTGTAGCAGCGGGGAAGGCAGATGACAGATTAATTGGACGAATCATAAGGAAGTATAATTCTCGCAAGAAACAGATCGCTTACAAAACCATCATTTAACTTGATCTTGAGTGTTGTTCGTCATCCTGGAACTTAACTAAGTTATATTAACGGAAGAAAAAAATTCAGATGGCTCTGAGCACTATGGGATTTAACATCTGAGGCCATCAGTCCCCTAGACTTAGAACTACTTAAACCTAACTAACCTAAGGACATCACACACATCTATGCCCGAGGCAGGATTGGAACCCGCGACCGTAGCAGCAGCGCGGTTCCGGACTGAAGCGCCTAGAACCACTCGGCCACAACGGTGGGCGACTAACGGAAGAGATAGAAAATATTTAATGAAGGTGCGTCGCAGAAATTCCCAACAAACTGCTGTACGAGACGCTGCAAAAGAGGCATTTTCGTCACGGATAACTTTACTCACAGTATTCCGAGATTCCACGTTATAAAACGAGTCAAAGCCTCCTTCCTGCAACATATATATCGCCTATTGAACACGTAGTAGTACCAATAGCCCCCCCACCATTCGCGAATGAAATAGGAAAAGGTGGGGACGGACGGGTGGAAAGATACTGGTACACCTTGTACACTCCGTCACGCACCGTATAGTGGCTTACAGAGTTCAGATATGTTCGTTCATTCATGCATTCAAACACACATCGTGTTCTGTAGTTCCTTGCATGAAGGCGAATCTTCAGGGATGAAGAAAGAAGTGATGTTATACATTAGTAGACACAAGTAGACTTGGCAGGCAATGACTACTTGAACCTGGGGCCTTCCTGGAGAGATGGAAGGAGGAAAAGTCCCTGCCTAACTTAGGTATTTCCAGGGCTGGTGTCTAGTACTCTAACCGCTATACCATCACGGACATTCTATTATGTATACTAACTACAAATGATGACTACTTCTAATCCATTCATACTGGTTATTATGGGAATTACTTATAGATCACGTCGTATATGTTTACGTGTATTAGGAGAAAAACAGCTACTTTGAAAAAAAAAAAAAAGAGAGAGAAAAGAGAAAGCCCATTGGTTCCGTTCTTCTTCTCAGCTGCTGTGTTGAACTAATACTTCAAACAAATCATTTATGTAGCTTAACACAAAGCACTGTCAGCTGTCTACTGGCAGAGTCAAGTTATATGCGGAATTTAAATACTCGAGTTCAAATATTCTGATAAACTGCAGAAGTAGTGACTAATGAGTTATTCATTTTCTTTGTTTTTCTATATCTGGGGATTTTCAGTTTACTGCCCGATGTCTGTCAGTAACCTGTTATACACTTCTGCATCAGTATTTGCTTAGCCACCTCACAGGAGAAACGAGTAACAGAATGATTGATAGTACTCCTCAGAGATAAATATCATGCAAACATGTACTCGTCAGAGATAAATGTCATGCAAACAGGGCCTGAAATATGACATTCGTCGGTGCTCCTAGACTGATAATCTAATTTTCTGATATCGGTAACTTATTTTTAACGACGATCTTGTAGCTGTTCTAAATTTGCGAAACTTATTCGAAGTCGCGCTGGATTTCTGACATTAACATCATTAGGTATGAAGATAGGGTGACACACAAAAATTTCTGTTGGATTGGGACTCGAACCCAGATCTCCCTTGTCGCGAACCGAGCGAGGTGGCGCAGTGGTTAGCACACTGGACTCGCATTGGGGAGGACGACGGTTCAATCCCGTCTCCGGCCATCCTGATTTAGGTTTTCCGTGATTTCCCTAAATCGTTTCAGGCAAATCCCGGGATGGTTCCTTTGAAAGGGCACGGCCGATTTCCTTCCCAATCTTTCCCTAACCCGAGCTTGCGCTCCGTCTCTAATGACCTCGTTGTCGACGGGACGTTAAACACTACCCACCACCACCTTGTCGCGAGCAGTCGCCTTAATCACTTCGGCTACCCGAGCACGCTTCCAGGATCGACCAAGCTTCCATATGTCATAGTATCTACGACCTTATCTTCAAACGCGGGTCTGGTTATCCTGATTTCTATTTTCCGTAATTTTCCAAAGTCGCTTCAGGAAAATGCCGGAATGTTTACTTTGACAATGGGCACGGCCGATTTCCTTTCCTATCCTTCGCTAATCCGAGCTTGTGCTCCGTCTCTAATGACCTCGTTGTCGACGCGACGTTAAACACTAATCTCCTCCGCTTCCTTCTCTTCCACAATCCGCCCGCATCTCGTGGTCGTGCGGTAGCGTTCTCGCTTCGCACGCCCGGATTCCCGGGTTCGATTCCCGGCGGGGTCAGGGATTTTCTCTGCCTCGTGATGGCTGGGTGTTGTGTGATGTCCTTAGGTTAGTTAGGTTTAAGTAGTTCTAAGTTCTAGGGGACTGATGACCATAGATGTTAAGTCCCATAGTGCTCAGAGCCATTTGAACCTTCTTCCACAATCCCATCGCTTGTAACTTTACTTGGATTCCCACCACGGTGTTTTAAGCAGACAAACGAATTCAACATTTGTATTACGATCATCATTTTGCTAGGAGAGGCTTGTAATAGTTATTTTTAACGATGTCTGAAGAAGTGGACATTGGTGACGATCTTGCAGTTGCACTAAATTTATGAATTGTATTCGCAATTGCGGAATATTGCTGACATAAGCTGCATTAGGTACGAAGATACTGCGTATCGGGAAAATATGAGAAGCATATCGAGCCGGGATTCAAACCAGGTGTTCCTGCTTGCCACCAGCGAAGCTGAAATGGTTGAGAAGACCGCTCGCGACAAGCTGTAAATCGGGGTTCGAGTCTCGGTCCGGCACAAACTTTCATGTGTCACCGGTAGGTAATGTCTTCATACCTAATGCAGTTAACATCACAGAGATTCCGCTGTTGCGAATAAATTTCATAGACTAATCAATAGATTTTACTATTCGCAGACGCCGGCCGCGGTGGCCGTGCGGTTCTAGGCGCGTCAATCCGGAACTGCGTGACTGCTACGGTCGCAGGTTCGAATCCTGCCTCGGGCATGGATGTGTGTGATGTGCTTAGGTTAGTTAGGTTTAAGTAGTTCTAAGTTCTAGGGGACTGATGACCTCAGATGTTAAGTCCCATAGTGCTCAGAGCCATTTGAACCATTCTTCGCAGACAGTACACCAGAAATATCTAATGAGAAAGAAAGTTTATATTTAATACGGTCCACTGTTAAAAATAATTAAAATAAAATAAGACAACGCACACCAAATGTTACACAGTCTATCCGACAACTGAGCGCGGTGGTGCAGGTATTATCCCACTGTTCTTCCATTCTTTAGGACGCCGGTTCAATTAATCCCGCCTCCGCCCATCATGGTGTAGGCTTTCCGTGATTTTCCTAAATTGTTTCAGGCAAATGTCGGGATGATTCCTTTGAAAGGGTAGGGCGGACTTCGTTCCCCAGCCTTCCCTACTTTACTTTACTTTTTCGTGTCCGGAAGCTACAATTTGTTTGCCCAATATTGGGCAATGTCCAATGCTTCTTCTTTAGCCAGCCATAGATCGTCGAGGGTGCATCTGTGCGGGCAGGCTGGGCATTGTAGGAGATGTTCCATGTCCTGTCGAGTGCCGCAGTCGCATTTGTCGTCATTTTCGTCCAACAAACCCCATTTGATCAGATTAGATTTCACAGGAGCCACCCCAGTTCTGATGCGGTTAAGCATTCTCCAGGTTTTTTTTTGAACCAATGCAATCGAAAAGCCTTCCCTAATCCGATGGGAGCGATGACCTCGCTCTTTGATGCCCTCCTACAAATCACCCAGTCTTCCTGACACTTGACTTTTGGAGTGTGTGAATGCTGTGGAACTTGTGTTCCAGAACTGACAGTCAACTCGCAAAAGTATATCGCATATATGTGTAGAAAACTTTCACTCCTACGAAATGCTCGCTAGTGAAGAAAATTGTTCGGAGTGGCCGAGCGGTTCTGGGCGCTACAGTCTGGAACCGCGCGACCGCTACGGTCGCAGGTTCGAATCCTGCCTCGGGCATGGATGTGTGTGATGTCCTTAGGTTGATTAGGGTTAAGTAGTTCTAAGTTCTAGGGGACTTATGACCACAGCAGTTGAGTCCCATAGTGCTCAGAGCCATTTTTTTCTTGAAGAAAATTGTTTTCGATCACTGTATCTTATAAGCATTTCGTTTGAATTTCTACTGTATCGCATACAGGAACAGTGAATCTGAAGCGAATATTCTTGCTATGGCTCAGACAGCGCTTGTAGGCTCGTTTAGCCACAGCGCAATTTAAATTTTATGCCTCACTTTTGTGTAGCGAATAATACTCACGGATACTGTAACTAGAAAAGCAACGTTCGTCATATTGTTGATCACTGTTCGGAGCCACACTGCCTACAGAAATGACAAGACAAGCTGATAACCGATTTTAAATGGCACTGCGGTACGAAGTGTGACGGGCACGGTCAAAGAATCAAATAGCACGTTATCTGCACGCTGATCTTCGCTGACCCACGATGAACAGGCAAACGCGTTTATGTATGACAGAAAATGTAATTTAGCTCGGCGTGACAGGACGTGGGTGTGCACCGCCGTCGAACACGTGTGCTGGCATTCCACTTCAAAGGGCTGCGGAGCTCTTGACTTTCGATAAATTATTGCTCCGTTTAAATGTGAAAGGGGGCATCAGAAGACGGCAGTACTAAAACGAGCGTGATAGGAAAAGGCTTTTACTGCGCGCCTTGGGCCGGCTGCCGCGAGCTTTCCTGCTGTCAGATATGGGCACCGAGGGGGCGGTGCGGAGGCCGTACCTCTTCTGCAAGACTCTGTTGACTTGGGTTTTGTGCAGCCAGCGGCGGATAGCGACAAGTGGACTGCGCTTAACGACCGCTGTGACTTAGCTCATTCCGAGGTAAACACTTTACATAACGCGTTTTTGTTCTTCCTTCGTACCTTCCCACATTTTTAGTTCTGTCTATTGAGACGAAGCAGCGTTAGACTCTGGACCGTTGTTGGAATAACACTGTTTCACGCCAGCCCTGTTATTTTTTATTTATTGATTGATTTATTTAATCTGGCAAAATTAGGGCCATCAGGCCCACTCTTACATCTAACCAGGCATTCTACTTATTTTACATTCATATGTTCTAGTAGGCGTGTTAAACGACATCTAGTACAAAAAGTGAAACAAACAATTACAAAGGCACACTTGGAAAAATACATACATATACAGATTAAAACTGTGTGCCAGACCGAGACTCGAACTCGGGACCTTTGCTTTTCTCGGCAAGTGCTCTACCAATGAGCCACACAAGCACGACTCACGCCCCGTCCTCACAGCTTTACTTCGCAGGAGAGCTTCTGTAAAGTTTGGAAAGTAGGAGACGAGGTACTGGCAGAAGTAAAGCTGTGAGGACGGGGCGTGAGTCGTGCTTGGGTAGCTGAGTTGGAGGCGGCACGGTAGCTCAGCGTGTTCGGTCAGAGGGCCAGCTGCCCTCTGTGATAAAAAAAAAACTGAGTTAGTGGATCAACAACGAACTGAAACGCGTGTCATTCGACGTCCGCCTAGAGCAGATACAATGAATGAAAACGAACAAAATGACATTTAACAAAAAAAAAGTTGGTAGAGCACTTGCCCGCGAAAGGCAAAGGTGCCCAGTTCGAGTCTCGGTCTGGCACACAGTTTTAATCCGCCAGAAAGTATCATATCAGCGCACACTCCACTCCAGAGTGAAAATCTCGTTCTGGGAACATACATATACAGTTTATATTCGTAGATGATAAGTACTGTTATAATTAGACATTATGAAAGAGACAGATTTTAGATAGGAGTGCTAGCAGCAGGGAGTGTGAGGGAGACTGATGGTGAAGGGAGGAGAAGAATAGAGGAATAGTGAAATGATGAAACATAATTAAGGAAATATAAAGGAAAAGAAGATTGCATGGCTATTAGAGATAGACGATGAGGAAGAAGAGAAAGGAGCAAGATAGCTTTGCTATTTGACAGAGGGGAGGATTGGCCTTGTACATTAATTTTGTGGCAAACGTTATGAGGCAGGGGATTGAATTTTGCGCAAGGTAAAGGGCAGTTTGTTCCAGAGGCAGACAGCGGCAACTGAGAAGGAATTTGCAAAAGTTTTTGTTTTGTGAGTGGGCACAGTTAGGATACCAAATAACAGTGACCTCGTGTTTCGATTATGACGGCATGAAAGGTGTTTAATCTCTGAAGCAATGTACTGGGGTGCTTGCGTGACGAGGAGTCGGTGAAGTAGACATAGAGTGTGGTAGTCGCGCAATTTGTCCGGCCGCAGCCAACCTGGGAGTATGAAGCACTAACATGATCGTATCGGCGAATGTTGTAGGTGTAACGCCGCACAGGAATTCATGGTTAGTTCTAGCCGTCTTTTGTTTCCACTACTCATGCCTTGTTGAATTACATCACAATAGTGGAGGTTCGGTGGAACGAGTGCTTGCACGAGCTGGCGTTTCACGTCCTGTGGAAATACGTTCCGAAACGTTTTGAGAGCATAGAGACAAGCGGACGTCTTCCGGCACACTGCGGCTGTATTCTCTGCCCAGTTGAGATGCTCATCCAAAGTTACACCCAAGTTCTTAACTGTTTTCTGATATGGTATTGGAATACCGTCGAGCAGAATAGGAGGTAGCCGTTCGCGGAAATCTGAACTTATTAGTTTCTGATGGCTGTTAAGATTACATGTGTCTTACTTGCATTTAGTTTAAGCCCCAGGTTTTTCGCCCATGTCACTACTGAAGACAGATCATCATTCTTCTGAACGATTGCAGTGTTTATATCTTCAGGTCTGACACTTAGGTAGAGCTGGAGGTCGTCGGCATGCTCGTTGTCAAACGTCGTCTCTGATCAAAGAGTAATCGCTTAAATGTTCGCTGATGTTTATCTTGTGGATAAGAATCGTTGGGATTCGTACATTTGAATTTTACTTTTGTTTTTAACGAAAGATGCGTAGGCGCAAACCAACCAGCTTTCAACTTGAAGACATCTATCGGCCATTTCAGTAATGACCTGTATAAGTTATTAAAATGAGCACAGAATATAGAGTTAAAGCTCAATCCAACAAAACCCAAGCGATCTTGGTTGGCCATTTTAGGTTTATTAGCCAGAAATATTTACGAATGTTTACCATATTTAATCCTAAATGGGACAAATATGCATTTTTCTCCCTCAGTAAAGAGTGTAGGAGTAATAACTAACGAAAACCTATACTTGGCTGAGCACACAGCCGCAATAGGCATCGGTATTTCTCCACGTCGTACAAAAATTCAAAAAAGTTCTTCCCTCTTTACCTTAAAAAGATAGTTGCAGAAACGTTTGTACACTCCAACGGGGAAAAATGACGCACCACTAAGGAATTATCCGAAAGGGATGAAATCGGTAGATGTGGTGTACCTGTGCACGCAAACAAATGATTAGAATTTCAGAAAAAGTGGATGATTTATTCAAGAGAAAGAGTTTCATAAACTGAGCAAGTCAGTAACGCGTTTTTTGGTAACCATATATATTTATTTAAATATATTAACAACGATACACTAAAAAAAACATTTCATTCTATTAATCTATTATATTCCTAGTTTGGTTAGCATCACTGTCATTTTATAGGTTTTCGTTTGTATATTCTTTTCTTTTTCGTTTTTCTCTTATTGTTGTTCCTTGAATCCTTTTACATGGCCATTTGTCGTCTTTTTTGGGTAAAAACATTGCAGGACAGGCATAATAATTTATATGTAGCATCGACACGTTGATTTTGAGTTCAAATTTCTGTATGTCATGCACTTATGCTGCCACAGGCACTTTGTGCATTCAGGTTTGATCTCTTCCTCTAGTTTGCACTGTTAGGTGGGACAGTATGAGCGAAACATCATCATGACAGATGGAGCAGAAGTAGAAGAAAACTTTTTTACATATACTACAGATTATACATAAATTGACGTAGAGAGAAAAATTATGTCATGTTATATAAGAGAAGCAGAGAGGGAAGTGTGAGTGAACAATATAAATTTTATAGGGCACATAGTAAAGGAAATCATTAAAAAAAATTATGAGTAGTTGACACTTTCCACTAAGTAATGCTTGTATCCTAGACAATATAGTAAAATAACGAAAACAAAACACTGTTAGTACTACTTGGCATACTTTTGACACTGATTTGGCTGCGAGCATGACAGTTGTTTGCTGAGAAGCACTTTGTCTCACTGATTTCACTAAGAAGAAACACTTTGTACTACTATACTTCACTATTTGAGGCGAGAGGAGAAAGCACTTTATCTTTTCTGTTGCACTTATTCACTATCACTGTACACGTTCTTATGCGGTGGTCCACTTCTGGCCCTTAAATAAATGTCGTGTGACAGTGGAGAAATTTCCGATCCTTCCGGGAATCGAACCCAGGCTCTTTGGAGTGACATTCTCTCGCGCTGACCACTCAGTTTTTTTTTATCACGACCACTTTTTTTTGGGGGGGGGGGGGCGGGAACAGGAAGGCAGGGTAAACAAACAATCTTAATTCATACAATTGTGCTATCCTAGAGATAAGAAAAGTATCGAGACAGCGAAAGCAAAGCAAAAACAATTTGGAAACCATAAAATAAACGTAAAGGCCGCCCTCTTTTTTTTGTAACATGAATAAAGTAAATGACAATCCTAGTCACGGGCGGGAGTGAAAATGAAGTTATCATCTGCATCACAATCCCTGCAGCACACGGTGTCGCATCATAAATCTTCAACATTTCTGCCTTTGTGGGCGGCATGTATTTCTCCTGCGTCGACCATTCGAAGGACCATTTCCTGAGGCGGTTTCGGTGTTTACCATCGTTGTGTATGTGTGTGTGTTTTTTTGTTTTTTTGTTCACGTTAACATAATCCAGTCACAACTGGCGCCAACAGGTAGGGGCCAGTTTTGTTCTCAGTGTGCTATATGCCAATATAATTGATCCGCGCAGTACTGTCTCTAGTCGGTCTGCTGCAGGAGTCTTCTCAGTTCTGGGACACCCCAGCTGTCGGGAGGATTGTGAAAAACACTTCCTAAAAAATTGGAAAAGTAAGTTCTGTATTTCGTATGACTCCGTATGAGCTCGTGTTGTTCTTGTAAATACATCCAATAATCCATCACGGACTTAATATCGTACGAATACAAATATTTCGTCGCATGTCCAGCGATCCAATTGACCGCATACGTCTTTTGTTTGGGGAAAAAGGTCTTGTCAGGTAGAAAAAGTACATCCGATATGATTTCTGTGTAGTTAGTGCGCCGAAGGAAGGCCAGTATTCGACGCGTCAGCATCCAGACGTCCCTCGCTGCGCCACACACTAAACCATGTTCTTCCGTTGCTAACAGTCCGCAGTTTGTGCAAAGAGGAAAATCGACCATATGAATTGTATGTAATCGACTTCTGGTCACAAGTTTACGGTTTATAAGAATATACCACATCGATCTCGCCGCTGTTGACAGTAATGGAGTATGCACTGCACACCAAATGTGGTTCCACGTTCTCGACATGTATTTGAATTCCATTATGTTGCGGACTTGGTGATCCATCAAGCACCTATAGATCTCCCGAGTCGTGGGTATTCTCGTCGAAGGTACTTTCAGACGAACATAACTGTAATCAACAAGAAATGAGGCAACGTGTGCAAGAGAAGGCGAAATATTGCCCACCGCAATAGGGGGTTCGTACGAAGGCGGAACAAGTACTTCTATCAGAGCTGACGTTATGGTATGCTTTCATTGTTGCCAATTTCGTATCATCGCTCGCATGTAAAGCGCCAGAGCTTTGTTTCGCACGTTTGTGAGGTTGAGGCCACCGTTCCGGAACTGTAGCGTTAACGAGTCATATTTGATCTTAAATAACATCCCAGTACTAACATAGTAACCAAAGGCAGCCATGAGGCGGTCTGCAATACCCTTCGGTATTGGTAGGATCTGCGCTAAATGGGGCAGTCGTGACGCTATGTGAACGTTAGTGTATGCCACACGCTGGATCATGTCAAAGGCTCTCAGTGAGTTGTTGCGTATCGCCAGACGAACATTCTGCAGAAGCCGCCGAGAACTCGCCGCCGCTGACCTCCGTAGTGAACGGGTAAATGTAATCCCCAGACATCTCAGCGATTCCACCGTCTGAAACTGTCCCGGTACGTCTTCCAGACCCCGTCCAATGTGCATAACTTTGGATTTCGTCATGTTAACGACACTGCCTGCTGCCGTCCCGTAAGAGTTTGGATGTTCAACAGCCTGACGCACTTCATGTCCTGATCTAACAAGAAGGATCAGGTCGTCCGCATATGCGCAACAAACTGAAGAGTTCTCATTAAGCGCTATCCCAGTACGTGAGCGCCTCATAACACACATCAGCGGCTCAAGCGCTATCGCAAACAGCATCATGGAGAGTGGACACCCTTGTCGGACTGAGCTGTTAATAGGAATCGAGCCCACTTCCCGACCGTTTACAATCACCTTCGATGGAGCCCCTCATATAAGCCTCATAACGATGGAGATGAAAACAGGTGGAATCTCCATTCGGATCATGACTGACGCCAAGAAGTCATGGTTTATCCTGTCGAACGCACGATCAAAGTCCACAGATATCATCGCTGCTCGCATTTTACATGTTTTCGCAAGGGCGATAACGTCACGGCTAGCCTGATCAGGGGATATTGTCCTGGATATCGCCAGCTTGAGACGAGACGCTAGTAGTCGTGCAAAGATTTTATAGTCGGTGTTTAGCATAGTGAGAGGCCGATATTGATTAACACTACGACTCCCCGCCATCTTCGGGATGGGAAGAAGAAATTCCGTCACAAAATCCGACGGTAGGCGCATGTCGACCGCGGTGGTCTCGCGGTTCTAGACGCGCAGTCCGAACGGTGCGACTGCTACGGTCGCAGGTTCGAATCCTGCCTCGGGCATGGATGTGTGTGATGTCCTTAGGTTAGTTAGGTTCAAGTAGTTCTAAGTTCTGGGGAACTGATGACCACAGCTGTTAAGTCCCATAGTGCTCAGAGCCATTTTTAGGCGCATGTCCGGACGCATCGCCTCATTGTACATCGACACCAACTGTGGCATCATCATGTCCACGAATGCTCGATAGAACTCTAGCGTTATCCCATCTGGCCCTGGTGATTTATGGGCCGCTCCTTTTGTGAGTGCCACCTTTATATCGTCTTCTGTGAGTGGCTCCATAAGCGCTGCCTTATCCGTCTCTGTCAGTGTCGTTTGCAGATGTTGCAGTATCTCTTCCCCCACCCGACGGTCCGTCGGTGTACCGGCATAGAGATGGCGGAAATGCTCTAAAAATTCATTTGAAATGTCCTGTTGTGTTGTCAGTTGACGGCCATCTAAACCGTGGAGCACTGTTACCAATTCCCGGCGGTAACGTTTATGTTCCCGCGACACATGGTGCATCGAGGTACGTTCCCCAGTGATGGTGTCGAGACATCTTGCCCGTATTGGGATGCCACACAGTCGTCTTCGTGTGATCGATAGGATTTGTGCCTTGACACGATGAAATTCCGCATGATGTTCTACATACGGCACCTGGAAGGACAGCTCACGAAGCATGGTGTAATAATAATCAAGAGTGCCTCTTTGCCATCTCGTCTTATCCCGACCATACTGTATTAGAGCTCTTCTTACTACCAGCTTAGTACACTCGAGCCACCATTGAAGCACGGAGGTATACGTTGGTAGACGGAGTTGACATGTGGCCCATACCTCCTCGACTCTCTGACGACATTCGGGGTCCGCCAAAGGTGACGAATTCAGCTTCCATGTCCCGCGGCTTCTCCACACACTTTGCCTAGGGAGTGATATGGTACGAATGTAAGCCAGGTGATCAGTAAATGCCGCAGGCCATCGTTCCGCGTCGACCACCTTATCCTGTAGGCCAACCGAAACATATATTCGATCGAGTCTGATCGCCGAGTGACTGGTAAAAAAAGTATATTCCTCACGGTTCCTATGAATCATGTCCCAGGTGTCGCTTAACTCCAGATCCCGGCATAGCACATGCAATTCACGACAGGTATTTTAATGTGGAGTCTGGTCTTTTTGGGCTAAAACACAATTGAAGTTACCACCTATAATGAAATGATCGAATCTGCCGGTAAATAAGGGCACAATCTCTTCCGAATAATATCTCGCACGCGCCGGTCTGTTGTCTGTGCCGGAAGGGGCATAAACATTGAGAATGCGAATTCCAGTAACAGTTATCGCCAGTCCTCGTGCCGAAGGTAGATAAGCCAGGTCGCGGACCGGAATCCCGTCCCGGACCAATATCGCCGTTCCACAGTCGCTGTTCGAGTGCGGTGAGGTGTAGGAGATGTATCCATGTACTTCCTGGAACTCAGGAATGTAAATTTCCTGCACCATCAGTATGTCCACATCCGACGCGTATATCATGTCCCTAAACAACTGCTGTTTCACGGGCGATCTAATGGTATTTACATTCACTGTCCCTATTCTGTATGCCTGGGGTCGAGTAGCTGTCATCTCCACATGATGTTAAAATGACAAAGTTTCACCGTGTCGATAGTCCCTTTGCACATCCACAGAGGGTCGCCCGAGGAACGTGTCCCTGCGGCATTAGGTTTCTTGAGATGCGGACGGATGCAAGTCCCCACCAATAGAATGGTCCGCATCGGTGATTTCGTCGTCCTGCTCATACCAGCTGATATTATTGGGGTGCTCCAAATTTTCCTGTGCGGCATTGATGTGTAACATCTGTTGTTCTTTCGCAGCTTTAGACTCCACCGCAGAAGGGGTAGCAGGCCCCTGGGCGGATGCGTCGTCTGAACGATATGACATCTTTTCACTGACCGAATTCATATGGTCTCCGACATCCGAAGCTTGTGGTTCCATGTCAGACAGGTCCATAGTGTTAGACTCATCTGGGCTCCCAGGAAGAGAAGGGAGCGTCTCCGCAGAGTTTAGTCGGCGCTTCTTGCGGCGCTTTGGCGAGCGTTGTTTGCGGGCCCTAACCTCGGCCTCTGGTGTTGGCGAATCTTGCATCTCCTGCGTTCTCGCCGCCGCCACAATGCCCTGGGGCCGTTCCACTTCAGCTTCCATGCCTATTGTGATGCTCTCATCCTCTTTCTGCGCCACCTGTAGTGTCTGAGATTGGAGGTAGGTCGGAGCCATTCCTTCTTCAGTGGGTCCGAAGGCGCCTCAGTCAACTGCGGCGTCGGTTCGATAGTGCGCTCCGACCTCGGCGTCACCTCCCCGTGAAGCGCCGTCACGTAAGTCATCGGCAGTGACGTTGGTGTGGTCGGATTCTGGAAGTCTCCGCTGGGTAGTTGCACGAGTCTCCTCTGCATACAAGCAGATCGAAGATGTCCTTCACCACCACACCCGGAGCATGTCCGGGGCTGTCCATCATAGATGACAATAGCTCTACAGCCGCCGATGTTTATGTACGATGGCACATGTTTCGTAAGGGCAATTCGCACCTGTCGGACACCATTGAGCACTGGATACGTGCTAAAACTTGCCCAACGTTCGGCCGTATGACTAATAACTCTGTCATATGGCTGGTGTGATTCAGTGACAAATGATTCGGGTACTTCGAAAGGCAGCTCGAAGATTCGAATCGTACGCACGCCCAGGCCCGAATGAGCGACTAAAACTTCGCCAATATGACCATCGGAGTGTCGAAACTGGAATCCTCAAAAATGGTTCAAATGGCTCTGAGCACTATGGGACGTAACTGCTGTGGTCATTAGTCCCCTAGAACTTAGAACTAATTAAACCTAACTAACCTAAGGAAATCACACACATCCATGCCCGAGGCAGGATTCGAACCTGCGACCGTAGGGGTCGCGCGGTTCCAAACTGTAGCGCCTAGAACCGCTCGGCCACTCCGGCCGGCTCTGGAATCCTCGTTTGGCGGCTTCAATGATCCTTTCACATGCTGCGTCGTCAATCATCTTTACGTAAAGAGTGCTGCTCACGATTGATAAATGAATTCCAATAATCTCCGTGTAATTAAGATGCACTTCGTCCCTCAAGAAAAGTTCGATTTCGAAAGCCATCGGTCTTGCATACTCGTTACAGAACGTGAACTGTATCGTGGTTTTTCGGAAATTGTGTGCCATTGCGTTCGATTCAAACAGTAACACACCCGAGTGACGACGGTGTAAACACCGCTTCTTCCGCGAACGTTCGCAGCTGGGACGTAAACAAGGCCGAGCTGCTCCGCGGCTAAAGGCGGACTGAAGAAGAGAGTAAAATTATGTCATATTATATAAGAGAAGCAGAGGGGAAGTGTGAGTGAACAATATAAATTTTATAGGGCACATAGTAAAGGAAATCATAAAAAAAAATTATGAGTAATGCTTTTATCCTAGACAATATAGTAAAATAACGAAAAAAAACACTGTTAGTACTACTCGGCATACTTTTGACACTGATTTGGCTGCGAGCATGACAGTTGTTTGCTAAGAAGCACTTTGTCTCACTGATTTCACTAAGAAGAAACACTTTGTACTACTATACTTCACTATTTGAGGCGAGAGGAGAAAGCACTTTATCTTTTCTGTTGCACTTATTTACTATCACTGTACACGTTCTTCTTGTGGTGGTCCACTTCTGGCCCTTAAATAAATGTCGTGTGACTAAGGTCTCCAGTCGGGTAGCCCGTTCGCCGGGTGCAAGTCTTTTGATTTGACGCCACTTGGGCGACTTGCGCGTCGATGGGGATGAAATGATGATTAGGACAACACAACACTCAGTACCTCAGTGGAGGAAAATTTCCGATCCTTCCGGGAATCGATCGAACCCAGGCTCTTCGGAGTGACATTCTCTCGTGCTGACCAGAAGCAGCGCGTTACCGCTCTTTTTTATTTTTTTATAAGTTTTTTGTTTGTTGTAATTGTAAATTTTTATCTAACAACTTTTTTTTTTATACGGAAAAAGTCGTCGTTCAGTAGAATGTACATCCGTAGCAACAACAGAACAAGAGTTCCTTCTAAACTATGAAAGAGAATTCGAAACCAATAGTATGATGATAGATAACAAAGAAAGAAAAATGTAGCCAAATCCCGCACGCCATTCCATATGCATGGCTCATCTGCGTACAGATTCCATGTTCCAAATTGATAAAACATTTCGCAGCGTGTGGAGCTCCATGACGGCGGTCATCCTCTGCCCGGTACTCCGCAACTGTGAGGGGGGGTTATCGAAGACACTGCGCAAATAGTTCGCAAATAGTTGTCGGTATCGGGGTGTACACTCAAGTGTGCTATGACTGTCCTGGAGAAACTGCCAGTAATCAAGTATCACCTTCTCATCTTCTCGAAAGAGGTAGTATATGGACATGCCTTTAAACCATGTGAGAGCGTGAGTCTTCGCAGGTAAGTATCCTCTGGACAATGGAGGAGCCGTGACTCAATTGTGCGAGGCGCGATACGGAGGTAGCAGGCGAGGATCTTCTGCACTAGCAGCCATACCTCTAACGCCGATCCACATGTTGAACGGTGTTCGTCAGTATCCACGAGGTGGCAACGTGGGCAAAGGGGGGAATCCGTCATCCCAATAGCGTGCAGCCTTTGTCGTGTTACAACCTTCCCGTTCACCACCTGGTACCAGGCGGCTTGTACCCGCGTGGGGAGGAACGGCTTCTGGACCGCTCTCCACACTGCAGGCCATAGGGTGGTCGGGCTTTTCCTCTCAATCATATTGCGAGGGATGGACCTTAGCAGCAGCCTGTAAACGTCTCTCGCCTTGGGAGTGCGAGTGTTGGGGAGGTCAGGGTGCACTCAAGAATAAATGCCGAGAGGTGCGAGAGTGAGGGTGTAATGTGCGCAACCGTGACAGGTGGCAGAAGAGACGCCGGCAGCAATTCCTCTAACAGATGTCCCGTAAGGGAAGCATCTTTGTGGGTCCACAATTTCATCATTGCGCACAAGTATAACGCTGTAGCTCTCGCTCGTAAATTTGTAAGTCCCAGTCCGCCATCACGCGGGGGGAGGGTGAGTGTTTCGTAGCGGACTTTGAATAGGTGTCCGGCGGTAAGGTAATATCCAAACGGTGCTTGTAGTCTGTGTGCCATCGCTGTCGATATCGGTAGGACCTGAGCCATGTGGATCATCTTAGTCGCCACGTGAAGGTTGAGGTATTCCACACGCTGTAGGAGATCCATCTGTCGAAGCAGGTTACGGCGAACTTCTGTGCGTATTGCCTGTAGTAATCGTGCATGGTTCATGGCAGCCGTGCGGCGCACATCATGTGTAAATGTTATGCCCAAGAACCGGATCGTGTTGACAAGTGGGAGTGGGGCTAAAGTGTACTCTTGTAGACCTCTCCCAATGGGCATCGCTGCCGACTTGGCCAGATTCATGAGGCTGCTGCCCGCTGCCAATCCATAGCGATTGATCCATTGTATCACCGAGCGTACCTCGTCACCAGATCGGACAAGTAACAGAAGGTCATCAGCATATATCCTGCAGTGAAATGTGTGACCCCTCAACGACATGCCCGAGAGCCTGTTTTTCAACGCTCCGACAAGTGGTTCGAGTGCGATCGCGTAAAGGATCATGGAGAGTGGGCATCCTTGGCGAACTGACCGTCGGATCGGAAAGGGACCCGCAATCCGTCCATTCACCAGTACACGGGATGCAGCTCCACGGAAAAGGCGCTGAAAGATGTCGAGAAAGTCAGGCGGGAAGCCCAAGCGGGCCATAACGGACAGAAGGAACTTGTGGTGAACTCTGTCGAAGGCGTGGTCGAAATCAATGAAGATCAAAGCAGCTCGAAGGCGGCAGGATGTGGCGATAGCTATTAAATCCCTGCATTCGCTGGTTGCCGTTTGCATGTTGGTCACTCCGCCCTGTGTCGTTTGCTCCATGGAGAGGAGTAGGGGCAGAACCTTCTTTATGCGGCTGGTGAGTAGTCGGGCGAAGATTTTATAGTCCGCGTTGAGCATTGTAATTGGCCTGTAGTCCTCGACCGTCCGACCTCTGGAAGGCTTGTGCATCGGTATAAGGAGACCTTCCACGAACCCAGGTGGCACGTGGGAACCGGGGGTCATCAGTTCTTGGTACATGGTGATCCATCGGGGCATCATTAGATCGCGGAAAGTCCGATAAAACTCGAGTGGCAGTCTGTCTGGCCCGGGAGATTTGTTGAGTGCTCCCTTGTTAAGCGCGTCCTCGATGTCGTCCCGTGTAAATCCAGCTAACAGCGTCGCCGCTGCTGCATCGTCGAGGGTGTACGACACGTGCTGCAGTATGTCGTGCCCATCCGCTTCCTGTGTATTCACCTCGTCGTAAAACCGGCGATAGTGATCTACAAAGGCTTCTGTAACCGCCGCCTGAGTCATTACGACCCTACCACCTGGCATTATGAGGTCCGTGATCAGCTGCTGTCGGCGTCGGCGGCTGTCGAGCACGATGTGATGCATAGACGGGTTTTCTCCTTCCGCTCGGACTTGACGTCGCGATCGCACGACGACCCCCTCCAAACGTTTCCTCGTAAGCGACAATATTTTACCTTTAATTCTGCGGCTTTCCATTTGTCGGTTTGGAGATGGTGGTTGGCTGGCGAGTTCGCGGAGCATCGTGTAATAAAAGTCCAATGTGTGACGATGCCACGCTGCGATATCTTTTCCGAACTGTGTTAGCACACGCCGAAACGCTGGTTTGGCACATAACACACCCACCATGCTAGAGTCGAGGGGTATCGGGGAAGACGACGTTCGCAATCCATCCATGTGTTGGCGATAATCTGACGGCATTCCGGGTCTTGAAGATGTGCCACATTCAGCTTCCAGGGTCCTCGGTTGCGCCATATCCGCTGCTGCTGTAGAGTGAGTGTGCATATGAAAGCGCTATGATCGGAGAAGGCAAGCGGCCAACGTTCGGCGTCCAACACTCCCGGCGCTAGAGCTCGTGAGACATAAATGCGGTCTAGGTGACTGGCTGAGTGACTAGTAAGATATGTCGGCCCGGTACGGTCACCGTGCACTGTCTCCCACGTGTCGGTGAGAAGCATATCACGAACCAGGAGCCGAAGTTCTTGACAAGTCGAGAAATGAGGGACTTGGTCTTTGGGGTGGAGCACACAGTTAAAGTCGCCGCCGAAGATATATTGATCGAAGCGACTGATAAAGAGAGGGGCGTTATCCTCGGAGTAGAACAGCGATCGTTCGCGGCGTTGGTCAGTTCCTGATGGAACGTAAATGTTAATGATGCGCTTGCCCAGTGCTGTGATCGCCAGCCCCCTTCCTGACGGAAGGTAAGTCACTTCTTCGATGGCAATTCCGTCGCGCACTAGTATTGCCGTACCGCTGCCATTTCGGTCCGCCGGTGACATATATGTCACGTAACCGTAGAAAACGTGGAGGGCCGCTATATACACTTCTTGCAACAGGGCAATGTCAACATCCGAAGAACGAAGCATCTCACGCAGTAACTGGATCTTCACTGCCGTTCGTATCGTGTTGAGGTTAATCGTGGAGATGCGATAAGCTTGTTGCCGAACCGTAGGTGCTAAGTTATCCATTAAGACTGGAATTACCTACGACGCTTCTGACAGTATTGACACCTCCGCATCCCTCCAAACCTCACCTGCAGTCCTTTCTAGAGAGCCGGCGCCAATGGCGTGGGCCCTGTTGGCGTTAACTTGCATGGTGCCGTCGTCGTCGTGGTCATCCGCCCACGTCGGGGAACTCAAAGCCAGATCGGTTTCCCTAGCTTCCTCAGGACACGGCATGGGTGCTTGCACTCCAGAAGGTGGTGGGCAGCATCTGTCCTGCGTATCGGCATCCGATTTTGCCACTGTAGATACGTGTGGTTTGTCCTCAGTTCCGTTCGGTGGTGCCACACTGCAGCAAATGGCGGCTGCCTCTGTGGTAGCGTCGTCATTGAAGGTGGAGTCGTCGTCCTGTGGAGGCTGTGTCGCATCCCGTTCGATAGTTGCTCTACGTCTCCGCTTCCGTCGCTTCGGAGAGTGTTGCTTCCTGGTGTGTTCTTCTGTGTCAGACGATGGCAAAGATTCACGACGTTCCGGCACAAAGGCAGCCGTAGGCACAATAAGCGAGTCTACGGCGATGCTGTCGTCATGTATCTTGTTATCCGTCGACGGGGGCGGCTGCATCGGAGTTGAATCCGTAGCTTGTGGAACGGGTGTGTCGTCATCGCCCTGTATTGGAGGACGGAGCCGCGACCCAACAGTGGATGTCGGCTGTCGTGGTGAAGTGATAGCTGTCGTGAGGGCGGCTGCATAAGTCACGGGAAGCAGCGTCGGCTGCGACGGCGGGTCCGCGGCAGCCGGCGGCAGTTGAGTGATTCGACGTTGGACACATTCGGATCTGAGGTGTCCCTCCTTCCCACAACCAGAGCAGGTCTGCGGTTGCCCGTCGTAGATGACGATGGCACGGCAGCCACTGATATTCAGATATGAAGGTACATGTCTTTTAAGTTCTATTCGGACCTGGCCGACTCCGTTCAGCACAGGATATGTCTGGAATTGCGTCCATTTTTCCGCGATATGATCATGCACCGTGCCGTAGGGCCGCAGCGTTGTCACGACGTCCTCCGCCGGTAGTTCGAAAGGAAGTTCGAAAAGTCTGATCGTGCGAAGTCCCATGCCAGAATAATCGATGTGCACAGTCCCCAAATTGCCATCAGCATGGCAGAAACGGAGGCCCTGTTTCGTTTCCCGAAGGATCCGTTCACATGTTGCGTCGTTGATGATCTTGACATATACGATACTGCTCACAATGGACAAGTGAATGCCGAGAATGTCGGTCGCCAGGATTTTAACTTCTTCTCGTAGAAATCGTTCGACTTCGAGTGCTTTGGGCAGTGCAAATTCGTTGCGGAACGTAAATTTGAGCGTCGATTTTCTGTACTGGTGCGCTATAGTGATCTATATGCTGAGTACGGCACGCGCGAAACGGCCGAGTACGATATAAACAACACGAGCGCCCGCTCCGTGGCAGGAACACAAACAGCGCGTCCTCAGCGCAGCACAGCCAAAGGCCAACTGTCCACTCAGCTACCGGGGGCAGACTTCTGGCACACGTGCAACCAGGTATTCGGATTGTTGGACGTCTTTCTGTGGGATATCCTGGCAAATTCTATCCAACTGGCGCGGCTGCGGTCTGGAAGCTCGTTGTCTGGAATAGAATTGTCTTCGGTGATGAGTCCCACTTCGAATTGCTCCCCGATGACCAGCGGAGACGCTTCTAGAGACGGCCCGGACAGTGGTTGGATACCGAACTGACTGTTACCCACCAAACGGCCCGACAACCGAGAGTGATGGTCTGGGGTGCTATTTCTTTTCATAGAAGGACTCCTTTGGTTGTCATCCGCGGC
Organism: Schistocerca piceifrons; assembly: GCF_021461385.2. Lineage (NCBI taxonomy): Eukaryota > Metazoa > Arthropoda > Insecta > Orthoptera > Acrididae > Schistocerca > Schistocerca piceifrons. The sequence goes on from NC_060149.1 coordinate 143,593,802, forward strand.
ATCCTTACATCACAGCGGCGCGTCGACGATTTGTACACCTCCTTTGGTTGCCAAGTGGCAAGCCATGCTGAGCCATTTGAGCAAGATAGCGCCCACCCACACACGGTGAGAGGTCTACTACTTGTCTTCGGCTTGCCAAACCATCCTTAGCCATCAAGGTCGCCGGATCTCTCCCCAGCTGAGAACGTTTGGAGTATTACGGACAGGGTACTCCAACCACGTCGTGATTTTTATAATCTAACGCGCCAATTGAGACGTTTCCATAGCATCCCTCAGGAGGACATCCAACACTACCAATCAATGCCATGCTGAATAAATGCCTGCACAAGGGCCAGAGATGAACCAATGCATTATTGATCTACTCAATTCGTAAAGCTTTTTCTATTGAATAAATCATCCTGTTATTCTGAAACTTCAATCACTCGTTTGTATGTACGTGTACATCACATCTACTCCATTCGGATAATTCCTTCGTGGTACATAGTTTTTTTTTTTTTTTTTTTGCTTAGAGTACACTTCTACTTGCTGAATGCAGCTTTGACATCCTGCAAGCTTCTTCTCAAGAAAACTAACGGCGTTTGAAACTGACGATGAACGTTTGCATACGCTATACCTCTGTCGTTCGATCATTTTTCACCATCTCACGCGCAGCTATCTTGGCTATGTGCAGACAAGTGCAGAAATTACCATACCCGTTGTCTCTTCTGCCGCCTTGTCAATGTACTAAGTCCCTCATATCTGCCTCTACGTTAACGCTTTTGGCTGAACAACACAGCTGCAACACTCGTTTCCATCTTCTACCCCATTCCGTCACTCGACCGCTTTCTCGATGTCGTTTTCAGTAGCAGGAACGCGACACTGGATTCACCTCCTTCAGTATATCAGAAAACTGAATACCATCTTCAGCTTCGAAAGACAGTTAATGACATATCTATTAAAGTAATTTATTTTATGCATTACATATGGTTTTTTGAAAACCTTCGACTGTGAAAACGATGGGTTTGTTTTAGATAGCTTTTCTGCTACCAGTCACTACTTTCTTTTATTCATATTTTGCACGACGCGTTTCAGGAAATGATTCATATTTTCAAGTGTGTTTTCTCTTTATACTACGCCATTTCTGCGTAATATTTTCGATGTGTGAGGTTCTGCTTTGTTCTGTTGACTTAAATTTTTCTTGTGGTCCCTTTGTGGGGAGTCACACATGTTATTCTCGATGTATACTGTGCAATGAAAGTTACGTCTGATGTTTAATATGACTCTGCACAAATAGACCATAAGGAAACTTAAAGTCAACAAAGCAAAGCAGAAACTGACATATCGAAAATATTACGTAAAAATTACATACTAAAAAGATAAAACACGCTTGAAAATTGGATCACTTCCGGAAACGCATCACGTAAAATGTGAATGAAATAAATTGTGACTGGTAACAGAAAACTTATCTAAAAACAAAACTATTACTAAAACAACAATGATGTCTGCATTTGTTCCTGTATGCATTCGGTAGCCCCTTATAACTAAACACTCTTCCTTCGAAACAGACCGTCATTATTCCTAAAGTATTCAGGTGATGCGGTTTAGCTAAATATCGCTCCCTCAGAACTCGTTATGTCAGAAAAGATCACTTTTGTACACCTATAAACACATCTTTTATTTGCTACTGTCACTATTGTTATTGTTATTGCTCTTGTTGTTAGCAGTAGAAGGAGTAGTAGTACTACCGCTAGTATTAACATTATTAGTTCTTAATCAGTTATGTTATTTTCATTGTCATTACATATATTCAAATCTCTTTTAATCTGTTAATACAGTTTTGTTATTAGGCATACTAAAATTATTACCATTTCATAAATAACTATGATGTGCAACATGCTGTGTTTGTAAACCTCTGGTCCGCTGGAAAAGAGGGTTTTAAGGCCCTAATCTCATTAGATTAAATAAATTAATTAATACGTGGGTATTACAGTTTTAGGTATCTTCAGTGATCTGAAAGGAAAATAATTGTTTGCTAAATATAAATGCTTTTTAAGGTATGTATTGTTTCACAGCAACAATTTTATGTTACCTTAATTTTCACATGATTTACAAATAAAAGCTGTAGACCGAGCACTTACTTTCATTGTCTTATTTTTTATGTCCGTCCCTTGGCTCATCTGTAAGCACTTCTGCTTTCTGGACTTTTTTGGATTAAAGCTTGTACCGAACTCTATTTCACTATCCTGCTGGTCACTGGATTTGTTAAGTAAACTGAGGAATCATGGGAAGACATGAAATATAGAGAATGGAATTTAGCCTCCGAAACTGGTAAGGTTCTAATGATACAAATAATGCATGTCTTTGTTTTTGGGTCATCACCGAATACAAGCGTAAAACGACACAACAGATGTCAGTATACGACAGTTAGAGTGTGTCGGGGGGGGGGGGGGGGTAATGAAATCCACATCGAATAATTCTCTTACCCGAGGTCAAATGAGCCACCTTCACACCAACGTTGCATAAAAAAGAATGTCGTGTGACTAGGGCCTCCCGTCGGGTAGACCGTTCGCCGGGTGCAAGTCTTTCTATTTGACGCCACTTCGGCGACTTGCGCGTCGATGGGGATGAAATGATGATGATTAGGACAACACAACACCCAGTCCCTGAGCGGAGAAAACCTCCGACCCAGCCGGGAATCGAACCCGCGCCTTTAGGATTGACATTCTATCGCGCTGACCACTCAGCTACCAGGGGCGGATAACGTTGCATACACAGCGTGATTCAGTAAGGAAGAACAGATGTCAGGTTTGTATTACAGACAAAATGTAACAGAAACACATTGCGTATGTCACTGGGTAGAGGAAGGTTCTGTTTCTGTTTTGACACAGCTGCACTGTTGTGTGTTTGTAGCAATCTGGCGACTACACCGCTAGAGAAATTATTTTGTGTGTTGGAGTTTTCGCGAAGTCAGTCCATTATTCAAGTACAACGTGCATTCCGCCATCGAGTCAGCAAGAAGGCGAGATTTGTAACTGGCATAAAAAATTCCTGGAGTTGGTTGCATATGCAAAGGGAAGAGCATTGGTCGGCTACGCTCGTCTGATCAAAATGTCAAACGTGTGCGAGTCGCGTTTACACGCAGCCCTCGGAAACCCACTAGAGGGGCAGGCCAGGAACTTCAGCTTCTCATACAGCGGTGTGGCGTGTTATGAAACGACGCCTGCACGTGAAGCCTTACAAGTTGCAGTTACTGCAGCAATTGCGTCCTGGCAACCATAACAAAAGGTGCGAATTTTACATTTCAGTTCTCTGGAATTTGGCAGAGGACACTTTTTTCCGAGCGACAAATCGACGTTTCATCTATCGGTCAAATGAAACTGCCATAGTGTAAGGAATTTGGGCCCACAACATCCTGACATCGTCTTCGATCAAGACTCACCGAAACTGAATGTATTTTATGCCGTTTCTGTTCACAAAGTTTATGGAGTTTTCTTTTTTGTAGAGGGAGCAGTGACGGGAATGCCATACATACCCGGGCATGCTGCAAAATTGGTGGTTTCCTCAACTTCACGTAGATTCCAAAGATTTCATTTTTATTTATGACGGCGCCCTGCCTCACTTTCAGCTTCAGGTGCGGCGTTATCTTAACAACACCATCCCACAAAGTCGGGTTGGAAGAGAAGGTCAACAAGACCTTGTTTATTGTCTTTGGCCTACCACATCATCAGACTTTATACCTCTTTTTCCATGGGGGTGCATAAAATACAGTGTCTTTGTCCCACCTATGGCAGCTACTACTCAAGATCTGAGAAATAGAGTTGCTGCAGCTGTCGATTCAATAAACCAACGACCAGTTGATTCGTCTATGGAATGAAATGGACTACCGTTTCGATGTTTCTTGAGCAACGCATGGTGCTCATATAGAGCGTAAGGTATGGTGCAAACATAAGACTTTTAACCTTCCCCTATCTAGGACCAGTGCAATGAGTTTCTATCTTTCACGGTTTGTCTGCAATAACCAACTGAAATTTGTTCTTCCTTTTTTAATCACCCAGTACGTAAGTGCGATATTTATATAAAGACTCTTGTAGTTCGTATAAGATCAGATAATGCCAAAGTTAATACCTTCACGACTAGATACTGGTTCAAGAACAGGATTCCTCCTGTTGTTGCGAAATATATGGAATATTGTTCATTTATCTAAATAAACTTATCAGAGCCAAGCCTACTTCATTACGATTCAGGTTTTATATAGCTTCTTACTTTTACCCACAAAAATCTTGAATGATGCAAAGTGCTTCAGAGATTCACAACCAAATTCGCCAAAGCACCCACGTAAGCAGAAAAAGGATGTATAGGATTACCAACTGCAGATGTTTGAAACATTCTTTAGCTAATAAACATGGAGGAGTGAAACGCAAAATGGCGAGAGTTCTCCATATTCAAAGGCAGAGGACATGCCAAAATAAAACCAGGTACTGGAGGCTAACGTCTGGCACGGGAGACATTAATATTCCAGAAGATTCTAGAACACGTCTCACGTTCGAGCACGGCTACGAGAGGAAACTCCTACCCCGCACTTACTTAATCGCGTCCCCATTATACGGCTGCTATATTTAGCAAGTTTCCAAACACGATCCAGAGTAAAAAAAAAAAAAAAAAAAAAAACATACTATCAAACTATACTGTGATAATAGCCAAATTCAATGAAAGTAATTCGATGGTATGGGTTTCTTTTACACTGGATCGCGTTCGGACAGGTACTATTGATCGATAAAAACAATGAATACGTGTGCGTATAAGAAAATTTTGTACAATAGTTTGTTTCCTACGGAGCGCAAACAGTGAGAGGATATTTCTGTTTGTGGTAGGTCTTATGGGACCAAACTGCTGAGGTCATCGATCCCTAAGCTTACCCACTATCTAATCTAACTTAAACTAACTTACGCTAAGGACAACACACACACCCATGCCCGAGGGAGGACTCGAACCTCCGACGGGGAGAGCCGCGCGGACCGTGACAAGGCGCCTCAGACCACACGGCTATCCCGCGCAGCTGAGGATATTTCTGCTGACACACCTGTTTTCAGTATGGGTCCGGAACGAGGCTAGACCATTGTACAAATATTGGAGAAGAAATTTAAATGGGTAGTCCTCACATAGCAACAACTTAATCGTTGGCTGTGCTGACTTACGGATGGGAATATGGCTCTGAGCACTATGGGACTCAACTGCTGAGGTCATTAGTCCCCTAGAACTTAGAACTAGTTAAACCTAACTAACCTAAGGACATCACAAACATCCATGCCCGAGGCAGGATTCGAACCTGCGACCGTAGCGGTCTTGCGGTTCCAGACTGCAGCGCCTTTAACCGCACGGCCACTTCGGCTGGCTAGGATGGGAATACGTTAACACGGTCGCATCTAGGGTGACAAGGAACAACACACGAATACCAAGTGTTAGTCGTCCTGTCGTCCACTAAATCGTTTAAGGCAGCCCACAAGTTCGGAGTGGAGAAGAACTGGGAAAGAAATTGTAAACAATTCAAGCATACGACGGAAAATGTATTTCGGTCGGACAGATTGCTATGTGAACCAAACTACTAACAAATACGAGTTCAGTGTTTGATTATGAGAGTGTTTTGTCGGACAAATGTGACAGTAAAAAGTCTAGTTACATCTGTAACAGTGAGAAAACTGTGTAAAACTGTTTGGCTAAAAATGAGATAACCCTTAGAAATACGATAAGAAAACAACGTCTATTGTTGCTGTCTGTAAATTTGGAATAGAAGCACGGATGGAGATTTTGTTAAAATCATGAGAGATAACTATCACTTAAGTTTTCTTATAACACACAGCTAAATTCCCAGAAATCCACATACAAAGCTAATGTAAGAAAGGAAGAGGGAAATTAATATGCTAACTGAAATGGAAGCACTTTTTTACTTTCCGTCACAACTACGATTATATTTCAGACGACGTGTTTCAATCGTCTGAAACGACTATCTGTAAAGATAATTGTGAATACATAGGAAAATAATAATAATAACAAAAACATGTTAACTACTTTAGCGACCACGTTTGTCTCCAGACGATATAAAAATAATTTCTTACTTTTTAAAATTTGTATTCTGTTACAGTTTTGCTTCACTGTTTGTATAAATAAGACTACGATTTACATGGTGTCTATTGCGCATTCACACTTATCAGCAACGGAAGAATTCACTCATCATACAAAACAATAGCATAATAGAACCAGCACCGGTCGAACAGGGAAATAGTTGTCATGCTGCGAAGAAAATCAAAATATATCGGAAAAGAATGTGAATTTACAGATGAAGGAGTTGTACTGAATTTCGTTCTTAACTGAAAACAGGAAGTCTGAATATATCTTTCGTTATCCGAAACATGTACTACTGATGTTGGTGAACAATTTGATGATGGATCGGCGTGCACTTAGTAAACAGCAGATTTCTTCAGTCGTCATTGTCAGTTTGTGAATCTCGTACAGTGGTGAGTGTCGCCCGCTTCTAGTCCCTTTCTTTCTCATTGACTTGTTGTTTTCAGTCAGCTGTAGATTTCTTTACCACCTGCAACCAACTTGTTAGTGATCTGCAATATTTTCTTTCTTTGTGGGGTAATAGTTATTTCGTACTATTCCTTTAAAATGATCGTATTGTGATATTTGTTTAATTTAGTTATTATTCAATACAATTTTGTCAGTACGACGCCGTTTCTAACGGGGCTCAGCAAAGTCATAACAACTTTTCTTCAGAAAATTATTTCCGTCGAACTGAAGTCAACATTTCCTTCTTCTTTGTGATTCCAGTGTCTAACATTCAAAGATAACCATGCTCTTTACATAAGTCTTGTACGATTTCTTATTTTTCCTCGTTATCTCGCTATAACAAAAAGTGCATTTATTAGTAATAGAGATTAGCTTTGTCAGTTGTACGTAAAAGTGATTCAACTTACCTCAAAGTGACTGTAGCCCAGGCTGGTATAATATCTACGCCCGTATTTTCCTAAACTTATGCCTTTCCCCATTACGTCCCTCTCTCTTCCATCCCCTTCGCAGTAATTTACAGTTGGACCCCATTTTGTATACTTTTTTTCGTGGTTGTAGTATAGTATACTTGCCTTAAATTTCGGTAACCTTTTTCTCTGAAGTTCCAGCTGATGAAGCTCGAACGGAGAGAGTGCGTCAGTCATTGAGTAATTAATAAGCTTGCTGTTAATATAAGCAGAACTACTGGGTTATCGCTGTGGTATGCTCAATGCTATTAGCAAGTCAAGGGAAAATATGTGACACTATACAATAGTTGTCACTAATCGAGTTTAACACAACGCTATCAATGATACAAGAATGACCTCGTCGAAGAATTGACGCAGTAACAACTAACCGACTAAAAAGTAATTGCTCCAGAAAAAAATTTCGTAGATACAGTCACTAAGTTGGCTGATTTGAGTGGAGGGGAACAAATGCCAAGGTTATCGGTCACATCTGATGAGGGAAGAATGAGGAAGGAATTCGGTCGTGCCCTTTCAAACGAAACATTCCGGCATTTGCTAAAAGCGATTTAGTGAAATCACGGAATACCCAAATCAAGATGGTCGGAAGCGGAATTGAACCGTCGTCCTCCCGAATGCGAGTCCAGTGTGCTAACCATTGCGCCATTTCGTTCGGCGGTCAGCAAGTACCGAGAAATTTAAAGTGTGTCTCGTTATTTGACAATTGCTCGCTAAACGATACGGCTTGAAAGAAGCTTTTTGTCAAGGCACACCCATATTGCTTTCATAACTTAGGCACTTCATGAGGCGTTCAGCTTGATTAACTGCAAGCTGTAAATATACGAAAGGTTAGTGCAGAGTCTATGTATGTATTCCAAGAAACACCGTCTAAAACGAGACATTTTCTGCCTTTGTTGTGGGCAATGTATTTAGGCTAATGTGAAACGAACTGCACAACTGTCAGATTTTAAGCAGGTTTTTAGAACAAGATTGTAAACCTATTTATTAGACCAACTCTTATCTGCAGTTCGTTCCGTGCCCTGAAAGCTGTAGCAGTCGATGTTCTTGGAACGCAGTTTACTCCTCTCTCGAAAAATCGCGCCAACCCACCACAGACTGGAGGATGAATTTTTAAAAGCTCTCAAACAGACTCACATTTTCGTCGAAACTCGGCCGTAAAGATATGCTTGTCGTTCATTGGAGATAGCGGGTAATGGAAGTGCCCTTAATCTGCTAAGAGCCACGAATTTAGGCGCTTCCAAAATAACTTGGCACTTATTCCGATAGTTGGCCGGTGTCTGCTTTCAACAATAAATAATGAAGGCAGCAGGCGCCAGACAGCAGTCGATTTCGACGTCAATCCTGGCGTAGCAGCGAACAGATCTACCGCGGGCGCTTCACATTTAGTTTCGCACTCTGTGAGTGAATTCTGTCGGCATACTTCATCTCATCCTCTTCACTGCACGATGCAGATGGGGAAAGGGAATTCCGGAATAGAAGGGCTTCATACGTCAATTGAGAGCAACTTTCCGAGGCATTGGGAATACTATTGAAAGAAGGCCCTATCATATAGCTGCTCGAATGAACCTTACGCAACAACTCGGTGTTGCGATACACGGTATATACAAGGAAGTAGGAGTATTTAATGAAAGTACAGGGGATAGGTAAAATAATGTGAACAGTGGTAATAATGGGATGGTTACGCTTGACGGTCAACAACGCAGACAAGGCAAGTGTTGTGCTGGACTGTCCGTGTTCAGTACGTACTAAGCATCAGTGCAGGTTGTTTACGAGTGGTACATGCTTCGTATTTGCGTTCAGAGGCCGAGGTCGACGTGCAATGAAAGACCTAACGAAGTTCCAAAGAGGGCAGACTGTGGCGGCCCGATCAGCTGAAGCATCAGTAACCAAGACACCCAACTTATTGAATGTTTCAAATGTCTCTGAGCACTATGGGACTTAACGTCTGAGGTCATCGGTTCCCTAGAACTTAGAACTACTTAAACCTAACTAACCTAAGGACATCACACACATCCATGCCCAAGGCACGATTCGAACCTGCGACCGTAGCAGTCACCCGGATCCGGACTGAAGCGCCTAGAACCTTTCGGCCATCGCGGCCGGCAGAAGAATGAATGTTTCAAGAGCAACTGTTCCAGCAATCATGATGGTCTACACAAAACAGGGAAAGGCATCATAGTGTAAACGTAATAACGGGCGCAAATCAAAAGTAAATGGCATAGATCGTCGTACGTTAACACGAATTGTGTCAAAACATCACAAAACTACGGCGGCTAAAGTGATTGCAGAGCTCAATAGCCATCTTCGAGACCCCGTATCTGTCGACACTGTCCACCGAGGACGCCATAAAACGAATATTCATGGACGAGTTGCTATACCCGAACCGTTAGTGACGACAACCAACGCAAATAAGAGTAAAACATGGTGTCAGGAGCATAAATCCTTGGCGGCTCATCACTGGAAACACGTCACACGGTCCGACGAGTCAACGTTTTCGTTATTTCCAACGTCGGGCCGAGTTTACGTCTGTAGAACGCCAAAAGAAGCCTACAATCCTGATTGCTTGATTGCAACGGTTAAGCATGGAGGTGGAAGTGTGATGATGTGGGCAGCCATATCATGGTATTCTGCTGGTCCCATCATTACTCTTAGAGGTCGTGTTACAACCAACGATTATGTTAACATTTTAGGTGATCAGGTGCACCCCGTGATTCAAGAGTTGTTCCCCAACAATGGTGCCATATTTCAGGACGATAACGCACTCATGCACACAGCCAGGACAGTACAATCGTGGTATGAGGAGCATACAAATGCACGTCTTTCCCGGCCAGCACAGTCCGCGGACTTGAACATCATCGAAATCTTGTGGGTGGCATTGGAGCGCAGACTCCAGAGCAGATTTCCGCCTCCCTCGTGACAACAGTTAGAAGAGATTCTGATCGAAGAGTGGCATAACATTCCACTGGAGATTATACAGTTATTATATACCAGTATTCCAAGAAGAATCGCAGCTGTATTACGGTCAAATGGGGGTTTATCCCCGTATTATTAAGCCACTCCCAAGTAAGCACAAGTGTTCACATTATTTTGCCTATCCCCTGTAAATACTTAAAGGGAAGGTTCACCACAGGATCGTCTCCTATCCACACCGACATGGAGCGCTACATAACTGCTATCAAGAAATGTAGAAGGTTTAGTTTTCTACAGTCAGAGTTGTACAAACGACTTACTCGGTAACTCGTCTTTCTTCATGCTTATTAGTTGTAGGAGACACCGTAACGTAACACACACTGACCTTCATAATTACTCTCTGGATACAGTAGACCGATAAACTTTATAGAGCAATAAAACTGTATTTATTTCTCAAAATAAGTACTTGGCAACTCCAACACTCGTTGCGATAAGGCCTCTGCGTCATGGCGTCCAATCAAACAAGAGTTTTAATGTGTTTCGGTGATAAGGTACCCAAGACAGTTGCAGTGTGAGTCCAATATTTAGCTTTATTGGCGACTGCACGTCATGAACGAATCCCAAATCGACGAAATCGCAAACATTTTCAGTGATTCAATTCAGTAGATAGGCTGGAGTAAAACTGTTGTCCGACGAGCTGTGCATTTTAACAGACCTCTTTACAGACGGCAGTTGTTATTATCTTTCAAGAAATGTCCGGCATTTTCTCATTGTCACTAATTTGAGTGCATACTGTAAAAATTTGTCTTAGAGAAATCCGATTCGATGTTGACTTCTCCACGGCTAAGTGCAGAAGCGGTAATTACGCATCATTAAACGAATACTTACATTTTGGATTTTTCTGAAACCGGCGGTTGTGTTGATGGAAATGGAAATGAGCGTTCGGCGTCATTGGCCGGGAGGCCCCCTCCGGGGCAGGTCCGGCCGCCTTGGTGCAGGTCTTATTACATTCGACGCCACATTGTGCGACCTGCGTGCCGAAAGGGGATGAAACGATGAAGAAGACAACGCAACAACCAGTCCCTGAGCGGAAAAAATCCCAGACCCCGCCGGGAATCGGAGCAGGGACCGTAGGACGGCAATCCGTCACGCTGACCAATCAGCTGTCGGGGCGGACGGTTGTGTTGATAATTTAACAGAACAGAAGATGAAATTTCCTCTATTGGCTTTGATAAAGCACGAAAGCACATTGTTTTGTGAATATCGTGCCGAAAAACACTTCGTTTATTTAACGTAATTATTAATTTCTTGGTGGTTCATGGTGTGGGTTCCTGTAGTCATGTCCTAGTTCATGAACCACGGGCAACGTATGAGTGGCCAAGTAAGTGGTCCCGACAGTCGGGATACCAGTTACTTTGGAATAAGGCTGGGCATCTCGGACATATTCTGAGTCGTGGTCACCTTTGTGCTCATACGGCAAAGACTACCAAATCCACCGGTTAGTCCCTCAGCCGTTAGGGGTAAAACCCAATGGGACTCGGGGCAAGTAAGGCTAGCAACCTGCTTCCCTGGTACTTTAAATATGATGCTGGCAACAATCAGAGCAAAATGCCTCGGACCTTTGGAGGTGACGGAGTCCCACCTCTAACTGACAAACCAGGGACTCCTAAGATACGACTTGGCAAACAAATGGTAATGAGATGGGGAGCTATTAATATCAATGGGGGCTACTCTTGGAAGAAGGTAGAGCTGGCAGAGGCTGCAAGTAAGATGGGGCTGGACGTTTTAGCTGTTAGTGACATTCGGGTAAGGGGTGAGAAAGAAGAAGAAGTGGGAGAATACAAGGTCTACTTGTCAGGAGTCAAAGCAGGAGTAGCACAATGGGGTGTGGGGCCTTACATCAGGAAAGAAATGGAACCCAGCGTAGTTGCAATAAGGTATGTAAACGAACGACTGATGTGGATAGATTTGACAGTGTCTAGCAAGAAAATTAGGATTGTGTCAGTATATTCGCATTGTGAAGGGACTGATCAAGATAAGATGGATAGTTTTTATGAGGCACTCAGTGATGTAGTTGTTAGAGTAAAGGACAAGGACAGTGTTCTGCTCATGGGTGATTTTAACGCCAGGATTGGAAATCGAACAGAAGGGTATGAAAAGGTTATGGGTAAATTTGGAGAGGATATGGAGGCCAACAGGAACGGGCAGCAACTCTTGGATTTCTGTGCCAGTATGGGCTTAGTAATCACAAACTCCTTTTTTAAACATAAGAACATTCACCGGTATACTTGGGAAAGCAGGGGAACCAGATCTGTCATTGACTATATAATAACAGATCAGGAATTCAGGAAGGCTGTGAGGGACACACGTGTATTCAGGGGATTCTTTGATGACACTGATCATTATTTAATCTGCAGTGAAATTGGGATTGCGAGGCCGAAAGTGCAGGAGGTGAGGTCCATATGTAGGAGGATAAGAGTGGAGAAACTTCAGGATAAGGAAATCAGGCACAAGTACATAACAGCGATCTCAGAAAGGTACCAGTTAGTTGAATGTAGTCAATTACAGTCATTGGAAAAGGAATGGACAAGGTACAGGGACACAGTACTAGAAGTGGCTAAAGAATGTCTTGGAACAGTAGTGTGTAAAAGTAGGAGGAAGCAAACAGCTTGGTGGAATGACACAGTCAAGACACCCTGTAAAAGGAAAAAGAAGGCGTATAAAAAATGGCTACATACTAGAACTCAGGTAGACAGAGAAAGTTATGTTGAAGAAAGAAACGAAGCCAAACAGATAATTGCAGCATCCAAGAAGAAATCTTGGGAAGACTTTGGAAACAGGTTGGAGACATTGGGTCAAGCTGCTGGAAAACCATTCTGGAGTGTAATTAGCAGTCTTCGAAAGGGAGGTAAGAAGGAAATGACAAGTATTTTGGACAGGTCAGGAAAACTGCTGGTGAATCCTGTGGATGCCTTGGGCAGATGGAGGGAATATTTTGAAGAGTTGCTCAATGTAGGTGAAAATACGATCAGTAATGTTTCAGATATCGAGGTAGAATGGTATAGGAATGATGATGGAAATAGGATCACGTTTGAGGAAGTGGAGAAAATGGTCAATAGATTGCAGTGCAATAAAGCAGCTGGGGTGGATGAAATTAAGTCGGAACTCATCATGTACAGTGGAATGTCAGGTCTTAAATGGCTACACAGGATAATTGAAATGGCCTGGGAATCGGGACAGGTTCCATCAGACTGGACAAAAGCAGTAATCACACCAATCTTTAAACATGGAAACAGAAAAGATTGTAACAACTACAGAGGTATCTCTTTAATCAGCGTTGTGGGTAAAATCTTCTCAGGTATTGTTGAAAGGAAAGTGCGAGTATTAGTTGAGGAGCAATTGGATGAAAATCAGTGTGGGTTTAGGCCTCTTAGAGGTTGTCAGGACCAGATCATTAGCTTACGACAAATAATGGAGAAGTGTTATGAGTGGAACAGGGAATTGTATCTATGCTTTATAGATCTAGAAAAGGCATATGACCGGGTTCCTAGGAGGAAGTTATTGTCTGTTCTACGAGATTATGGAATAGGATGCAAACTTTTGCAAGCAATTAAAGGTCTTTACATGGATAGTCAGGCAGCAGTTAGAGTTGACGGTAAACTGAGTTCATGGTTCAGAGTAGTTTCAGGGGTAAGACAAGGCTGCAACCTGTCTCCACTGTTGTTCATATTATTTATGGATCATATGTTGAAAACAATAGACTGGCTGGGTGAGATTAAGATATGTGAACACAAAATAAGCAGTCTTGTATATGCGGATGACTTAGTTGTGATGGCAGATTCGATTGAAAGTTTGCAGAGTAATATTTCAGAGCTAGATCAGAAATGTAAGGACTATGGTATAAAGATTAGCATCTCCAAAACGAAAGTAATGTCAGTGGGAAAGAAATATAAACGGATTGAGTGCCAAATAGGAGGAACAAAGTTAGAACAGGTGGACGGTTTCAAGTACTTAGGATGCATATTCTCACAGGATGGCAACAAAGTGAAAGAACTGGAAGCGAGGTGTAGCAAGGCTAATGCAGTGAGCGCTCAGCTACGATCTACTCTCTTCTGCAAGAAGGAAGTCAGTACCAAGACTAAGTTATCTGTGCACCGTTCAATCTTTCGACCAACTTTGTTGTATGGGAGCGAAATCTGGGTGGATTCAGGTTACCTTATCAATAAGGTTGAGGTTACGGATATGAAAGTAGCTAGGATGATCGCAGGTACTAGTAGATGGGAACAATGGCAGGAGGGTGTCCACAATGAGGAAATCAAAGAAAAACTGGGAATGAACTCTATAGATGTAGCAGTCAGGGCGAACAGGCTTAGATGGTGGGGTCATGTTACACGCATGGGAGAAGCAAGGTTACCCAAGAGACTCATGGGTTCAGTAGTAGAGGGTAGGAGGAGTAGGGGCAGACCAAGGAGAAGGTACCTGGATTCGGTTAAGAATGATTTTGAAGTAATAGGTTTAACATCAGAAGAGGCACTGAATAGGGGATCATGGAGGAATTTTATAAGGGGGGCTATGCTCCAGACTGAACGCTGAAAGGCATAATCAGTCTTAAATGATGATGATGGTGATTAATTTCTTGGTCTCCAAGTAAAAAATTCACCCCTTTCGACGACAAGTAGCGGGGAAACAAAAATATGTTAAATGAGAGCAGAAAGGCTATTACGTTTGTTACTTGTATGTTGTTTATCCAAGTTCATGTTACTTACGTTCATTCGACTTTTCTCTGCCGTTTATGCATGGTCCAAAGTGTAGACCCATAAAACATAATACCGTAACTTTTTTCGTAAAACAGTAAAATGTCAGCCATTGTACTCCAAAATCAGACATTATTTGAAAGGTTTTTCCCGCATATTAAAATTGACAGATTGCAACCCTATTTATGACTTCTTGTTGTTGTGGTCTTTAGTCCAACGACTGGTTTCATGCCGTTCTCCATGCTACTCTATCCTGTGCAAGCTTCTTCATCTCCGAGTAACTACTGCAACCTACATCCCTCTGAATCTGCTTAATGTATGCACCTCTTGGTCTCCCTCTACGACTTTTACACCTCACG
Source organism: Schistocerca piceifrons (assembly GCF_021461385.2). NCBI lineage: Eukaryota > Metazoa > Arthropoda > Insecta > Orthoptera > Acrididae > Schistocerca > Schistocerca piceifrons. Next base: position 143,608,835 of record NC_060149.1, read on the forward strand.
CTTCCCTCCAGTACTAAATTGGTGATTTCCTGATGCCTCAGAATGTGTCTTACCAACTGATCCCTTTTTTTTGAGTAAGGTTGTACCACAAATTTCTCTTCTCCCCAATTCTATTCAGTACCTTCTCATTAGTTACATGATTTACCCATCTAATCTTCAGCATTCTTCTGTATTCTCTTCTAGTCCAAACTGTTTATCGTCCATGTTTCACTTCCATAAATGGCTACACTCCATACAAATATTTTCAGAAAGGGCTTCCTGATACTTAAATCTATACTCGATGTTAACAAATTTCTCTTCTGCAGAAACGCTTTCTTGCCATAGCCGGTCTACATTTATTATCCTCCCAACTTCGACCGTCATCAGTTATTATGCTACTTATGGGTTATGGACTAGTATTTTACTGTTTAAATACAATTGCAATAATATATAAGGGAAAGGGCGCCATCCCAGGTACTCTATGTAATTTTTTTAAATATCTGCAAAAAAGAGCTACAGGAATCGTCTACAGCACTCAGTGGTACTCCATGTCATTATATCGAGCAGTCATCCATCAAGACGCTGGGCAACGCCTTATTGAGGATTACGTTCATTTTATAGCGTCTGAAGCGTACTGTATGTACTCATAAGAAAAGAAGGTAAGTTGGAAATTGGCAGACGGAATCTTTGGATTGCTGTCGAAGGGTCCTACGCAGTGGAACACGTACTCACAGCCCACGCGTCAGAAAAAGTTAACTAGCTATGTCGCTAGGCGACGGCTCACATGTAACCATGCAACAGTCGAGATGACTCTCGACAGTTCGTCACTGTCACGTAGGTAACGTGCCTGACATTTTACTCTTAGTGTTTTTCTGATTCATCTGCCTCTCGTTAGCTTATGTTTTCCACACACAAATGAAGTCTGTGTGATTATCCAGTACACTTTCACTGCGGAACAAACCACATTTCTGAAAGCGATGCTCTAACTACATTACTTTGTCAAGGGGCACTCACTATCGTTGATTCGTCATAGTCATCTCCAATGCAACGTTTATCACTGGCTGGTAAGAATAAAGGGCGATCAATACTTCAGCTCTTTTCTATACACACTAACCTTGTGACTGTCTCCGTACCAACAGTACTGTATAAACAGACTTAAAAAATCTACATGCACTGTGGAAAGGCCTATCATGTATCATTCTTGAAATACGCAGGTACACATTCTCTTGACTGATGGAACACTAAATGAACAGACTGAAAGCGAGCACGATACCATTTTCGGGAGCTGCAGCAAATCTACATGCACTGTGGAAAGGCCTATCATGTATCATTCTTGAAATACGCAGGTACACATTCTCTTGACTGATGGAACACTAAATGAACAGACTGAAAGCGAGCACGATACCATTTTCGGGAGCTGCAGCAAAGGAGAAGGGAGAAGTCTATTCACACGCACACACATACTTTTGCAGACAAAGACGCACCCAAATACAGAAGTTGTGAGAACAAAGCTCTACCATTTTTTAATTTTGTTCTCTTTTCTGCTAGCAATGAGATCTGATATAACATGGTGCCAGAGTTAATACAGAACCAAATTTAGCTTTTCCTTGTAGTAGACCTACTACAATGAAGGGATAATCTATAGGCTTGAGTCGATGGATGTAAAGCTAATTTTTCAAGATTGCATCGACGATTTTCTTAGTGATAATGCCGAAAATCACTCAGTATTCGTGTTTTCTTCCCATTTATACGGAACTAGATCAGAGTTTTTTCTTACAGAATGTTTGCTTTATACTTCGCCACTGCAACTCCGTTGTGAAACGTCAGGTTGCTTCTTGTCATCAAAAGTGATGGAGCGTACCCAACTGTTCATTCTAAAGACGTTAGGTCTGTAACTAATGGCGTGCACGATCTCCTTTTGCTTCTACTAAAGTGCTTATCTTTTCGACGAAAATTTTCGGCTGAATTTTTAAATACTGAAGACGGAATTTGTTTTCAGTTTTCCTAAGGCGTGGTGGAGAGCTGTTTCTGGGTCTTATGGTGAACTGATCTGCTATCCATACAGACTCTGAAATACTTCCCAAGTGGTCTGACAGAGCGCGATGCCTCTGTCGTAAAACTTGACTCGCCTTCGGGAGGGCAGGGTTTCAAATTCCTGACCAGTCCCCCAGATTTAGGTTTTCCGTGGTTTCCCTAAACAGCTAAATGTAAATGCTGAATTGGTTCCTATGACAAGAACACAGCCAATTACTTACCCCAACCTTTCACAGTCCGAGCTTCTGCTCTATCTCTAATGACCTCGTCGTTAAAAAAAATGGTTCAAATGGCTCTGAGCACTATAGGACTTAACTTCTGATGTGAACAGTCCCCTAGAACTTAGAACTAATTAAACCTAATTAACCTAAGGACATCACACACATCCGTGCCCGAGGGACGATTCGAACCTGCGACCGTAGCGGTCGCGCGGTTCCCGACTGTAGCGCCTAGAACTGCTCGGCCACTCCGGCCAGCTTCTAGGGGACTGAAGACCTCAGATGTCAAGTTCCATAGTGCTCCGAGCCATTTTTGCCAAGTACACTACTGGCCATTAAAATTGCTACACCACGAAGATGACGCGAAATAACCGACAGCAAGAAGATGCTGTGATATGCAAATGATTAGCTTTTCAGAGCATTCACACAAGGTTGGCGCCGGTGCCGACACCTACAACGTGCTGACATGAGGAAAGTTTCCAACCGATTTCTCATGCAGAAACAGCAGTTGACCGGCGTTGCCTGGTGAAACGTTGTTGTGATGCGTCGTGTAAGGAGGAGAAATACGTACCATCACGTTTCCGACTTTGATAAAGGTCGGATTGTAGCCTATCGCGATTGCAGTTTATCGCATCGCGACATTGCCGCTCGCGTTGGCCGAGATCCAATGACTGTTAGTATAATATGGGATCTGTGGGTTCAGGAGGGTAATACGGAACACCGTGCTGGATCCCAACGGCCTCGTATCACTAGCAGTCGAGATGACAGGCATCTTATCCGCATGGCTGTAACGGATCGTGCAGCCACGTCTCGATCCCTGAGTCAACAGATGGGGACGTTTGCAAGACAACAACCATCTACACGAACAATTCGACGACGTTTGCAGCAGCTCGGGGACCATGGCTGCGGTTACCATTAACGCTGCATCACAGACAGGAGCGCCTGCGATGGTGTACTCAACGACGAAACCTGGGTGCACGAATGGCAAAACGTCATTTATTCGGATGAATCCAGGTTCTGTTTACAGCATTATGATGGTAGAATCTGTGTTTGGCGACATCGCGGTGCACGCACATTGGAAGCGCGTATTCGTCATCGCCATACTGGGGTATCACCCGGCGTGATGGTATGGGGTGCCATTGGTTAGACGTCTCGGTCACCTGTTGGTCGCATTGACGGCACTTTGAACAGTGGACGTTACATTTGAGATGTGTTACAACGCGTGGCTCTACCCGTCATTCGATTCCAGCGAAACCCTACATTTCAGCAGGATAATACACGACCGCATCTTGCAGGTCCTGTACGGGCCTTTCTGGATACAGAAAATGCTCGACTGCTGCCCTGGCCAGCACATTCTCCAGATCTCTCGCCAATTGAAAACGTCTAGTCAATGGTGGCCGAGCAACTGGCTCGTCACAATACGCTAGTCACTACTCTTGATGAACTGTGGTATCGTGTTGAAGCTGCATGGGCAGCTGTACCTGTACGCGTATCCAAGCTCTGTTGAACTCAATGCCCAGGCGTATCAAGGCCGTTATTACGACCAGAGGTGATTGTTCTGATTTCTCATAATCTATGCACCCAAATTGCGTGAAAATGTAATCACATGTCAGTTCTAGTATAATATCTTTGTCCAATGCATACCCGTTTATCATCTGCAGTTCTTATTTGTGTAGCAATTTTAATGGCCAGTAGTGTAGTTATGGTCAGACACCATAGAGGACGCTCACAACGCGGATCTATGTTGATCAGAAGTTTACGGCCATTGAAACTTCCTGGCAGATGAAAACTGTGTGCCCGACCGAGACTCGAACTCGGGACCTTTGCCTTTCGCAAGAGCACTTGCCCGCGAAATCTGCCAGGAAGTTTCATATCAGCGCACACTCCGCTGCAGAGTGAAAATCTCATTCTGGTTTACGGCCATTAATATCGAAGCGGGAAGGTAAGACGTCGTAGTGAAAACGTGTCTTCTAGTGCTCAACCAACTGTAACAACGCATACCAATTGAACACCATGTAACGTGCAGCATTCAAAGCGGGTGGAATGCTAAAGATCTTATTACTTAATTTTGCACAGTTCCAGCCTTGTACATCCTGAAAGATTTCTTTTCCACCATTGGTCCCGTACCTCAAAATATCTAGTGTAGGTATCCTGTACAATTATGACCTTAAAAGTTTTGCGACACCCAGTCTACACTCGAAGGTATGTCCTGGTGTGTTGCAGAACTGTTAAGTCCCATAGTGCTCAGAGCCATTTGAACCATTTGTTGCAGAACGGAAAGTCTGGAGACATTTCTCGACATAGCGAAAATGGAGCGTCATGAAACATGATTGTTAGTTAACTTTAGAACTCAAGCTGTTTTGTGGTGTCGTATGAATGTGGTTCTTGACATTTTCGACCGGTGCTTGTTTGAACATTATAAATTTTCGTGGACTCCACGAAATTCTAATATGTAGATTACGAATGTGTTTTGCTTACAAAACTTTCATTGGCCGAACTTGTTCATTGGTACTTACTTACATATCTGCGCCAACAGACTTGCCACAGTGGTAACACCAGTTCCCGTCGGATCACTTAGGTTAAGCGCTGTCGGGCTTGCCCAGCACTTGGATGGGCGACCGCCCGATCTGCCGAGCGCTGTTATAGCAAGCGGGGTGCACTCAGCCCTTGTGAGGCCAACTGAACACCTACTTGGTTGGCAAGTAATGGCACCGTCACCAAAACTGACAACGGTCGGGAGAGTGATGTGCTGACCACATGCCCCTCCATATTCGCATCCAGTGACGACTGTGGGCTGAGGATGACACGACGGTCAGTCGGTTCCGTTGGGTCTTCAACGCCTGTTCCGACAAGAGTTTAGTTTGATTTAGTTTAGTTTTATCTACATATCGGTAACAGTATAGCAGTAGTTTATGTGACTGAGTATTCGAACAGTTTCCCTCCGCTATGCTGCACATCCGCAGCGCATAAAAAGCAATAATCTGGCATTATAATCATACGAATAACCACAATATTTTATTCGAGAATATACGAGTTTTTATACATCCTTGAAATTAGCGGTACTTACCTGAGTGGTGCCGGCACCGCAACTCAGCATGTTCGGTCAGAGGGTTAGCCGTCCTCTGTGGTGAAAAACTGAGGTAATGGAACGACGACGAACTTAAACAAATGTTATGGAACGTCCGCCCCGAACAAATAGAACGAACAATCACGACCAAAGTGGAATTTTAAAAAAGTGGTAACGTGCTTGCCTACCATGCAGCGGGCGTGGGTTCAATTCCCGGCCTGGTTTGAGATTTTCTGCGCCCATGGACTAGACACGTAACGTGTATCCACAGGACATGTGGGCTGTATTTGAAGAAGTGTCATGATGATCTCTCCATTGGCAAAAGATTCCGGAATAGTCCCCCATTCGGATCTCCGGGAGGGGACTGCCAAGGGGGAGGTTACCATGAGAAAAAGATTGAATAATCAACGAAAGGATAACGTTCTACGAGTCGGGGATTGGAATGTCAGAAGCTTGAACGTGGTAGGGAAACTAGAAAATCTGAAAAGGGAAATGCAAAGGCTCAGTCTAGATATAGTAGGGGTCAGTGAAGTGAAGTGGAAGGAAGACAAGGATTTCTGGTCAGATGAGTATTGGGTAATATCAACAGCAGCAGAAAATGGTATAACAGGTGTAGGATTCGTTATGAATAGAAAAGTAGGGCAGAGGGTGTGTTACTGTGAACGGTTCAATGACCGGGTTGTTCTAATCAGAATCGACAGCAGACCAACACCGACAACGATAGTTCAGGTATACATGCCGACGTCGGTGGCTGAAGATGAACAGATAGAGAAAGTGTATGAGAATATTGAAAGGGTAATGCAGTATGTAAAGGGGGACGAAAATCTAATAGTCATGGGCGACTGGAATGCAGTTGTAGGGGAAGGAGTAGAAGAAAAGGTTACAGGAGAATATGGGCTTGGGACAAGGAATAAAAGAGGAGAAAGACTAATTGAGTTCTGTAACAAGTTTCAGCTAGTAATAGCGAATACCCTGTTCAAGAATCACAAGAGGAGGAGGTATACTTGGAAAAGGCCGGGAGATACGGGAAGATCTCAATTAGATTACATCATGGTCAGACAGAGATTCCGAAATCAGATACTGGATTGTAAGGCGTACCCAGGAGCAGATATAGACTCAGATCACAATATAGTAGTGATGAAGAGTAGGCTGAAGTTCAAGACATTAGTCAGGAAGAATCAATATGCAAAGAAGTGGGATACGGAAGTACTAAGGAATGACGAGATACGTTTGAAGTTCTCTAACGCTATAGATACAACAATAAGGAATAGCGCAGTAGGCAGTACAGTTGAAGAGGAATGGACATCTCTAAAAAGGGCCATCGCAGAAGTTGGGAAGGAAAACATAGGTACAAAGAAGGTAGCTGCGAAGAAACCATGGGTAACAGAAGAAATACTTCAGTTGATTGATGAAAGGAGGAAGTACAAACATGTTCCGGCAAAATCAGGAATACAGAAATACAAGTCGCTGAGGAATGAAATAAATAGGAAGTGCAGGGAAACTAAGACGAAATGGCTGCAGGAAAAATGTGAAGACATCGAAAAAGATATGATTGTCGGAAGGACAGACTCAGCATACAGGAAAGTCAAAACAACCTTTGGCGACATTAAAAGCAACGGTGGTAACATTAAGAGTGCAACGGGAATTCCACTGTTAAATGCAGAGGAGAGAGCAGATAGGTGGAAAGAATACATTGAAAGCCTCTATGAGGGTGAAGATTTGTCTGATGTGATAGAAGAAGAAACAGGAGTCGATTTAGAAGAGATAGTGGATCCAGTATTAGAATCGGAATTTGAAAGAGCTTTGGAGGACTTACGGTCAAATAAGGCAGAAGGGATAGATAACATTCCATCAGAATTTCTAAAATCATTGGGGGAAGTGGCAACAAAACGACTATTCACGTTGGTGTGTAGAATATATGAGTCTGGCGATATACCATCTGACTTTCGGAAAAGCATCATCCACACAGTTCCGAAGACGGCAAGAGCTGACAAGTGCGAGAATTATCGCACAATCAGCTTAACAGCTCATGCATCGAAGCTGCTTACAAGAATAATATACAGAAGAATGGAAAAGAAAATTGAGAATGCGCTAGGTGACGATCAGTTTGGCTTTAGGAAAAGTAAAGGGACGAGAGAGGCAATTCTGACGTTACGGCTAATAATGGAAGCAAGGCTAAAGAAAAATCAAGACACTTTCATAGGATTTGTCGACCTGGAGAAAGCGTTCGAAAATATAAAATGGTACAAGCTGTTCGAGATTCTGAAAAAAGTAGGGGTAAGCTATAGGGAGAGACGGGTCATATACAATATGTACAACAACCAAGAGGGAATAATAAGAGTGGACGATCAAGAACGAAGTGCTCGTATTAAGAAGGGTGTAAGACAAGGCTGTAGCCTTTCGCCCCTACTCTTCAATCTGTACATCGAGGAAGCAATGATGGAAATAAAAGAAAGATCCAGGAGTGGAATTAAAATACGAGGTGAAAGGATATCAATGATAAGATTCGCTGATGACATTGCTATCCTGAGTGAAAGTGAAGAAGAATTAAATGATCTGCTGAACGGAATGAGCATTCTAATGAGTACACAATATGGTTTGAGAGTAAATCGGAGAAAGACGAAGGTAATGAGAAGTAGTAGAAATGAGAACAGCGAGAAACTTAACATCAGGATTGATGGTCACGAAGTCAATGAAGTTAAGGAATTCTGCTACCTAGGCAGTAAAATAACCAATGACGGACGGAGCAAAGAGGACATCAAAAGCAGACTCGCTATGGCAGAAAAGGCATTTCTGGCCAAGAGAAGTCTACTAATATCAAATACCGGCCTTAATTTGAGGAAGAAATTTCTGAGGATGTACGTCTGGAGTACAGCATTGTATGGTAGTGAAACATGGACTGTGGGAAAACCGGAACAGAAGAGAATCGAAGCATTTGAGATGTGGTGCTATAGACGAATGTTGAAAATTAGGTAGACTGATATGGTAAGGAATGAGGAGGTTCTACGCAGAATCGGAGAGGAAAGGAATACGTGGAAAACACTGGTAAGGAGAAGGGACAGGGTGATAGGACATCTGCTAAGACATGAGGGAATGACGTCCATGGTACTAGAGGGAGCTATAGAGGGCAAAAACTGTAGAGGAAGACAGAGATTGGAATACGTCAAGCAAATAATTGAGGACGTAGGTTGCAAGTGCTACTCTGAGATGAAGAGGTTAGCACAGGAAAGGAATTCGTGGCGGGTCGCATCAAACCAGTCAGTAGACTGATGACCGAAAAAAAAGGACTAGATGTTTTGTTGTCCTCATCATCATCATCATCATCATCATCTCATCATCACCGACGCGCAAGTCGCCGAATGTGGCGTCACCTGAAATGGGACTTGCAACCAGCGGTCGAACTTCTCCGGACGGGGCCTCCCGGCGAACAATGTCTGACGATCATTTCATTTCATCAAGGAATCCGTGAGAACTAGCACACTTAAAGAAATATAGTCTCACACTCGGCAATGTATTGCTTGGAGCGAGCGTCTGAAACCGAGAGACAAGAGAAAAATGTGTTCTACAGTTGACATCATGACGGCAAAAATGTCACTGGGAGCAATGTGTCATTGATGGATGTGGCGTAACTCGTGGTTGAGTACACCTTTTTTCCCCACATCCACCAATACCAGTTATCTCTGCGAAATCTAGTTGATTATCTGAGGAGAGGAATGAAAGAGGCTATGTGTAGAATTCTTGGAGTTCTATGCCATTCTGACGCGACAATTTTACTGGCAGTATGTTATGTAGTACATCGAATTTGTTTCCGAGAATAAACAGTGCTTCAGAGGGTTAAAAACTAAGCAAAATACGAATGTTCCGTTCAAGTCGACTACAAAGTCTAGTATGTTGTGAAAAATGTATGAATTGTCCTACATAGTCATTCATAGAATGACTTGGCTGACTTTTTTGATGTCATTACCAAAAAGTTCCTTTTTTGAAGAGAGGTCATTACCCTAGTCACTCTTCCTAAAATGTGAGACGTTCATTTAGAATTTGTTCCACTTAAAACTTCCAGTTTATCAAATGCTCTAATTTATATTTAAAAAACTGTGTTAACGCTATTGAGAGTAACTATGAATGTTTCATTTTCATATGGAGCACATATACTTTTACAACATTTCAGTATAACTAGAGGAAACAAAAATATATAACACTTTATGCACCAAACGTCTTGCAGACTCTAAGTTGTGAAGGTACTGACCATTAGGTACTGCAATAACATACTGCTCAAATTGCTTTTAGATATACTCTCTGCTGTTTTAACGGAGTTGTTGGCAGCAGATCTGCATGTTAATGATTGACTAACTCAACCAGAATGATCGCTTCCGCTTTACCTACGCTAATTCGCGGGACCATGTAGAACAGTGACGGTTACTATAGTCACGCTGTCATATTACTAGTTTACGACCTGTAAGAATAAGTGCAAGTCGAGGTTGCTGTTTGCGCCCAGCCAGTAAGAACGATGTTTATAACTAGGTAAGAGTATGGTCATGCTAAAATAATATTGTTAGTGATATGCAGTTCTTCAAAGATATGCATTTCATGGGGAAAACTCCTGATCTTCACGTAGCTGTTCATGTGCCTGTATTGATATAAACTCCGACACTGTGAGGAAAAGGGCTAGTAGCCTACAGACTGGAAAGATACGTAGAATTTGTCGGGAGAAAAGGAAGTCCCGTTGAACATGCAGTCGTCAGAAACGGAATTTGTCAGGGAAAATCAGATATGATCGCATATGATATCAAACTTCTTAAGTTAGTGCTTGAGGACAAACAAGCGCCCAGAAGACGAAATAATCTAAGTGGTGAGAAATCTGAGAAACTGTTTTGGTTTTTAGAACCTTTTATTGCCCAAATGAACACAATAAGGAAATCTAAATGCCGGAACGGCAATGCCACATCGTCTCTCAACAAATGCAATAAAGTAAAGGTATAATAAAGTTAGCCGGCCGGGGTGACCGAGCGGTTCTAGGCGCTACAGTCTGGAAGCGCGTGACCGCAACGGTCGCAGGTTCGAATCATGCCTCGGGCTTGGATGTGTGTGATGTCCTTAGGTTACTTAGGTTTAAGTGGTTCTAAGTTCTAGGGGACTGATGACCTTAGAAGTTAAGTCCCATAGTGCTCAGAGCCATTTGAACCATAATAAAGTTACCAGATTTTATTTGCTTGGTGTAATACATGCGACATTCCTCACAGAAGAGTACAAGGCCAGCTGTGGATGACAAATGTCATCAACATTAGCTCCACATTCGTTTTTTTTTGGGGCGGGGGGCGTCACTATATTTTCATTTATTTCTGGAGATAGATATTCTTTAATAACTATTCCGCAAGTCTGGTGTCTTCTTAACGAACAGGTTCTCTTTAAATAACTCAATTATTAGTGTCGTCATGACAATCCCGCTTACATTTCTTGCGTTAAAATGGAAACTGTATACTCTAAAAGAAGGAATGTCATGTGTTTATTACCCTCGACGATGGGGTCATTACAGATGTAGCACAAGCTCGAGTTTGAATAGGAGAGGAAACGAAATCGGTCGCGTGCTTTTCAAACGAACCAACCCGGCACGTGCCTTAAGGGATTTAGGAGAGCCAAGGGAAACTTAAGTCGTCATTCCGGACGGAAATTTGAACCAACGACCTTCCGAATGCGAGAACACTTTGATACCATTGCACTGTCTTGTCCAGTCTCTACATTCCAGACACACATGTTGCTCAGATATAATTTCCAGTTTGTCGGAATTCCATTTCGTTACCACTAGTGTCTTAGCAAATTCAGTATCTTGGTGTCGCACGCGAAGGTCACAAGGTCAGTAAATGAACTGAACAGTAGTCGACAGAAGAACTCTGCAAATTCGATAAGCCTTGAATAGCTAAAGAGGATATTTATATGTGATGAATTCAGTGTCAGCTAGCATTTACCATCCGCAAACAACGTGGCTCACACAGAGTTGGTTTTCAGTGGCTTTTCGGCAAAGAAGGTAAGGAATGAGAAACATGAAACCAAAAACCCACACTTCATTAGGTGAACCAGTTAAAAATACGAAGTGGTGCCCAGCAGAACAGTTGGATACATGTTCAAAAAGCATTTCTGGTGGACAAGTAGTGCATGTGACAGTTTCCTTCGTAAAAATGTGTACTTTTTACCTCCTCCTCTAGCAAACCATCAAAATTTTAAACGAATTGTTGATACTTTTCGCCTACTTCCTACCGTATAAGATCTTACTTCCAACGTTCCTTTATGTATGTGCTTGCATCTAACGAGTCTCTTGATTTTTAGACCCTTTGAACCTTTGATGCTTGTAAAAAATGTTGATTGTGTCTTTTGTTTCGTTCCTCTGATTGACACGCACTGATTTGTGAAAATGATGACAACAAGCTCCTTTGGTGCTTGTAAAAAGTGTTGAATTGTCGTATTTACTTGGTTCCTCTGATTAACACACACTTTTTCCTCAAAATGATGGTGACACACTGCTGTAACTCCAGTTCTAAACTGGACAAAGGTTCATAGCATGCACGGCCACCAAGTGGCTTTGGCCATCTTTGCATTAATACGGCAGCTAGTATAATACCTGTTAGCTAACCCTTGATGTTGTGACGAATAGGAGTTAATCCTTCGCTTCCACCTGCTATGAGGGTAGCTACGTTTCCAGTCTTCATTTCGTGATGCAGTTCCGAAGTACACTATAAATACGCGGATTACATACACAGCTACATGTACATGTCTGCTCTGCAATTCACAGTTAACTGTGTGGCAGAGGGTTCATGAAACCACTGACACACTATTTCTCCAAGTTCCATTCTCGAACAGCGTACGGGAAAAACGAACACGTACTCTAATTTCTCTTTTTTTAGTATGATGATCATATCTTGCTATGTTTGTTGGCATCAACAAAACATTTTCGTGTGCAGAGGAAAAAGCTAGTGATTGAAATTTCGTGTAAATATTTCGTCGCAACGTAAATCGCCTTTCTTTTAATGGTTGCCATCGCATCTCGCGTATCATATGTTTGACTCTCCCTATTTTGGGATAATAAAAAACGAGCTGCCCTTCTTTGCACTTTTTCTATGTCCTCCGTCAATTCTATCTGATACGTATCCCATACCGCGCAGCAGTATTCCAGAAGAGTACATGCAAGCGTAGTGTTGGCAGTGTCTTTAGTACCCCTGTTGCGTCTTCTAAGTGTTCTGCCAAAAAAACATAGCCTTTGATTTGCCTTCCCCTCAACATTTTCTGTGTGATTGTTCCATTTTAAGTTGATCCTAATTGTAATACCCAGGTAATTAGTTGAATTGACTGCCTTGAGACTTGTGTGATTTATCGTATAACCGAAATGTGACGTATTCCTTTTAGTACTCATATGGATGACTTCATACCTTTCATTATTTACAGCCAATTGTCACTTTTCGCACCATACAGATATATTATCTAAGTCATTTTGCAATTGGTTTCGATCATCTGATGACTTTACTAGACGGCAAACGATAGCACCATCTGCAAACAACGTAAGAGGGCTGCTCAGATTACCTCTTAATCGTTTACATAGATTAGCAAAGGCAGCTAACACTTCCTTGGGGAACGACAGATACCATTTCTGTTTTACTGGATGACTTTCCATCGATTGCTAGGAACTGCGACCTTTCTTTCTGACAGGAAATCACGAATCCAGTCACACAACGGAGACGATTCTTCATAGGCTCTTAATTTGATTAGAATACGCGTGTGGGGAATGGTGTCGAAAGCATTCTCGAAATCTAGAAGTACGGTATGTATTTATGATCCTCTGTCTATACAGGGATTGACAGATATAGCGCCGGCCGCGGTGGTCTAGCGGTTCTAGGCGCGCAGTCCGGAACCGCGCGACTGCTACGGTCGCAGGTTCGAATCCTGCCTCGGGCATGGATGTGTGTGATGTCCTTAGGTTAGTTAGGTTTAAGTAGTTCTAAGTTCTAAGGGACTGATGACCACAGCAGTTGAGTCCCATAGTGCTCAGAGCCATTTGAACCATTTTTGAACAGATATAGCACAATACAAATACTTTTTACACAAACAAAAATTTAGTTGCTGTTTCTAGGCATGCTATTTCGGATTGATAGGTCCGCAACTGTCTAATATTGAATAAAATTTAATAATTGTTTTTATTTTTTCCGTCCCAGTTGCATGAATATACAATTTATTGCTGCAGTGTTACGGGTTTCGGGCTCACTCGCCCAGTCTCAAACCACACACCTTGTTATTAACCGTAACTACGGCATTTACGCGAATCTAATGCGCCATGAAACGTAAAGCGTAAACTTACTTTAAGAATTAAATTAATAAAAAAAATGTTGGCACATATCTGGTAGGGTATTTTTGTATTGTTGAAATTTATTTTACAATGCTAATTTTATTTCAAACAATACTGAATGTTTACATGAACTATAAAAAACAACAATAATTTGTTTTTAAGTTACTCACTGCGGTAATAAGTGACATTTTCATTATTAAAAGAGAACGTTTAACTTGATTGTCTGCATGACATACTAAGCATCATACTGTAAATTACAGGCCTCCGAGTGACTGGGATTTGGACTAATCGCGGGGATCAGCTAGACCGACGCGCAATGGAAGAGCCTCGCACCGGTGGAACCGCCTTCATGATCACGGTGTCCTCTACGCCAAGTAAGTATCACCAAACGAAAAATAAGAGTACGAGACGAATTTAGTGAAGGAAGAAACAGCACGCACAGTTATTTTTTTATCATATCCCTCTTCAGTCGAATTTGTAATTTACGAATATTTCTTCTCACAAAATGATTAAATTTATTCTCTATGGATCCTTATCGAGGGTACAAAAAATTTTCGAACAGTGCTTTGTCAAACAATGTTACCTCTACACGGTTTGTTCCTGGAAAGGACTGTTCTTCTCCAGCGTTTAGTCAGCATTTGTATGGGTAGCGTGGACAAATAACAAGGACACACTCGCGTGAAGAAGCGTGTTAAACGTAGCGCTGGTGCCCTGTGCCGGCTGTCTGCATGAAAGAGCGGTTACACCGGCATACAGGTCACCGCCTGCGACGCGGAAGGGCCCAGGGATTATAGACCAGACCCGAGACCCCTTTCTGGCGCTTTTTGCAGGAAGTGCCTTACGTGGACTCAGCCGAGCTAAAAGGCGGGTCGGCGCTTCTTTATAACTGACGAGTCAAGATCGTCGGCTGGGCACAAAGTGACATTGTGCGTTAGGCAGGGCCCTTGCTGCGCTTTTGTACGCAGGTAACTTTAATCCGGACAGCTGCGTCGCCTACGCTGCACGTGTACACACACTGTTTTGCCCCACACGTGCGAAATAAGTCGCTTCTTTCTAGCTAGTTTCACGGTGAAGCTGCAAGCAGTCAGGTCCACCATTACCTTCTAGAAAACAGACTTGTTTGGAATCGATTATGATCACATCAAAATCCTTCATGGGTATATTATATTATTTTAGAACTGTTCCGATGAATCTTATCTCAGAATTATTCCAATAAATCTTCGGATCGGAAGAATGACTGCTGGTAAGCCTCCGTGCTAGCTCTACGGAACTTAATTTTTACAGGGATTTTTGGCCAATAATTTAAATGTTCAGTAATGAATTTCTTCTTCCGTATATGCGCAGTATGTTACGTTTATTTGCATTTTGGGCCAATTGCCAGTCCCTGTAACATTCATCAGTCCTCTATTGGTCGTCCTGCAGCTTGCTACAATTTTCTGAAGTTGGTGTTCTCTTCTAGACAACCGCATCATCTGTAAAAAGCCTCATGAAGCTTCCGATATTTTTTACTATATTATTTATATACCGGGTGGTAACAATAGAACTTTCCATATTTAACACTTTATAACACGGAAACTAATCGCCATACGAGGACCAAAGTTGGTAGCATTAATTTCAAGTACATGGCCGGCCGCAGTGGTCTAGCGGTTCTAGGCGCTCAGTCCGGAACAGCGCGACTGCTACGGTCGCAGGTTCGAATCCTGCCTCGGGCATGGATGTGTGTGATGTCCTTAGGTTAGTTAGGTTTAAGTAGTTCTAAGTTCTAGGGGACTGATGACCACAGGTGTTAAGTCCCATAGTGCTCAGAGCCATTTTTTTCAAGTACATGGGGAAGAGAAATAATGCCGAATAAATTCAATTGAAACACTTTTAATGTGCTGCTACGGTACATCATACCATTACATACCGGTACCATTACTGCTACAAAAGGGGTTCAATATGGCGTTCATCAGTGTCCAGAAGAGTCTGAAAGCGCCGGATTGCATTGTGCACAGCAGAACGAAGCATTTCTGTAGGTGTGGTGGCTATATCTCTTGATATGCTGCGCTTCAGATCAGCACATGTGTGAATGTCCTGGTAAACTCTTTCGTTCAGGTAACACCATAACTGTAAATCACAAGCAGTGAGGTCGGGTGATCGTGCCTGCCAAGCATTTGGAAACGATCGGCTGATAATCCGATCGTTTCCACATGTGTTTAAGAGAAGCAGGTGAACTTCTAGAGCGATGTGGGGCGGAACCCCATCTTGCATGAAAACTGTTGAGTTCAATGCGTCTCTCTCCTGTAAGGCGGGTGTGACATGCTGGCGAAGCATATCGTAGTAACGCTGACCAGCCACACTGCACGTCTTTGGTCCTTGAGCGCCAAACTGTTCAAAAACGAATGGGCAAACGATGAACGTAGCCGTGAAGCCACACCATACGGTGACACGTTCCTATAGAGAGGAACTTCATGCACAGTGACTGCAAGTGAAGATCGCCACACTCGGCAGTTCTGTGTGTCCTCTCGTCCGTTAGAGAAAAATGAGTTTCGTCTGTCCATAGGATGGTTCAGGTTCAGCCCTCGTCAAATTCAATGCTTTCGAGAAAGTGGAGAGTGAAGTCAACACGTCGTTGTGCGTCCTGTTCAAATGGCTCTGAGCACTATGCGACTTAACTGCTGAGGTCATCAGTCCCCTAGAACTTAGAACTTCTTAAACCTAACTAACCTAAAGACATCACACACATCCATGCCCGAGGCAGGATTCGAACCTGCGACCGTAGCGGTCGCGCGTTTCCAGACTGTAGCGCCTAGAACCGCTCGGCCACTCTGGCCGGCTGTGCGTCCTGTGGTGCAAGCTGCTGTACAATGTGGATCTTGTACGGATACCATTTGAGAATGGTTCGTAGCACCTTCCGTACAGTTCACTACGGGATGTTCAACTGCCGTGACACAGAACGCGCACTGCCTGACGATCGGGAATTGCGCGCAGCGTTGTCTGCCATAGCAACAGCGATTTCATCAACCGCCTGTGGTGCGACCGGTCGACGGCCTCTTCCCAGAGCGACGCCCAGTTTTCCAGTTGATTCGAAATTTTTTCCATGATCTTTTCAGCCGGCGATATTCTCGAAGTGCAGCTGCAGCTTCACAGTTATTTTTACAACAACGCTTCACCAATAATGCCCTGCTCCTTTTGCCCAAGCTCATGTTGACACGTCAAGCGCAATATGACTGGCCAGGTGTGTGGGACTATGACTCACGATGACTGATCATGGCACCTGGTGGCCATAGTTGCAACTGGACGGTGGCGGCGTGACGCATGGAAATCATGCACCCCATACTCTCGACAATAATGCTATTAAGCTTGTTACTCTCACGGTAATTATATTCCGTGTTATAAAGTGTTAAATAGGGAAAGTTTAATTATAACCACCCGGTATATCAACCTGAACGCCAATGTTTCAGTACTCTGTATCTCATCGACGAACACAGCGAGCTCAGTTTCGCAATATCTCCGTTTCCGGAATCCAAGTTAATTTTTATAGAGGAAATTTTCGTCCTCCAAAATCGTAATAATACGTGAGCATAAAACGTTCTCTAGAATTCTGCAACAAATTGACGTCAGCGATATACGCCAGTACTTATAAGCATCTGTCCTACCAGCCTTTTTGCAAACGGAAGTGACCTGTTCGTTTCTCAGAAGCTAGGCACTCTCCGTGGCTCCAGCGACCTACGATAAATTGCTGCTAGAGGAAGAGCAAGTTCTTTCGCACAATCTCTGTAGAATGTTACAGGTATCTCATCTGCTCCAGGGGCCTTTCCGCTCCTAAACGATTGTAGTTGCTTTTCTGTTCCGCGATCATTGATATCAGTATCTGCCATTTCATCGTTAGTGCGACGGTTGTAAGGAGGGACCGTATTACGATCTCTCGCCGTGAAACAGTTTCGTAAGACATACATAAGTATTTCGATCTTCTGTTCGCCATCTTCCATTTCAGTGCCAGTATGGTAACCGACCGGTTGGGTCGATGATTTCGACCCATTTGGTTCAAATGGCTCTGAGCACTATGGGACTTAACTTCTGAGGTCATCAGTCCCCTAGAACTTAGAACTTCCTAAACCTAACTAACCTAAGGACATCACACATATCCATGCCAGAGGCAGGATTCGAACCTGCGACCGTAGTGGTCGCGCGGTTCCAGACTGTAGCGCATAGAACCGCTCGGCCACTCCGGCCGGCCGACCCATTTGCTAATTTTACATAAGACCAATGCTTCTCAGGGTTATTAGTCAGTGCGGTTGGCAAAACTTCACTTTCAAATCCACTAAACGCTTTTCACCCTGCTCTCGTTTATATAACTTATTTTGGAGTCCTTTGCTTGAGGAAGATAAACGTTCCAGCAATAATTTATTCATTTTGGGAGTACAGTTTCTGGAGCTAACGATAAAACGGAAATATGTTTCTGAGACATCTACTGTAGTTTCAGTGACATATATTTCAACCTGAGCCGTGATAGTATATCGAGTCTGTATTTCCGAAAGTCATTATTTCGATTTCAGCCTGCTTCTTTTTTTATTTACGTGCTGCTCTTAAAATGCGTGAGTATGTTGGAGATACCGTTGGTTCTTCATCATAAACGTATTAGATTTCTGTACCCACTTCGTCCACGAGTATTTCACTGTAGGTCATATCTCAAATAGAAGTAAAAGTTATGTATACGACAAACAAAAATTCCATGGCATTTATTTACTTGTCAGTTTCTTGCGTACCTACGACAGCCGTTCGTTCAAATGGTTTAAATGCCTCTGAGCACTATGGGACTTAACAGCTGAGGTCATCAGTCCCCTAAAACCTAGAACTACTTAAACCTAACTAACCTAAGGACATCACACTCATCCATGCCAGAGGCAGGATTCGAACCTGCGACCGTAGCGGCCGCGCGGTTCCAGACTGAAGCGCCTAGAACCGCTCGGCCACAGCGGCTGCCACAGCCGTTCGCATAGTTAATAATTTTGAGTAGAGAAAAAAAGAAAATATAGATCTCAGCTTTGGAATACTTATTATTACTTCATTTCATATGATCTCTCTCAGGTGACACGTTTTTCCCTATCAGGTACAGCCTGTTGTATTCCATTATCGTACTATTCCCCAGTTTTGCTCTGGACAAAGTTTTCCATCGAAGCGATCACCTCTTCATCACAAGTGGAATTTGGGCAACACAGGGTTTGCTTCAGATCTCTGAAAGACGAAGAAACCGCTTTGTAGCAGATCCGGTCAATAAAGTGAGTGTTGTAAGATTTTATAGCATAGAAGTGAACGAAGATTCTCCGCTCTTTGAGAAGTGTGAACGGGAACTTCATAATTGCAGGAGTCGCATGTTTTCTCCAGTCATTCCTCACCCCTTCTGGAAGGGGTCTATTTATTTCGTTTGTTTAATCCTTTAGTTCGTTACCGTCAGGGCCAGAACGCCGCTTAACTCCTTACGATTTTAATGAAGTACGGTGGAATTAAAAATCTGCGTAGGGCAGACGTGTTGAAACATTGCGGAATCTCTTTTAATGTATATTTCCCGTAAATTATTTGGTGTTATTAATTTCATAATGCTTTATAAGCCTACAGTAATTTTTAGTAAGGAAGAAAAGTTGTTGATATGCTAACTTATAGAGTAGTAGTCCCCAGTCTTTCTTAGACCTTACCCCTGAGTACAATCACACATTAGCTAATACCTAATTACAACTCCTTCTCAGGTAAGAAAGCTAACTGTCCGCAGCGAGGCTAAACAGTAGTTGCAAAACATACTTCCCCTGTATTAGTCCTCTTCATTGCGGCACATGCTTAGCTTGCACAATGCAACCCAACTTATTAAAATCAACCAAGTTAAAATGTGTTCACTATATTTACTGTTCGTAAATCACTTGATTGCTGCCCTCCTTACTTCTGAACTGACAGAAATTGGAAGACTTCAGGCTGTTAACGCTTTGTGTCTGATCACAGCCACTAATAATAATAATGGTTCAAATGGCTCTGAGCACTATGGGACTGAACATTTGTGGTCATCAGTCCCCTAGAACTTAGAACTACTTAAACCTAACTAACCTAAGGACATCACACACATCCATGCCCGAGGCAGGATTCGAACCTGCGACCGTAGCAGTTGCGCGGTTCCGGACTGAGGGCCTTAACCGCGAGACCACCGCGGCCGGCAATAATAATAATACTGTGTATAGCACTACAGTAGCCCTTATGTAGATACTGATGTGTCGTGCTGTCAATTAATTCAGTAATCTGTTCTGAAGCGAGTAATGAAGCAAATTATGGACTATTGCAGGTACTATCTACAACTAGGAGAAGACATTTTTTGAGATATTCAACATTTGTTACGTATATGTCTCACTTTTATCATGAGCGATATACATGACAAAGCACAACATATGTGTGTAGTGAGTGGACTATGTGAGGAACCTGTAATCTCCACCGTATTAATTCTACTAATTGAAAAAAAGTAGCCGTCCGGGGTGACCGAGTGGTTCTAGGCGCTTCAGTCCGGAACCGCGCGACCGCTACGGTCGCAGGTTCGAATCCTGCCTTGGGCATGGATGTGTGTCCTGTCCTTAGGTTAGTTAGGTTTAAGCAGTTCTAAGTCCTAGGGGACTGAAGACCACAGTAGTTAAGTCCCATAGTGCTCAGAGCCATTTGAACCATATTTTTTCTAGGGGACTGATGGCCTCAGACGTTGAGTCCCACAGTGCACAGAGCCATTTGAACCATTTGAGAAAAAGTACTTTTTGATAATTTATATAATCAGTATTAGAGTCTTACGAATTTGTGATAATAGTAATGATCTTTTTAAAATAATTTACTTTCGTGATTAAAACAGAATCAAATCGTTTGATTTCCAGCCCTCAGAAAATTTCATTTTACCCTAAGGGCCTATTTACCCCACATTGGGAACCACTGTTAGAGAACAAGCATAGTTGTATTAAAAAAATTATACCTGCATCTCGACCGTTTATAAAGTTGCGATAACTCACTGTGCTCTACTTTATGTTGTCACGTTGACTATTGGCCCAAGTGTAAGTATATTAGCAACATACAGAGCGTATCATTACTGCCTTTAGAACACGGATATCATACATGTCCGATTTTGTTTATGTTTGAAAGCAAGACGCTGTTTTATTACGATAAAGTTTAGGAACGCTGTATACTTAATCAGTTAAGTAAAGTGAGAATATGAGTCAAACTTTTCTGTATCTGAATACGAAACTGAAGCCTTCAGAATACAGCCCCATTGCATTCTAGGTACACTGCTTCACCTCGTAACTGGGAATTAATCTCCCCCGTGCAAGAGCTAATGGAGTTCCGACCCTCGTAAACAAGATTTCGCGTTACGCCGAAAAGGTTTTCTACTTTTTGGGAGTGGGCGATAGCAACAGGTGGCTTGCAGCTCTTCCTTCCGATGCGCGCGAGGAGTTAGATGTGGGCCAGCGGCCGTTCTGGTGCGGAATTTGTGGAGCACAGCTGGGGCGGCCGCATTTGTGGAATTGTGTGTGGGGAGACATTAGGCAGACCGGGGCTTAATGCACGCAGCCCGAGCGCGAAGGCCGTTGTAATGCGAAATTAAAGAGTCGCCGGAAAGAGACAGTCACGGAGTAACGGTGAACGCCTGGCACACATATCGCGCCCGGTCGCCCATATTCAGGAAAATGAATCAGCGCATCTTCGCCCAGTGGCCGGTTGCGAAAGTCCTAGCTTGTTCTCTACGAAAAGCCACAACTCCGAGTGAAACTTTTGGGTCGCCTCACTTTCTTGAGGCTCCACAACATTTTAATTTGTACCACATTGTAATTTGCTGTATTTATTATCGATATATTGCAGAAGGCAATAAATTTTATGAGGCTAATAAAAGAAGACCTGCTTGGAAGTATCAATAAAGACCTAAAAAACTTTTGTCATAACTCATGAACATCAACTACCTCGAATTCTTTTCCCATTGTCGACCGGCTAATATGACATATTTACTTGTATTACTTTCTGCCTTCCTCCATCAGTTGTTAACCAATAAAATTAGTTTTCGTACTGCAACGTAAGTGAACTTTATTCACAGTTCTGCTAATATTCTTAACAATTTCGTACTTTAACTCTTATACCCTTAGATACATTTACAAGGTTTGTCTAGAATTCCGGCGGAAATAACAATATCCAAACGAAAATGCATTAAAAATTCTTATTCGTGGACGCACTTGCGAACACATAGTCATATGCTCTACTTGGCGTTGTGAGCTGCTGCTACTAATGAAACGTGGCATCTCAAAGCTCAATTCAAGGTGGAACGCACGAACACCAGATTAGGTAACGAACGACGACGAAGAAGCACACTATCTTCACTGAATGGATCGGAATGGAAGACATGCGCCACGTGCAGTTCTATCTCACGAAGTGTACCAGCACGAAAAGGTCAAGTAGCTGTTGAAGATGCTTCCACAAATGCGGACCTGTCAGACTGGTAAACGGGGATTTGGGAATATGTGTTAGCGGGCGAACTGTTTCGGTCGATGTCGCACAGTATTGGCGCAACGAAGGGATCGCTAACTAAAGCTGTTGGAGATTTCATCGACACGTGTCCACATTACAGTCGCAGAGAGAGACCTAAGTCTACAGCTTTCACTGTAGTGGCGTATCAAGTGAAATTTGTGACTGGAGTCAGGATTCCTTGATGGAGAGGACGCAGCATGGTATCGTGCATAGAGAATAGTCGACAGACGTAGAAGTAACTTGAGGAGTGTCTCAGGGAATTATGTTGAGACCCTTTATGTCATTATTTTATATTACATATCTTTCAGATACTATTAATAGTATCCTCATAATTATCGCGGATTATGCAGTTAGATAAAATGAAGTACTATCTGGGAAAAAAACTGCACAAGTGTTCAGTCAGGTCTCCGTGCGTTTTCACAGTGGTGCGAAGAATGACAACTTGCATTCAATGTTCATAAATATAATACGGTAAATTTCACAAAACGAAAAAAGTGGTATCCTGTGACTATGATATAAATGAGTCAGTTCATGCAAATACTTGGGTTCAACGGCCTCTTCACTTACATCTACAACAATTATACTCAACAAGCCATCTTGTGGTGTGGGACGGAGGGTACCTTATGTATCAATGTCACTTCCCCGCTCTCCTGTTCCACTCACGAATAATTCGCGGGAAGATAAATTGGACTGGAATCTCTCTAATTTTATATTCATGGGCTTTTCCAGAGATATACGTAGGATGAAGTAATATATTTGTTGTCTTTTCTAGGAACGAACGCTCTCGCAGCGTTAACAGTAAGCCACACCGTGGTGCAGAAAGTCTTTCTAGCAGCGTCTGCCACTGGAGATGTTTGATCATCTCTGTGACGCTTTCGTGCTCACTGAATGAACCTGTAAAGAAACGCGATGCTCTTCTCTGGATCTTCTCTATTTCGCCTATCATTCCTGTCTGGAACGGAATCCACACTGCCAAGCAGTATAAAAGTATTGGTCGAACGAAGGTTTTGTAAGCTACCTCCTTTGTTAATGGACTACATTTCTTGGTGATTCTTCCAATTGACCTCGATGTGGAATTTTCCTTTCCTGCGATTAGTTTTATGTGGTCGTTCCACTTTATATCACTCCCTACGCACACTTACAAGTATTTTGTGGAAGTAACTGATTCCAGTGAATGTTCTGCAATCGTGTAGTCATACAATAATATGTCTGTCTGTCTGTATACGCAGTTCATTACATTTGTTTATGCTAAGGTCAACTGCCACTTCCTGCACCAAACGTCGATCGTTTGCAGGTCTTCGTGCATTTCGCTACAATTTTCTAGCTCTGCGTCTTTTCTATGTACAAAAGCATTATCCGCAAAGAGCCTCATGTAACTTTCAAAGTTGTCTACGAAATGTAGTGGAGCCATAACACTCCCTTGGGTTGGGCCCGAAGTCACTTTTACTTCGGAAGACTTCTCTCCGTTAAGAATGACATGCTGTGTTCTGTTTTCGAGAAACTTTTCAGTCCAATCACACAGTCCGTCTGATATTACGCACACTCGTATTTTGCTTATTAGGGGACAGTGCGGAACTTTTTGTGGAATATGAAATGGGATAACATATGTTCAGTGATAGGTAAAGCAGATGGCGGACGTCGGTACATTGACAGGGTACTGCGAAAATGCAGACTACAGACGACATTGCTTACAAAACACTCGTGGGACCCTTCCTAACATACTGCTCAAGTGTGTGAGACCTGTAACAAAAAGGAGAAGCAGCGGTTCAGGAGGATAATACGGAACGCCGTGCTGGATCCCTACAGCCTCGTATCCCTAGCAGTCGAGATGACAGGCATCTTATCCGCATGGCTGTAACGGATCGTGCAGCCACGTCTCGATCCCTGAGTCAACAGATGGAACGTTTGCAAGGCAACAACCAGCTGCACGAACAGTTCGACGACGTTTGCAGAAGCATGGACTATCAGCTCGGAGACCATGGCTACGGTTACACTTAACGCTGCATCAAAGACAGGAGCGCCTGCGATGGTGTACTCAACGACCAACCTGGGTGCACGAATGGCAAAACGTCATTTATTCCGATGAATCCAGGTTGTGTTTACACCATCATGATGGTCGCATCCGTGTTTGACGACATCGCGGTGAGCGCACATTGGAAGCGTGCATTCGTCATCGCCATACAGGCGTATCACTCGGCGTGATGGTATGGGGTGCCATTGGTTACACGTCTCGGTCACCTCTTGTTCGCACTGACGGCACTTTGAACAGTGGACGTTACATTTCAGATGTATTACGACCCATGGCTCTACCCTTCATTCGATCCCTGCGAAACCCTACATTTCAGCAGGTTAATGCATGACTGCATGTTGCAGGTCCTGTACGGGCCTTTCTGGATACAGAAAATGTTCGACTGCTGCCTTGACCAGCACATTTTCTAGATCTCTTATCAACTGAAAACGTCTGGTCAATGGTGGCGAGCATCTGGCTCGTCACAATACGCCAATAACTACTCTTGATGAACTGTGGTATCGTGTTGAAGCTGCATGGGCAGCTGTACCTGTACACGCCATCCAAGCTCTGTTTGACTCAATGCCCAGGCATATCAAGGCCATTATTAAGGCCAGACGTGGTTGTTCTGGGTACTGATTTCTGAGGATCTATGCACCCAAATTGCATGAAAATGTTATCACATCTCAGTTCTAATATAATATCTTTCTTCAATGATACCCGTTTATCATCTGCATTTCTTCTTGGTGTAGCAATTTTAATGGCCAGTAGTGTAGTTATGGTCAGACACCATAGAGGACGCTCACAACGCGGACTACATGATACTTCCACCATACGTCACCCAAACAGTTCCGCAGTGGGCACCAACCCACCAGACATGGACATAAGCGGACGCACGTCTCCAGTCGGAGTGTATCAACAGTTTGTTCGGCAGTGCCTTGAGACAGCATCAGCAGTTAGCTATCGTCACCACCCGGAAGCGCCCAGCTGGACTTTCTGCTCGTTATATTGCTCGTCGTTGACTTGATCCAGGACTAGACCATTTTTCAAAGTAATATCAGCGTAAGTGGGCTTTGTAATGGTACTTGAATTACGTAACCATTACGGCACCTCAACTCAACCTCTCGATACCAGCAATATTCTACTGTGTTTCCGTAAAGTAATTAAGGTATTTCTGAGACAACATTCAGATTTGATTTCATTAATGTAGAGGTACTTTGATACATCGATATGTTTGTATTGCAATGATATTATTCTTATGTGTATTCTTTCTTTTGTCACTATGATCTTTGACGTACTTGTAACTCTTGATCTTTGGGCGCGTAAGCGATTATTTAGTTAGTTAGAGAGTCGGACCTTGAGAATGTCAAGTCTTGGACGTCATGTTGGAAAGACGAATATTGTAGTCAGCTTATAAAATGTGAACTTTAACAGTGAGGAAGATGTTTTCAAGTATGTTTTGTATTGTGAAGTTATGTTTTGTGTGTTACGTGATATTGCAACAAAAGCAATAAAAAGGAAGTGTAACCTAAATTCGGAGTGCTGATTACTTTTTTACATCACCATTGTCCTGCAAAAGTGTAATCTTCAGGAATGGTTTGTGAAACACATCTATAAAACTTTTGAATATAGCAGAATAAAACCTAGGCCTCTTTGCATCCGAGCTTGGAATCATCACCACCTAGGTTTTCGACGATTGAGCCATGATTTTACAACGAGACCAGCGTGGGAAACACGAAAAGATGAGTGCCTAGTTTATTCATTATTACATGAAATGTCTTTATTAACTGTGCTCTAAGGACAACCTTGTTGTTGCCCGAAAATGCAGTATTTAGCAGCGTGAGCAACACCACAATCACTATTAAATTTTGACCTTTGTTGTGGTAGGGTTGTTAGAGCTTGTAACAACATTACTAGGCAAGATCTTCACACTCAATATACGTTATGCATACTTTCTCGTAATAAATCATTGTTAATTATTGCTAATCTGTGTTTCCATCGCTCTGTGATGAGGCTGTCTAGTTGCTACAGGCAAGCAAGCCACTTCAATAAAAGTAACTATTTTCGGTTGTAGGAGGTTCTCTTCCTGCCACATTTATGTTTGAGTTTAACAGAGATTTGGTGTGCACTTCACATATATTGGAGAGCCCCACAGAGATGCTAGAAAAACGCAATTGGTAAACGCTTGTAGATAGACGCAGTCTACCCCATAAAAGCCTACATGCAAGTTTCAAGAAACAGGTTTCAGTGAGGAATCTAGGAACACACTAAAACATTTTAAGTATCTCTCCCTACTTATCTACATCTACATATATACTCCGCAAACCACCGTTCGGTGTATGGTGGAGGATACATTGTACCACTACTAGTCATTTTCTCTCTGGTTTCACTCAGAAGTGGAGCGAGGAAAAAACGACTGCCTAAAAGCGTCATTTCTCGCATCCTACCTTCAAGGTCCGTACGTGAAGTGAACGTTGGTGGCAATAGAATCATTCTGCAGCCGGTTCTCTAAATTTGTAGAATACTGCCTTGCGGAAAGAGCATCGTCTACGGTCCAGAGATTCTCATTCGAGTACACGGAGCATCTTCGTAATACTTACGTGCTGGTCTAACCTAGCGGTAATAAATCTAGCAGCTCGCCTCTGAATTGCTGCGATGTTTTCCTTCATTCCGACATGGTGGGGATCCCAGACACGCTAACAGTACTCAATAATGGGTCACATTATCGTTTTACACGCCGTCCCCTTTATGGATGAGCTACACTTTCCCAAAATTTGCCCAATAAAATGAATTCGTATCGCTTCCATAAGGTGACAAGATTAGACTAGTTACAGCGCGTACAGAGGTGTTTAAGCATATATTCTTCCCATTCTTGCCGACCCTGGTGACCGAGAGGTTCTAGGCACTACAGCCTGGAGCCGCGCGACCACTAAAGTCGCAGGTTCGAATCCTGCCTCGGGCATGGATGTGTGTGATGCCCTTAGGTTAGTAAGGTTTAAATAGTTCTAAGTTCTAGGGAACTGATGACTTCAGAAGCTAAGTCCCATAGTGCTCAGAGCCATTTGAACCATTTTGATCTTCCCATTGTTATGCGAATGGAAAGGGAAGAAGCCCTAATAGCTGGTACAATAGGAAACACACTGTGCCATGCACTTCACAGTGGTTTGCAGAGAATATATGTAGATTTAATATGTCGTACTGTAGGTGCAATTATATCTGAGGCATATTCAGGAATGTGCTAACCATTCTAAAAGCAGGCCATGCCCATTTACAAGGCGCAGTCAGTTGAAAACTCGACAACGAAAAACAAGTAAGTAAACTGACTATTGTTTCAAAAGTAATAGCCATGACTGTTAGTACATTTATCCCTCTGTGAGACAAGACGGTCAGTGCTTTCATGTAAAAATATTTGCGGTTGTCTGGAGTTTAAATGGCTCTGAGCACTATGGGACTTAACTTCTGAGGTCATCAGTCCCCTAGAACTTAGAACTACTTAAACCTAACTAACCTAAGGACATCACATACATCCATGCCTGACGCTGGATTCGAACCTGCGACCGTAGCGCTACCGCGGTTCCAGACTATAGCGCCTAGAACCGCTCGGCCACCCCGGCCGGCGGTTGTCTACGGAACTCTGATTGTACTCAGGGGTGCATTTCTTCGTCCAAAGCAAATCGACGGCCACAAATGTCTTTCTTCAGGGGTCCAAAAAATATGGAGACTACATCGGGGGAGATGGAGACTGAATGGGCAAAGTCAAAGGCTTCCAAGTGCAACTTAAGCAGCGTATTCGAAACATATTGGGCGGCATGTGGCCAGACATTATCCTACAACAGTACGTTGCCACAGTTGTTTCAGCTACGCTACACAACTTTCGCTGGGAGGCCTTTACACATTCTCCATACAATTACGAACTCTTCTAACCGATTTCCGTATTTCTGGAGTCCTAAAGAAAGACGTTCGTGGCTGTTGATTTGCTTTGGACGAAGTGGTGCGCACTTGGGTACAATCATGGTTCCTCAGGAAACAGCAAACATTTTTCATGCAAGCGCCGGCACGCCACTCGGGAACGATAGAGGAGAGATGGCCGTGAGAAGACGTCAGCCAGTCTCACGCTGACCGACCCCTATCCAGGACGACAACACGACAGCAGCGGCCCTTATACGAAGATGACGTAAGCGCCTCGCCCGACTGCTTGCGGCCCAGTTCTATAGCAGCTACGAGATTAGGCACTTATATAGCAGCGACTTGTTTATAGTGCAAAACATTGTTTACTTTGCACGTCGCCCTTTTCTTGCGACACATCGGTGTAATTGCTCAAAGTTAAGTATTGTAATCTTTTCCTTTTGTAATAAAACTCATTAATACGATTTGTTTGAATTGTTTGTCTAGCGAACCGATAAGGCAACCTTCCTAGACCCCACATATTTACGACTGGGCTGGATTTAACATTTGCAAGCAATTATAGGATTACTTTTGAAATAATAAACGGTTAACTTATTTTTTTTCGTCTGTCTCTTTTTCTTTTGACTGCTCCTAGTATAAAGATTCGAGAGAGCACCACGTAAAAAATAACTGTCCAAAGAGTATTCGAAGTTCTTGGCGATGTGTGTTTGAGAATTTGGTGGAGGGCTACTGTTGGTTTGGCCTGATCTATATTCCTTGCGACGAGTTTGATCTGAATTAAGGTGACTCTCCCTGGTATAAAAGAATTAAATATGCCGATGGGACTCAAATATTTCATAAATGATTTGCGGAAACTACTGAGACAGTGAAGCTCTCAAATTTACAAGCATTTCCAGTGGTGGTTCCAAAGTGGGCACTGGTAAGTATATTTAGAAACCGTCCAACCACTGCACAACTTATCTGGACTACTAAAGGGAACAGGAATTTATCGGCATTTTCCGCACATGGGTTGTAGCGTAATTACTATTTGACAGTTAAAAAATTTTCGATGGCGTTGAGCCACAGTCATGCAATACTTTTTAAAAGAGTAAACCGCCATTTGAAAGTGTGCTGTTATATTTATCTTCTGTACTATCTAAATTTCGGCTTTTACACCATTATCAATTACAGTGCTAAAGGTTGTTAGACCATTAGTAAATCATATACAGGGTTATTACAAATGATTGAAGCGATTTCACAGCTCTACAATAACTTTATTATTTGAGATATTTTCACAATACTTTGCACACACATACAAAAGCTCAAAAAGTTTTTTTAGGCATTCACAAATGTTCGATATGTGCCCCTTTAGTGATTTGGCAGACATCAAGCCGATAATCAAGTTCCTCCCACACTCGGCGCAGCAGTCCCCATCAATGAGTTCGAAAGCATCGTTGATGCGAGCTCGCAGTTCTGGCACCGTTTCTTGGTAGAGGAGGTTTAAACACACAATCTTTCACATAACCCCACAGAAATAAATCGGATGGGGTTAAGTCGGGAGAGCGTGGAGGCCATGACATGAATTGCTGATAATGATCTCCACCACAACCGATCCATCGGTTTTCCAATCTCCTGTTTAAGAAATGCCGAACATCATGATGGAAGTGCGGTGGAGCACCATCCTGTTGAAAGATGAAGTCGGCGCTGTCGGTCTCCAGTTGTGGCATGAGCCAATTTTCCAGCATGTCCAGATACACGTGTCCTGTAACGTTTTTTTCGCAGAAGAAAAAGGGGCTGTAAACTTTAAACCCTGAGATTGCACAAAACACGTTAACTTTTGGTGAATTGCGATTTTGCTGCACGAATGCGTGAGGATTCTCTACCGCCAAGATTCGCACATTGTGTCTGTTCACTTCACCATTAAGAAAAAATGTTGCTTCATCACTGAAAACAAGTTTCGCACTGAACACATCCTCTTCCATGAGCTGTTGCAACCGCGCCGAAAATTCAAAGCGTTTGACTTTGACATCGGGTGTCAGGGCTTGTAGCAATTCTAAACGGTAAGGCTTCTGCTTTAGCCTTTTCCGTAAGATTTTCCAAACCGTCGGCTGTGGTACGTTTAGCTCCCTGCTTGCTTTATTCGTCGACTTCCGCGGGCTACGCGTGAAACTTGCCCGCACGCGTTCAACCGTTTCTTCGCTCACTGCAGGCCGACCCGTTGATTTCCCCTTACAGAAGCATCCAGAAGCTTTAAACTGCGCATACCATCGCCGAATGGAGTTAGCAGTTGGTGGATCTTTGTTGAACTTCGTCCTGAAGTGTCGTTGCACTGTTATGAGTGACTGATGTGAGTGCATTTCAAGCACGACATACGCTTTCTCGGCTCCTGTCGCCATTTTGTCTCACTGCGCTCTCGAGCGCTCTGGCGGCAGAAACCTGAAGTGCGGCTTCAGCCGAACAAAACTTTATGAGTTTTTCTACGTATCTGTAGTGTGTTGTGACCATATGTCAATGAATGGAGCTACAGTGAATTTATGAAATCGCTTCAATCATTTGTAATAGCCCTGTATGTCAAGGCAGCCCAAAGAAGGTAATCAAGGCTAACACATGTCTTTAAGATGTAACTGTCAAAGAAATTCTTTGACAATTACGTGTTTAAGACATCTGTTAACCTTGATTACCTACTTTGGACTGCTTTGACAAATATAAGGAGGGGCGAATAAAAGTAGTCCGGAGAACAGAGTTCCAGGGCATAAAAAACCCTAGTTGAGGAAAGGGAATACAGTAGTAGCCTGACTATAGCAGCTGCTGGAAGTAGCTACCATTCATTTCTTGGCACTTTTGTGCCCTGGTCAGCAAGCTGCTGAAGGAGGATCGAATTTAGACTGCTGGAATCACTGCAGTCTCATCCTAAATGTTCTTAACCTAACATAACCTGCTACAGTTCTTGAAGACTCTGAGGGTTGTTACGATACACCTTAGACTTGAGGGCTCCCCACACAAAGTAATCGCACACTGACAGATCAGGTGACTTGGGTGGCAATATAACTTCGCTTCTCTTTTGGTTGCGCTACAGGTTATCTCAATCACGGAAACGTCCGCCTGCTTAGCTGTGTGGTAACGTGCTTGCTTCCCATGCAAGCAGGCCCGGATTCGAATTCCGGCCGGGTTGGAGGTTTTTCTCCGCTCGTGGACGGGGTGTCGTGTTGTCTTCATCATCATTTCATCCTCCTCACCGGCGCGCAAGTCGCCCAATGCGACGTCGAATGAAATAAGACTTGCACTTGGCGGCCAAACTTCCCCGAATGGGGCCTCCCGGCCAACGATGCGATACGCTCATTTCATTTTACCGTTGAAACGTCATGTGCACTTAAGATGTGTTTGCGGCTTTTTGGTTCAAAATGGTTCAAATGGCTCTGAGCACTATGGGACTTAACTACTTTGGTCATCAGACCCCTAGAACTTAGAACTACTTAAACCTAACTAACCTAAGGACATCCACACACATCCATGTCCGAGGCAGGATTCGAACCTGTGTCTTTTTTTTTCACCTTATTATTGTTTCAGTTGTTCTCTTGTATTATTTCACCTCATCTTCTCACTTCGCCTCGAAGAATATTCCGGACGGTTTTATTTAGTTCAGCATATTTATTTCACCTTTTGTTCTCGTTTACTAGACACTCTAGCTCTCCCTTTAACAGTTGAATTGCTCCATTAGAGATTTCTCTTTATTTGCTTTTCTTCGTTTACTAGACACTCTAGCTCTCCCTTTAACAGTTGAATTGCTCCATTTGAGATTTCTCTTTATTTGCTTTTCTTCGTACTAGCAAAATCTCTTGCTATTTACTAACTACTTTTATTACCTAACTGCCCATTTCTTGTACATAGCTATGGTCTTCGTTATCTAGGATTCTCAACTTGTTGCTTAATTTGATCTGACATACCTCAGCATCGGGAAGAGGAAGAGAAGGAGGAGGAATGAAATTGGTGTTATTGTTCCGTCTGCAACGAGGTCAAAGAATTGGTCAATGTGGGTGAATTACTAAGGGACCAAGCTGCTGAGGTCATCGGTCCCTAGACTTATACACTACTTAAAGTGAATTAAACTAACTTATGCTAAGAACAACACACACACATACACCCATTCCCAAGGGAGGACTTGAACCTTCCGAGGGAAGGGCTGCGCAATCCGTGACATGGGGTCAAAGACCGCGCGGCCACTCCGCGCGGCGACAACGAGACCATTAGAGACGGAGCACAAGCTTGAATTAGGGAGGACGGAGAACGAAATCAGCCGTGCCGTTTCAAAGGAACCATCCCGGCATTTGCCTATAGTGATTTAGGGAAATCACGAAAAACCCAAATCTGGATGACCGGACACGGGTTTATATCTCAGTGCCCCCAAAGAAATTCTCATAATCTACACTTTCCGTTAATCACCTAATGCTTCTTAAGGAATGCGAAAAGTCGAGTCAGAACCACTCGTCAAGTATCGACCGATATTCTTGAGGTATGCGAGGGTTGCGTTCACCATTCTGTTGTTATTATCTCTTCATCTCTGCATAACTACTGCAATCTAACTTCACCTGAACCTGAAATTTCTAGTGAAACCTGGGATCTCCATCTACAACTTTTACTTCACACACTTCATTATATTTCTATATTAACTGTTACCTTACGTTGCAGACTGTGCCCTTTTTTCTCTTCAGTTCGGTTCAGTATCTCTGCATTAGTTTCTCGATCTATCCGTCTAATCTTCAGCATTCTTCTACACCACCACATTTCCCAAGCTTCTATTGTCCTGTTGCCTATACTGTTTGTCGTCCACTTTGCACTTCGATATAAGGCTGTACTCCAGATACATACTTTGAGAAAAGTCTTAGTGTAAGTAGGCTGTTCAGGTTTTTATGTTGGTAACGCCACGTAGCGCTCTGTATGAAAATCACTGACTGTGCTGTGTGCAGTCTGTGGCTGGTTGGCATTGTTGCAATATTCGCTATTGTAGTGTTGGGCAGTTGGATGTGAACAGCGCGTAGCGTTGTGCAGTTGGAGGTGAGCCGCCAGCAGTGGTGGATGTGGGGAGAGAGATGGCGGAGTTTTGAGAGCGGATCATCTGGACGTGTGTCCATCAGAGACAGTAAATTTGTAAGACTAGATGTCATGAACTGATATACGTATATTATGACTTTTGAACACTATTAAGGTAAATACATTGCTTGTTCTCTATCAAAATCTTTCATTTGCTAAGTATGCCTATAAGTAGTTAGTGCCTTCAGTAGTTAGAATCTTTTATTTAGCTGGCAGTATTGGCTCTCGCTGTATTGCAGTAGTTCGAGTAACGAAGATTTTTGTGAGGTAAGTGATTCATGAAAGGTATATGTTATTGTTAGTCAGGGCCATACTTTTGTAGAGTTTATCGAAAGTCAGACTGCGTTACGCTAAAAATATTGTGTGTCAGTTTAGTGTTGATCAGAACAGGTAAAGAGCGAAATGTCTGAGTACATTCATTTCTTCTCAGCTGTTTGAAAATCAAATAATGTAAGAGGTTCA
Organism: Schistocerca piceifrons; assembly: GCF_021461385.2. Classification (NCBI taxonomy): domain Eukaryota; kingdom Metazoa; phylum Arthropoda; class Insecta; order Orthoptera; family Acrididae; genus Schistocerca; species Schistocerca piceifrons. The sequence goes on from NC_060149.1 coordinate 143,642,416, forward strand.
TCAGCACAGTAATTCATAAATTTTTCTAAGGGGATGTTTCATTAGTAAAATTTATATCGGATGTTCATGGTTATTTCTTTTTCAGAAAATCTTTCATTGCTGTTGCCAATGAGCAGTTTATAGCACTTTTATTTTCGCCATCGTCAGTTTGCTGCCCAAATTATTGACCTAGTGTACTGTATTTAATGTCTCCTTTGCTAATCTAATTCTCTCAGCATCGCCTGATTTAATTCGACTACATTCATTTACCCTTGTTCCACGTTTTTATGTTCATCTTATAACCTTCCCCATGAGCCATGGACCTAGCCGTTGGTGGGAAGGCTTGTGTGCCTCAGCGATACAGATGGCCGTACCGTAGGTGCAACCACAACGGAGGGGTATCTGTTGAGAGGCCCGACAAACGTGTGGTTCCTGAAGATGGGCAGCAGCCTTTTCAGTAGTTGCAGGGGCAACAGTCCGGATGATTGACTGACCTGGCCTTGCAACATTAACCAAAACGGCCTTGCTGTGCTGGTACTGCGAACGGCTGAAAGTAAGGGGAAACTACGGCCGTAATTTTTCCCGAGGGCATGCAGCTTTACTGTATGGATAAATGACGATGGCGTCCTCTTGGGTAAAACATTCCGGAGGTAAAATAGTCCCCCATTCGGATCTCCGGGCGGGGACTACTCATGAGGACGTCGTTATCAGGAAAAAGAAAACTGGCGTTTTACGGATCGGAGCGTAGAACGTCAGACCCCTTAACCGGGCAAGTAGATTAGAAAATTTAAAAAGGGAAATGGATAGGTTAAAGTTAGATATAGTGGGAATTAGTGAAGTTCGGTGGCAGGAGGAACAAGACTTTTGGTCAGGTGAATACAGGGTTATAAACACAAAATCAAATAGGGGTAATGCAGGAGTAGGTTTAATAATGAATAAAAAAATAGGAGTGCGGGTAAGCTACTACAAACAGCATAGTGAACGCATTATTGTGGCCAAGATAGACACGAAGCCCACGCCTATTACAGTAGTACAAGTTTATATGCCAACTAGCTCTGCAGATGAAGAAATTGAAGAAATGTATGACGAGATAAAAGAAATTATTCAGGTAGTGAAGGGAGATGAAAATTTAATAGTCATGGGTGACTGGAATTCGAGAGTAGGAAAAGGGAGAGAAGGGCACATAGTAGGTGAATACGGATTGTGGCTAAGAAATTAAAGAGGAAGCCGCCTGGTAGAGTTTTGCACAGAGCATAACTTAATCATAGCTAACACTTGGTTCAAGAATCATGAAAGAAGGTTGTATACATGGAAGAATCCTGGAGATACTAGTAGGTATCAGATAGATTATATAATGGTAAGACAGAGATTTAGCAACCAGGTTTTAAATTGTAAGACATTTCCAGGGGCAGATGTGGACTCTGACCACAATCTATTGGTTATGAACTGGAGATTAAAACTGAAGAAACTACAAAAAGGTGGGAATTTAAAGAGATGGGAGCTGGATAAACTGAAAGAACCAGAGGTTGTACAGAGTTTCAGGGAGAGCATAAGGGAACAATTGACAGGAATGGGGGGAAAGAAGTACAGTAGAAGAAGAATGGGTAGCTCTGAGGGATGAAGTAGTGAAGGCAGCAGAGGATCAAGTAGGTAAAAAGACGAGGGCTAGTAGAAATCCTTGGGTAACAGAAGAAATATTGAATTTAATTGATGAAAGGAGAAAATATAAAACTGCAGTAAATGAAGCAGGCAAAAAGGAATACAAACGTCCCAAAAATGAGATCGACAGGAAGTGCAAAATGGCTAAGCAGGGATGGCTAGAGGACAAATGCAAGGATGTAGAGGCTTATCTCACTAGGGCTAAGATAGATACTGCCTACAGGAAAATTCGAGAGACCTTTGGAGAAAAGAGAACCACTTGTATCAATATCAAGATCTCAGATGGAAACCCAGTTCTAAGCAAAGAAGGGAAAGCAGAAAGGTGGAAGGAGTACACAGAGGGTCTATACAAGGGCAATGTACTTGAGGACAATATTAGGGAAATGGAAGAGGATGTAGATGAAGATGAAATGGGAGATATGATACTGCGTGAAGAGTTTGACAGAGCACTGAAAGACCTGAGTCGAAACAAGACCCCGGGAGTAAACAACATTCCATTAGAACTACTGACGGCCTTAGGAGAGCCAGTTCTGAAAAAACTCTACTATCTGGTGAGCAAGATGTATGAGACAGGTGAAATACCCTCAGACTTCAAGAAGAATATAATAATTCCAATCCCAAAGAAAGCAGGTGTTGACAGATGTGAAAATTACCGAACTATCAGTTTAATAAGTCACAGCTGCAAAATACTAACAAGAATTCTTTACAGACGAATGGCAAAACTGGTAGAAGCCGACCTCGGGGAAGATCAGTTTCGATTCCGTAGAAATGTTGGAACACGTGAGGCAATACTGACCTTACGACTTATCTTAGAAGAAAGATTAAGGAAAGGCAACCCCACGTTTCTAGCATTTGTAGACTTAGAGAAAGCTTTTGACAATGTTGACTGGAATACTCTCTTTCAAATTCTAACGGTGGCAGGGGTAAAATACAGGGACCGAAAGGCTATTTACTATTTGTACAGAAACCAGATGACCGTTACAGGAGTCGGGGGGGCATAAAAGGGAAGCAGTGGTTGGGAAGGGAGTGAGACAGGGTTGTAGCCTGTCCCCGATGTTATTCAATCTGTATATTGAGCAAGCAGTAAAGGAAACAAAAGAAAAATTCGGAGTAGGTATTAAAATCCATGGACAAGAAATAAAAACTTTGAGGTTCGCCTATGACATTGTAATTCTATCAGAGACAGCAAAGGACTTGGAAGAGCAGTTGAACGGAATGGATAGTGTCTTGAAAGGAAGATATAAGATGAACATCAACAAAAGCCAAAAGAGGATAATGGAATGTAGTCGAATTAAGTTGGGTGATGCTGACGGAATTAGATTAGGAAATGAGACACTTAAAGTAGTAAAGGAGTTTTGCTATTTGGGGAGCAAAATAACTGATGATGATCGAAGTAGAGAAGATATAAAATGTAGACTGGCAATGGCAAGGAAAGCGTTTCTGAAGAAGAGATGTTTGTTAACATCGAGTATAGATTTAAGTGTCAGGAAGTCGTTTTTGAAAGTATTTGTATGGAGTGTAGCCATGTATGGAAGTGAAACATGGACGATAAATAGTTTGGACAAGAAGAGAATAGAAGCTTCCGAAATGTGGTGCTACAGAAGAATGCTGAAGATTAGATGGGTAGATCACATAGCTAATGATTACTATTAAAAACAGTCTTGATCACGATTTATTTTATAAGGTGACCGGTTTCGACCACTACTGTGGTCATCTTCAGACCATTGAGTGGAAACCCCTTTCTGTTGGAGAATCACAATGATGAAGTATTGAATATAATTGGGGAGAAGAGGAGTATGTGGCACAGCTTGACAAAAAGAAGGGACCGGTTAGTAGGACATGTTCTGAGGCATCAAGGGATCACAACTTTAGCATTGGAGGGCAGCGTGGAGGGTAAAAATCGTAGAGGGAGACCAAGGGATGAATACACTAAGCAGATTCAGAAGGATGTAAGTTGCAGTGGGTACTGGGAGATGAAGAAGCTTGCACAGGATAGGGTAGCATGGAGAGCTGCATCAAACCAGTCTCAGGACTGAAGACCACAACAACACATATAACCTATTTTCAAGACATTGTTCCGTTCAACTGCTTTTCCAAGTCGTTTTCTCTCTGACAGAGTTTCAGTGGCATTCTTCTTGAACTTTTAGTTCTTTTTCAATTTTCTCTTTGGTTTCCTTTACTGCTTGCTCTATGTACAGATGAAATAACACTGAGAAAGACTGCAGCTCTGTCAGACTCCCTTCTCAATTACTGCGTCCCTTTCACGACCTTCCGTTCTTGTAACTACTGTCTGAATTCCTTACCAGTTGTAGACAGGCTTTCGCTCCCTGCATGTTATCCGCAATAACTTTAAAATTTGAAAGAGTGTATTCCAGTCAACAATTTTTCGAAGCTTCTTCTCAATCTACAAATGGTATAAATGTGTATTTGCCTTCCTTCAATCTAACTTCTATGGGTTGTGTAAGTATTCCTTCGCGTGTTCCTTCGTTTCTCCGGTACCCAAACTGATATTCCTCAGATCTTCTTGTACCTAATATGTTCCATTTTAAAAATTCAATCATTCCTGCGTACACTACTCACTTCCATGTATCCAAGTTGCTGATGAAACTGCCGTGTTCTGTTAGTACACAGTCGACGGAGCCGAAGAGAGGTAAACTCAATATTCAGTTCTTTGTGTAAGACAAAAGGAAACCCTTGAGAATGTTTGATAGGGTAGCGCTCTTGTTAAATGGCTTCCATATTTCTCTAGAAGAGAGTGTCACGCGCCTGGCATATTAATCATAGCCCGTGCTCATTACTGAGGCGTGCCCTGCCACAAAAACGAATCGGCTTCGTCACGATTTTTGAATGTGTGGAAAATAGTTCGGTGTTTGCCTTCCTTTCTCCCACCCGAAAAACCTGCATCGAGGGGAGTGGTCCTCGTCGTTGCAGCGTGCTCAGAATGCGGCCGGGCTCCCCTGAAAAATGGATTCGTTTGCAACACAATACAACCTTTCGCCCAGCTCAGAGAATAATACATTTTATTACTCGTGAAGGGTTAGTCCAAGCGAAATGTTCCTCAGGTGCTGGATGAGCGCAGTATTCTGTAAACGCTCGAGACTAGGGAAATGAAGTCGCACGTATGGGCTTCGTCGGGGAGATGTTTTGCAGCACCAGCAACCAGCCAGCAGTTGTGAACCGCATTAAAGGAGACATGGAACGCCCTACCACAAAAACTTGCCAACCATGGGCCAGCATGGGAGCAAGTTGTAGAGCATGCATTGCCGCTCGTAGTGATCACACACCCTATTAATAACCATGTTCCGACGTTTGTAACATTCAGGGACCATAATTAATCGCCGTGACTACAGTCCAATTATTTTCTTTGAATAAAAATGTCCTTTACGCTCGTCTCATTGTGTATTTCTTCCAGTTACCTTCTGTATTGCAGTTCTTTCCATGTATTGTCCAAGTTTCCTCGAGCTATGTTATTTGGCAGTGGCACATCACGCGGAAGTTACATCCCTCCTTACGTTTTGGATATCGGCGTATATCTGCAAGCATCTGGCATTGCAGTCTCAGCATTTTCGCGATTCACCCCTGCGAGTCAAACAAACGTGCGGTCTTTTGTGTTGCCCTTTTTTTTATGCGTTCATTATTCCCTGTTTGTTCTATCTGATATGGGACCCACACATTCTGGGATGGGTTTTGTGGTGTAAGCAATATGCCCTACTTTACCTACGACTGAGCTTATGTGGGCATTCTACTTCATATCCACACAAACTGTTACATCCAGAAAGCACTGACGCTCAAATCGTTAATGGCACTGAAAGCTGGCTAAATCCAGAGATAAGTTTAGCCGAAATGTTTGCGAAGGACCTAACGGTGTTCCGAAAGGATAGGCTAAACGTAGTTGGCGGCGGCATATTTGTTGTTGTTAGTTGTAGTTTACCTTATCGCGAAATTGAAGAAGAAAGTTCTTGTGAGTTAGTATGGGCAGAGGTCATTCTTGGAATCCAGAATAAAATAGTTACTGGATCATTTTACCGACCTCCCAATTCAGACGATACAAATGCTGATAGTTCCAAAGAAAACTTGAGTTAGATTTCAAACACGTACACGACGCATACAATTTCATAATTGGTGGTGACTTTAATGTACCCTCGATATGTTGGCTAAAATATATGTTTCCGGAGGTACGCATAAAACACCATCCGAAATTGCGCTAATCGTATTCTCTGAAAATTATTTCGAGCAGTTAGTTCATGAGCCCACGCGAATAGTAAACAGTTGTCCAAAACACACATGATCTCTCAGTAATAAATAATCCTGAGCTAATAACGAGCATCAAAACGGATACAGCGTTTAGTGAACACAGGGTTGTCGTAGCGAGATCTAATATTGTAATCCCAAATCCTCCAAAAATAAACGAAAAATATACCTATTCAAAAAAAGCAGATAAAAATCCATTTGACGCCTTTCTGAGAGACAATCTCCACTCCTTCGAAATTAACAATGTAAATGTAGACCAGATGTGGCTTGACTCCAAAGAAATACAGGGCTATTACAAATGATTGAAGCGATTTCATAAATTCACTGTAGCTCCATTCATTGACATATGGTCACGACACACTACAGATACGTAAAAAAACTCATAAAGTTTTGTTCGGCTGAAGCCGCACTTCGGGTTTCTGCCGCCAGAGCGCTCGAGAACGCAGTGAGACAAAGTGGCGACAGGAGCCTAGAAAGCGTATGTCGTGCTTGAAATGCACTCACATCAGTCACTCATAACAGTGCAACGACACTTCAGGACGAAGTTCAACAATGATCCACCAACTGCTAACTCCATTCGGCGATGGTATGCGCAGTTTAAAGCTTCTGGATGCCTCTGTAAGGGGAAATCAACGGGTCGGCCTGCAGTGAGCGAAGAAACGGTTGAACGCATGCAGGCAAGTTTCACGCGTAGCCGCGGAAGTCGACGAATAAAGCAAGCAGGGAGCTAAACGTACCACAGCCGACGGTTTGGAAAATCTTACGGAAAAGGCTAAAGCAGAAGCATTTCTTAAACAGGAGATTGGAAAACCGATGGATCGGTCGTGGTGGAGATCATGATCAACAATTCATGTCATGGCCTCCACGCTCTCCCGACTTAACCCCATCCTATTTCTTTCTGTGGGGTTATGTGAAAGATTGTGTGTTTAAACCTCCTCTACCAAAAAACGTGCCAGAACTGCGAGCTCACATCAACGATGCTTTCGAACTCATTGATGGGGACATGCTGCGCCGAGTGTGGGAGGAACTTGATTATCGGCTTGATGTCTGCCGAATCACTAAAGGGGCACATATCGAACATTTGTGAATGCCTAAAAAAACTTTTTGAGTTTTTGTATGTGTGTGCAAAGCATTGTGAAAATATCTCAAATAATAAAGTTATTGTAGAGCTGTGAAATCGCTTCAATCATTTGTAATAACCCTGTAGTATCAGCACAAATTGAGAGATTTATACCCAATAAATTAAAAAACGAAGGTGCTGATCCCCCTTGGTACACAAAACGGGTCAGAACACTGTTGCAGAAGCAACGAAAAAAAACATGACAAATTTAAACAGACGCAAAATATCCAAGATTTGAAATCTTTTACAGAAGCTCGAAATTTAACGCGGACTTCAATGGTACATGCTTATAATGGTTTCCACAACGAAATTTTGTTTCGAAACCTGGCAGAAAATCCAAAGAGATTCTGGTCGTATGTGAAGTATATTAGCGACACGACACAATCAATGCCTTCTCTGCTCGACAACAATGGAGATACTATCGAAGTCAGTGCTCTCAAAGCAGAGTTGCTAAACACAGCCTTCCGAAATTTCTTCACCAAAGAAGACGAAGTAAACATTTCAGAACTCGAATCAAGAACAGCTGCCAACCTGAGTGACGTAGAAGTATGTATCCTCGGAGTAGTGAAGCAACTTAAATCACTTAACAAAAGCAAGTCTTCATGTTCAGATTGTATACCTGTTAGATTCCTTTCAGAGTATGCTGGTGCAATAGCTCATATACAACCGTTCGCTCGACGAAAGATCCGTACCCAAAGACTGGAAAGTTGCACAGGTCACACCAATATTCAAGAAGGGTCTTATGAGTAACCCACTAAATTACAGGCCCATATCATTAACGTCGATGTGCAACAGTAGTTTGGAACATATATTGTGTTCAAACGTTATGAATTACCTCGAAGAAAACGGTCTATTGACACACAGTCAACACGGATTTAGAAAGCATCCTTCTTTTGAAACACAACTAGCTCTTTAGTCGCATGAAGTATTGAGAGCTATTGACAAGGGATTTTAAATTGATTCCGTATTTCTGGATTTCAGGAAGGCTTTTGACACTGTGCAACACAAGCGGCTTGTAGTCAAACTGCGTGCTTATGGAATATCGTCTCAGTTATGTGAGTGGATTCGTGATTTGCTGTCAGAGAGGTCGCAGTTCGTAATAATTTACGGAAAGTCATCAAGTAACACAGGAGAGATTTCAGGCGTTCCCTAAGGTAGTGTTATAGGCCTTTTGCTGTTCCTTATGTGTTCAGCAGCACATCATTATTGTGTCTCACATAAAGCTATCTCTTTGTACAGCTTGTCACAGTTCATGGTGTTGTCATTTTATTGATTATTGTATCAGATGTATTAAAATACTTTGTTCGCTATCGCTTTTTTAACAGGTGCAAACGTATTTCACTTCATTTTATCACCAAAACACAAAGTTTCTGCCCAGAAAACTTGCATAAGGCAGAAATTATTCTTTATTTTTCTTTGCAAGCACGGACAGCAAGAAAAGCTGCAACATCCAAACGATGATTAAGTGCTAGTACTGCAAGATGCATTGGACATTGGGGAGACAGGTACTAAAAGACGTCAAGTTGTGAGAATGGATCGTGATTCGAGCCTGGGCACGCCACAGATTCCGAGTCCGTATCTTCCTCCAGCGCACAGCTTTAATCTCCTGGGATGTACTGTTATTTTTATTTATAGACTAGCTTAACGTATTTTAATATATATGATTTAGCACTAGGAAAACCAATCAGTTTGGTTGTGGAATGGAGCTCCAGTCCAGTCCCAGTAATGCTACACAGAATTGCTGTAGCGTTCTTCATTCACTCTACTGTACCATTCCCAAGTCAGGCACGTCTGATTCTTGTTTAAATGGGACCAAATGTGAAGTATTCCTGTGAACGCATTCTTTTCTTCTTAACGTGTTACAGCCTAAGTTGAAGGCGCACACGCATATACGTGTCTGCAATTTGTCCTACCACTGCTTCCTGCCTGTCAACTACCATAATTTTTCTTCTGGGTGACTGGCATGGCCATGTGTATTGTGGAAAACTTTCGAGTTTAGGCAACACGTCATTTCTCAGCGCGCATTGTCTGTATCTCAAATGACAACATCCCATTTTACGTGGCAGTTATTTATTATATCGCTATTTCGGCCACAGAGATAAGATGACGGCGCTCTTTTATATTTTTTCAGTATCCTTAATTAATGTGCGCTGGAGCAGATGAGCGTTAGCATGCAGATTACCGAAATATCAGGCCGCGCACACTACACAGACAGCATCATTTATACATGGCTGTGACTTATGTTTCTTTTAATATTGAATCCCATTATAGTTTTTTACATTCCGGGAAGACCCACTTCTTTGTCGCTGTAAGTCGGAATTAATCCTGGAACTTGCCGTTCCCCTCATTCTCCCACTCTCCGTCCTTGGTGTTTGTTTTTCTAGGAGCGGCCCTCCGAGGAATGAGTTTGCGGAATTTAGATTTGTGGGGAGAGCGCCGCTGTGAACTCGCAGTATTGTGTAATTGCCTTCGTTAGTGGTATTGTCTTGCGCTAACCTTAATTACCGCGACAGGCGCATGATAAATGAATCGCATTTCTAGAAGATTATTTATTCGTGGCCAAAAAGCGCTCGCAGTGTGATTTTTGCTTCGGAGTTGAGTCAGTACAGGTGTTTATACGCAGTTGCGTCGGTATTGCTATTCAAATCAGGCATGCCGGCTTGTACACGGTTGCCGGATGTGTGACCTGCTTCTTCTCTTCGCACAGTAATCCACGCCCGACACCGCCTACCGAAATCTGCCCTCACCACTCCAAGCGACTTTTACTTTGTTCAGTTTCTGCAAATACCTAGTAACTGAACTATGAGTTACCTGTTGCTACGCTACGGTAACTTGCTCGCGAATTCGTATAACTGTTGACGTGCATCCGTACTTTAATTTAAAATATTATACGCCACAAATTTTAATGTACTCTCACCAAATACGCATCTATTGTCTACCGCATAGATTTTTTGGTCACTTACTTACTGCACAGATAATGTATCGTACAGACTCATCACCATGCTGTAGATGTGTTTACAAGTTTCAATGAGTTTGATGGAAAGGAAAATCGTTTCATGTTAGAAGATCTATACTGCTACAGTACTTCAGTTTAACATGACACATACTTATTTCACTCTCTCTCTCTCTGTCTCTCTCACTCACACACACACACACACACACACACACACACACACACTCTTTATAATATATATGTCACTGCTGCACGATAACCTGAGCAAAGTTATGCGTTTTACGACAACGCAGATAATTTCGTTCTGTACCGCGATGATTAGAACGCAGGTTCTGGACGTGTCCTTCATTTCCTCGTTTTATTTCGTATTTGTTGACTTGTTCATCGGAGACTTATAATTCATTAAACGCACAAGGCAGCTTCTGTATTTAGATCCATTTACTTGGCCCTAATTAGTTCCATATGAGCAGCACGCATTAACTCCACGTGCAATGAATATTGACTTCATAGCATCAGCTGGCTCTTTTCGTTGACACGGCAGAACATTACCAGAACTTAATACCGTGTTGTATGGTCTGCTAAGAATGAACTCATTTTTTCTCTCTTTCTTGTCTTTCCGCATGTGTAACTTTCTGGAGGAAGCAGGAAGTTTATATCGGCTATGAACAAAACGTTTTGAAAACCAAGAGAAAATTTAGAAGTAAAGAGACTATAAAATCTGAGATTCCCATATCTGACTAGTTGAGAAGGTGTTTGTTACTTTTGTAACATTTGTCTTCGTTAAATTTAACTCCCGAGATAGCATCCCCTTAGTGATGTAGTGAAGCAGACGTTGAAAACCATTACACTATACATGACATAGTTGTTCAAACCCATATGAGTCACAGGGATTTGCAGTTATGCTGTTTATCTTGTAGATAATAATTTAAGAGAATCATAATTGAAGTAGCAGCAGAGGAAGAATGACTGCAAATGCTAAAATATAATTTTCCGCTGTTATGGATATTTGGGTAATCTGTAATTCTTTTATCTATGTGCGGTATATTATAAATATGGGTGTTTGTTTGTGTGTGTGTGTGTGTGTGTTTCACATCTCCTCCTAAACCACTGGACTGATTCCAACCAAACTTGGTACACATACCGTTACTGTCAGGTAACAATTTCTGTGGGGGTAAGAACCCCTCACCTATAATAGTTCACGAAATATGACGTCATAAATAATGAGATACGTGAAAAACTGCCGCATCATGCATGACGATTCAATGTATTACTTCTTTGCTACTAACTGTATTCGCAATAAATTTTACAGGCAGTATCTTCATATGCTACTAAATGCACCCACGAAAGATATCTCGTACCACATACCCGGACACCCGCAAAAACATACGTATTTCATATTATGTGCATTGTGCTGCCACCTACTGCCAGGTACTCCATATCAGCGATCTCAGTAGTCATTCGACACTGTGAGAGAGAAGAATGGAGCGCTCCGCAGAACTCACGGACTTCGAACGTGGTCACTTGTGTCATACGTCTGTACGCGAGATTTCCACACTCCTAGACATCCATAGGTCCACTGTTTCCGATGTGATAGTGAAGTGCAAACGTGAAGGGACACGTGCGGTCCAAAAGCGTACAGGCCGACCACGTCTATTGACTGACAGAGACCGCCGACTGTTGAAGAGGGTCGTAATGTGTAATAGGCAGACATCTATACAGACCATCACACGGGAATTCCAAATTACATCAGGATCCACTACAAGTATTATGAAAATTAGGCGGGAGGTGAGAAAACTTGGATTTCATGGTCGAGTGGCTACTCAGAAGCCACACATCACGCCGGTAAATGCCAAACGATGCTTCGCTTGGTGTAAGGAGCATAAACACTGGACGATAGAACAGTTGTCTGAAGTGACGAGTCACGGTACACAATTTTGCGATCCGATGGCAGGGTGTGGGTATGGCCAATGTCCGGTGAACGTCATCTGCCAGCGTGTGTAGCGCCAACAGTAAAATGCGGAGGCGGTGGTGTTATGGTGTGGTTCTGTTTTTCATTGAGGGGGCTTGCACCCCTTGTTGTTTTGCGTGGCACTATCACAGCACAGGCCTACACTGATGTTTTAAGCACCTTCTTGCTTCCCACTGTTGAAGAGCAATTCGGGGATGGCGATTGCATCTTTCAACATGATCGAGCACCTGTTAATAATGCACGGCCTGTGGTGGAGTGGTTACACGACAATAACATCCCTGTCCGCAGCTCGTGGTCGTGCGGTAGCGTTCTCGCTTCCCGCGCCCGGGTTCCCGGGTTCGATTCCCGGCAGGGTCAGGGATTTTCTCTGCCTCGTGATGACTGGGTGTTGTGTGATGTCCTTAGGTTAGTTAGGTTTAAGTAGCTCTAAGTTCTAGGGGACTGATGACCATAGATGTTAAGTCCCATAGTGATCAGAGCCAATAACATCCCTGTAATGGACTGGCCTGCACAGAGTCCTGACCTGAATCCTATAGAACACCTCTGGGATGTTTTGGAACGCCGGCTTCGTGCCAGGCCTCAACGACCGACATCGATACCTTCCGTGAAGAATGGGCTGCCATTCCCCAAGAAACCTTCCCGCACCTTATTGAACATATGCCTGCGAGAGTGGAAGCTGTCATCAAGGCTAAGGGTGGGCCAACACCATACTGAATTCCAACATTACTGATGGAGGGCGCCACGAACTTGTAAGTCATTTTCAGCCAGGTGTCCGGATACTTTAGACCACATAGTGTAGTTCAGGAAATATGACGTCATAAACACTGAGACTCGTGAAAAACTGCTGCATCATACATGACGTTTAAATTTATTACTTCGCTACTAACTGTATTCGCAACATATTTCTCTGACAGTATCGACATTTGCCTCTGACTGTACCTCACAAATGTGTTATTGTAAGCACATAGTTCAAGAGATATGACGTCATAAACACTGAACTACGTGAAAAAATGCCTTATAATGCACGAAGTTTTAAAACATTTATTCTTTACTACTAAGATACTCGTAAAGGCGAATCAGCTTAAGGATATCCCTGACACATGGCGGCGTTTTTTTGATAGTTTGCTACAAACACAGTTCTTTTTTTTAGTTCTCGTTTCCAATAGAAAATTTGCAAAGTCAATACCTGGACAATGCCGGGTTTGTCACTTACTGAGTTTCAAGTGTCTTTCTTGTCTGCCGATGAAATCGGTTAACAAAGATAAAATATCATTTTTTTGAACTATGAAAGCGGAGCGTGCACTGTTTTGGCTCTTAATTACAGAAAGTAATTACATATAGTTACCTTATTCCAAGGTATGCTGTGCAGAAGATGATCCAGGATAAGAGGTGGCGAACCGAAATATCACAAATATAAAATTGCAGTTCTGTGTTGGGAACATACGACTGAAGTGGCAACTCTTTCTTTTATCCTGGACCGCTATGGTAATGTTGTTTTAACACTAGTAAAAAACCAAGGCTGCTGATAATTTGAATTTGTTCCCTAGAGCAAATTTCATTCATAATAAGTAAGCCAACTTTTTCAGTTCTTTAGCTGTTGCTATTGCAGTAATTCAATAGATGTCTTTCATCTGAATATCAGCAATGCTTCGTACTTAAACAGGCGAAAGTATTTTGAGTTCGTTAGTCATCCCATAACACTCGTCGCAGATGAAGGCTAAAAGCTTTGTTTGTCACGCTTATTTGTGTTTCAGCAAATTTTTGTGGAGCGTGAGAAACGAATAATTGGTCGTTGATCGCTGTTTGGCATGAAGTAATTAATGTTGACCTTGGCTGCCTTAATGAAACCAGCCTTCCCTTTCTAATTTCTTTGTGAATATTAAGACTTGAGCTTATCAGATCACATCGTCCATCAGGCCATAGTATTCCTGTTTCTTTTCTTTTTAAGAACGCTGTGTTTCCTTTTTCATAAATTTTGGCTGCAAGACGTAATCACCGGAAAATCTTCATATTGGTCGGACCTAAAATTTTGTGGCTATTACCAGTGAAGGCACTTTAAAAGGAAACAAATGATTTACATACGTTGGAGACTGAATTACTCCGTTTTACTAATTATTTGCTACCACGCTCTTTACGATTTTTATTAGATAAACAAAGGACTTCGTGATAACTCCGCTTTGCTAATACTCAGGAGTGTAACATTAGAGAAGAAATGAAATTATCACTTCGTTGCAACAACGAATCATTCGCAAAACACAATATAGAACGATGGACTCTGTTAAGCAGCAATTTGTTTAGCGGGTGATACCACTGAAATAGACTGCAGGATCCGCTGGAATACAAGGAGACGTTATTTCGTGAAATGAAGTAACACATAGAGCATAATGAGAGTATTCACGAAAACAGGCCCTCAAAGCAGGTACTGCCATCATTAATTTACTTAACAGGAGAAATTAATTTACCCCAGATGCTTCAGACACGTTATTTCTAGAGCAACCAAGGTTTCTTGTCATTTTCCTGCGTGTTTCAAGGTAGTAATAAAATGAAGCACTAAAAAACAGAAATCAGAGCCAGTCATTTTCTATTGTTTCAATATTTGTATTAGAAAAACAATTAAACAGCGGCGGAACAGCTACAAATGTGGAAGAAGTGAGACTCGTTAAGATAAAGTTATCGGTGGGTTTGTTTTTTATTGACAAGACTACGGCGTAAAGGAATCAACTAATTCGATTTCAGAGTAAGCAAAAATTTCTTAAGCCGTCACCAGTTTTTCCTGCAACTAAGAACGACGCATGTCGCCTGATTTTATGCGTCTTATTTGTGAGAGTGCTGTTCTGGGCGTAACCCCAAGTTTTAGTAAAACTTTCACTTTTGTATTGCCCATAGTCATATGCGTTACTCGCATAATGTTACGTACTGGAATTGGAAAAAAATATGAAAACACCGAAAGAAATGCATGCTTGACAGAAATTCAGCCTGCGGGTTGCACTGTTGTTTTTACCACGAACGGCAACTGTGCAATTTCCTCAATACGTTGCAAGTGACGGTCGAGGTCAGAAAACTATTCTATGTAGTTGCGAGCGCATTATGTCGGAGCGAAGTGAATTCGAACGTAGGCAGGCGGTCGGTGCTCGTATGTTGTGGGCTTCCGTAACCAAGAGAGCCGAAGTTTTGGTTTTTCAAAAGGCATCGCATCTAATATTTATGCCGTACGAAGGGGAAGCTGTAAAACATCATTCGCTAAGTGACAACGCGGACTAAAGCGCGCGTTGAGTGATCGTGGCAGACGATCATTGAAGAACGATCACTGAAGAGGATTGTGAGCAAAAATAACAGAACGACAGCTGTGAAAGTCACTGAAGAACTGAATGTAGAACTCGAGAACCCTATCAGCAGCAAAACAACACGAAGGGAGCTTCAGAAACAAGGAATTACAGGGCAAAAAATTTGGAAATTTGTGGTAAATCCCTACGGCACCACACTGATAAGGTCATCGGTCCCTTGAGTTACACACTACTTAAACTAATTTATGCTAAGACCAACACACACACCCATGCCCGAGGGAGGACTCGAACCTCCGGCAGGAGGGGCCGCGCAATCCGACACATTGCACCTCAGACCGCGACCGTGAGGCGAATTGCAGGGCAAGCTTGTAATGGTTCTCTATTTACGTGACCATTACGGCACTCCAACCCCAGTTCTCGATACCAATAATATCGTACTACTTTTCTGCGAAGTAACAGACATGTTTTTGTGACAATATTCGCATTTGGTTTTATTAATGTATAGGTACTCCGATGTATCGATATATTACAGTGAAATGGTTCTTGTGTGTATTCATTTCTGTGAGACTGTCATTATCTTTGACTTACTTGTAACAGTTTTGGCGCGAATGCGCACAGAGCAGTCTTTGTTTCACTTTGGCAGAAGTTAAGTTGTTATTTCGCTTTGTAAAAGAACAGTCAAGTCTTGTGTTTGGTTAAAGTGGAAATTAAATATATGAAGATTGATACAAAACCGTTTTCTTGATGATGTGACAATTAAGAAGAAGTATATGTGAATTTATAAGAAGTTTAATAAAAATGTGGATCGTGAAATTACATCTACCATACCATTGTTCTGATCTGGGATTGTTTTATCATTAAGAATTTCCTGAAAAACTCATTTGTTAGATCTTCAAATATTGCGAAAATACAGATCTGGACCTTCTAGAAGTCAAAGTGGAATCACCCTAGAATCAACAACATGAGCCATAACGACTTCGACGAAATCTACGTGGGAATCCATTCAAGATAAGTGAAAAATTAATTACTTTTTTACAGTGACCTCATTATTTCCATTCTGACGATACCAGCCACAGTCAATAACTCTGTTGTTGCCCGATAAAGCGAACATATGCTGCGTGAGCAATATTATTAATCTGATTTCTAACCTACTTTGCAAGTGATGGTATTGTTAGAAGCTGCAATTCCAAAGCCACTCGTAAGTAATGCATATGCTCCTAACAGAAAAACGTGGCGTGAAACCATAAAACCTGGGCTAAGGAGAAATGGAAGAAAATCATTTGGTGGGATAAGTCTTCAGGGTGAGTTTACATCGCAAGAGTGAAGTATGGCGGGAATTCTCTAATGATTTGGGCAGCCATGTTGTGGTTTCTCATAGGCGCCATGGTTACTCTGCAAAGTCACATCACTGCCTAGGGTAATGTGACCATTTTGGCTGATCAGGCCTATCCCAGGGTACAACATTTGTTGCCATTTGCGATGCTGTGTTCCAAGACGATAGGGCCCTTGTTCACACAACTCGCACAGTCCAGGACTGGTTTTATGAGCACGAGGCTGAATTTTCGCATCTCCCCTGGCCACCAACTACTAGACTTGGATATTATTCAGCCTTTTTGGTCTACTTTGGAGAGAAGGATGCGTGATTGCTATCAGCGTCCATCATCGTTACCTGAATTTGCCACTGTTTTGTAGGAAGATAAGTAAAAGATTCCCTTAAAAACAATGCAGCACCCCATCCATTCTGAGACGACTGGGAGCTGTTTTGAATGCCAAGTGAATTCCTACACCGTATTAGGCATGTTAATGCGTTGTGTATTTGCTGTTGCCATATTTTTTTCCAACCCCTGTACTTGTCTATACTTATGTATAATTGTGCTATTTCATTTCATTTTCAATTTTTCTGTTATGCACCAAATGAAATAATTTGCACTTATATGTAATGTTGAACTGCCCCTTATCTCTTTACTGAGTTTTCTCCTGTGTAACATAGTCTATTGAGCTCCTTTCTCGGCCACCTTCTGCGGAACCACTTGCAGTATAAGCAAGTTAACTGCAACTAATTGAAACACATACTTCGATTCAGACAGACACTTAAGAATGTTTCTTAATAGAGTTGAAACGGGTTGTATGAATAAAACTACGACATAGCTGGCAACTGTTGCATTTTGTTTCGATAAAGTAGTAATGAAATGTATCACATGACAGGAGAACTTAGCGCTGATGTTAGACAGGCTGAACCAGAAGCAAAATAACTCTTTTGCTCCGTTGTTGTTGTGGTCTTTAGTCCAGAGAATGGTTTGATGCAGCTCTCCATGCTATGCTAACCCGTGCAAGCTTCTTCGTCTCCCAGTACCTACTGCAACCTACATCCTTCTGAATCTGCTTAGCGCATTCATCTCTTGGTCTCCCTCTACGATTTTTACCCTCCACGCTGCCCTCCAGTACTAAATTGGTGATCCCTTGATGCCTCCAAACATGTCTTACCAACCGATCCCTTCTTCTTGTCAAGTGGTGCCAGAAATTTCTCTTCTCCCGAATTCTATTCACTACCTCGTCATTAGTTATGTGTGCCCCAGCGAAGTGTGGTAGGTCCGCTGTTGTTTTCTATCTACATAAATGATCTTTTGGATAGGGTGAATAGCAATGTGCAGCTGTTTGCTGATGATGCTGTGGTGTACGGGAAGGTGTCGTCGTTGAGTGACTGTAGGGGGATACAAGATGACTTGTACAGAATTTGTGATTGGTGTAAGGAATGGCACCTAACTCTAAATATAGATAAATGTAAATTAATGCAGATGAACAGGAAAAAGAATCCTGTAATGTTTGAATACTCCATTAGTAGTGTTGCGCTTGACACAGTCACGTCGATTAAATATTTGGGCGTAACATTGCAGAGCGACATGAAGTGGGAGGGGCATGTGTTGGCGGTTGTGGGGAAGGCGGATAGTCGTCTTCGGTTCATTGGTAGAATTTTAGGAAGATGTGGTTCATCTGTAAAGGAGACCCCTTATAAAACACTAATACGACCTGTTCTTGAGTACTGCTCGAGCGTCTGGAATCCCTATCAGGTCTGATTGAGGGAGGACATAGAAGCAATTCAGAGGAGGGCTGCTAGATTTGTTACTGGTGGGTTTGATCATCATGCGAGTGTTACGGAAATGCTTCAGGAGCTCGGGTGGGAGTCTCTGGAGGAAAGGAGGCGTTCTTTTCGTCAATCGCTACTGAGGAAATTTAGAGAACCAGCATTTGAGGCTGGCTGCAGTACAATTTTACTGCCGCCAACTTATATTTCGCCGAAAGACCACAAAGTTAAGATAAGAGAGATTAGGGCTCGTACAGAGGCATATAGGCAGTCATTTTTCCCTCGTTCTCTTTGGGAGTGGAACAGGGAGAGAAGATGCTAGTTGTGGTACGAGGTACCCTCCGCCACGCACCGTATGATGGATTGCGGATTATGTATGTAGATGTAGATGTAAATATCCATCTAATCTTCAACATTCTTCTGTAGCACCACATTTTGAAAGCTTCTATTC
This sequence comes from Schistocerca piceifrons, assembly GCF_021461385.2. Taxonomy (NCBI): domain Eukaryota; kingdom Metazoa; phylum Arthropoda; class Insecta; order Orthoptera; family Acrididae; genus Schistocerca; species Schistocerca piceifrons. Next base: position 143,661,164 of record NC_060149.1, read on the forward strand.
TCTTCTTGTCTAAACCATTTATCGTCCAAGTTTCATTTCCATACATGGCTATATTCCATACAAATATTTTGAGAAACGATTTCCTGACACCTAAATCTACACTCGATGTTAACAAATGTCTCTTCTTCAGAAACGCTTTCCTTGCCATTGCCAGTCTACATTTTATGTCCTCTCTACTTCGACCATCATCAGTTATTTTGCTCCTCAAGTAGCAAAACTCATTTACTACTTTAAGTGTCTCATTTATCCTCGTTTTGGTTTTGTTGATGTTTATCTTATATCTTCCTTTCAAGACACTGTCCATTCCGTTCAACTGCTCTTCCAAGTCCTTTGCTGTCTCTGACAGAATTACAATGTCATCAGCGAACCTCAAAGTCTTTATTTCTTCTCCATGGATTTTAATTCCTACTCCGAATTTTTCTTTTGTCTCCTTTACTGCTTGCTCAATATACAGATTGAATAACATGGGGATAGGCTACAATCCTATCTCACTCCCTTTCCAACCGCTGCTACCCTTTCATGCTCCTCGACTTTTATAACTGCCATCTGGTTTCTGTATAAATTGTAAAGGGCCTTTCGCAATCTGTATTTGACCTCTCCCACCTTCAGAATTTGAAAGAGAGTATTCAATTCAACATTGTCAAAAGCCTTCTCTAAGTCTACAAATGCTGGAAACGTAGGTTTGCCTTTCCTTAATCTATCTTCTAAAGTCGTAGGGTCAGTATTGCCTTACGCGTTCCAACATTTCTACGGAATCCAAATTGATCTTCCCCGAGATCGGCTTCTACCAGTTTTTCCATTCGTCTGTAAATAATTCGTGTTAGTATTTTGCCGCTGTGACTTATTAAATTGGTGGTTCGGTAATTTTCACATCTGTCAACACCTGCTTTCTTTGGGATTGGAATTATTATATTCTTCTTGAAATCTGAGGATATTTCGCCTGTCTCATACATTCTGCTCACCGGATGGTAGAGTTTTGTCAGAGCTGGCTCTCCCAAGGCCGTCAGTAACTCTAATGGAATGTTGTCTACTCCCGGGGCCTTGTTTCGACTCAGGTCTTTCAGTGCTCTGTCAAACTCTTCACGCAGTATCATATCTCCCATTTCATCTTCATCTACATCCTCTTCCATTTCCCTAATATTGTCCTCAAGTACATTGCCCTTGTATAGACCCTCTGTGTACTCCTTCCACCTTTCTGCTTCCCCTTCTGTGCTTAGAACTGGGTTTCCATCTGTGAGAGGTAAGTGGTAGACAACTTGCAAATAAACTGATGAATGATTTCACAAACAGGGTAACAGAAGTATGGAACTATAATAATTTAAATATTGTATTTGAAGTCACTTATAGATTTTTTGGATGAAACATTCACTTTACGAGGCATGCAGTAGACAGGGTGAGGTAATACTTGAAAACTTGTTGAACATACGGTATTATTAGCCGGTCCGCGTACCTCAGAAAATGCTTTCGTCGGTTAGCTTGTAAGGAACATTTGCATTGGATGGTATGTGTCGCTGAAAACTGGTGTACGTTTGAGAGTAAAAAATTGGTGTACAGGATAGGACGATGATAAATAGCACCAGGGTAGGTAAATGAGGGTTACCAATAAAAATGTACGTTTCCAGATTTCAATATGAAAGTTCCATATGACATATACATACATATATTTTTCAGCGAGGTGAAGCCATTTCCCACCTAATATACCTCAAAACTCCGAGAAAAGTGTCTATCTACGTGCAAAAGTATTCCGCTGTAAGAGGCTAATGAATTAAAAACAGAGAGCAAGGAGTCGTGTCAGAATTGAATTCTTTTTGGCTCCGTATGAAATTACCCGTAACAAAGTCAGTTGCCTGCATGCTCGCGTTATTTCACTCAGCAGGGAAGCAGTAGAGACGTTCAAGAGCGTGGAGCACACTAACGCTGAGTGCAGCTGTGTTTTATTTGGAATTCAGTTTGCATATAATGATGATAAACTTTTTGAGCAGGGGAAATTCGAAACGCGCAGCTGCTGTGATCTACATTGGAGCACGTGGCCCACAACGTATACGGTACCCCCGAAGGCAGTGTTTTTCGTTGCTAATCACGCCGGTGATTAATCGTAGCTATTAAGTGGCGCCGTTAATAACGCGCCTGACAGACGCAAGTTTTAACACACAGTGCGCCGTTTCACGAAATTGTTCATTTGTCTTTGTCTCCCACTAAGACATTTAAGAGGCGAGAATTTTCTCCGATGCTGGACTCTCATATAGGTGTGGAAATTACTGCTGTGTGTCACTTGTCACTTGCAACATAGACATAATGTGCGCTAAGAGCTACACAATTCCAGGTCTTGCAGCTATGAAGGCAACAATCGGATACTTATGCAAATAATGAATGCTTATATTTCAATGAGAAATGAAGGAAGGGAAATCAGATTTTAGCGTCCTGTCGAAAACGACCACATTATAGACGGAGGGCAAGCTCAGATTTTGGCATGATGGGAGAAGGAAATCGATCATGTCCTCTTGAAAGGAATCATCCCAGAATTTGCCATAATCGATTTTGGAAAACACGGAGGGGAGGTAAATCTGCATGGCCAGATGGGGATCTGAACCAAAGTACCCCCTAAAGGAAAATCACATGACTCAGTCTTGAAACGAGAAAGAGTGATATCAGTCAGACTGTTCGTATGCACCGAGAGGCTCGTATACAGCATCAGACAGCTGACGACTTCTTAGACAGTTCTTAACCAAGCGAAATTGCCGGGTCTAAAGTAATTTCGAGCGAACCCCACGGGAATGTTATGGGACCGTTACTGTTCATGGTATGTGCGGGATGTCTAAAGGACAGTGTCACGTATCGCTACAGGAGATAGTATTCGTGAAAAGAAAGAAGAAATTTCCCTATAAAACAATACCTGTTGAGATATGAGCCATTGTGACGAGTAATGTGTAGTATTTGGTGGTGTAGGCAGAATTCAAAAGAGATGGCGCATTGAATTACCACTGCTTGCACGTGTGGACATATCACAGAAGTGAGCCATCTTGATAGCGTCAGTGTCAATGTATGGGGAAGAATTGTCGATGACAGACTCATAGGGCCATTTTTATTTATTTCTTATATTTCTTATTACTTATGTTTTAGTCATCACTCTTCTGACTAGTCTGATGCAGCCAGCCACGAATTCTTCTCCTGCATCAACCTCTTCAGCACCTCTCTTGCATCCCACATCGTCAGTTAAATTGTTTGCTGGATTTATTCCATTCTCTGCCTTCCCTAACAGATTTTTCCCTCAACAGTTCCCTCTACCACTATGGAAGTTATTCCCTGATGTATTAACACATGTCCTATCATCCTGTCCCTTCTTCTTCTCGTTGTTTTCCAGATGTTCCTTTCTGCACTGATTCTGTGGAGAATCTCCTCATCCCTTATCCTGTCAGTACACTTAATTTTCAACATTCTTCTTTAACACCACATCTCAAATGTTTCGATTCTCTTCTGTTCTGGTTTTCGCACTGTCCACGATTCAGTACCATACAATGCTGTGCTTCAAACGTACATTCCCAGAAATTTCTTCCTCAAATTAAGTCCTATGGGCCATACCAGTAGACTTCTCTTGGTCAGGAATTCCCTCATTGTGCTACTCTGCTCTTTATATCCAGCTTGCTTCGTCCGTCATGGTTCATTTTCCCTCCAAGTTAGCAGAATTCCTTATCACGAATTTTGATGTTGAGTTTCTCACTGCTCTCATTTCTGCTGCTTCTCATTATTTTCGCCTTTCTTCGATTTACTCTCCATCCAGTTTTGGTACTCATTAGCTTGTTCATTCCATTCAGCAGGTCCTGTAATTCTTCTTCACTTCCATTGAGGACAGTAACGTCATCAGCGAATCTTATTATTGATATCTTTTCTTTTATTTCCGTCATTCATTCCTAGATGTATAGACTGAATAGTAGATGCCATCCATGCCATCCCTGTCTTACACACTTTTTAATCCGAGCGCTTCGTTCTTGGTCTTCCACTCTTATTGTTGGCTCTTGGTTCTTGTACATGTTGTATATTACCCGACTTTCCCTATAGCTTATTCCTATATTTCTCAGAATTTCGAACATCTTGCCCCATTTTACATTATCGAACACTTTTTGTAGATCGACAAATGCTATGAGCCTGTCTCGATTTTTCTTCAATCTTGCTTCCTTTATCAAACGCAACTTCAGAACCGCCTTTCTGGTGCCTTTAGCTTTCCATAATCCAAACTGATCGTCATCTAACCCATTCTCAATTTTCTTTACCATTCTTCTGTATATTATTCTTGACAGCAGCTTGGATCCATGAGCTGTTCAGTTGTTTGTGCTATAGTTTTTGTACTTATTGACCCTTTCTATCTTCGGAATCATGTGGATGATATTTTACCTAAAGTCAGATGGTACATCGCCAATCTCATATATTCTACACACAAACTTGAATAGTCGTCTGGTTGCCACTTGTCTCAATAATTATAGGAATTCCGATGGAACGTTACTACCATTCTGCCTTATTTGATCTCAAGTCTTCCAGAGTTCTTTTTAAATTCTGACTCTAATGCTGTATCCGCACACTTTACCAAACAGGGTAATTGGTGTCGTGAATCACATTTTTGTGCGACGAGTTGCCAGCAGTATTACAGACCATTAACCTTCCACGAAGACGAAGACTGTTACGTATGCACGACGGGGGATCACCCTCCTTTCTAGGGATCTTGCGACAGTACCTCACAGAAACGTTTAATGGGCGATGGACTGGTCGAAGGAGTTCCGTAGGGTGGCCTCCGCGTTCTCCGGACCTGAATCCTTTCGATTTCTAGCCATAGGGGCATTTAAAGGCAGTGGTGTATGCCGAACCCATCGACAAAGTGCAGACGTTAAGACTGTTCGAGTATCGTGTGATCCGTGCACGTGACACAATCCAAATGGAGCCAGGAGTATTTGAAAGAGTGCTTGATTCGCTGCAAAGAAGGGCTGTTGGTCGTGTCAGGATCTACATCTACATCTACATTTATACTCCACAAACCACCCAACGGTGTGTGGCGGAGGGCACTTTACGTATCACTGTCATTACCTCCCTTTCCGGTTCCAGTCGCGTATGGTTCGCGGGAAGAACGGCTGCCGGAAAGCCTCCGTGCGCGCTCGAATCTCTCTTATTTTACATTCGTGATCTCCTCGGGAGGTATAAGTAGTGGGAAGCAATATATTCGATACCTCATCCAGAAACGCACCCTTTCGATACAGAGCGCCTCTCTTGCAGAGTCTGCCACTGGAGTTTGCTAAACATCTCCGTAACGCTATCACTCTTACCAAATAACCCTGTGACGAAACGCGCCGCTCTTCTTTGGATCTTCTCTATCTCCTCCGTCAACCGGACCTGGTACGGATCCCACACTGATGAGCAATACTCAAGTATAGGTCGAACGAGTGGTTTGTAAGCCACCTCCTTTGTTGATGGACAACATTTTCTAAGGACTCTCCCAATGAATCTCAACCTGGTGCCCGCCTTACCAACAATTAATTTTATACGATTATTCCACTTCAAATCGTTCCATACGCATACTCCCAGATATTTTACAGAAGTAACTGCTACCAGGATCCGTGGTAACCTCATGCAGCATTGCCCATATTCTCATCTTCTACGTAACAGACATAAGGGAATGAGAGGATAAATTGACCTGCATCTCAGCAGGTACTGGTTTCCAAACATACCATTATACACTACTGGCCATTAAAATTGCTACACCAAGGAGAAATGCAAATGATAAACGGGTATTCATTGGACAAATAAATTATACTACAACTGGCATGTGATTACATTTTCACGCAATTTGGGTGCATAGATCCTGAGAAATCAGTACCCAGAACAACCACCTCTGGCCTTAATAACGGCCTTGATACACCTGGGCATTGAGTCGAACAGAGCTTGGATGGCGTGTACAGGTACAGTTGCCCATGCAGCTTCAACAAGACACCACAGTTCATCAAGAGTAGTGACCGGCGTATTGTGACTAGCCAGTTGCTCGGCCACCATTGACCAGACGTTTTCAGTTGGTGAGAGATCTGGAGAATGTGCTGGTCACGGCAGCAGTCGAACATTTTCTATATCCAGGAAGGCCCGTACAGGACCTGCAACATGCGATGGTGCATTATCATGCTGAAATGTAGGGTTTGGCATGGATCGAGTGAAAGGTAGAGCCATTGGTCGTAACACATCTGAAATGTAACGTCCACTCTTCAAAGTGCCGTCAATGCGAACAAGAGGAGACCGAGACGTGTAACCAATGGCACATCATACCATCACGCCGGGTGATACACTAGTATGACGATAACGAATACATGCTTCCAATGTGCGTTCACCGCGATGTCACCAAACACGGATGCGACCATCATGATGCTGTAAACAGAACCTGGATTCATCCGAAAAACTGACGTTTTGCCATTCGTGCACCTAGGTTGGTCGTTGAGTACACCATCGCAGGCCCTCCTGTCTGTGATGCAGCGTCAAGGGTCTCCGAGCTGATAGTCCATGCTGCTGCAAACGTCGTCGAACTGCTCGTACAGATGGTTGTTGTCTTGCAAACGTCCCCATCTTTTGATTCAGGGATCGAGACGTGACTGCACGATCCGTTACAGCCATGCGGATATGATGCCTGTCATCTCGACTGCTAGTGATACGAGACCGTTGGGACCCAGCACGGCGTTCCGTATTAGCCTCCTGAACCCAGCGATTCAATATTCTGCTAACAGTCATTGGATCTCGACCAATGAGGGCAGCAATGTCGCGATACGATCAACCACAATCGCGATATGTTACAATCCGACCTTTATCAAAGTCGGAAACGTGATGGTACGCATTTCTCCTCCTTACTCGAGGCATCACAACAACGTTTCACCAGGCAACGCTGGTCAACTGCTGTTTGTTTGTCTATGAGAAATCGGTTGGAAACTTTCCTCATGTCAGGACGTTGTAGGTGTCGCCACCAACCTAATCATTTGAATATCACAGCATCTTCTTCCTGTCGGTTAAATTTCGCGTCTGTTACACGTCATCTTCGTGGTGTAGCAATTTTAATGGCCAGTAGTGTAGGAACATGTCTTACAGTTTTGACCAATGCTACCTCCTGTAAGAATATGTGATACCTATTTTGTGTAAATGATCTAGTGGTTAACAGACATTATAGCGAAATGCAGAAAGATCTGTAGGGGATCGGAGTTTAGAAGGAGCAGTGACTGACAGTTACCATTCACTAGTAGTAGTAGTGGCTTTATTCATCCGTGGACCTCTATTTACAAGGATATAGGACAATTCAAAGTATTTACAAGTGAAGACGAATTTAAAATAAGCAAATTCGTATACACATACATTTACAGACTTCTAGTTAGAGGCAATAATTATATTTACTCCTGGTATACGATACTTTTTTTTACAAATAACTTATTAAACAATGTATTGCCACACTGTTCACTCATATCTCACTATCAGTTACTACACACACTGTACACACATTGTTTCATATCACTTCTTTCGCTACATACACAAACACACACACACACACACTGGTGATCTCTGAGCTATTTTCTGTACCACAACTTCCCATTTGCTATCCTGAAGAACTGTGTCAGATGAGTGAGATGTTGAGCTCAGAAAGAGGAAGAGATGTTAGTGTTGTGCTATGCATAGTTTGACGGTAAGTTGTTCTAGAAAAGGAAAAAACGTAGTGTAAAGGTGTTCTGTGGAATGTTGGATGCTGTATTATCATTATTATTATTATTCGTGTAACATTTTTTATTACCAAACCCCTATTCTGTTTTATCTAAGATAAATGTATAAAATGTATTACATAACAGGTACTTTCTAGATGCCTTTACATAAATGCATTTTTGCAATTTATTTAATCTCTTTTGGTAATTTATTGGACAATTTTATTCCTTGGTAGAAAATGCTATTGTGAGTTTTATGTATATTTTTTCTTGGTAAATGTAAGTTGAGTCTAGTTCTTGTTCGATGGTCATGGACAAAGTTGGTTGTGCAGTACTAACCATTGTTATTTTTGATGTGTACAACTGACTGGTAAAGGTATCCACAAGGAGCGGTTAAAACCCTCTGTGTTTCGAACAGATATTTACAGTGAGCTCGACTAGTGTTTTTGGTTATTATTCTTATGGCTTTTTTCTGGAGTTTGAAATTGTATTCATATTTTGTGTATTTGTTCCCCCAAAAAGATTGCCATAGCTAAGAACTGAGTGTACATACGAATAGTATGTAACTAAAACACGCTGCATGTTACACACTGATGATAGGATTCTAAGGACATAACATACTGATAACGTTCTGTTTGCAAGTACTTTGTGTGTTCACACCACTTGTTCACACCACTTCATCTGAGAATCAATATTCATTCCTAGAAATATTACAATTGGAAAGAAAGAAACTATAAAGTATTGCTCGTAAACAGGCGTAAAGTTGTATACTCAGTGGTTTAAATCGTTGAAGATCAATTAAACAGATACATCCGTAAATAGCTAGTAGTATGCGTCTAGAGTGATGTAATGGGTAACGAACACGTAGAACTAGCTATATCAACAGATACTAGACTGCTCGAGAGATCCTAAGAAAGTATAAATCACTAACGAAAGAAATAACTCGCAAAATCCTTGCTAGAACAGTTTTCGAGTATTGCTCTGCAGTCTGGGGTCTTTAAAGGCACACAGAAAATACGGGAGATCCAAAGAAGAGTGGTCCGTTTCGTCACGGAGATGCTCACAGTACTCCAGTGGCAGGCCCCAGAAGAAAGACGTTTGCGTTACCGATGCTTTTACTGGTAATCTTCCGTCCCAGGAAGAGTCAGGGTATGCGTACATCTACATAATTACTCTGCAATTCACAGTTAAGTGCCCGGCAGAGGGTTCCTCGAACCACCTTTAAGCTATTTCTCTGCTGTTCCACTCTCGAACAGCGCGCGGTAAAAACGAACTCTTAAATCTTTCCGTGCGAGTTCTGATTTCTTTTATTTCATTGTGATGACCATTTCTTCCTATGTAGGTGGGCGCCAACTTTCGCATTCGGAGAAGAAAGTTCATGATTGAAATTCCATGAGATGATCGTGCCGCAAAGAGAATCGCCTTCGTTTTAATGATTGCCACAATTCGCGTACCACATCCTCAGAACTCTCCTATTTCACGATAATAGAGAACGAGCTACCCTTCTTTGAACTTTTTCGATCTCCTCCGTCAATCCAGTCTGATGCGGATTTTGCACCGCGCAGCAGTATTCCAGAAGAGGACGGACAAGCGCAGTGTAGGCAGTCTCTTTAGTAGAACTGTTGCATTTTCTGAGTGTTCTGCCAATAAATCGTTGCCTTTTGTTCGTTTTCTCCTTAATATCATATATGTGATCTTCCAATTTAAGTTATTCGCAATTGTAATCCCTAGGTAAGGTGATCGGACGAAAAATTAGTCACTCAAGTGCTCATGCAGAGTTCAGTCGATAAGCCTTTACAGATGGTGCAGCGATCGAGTCACGTGCTCAACCGCGCGCGCACTGCCTCTAAGTGAGCATAGATCAGTAGAAATCAGTGAGACATTTATTACTGAGAGGGGGCGGAGACGCGTTTCACTTCTTTTGAATCAAAATCGTCCCCTGCTGCAGGCAGTGAATAAAGGTCCATCCCAACTTATTAGCGAGAGATCATGGCGACGGGAACCCCATACAATGAACATTTGAAGTCGGTCACCTCGTAAGAGACTATCGCTCACACAGGCACATAAAGACAAAAAGAGCAAAATTCATCGGGCTGGAAGAAACTGTGACTGGTTTTCTGAACAATCCCCTACCCTACAGCATCTCGACTGACCTGCAGAATCACCTGACTTCAGTCCATACAAAATGTGTGAGACATGTTGGAACAATGGGTAAAACTCCAACACCAGCATCCCTTCAATTTGTTGGAACTGCGCGATCATATCCTAAGGGAATGACTTGTCCTGGATGCGACGTAACATCACAACCTTGTGGACTCTCTTTCTAACCAAATCCAGGGGGGTTATCTAGTCCCTGATGGATTTAGTCCGCAGCTCGTGGTCGTGCGGTAGCGTTCTCGCTTCCCGCGCCCGGGTTCTCGGGTTCGATTCCCGGAGGGGTCAGGGATTTTCTCTGCCTCGTGACGACTGGGTGTTGTGTGATGTCCTTAGGTTAGTTAGGTTTAAGTAGTTCTAAGTTCTAGGGGACTGATGACCATAGATGTTAAGTCCCATAGTGCTCAGAGCCATTTGAACCATTTGATGGAATTACAAGGTATTAAGTGATGCTTGTAATGATTCCTCGAGGCGTTACACATTTTTTGTCCGGTTAATTTATTTAGTTGAATTCACAGCCTTTAGGTTTGTGGAATTTATCATGTAACCGAAATTCAGGAGAGTCCTTTAAGTACTCATGTGGATAACTTCACACTGTTCAGTGTTTAGAGTCCATTACCACTTTTCGCACCACACAGATGACTTGCGTAAGTCATTTTGTAATTGGATTTGATCATCTAAGGACTTTACAAAACGATAAATGATAGCATCATCTGGAAACAATCCAAGAAGGCTGCTCAGATTGTCTTCTAATTCGTTTAGTTGGATCAGAAACAGCAGAGGGCCTATAGCACTTCCTTGGGAACGCCAGATATTACTTCTGTTTTGCTCGTTGACTTTCTGTCAGTCACTACGAGCTGTGATATTTCTGTCAGCAAATCACGAAGCCAGTCGCACAACTGAGAGTATACTCTGTAGGCACGCAGTTTGATTAGAAGTCGCTCGTGAGGAACAATGTTAAAAGCCGGTTGGAAATCTAAAATTATGGAATCAATTTGACATCCCCTGCCGACAGTACTCATTAATTCGTGAGAATAAAGGGGTAGTTGTGTTTCCCAAGAACGATATTTTCTGAATCCATGTTGACTATTTGTAAAAAAAAAAAAAAAAATGTTCAAATGTGTGTGAAATCTTATGGGACTTAACTGCTGAGGTCAGCAGTCCCTAAGCTTACACACTACTTAACCTAAATTAACCTAAGGACAAACACACACACCCATGCCCGAGGGAGGACTCGAACCTCCGCCGGGACCAGCTGCACAGTCCATGACTGCAGCGCCTGAGACCGCTCGGCTAATCCCGCGTGGCCTATTTGTCAAAAAATTAGTTGTCTTCGAGGTAATTCATGATGTTCGCACACAGTATATGTTCCAAAACCCTACAGTAAATCGATGTTAGCGATATGGGTCTGTAATTCAGAAGACTGCTCCTATTTCCTTTCAGGAGTATTGGTGTGACCTGTACAGCTTTCCAGTTTTGACGTAATGATCTTTAGGACTAGCTATAACTAAGTACGGAGCATACTCTCAAAGGAACCTAACTGGTATACAATCTGGACAAGAGGCCTTGCCTTTATTAAGTGATTTAAGCTGCTTCACTACACCGATGATGATAATTCTAAATTACTGATGTTGGCAGTTGTTCTTGATTCGTATTCTGGAATATTTACTTCGTCTTCTTTGGTGAAAGAATTTCGGAAAACCGTGTTTGGTGTCTCTGCATTAGTGGCACTATCATTAGTAACATTTCCATTGTCATCGCGCAGTGGAGGTATTGATTGCATTTTGCTGCTGGTGTTCTTTACATATGACCTCAGTTTCTTTCTGCCAGATTTCGAGACAAGAGTTTCCTTGTGGAAACTATTAAAAGCGTCTCGCATTGAAGATCGTGCTAAATTTCAAGCTTGTGTAAAAGTTCGCCAATCTTGAGGGTTTTGTGTTCTCTTAAACTTGGCATGCTTTTTCTGTTCCTTGTGTAACAGTGTTCTGAGCTGTTTTGTGTACCATAGGGGATCAGTACCATCTCTTATTCATTTATTTGATGTATATGTCGCAATCGTCGTCGATATTATTTCTCTGACTTTAAACCATATCTGGGCTACACTTTCATCGTCGGACTGGAAGGAGTGTACACTATTATGAAGGCGTCAAGCGAATTTTTATCTGATTCTTTAAATAGATATAACGTTTATTTTCGGTGGATGTGGATATTACGGTATTCAGTCTTGCTACAAAGGCCTTGTGGTCACTAATCCTTGTATCCGGCATGATGCTCCCTATTTGCTCAGGGTTTTTTGTGGCTAATAGGCCAAGTATTATAGCAATTACTCTGAGGTCAGTTTCGCCAAATTTGCGTGACGGAAAAATTAGAGAACTTAGATCTCATCCGGCAGCTTACAGACAGTCGTCTAACCCACGCAACATCCACCAATGAAACAGCAAAAGGTTGAAATAATAGTGCTACTCGAAACACCCTCCGCCACACACCGTAAGATATTCGTGGTTTGCAGACTACAGATGTAAATTTTTCCAGCAAAATTGTGTTTAACAGTACTTCTTCCCATGTAACGATCCACACGATGTGGGTGAAGTCAAGTTCCCCCCCTTACATTCTGTTTCGAATTTTGCGACTTTCGCTTTTGGGGATCGAAGACAGGAAGGAGCGTTATTGTTATGTAGACACAAAGGCCGTTAGAGAAATCGGAATAACTGTGCACAACAACGTACGAGAATGGGAAAGGAAATCTACTCTTTCTTGTTAAAGGGAGGACAGAATATTAGGGCTTAACGTCCCGTCGACGACGAAGTCATTCGAGACGGAGCACTACATCGGATTGGGGGAAGGATGGGGAAAGAAATCTGCCGTGCCCTTTTCAAAGGAACCATCCCTGCATTTACCGTGACTGATTTAGAGAAACCAAGGACATGTTGCTATATCTAAATGCTCAGAAGGAGATATAAACCGCCGTCCCCCAGAATACGAGTTCAGAGCGCTAACCACGACACCATCTTCCTCAGTCTGTATTGTTAAAGGAACCATTCTATTATTTACCTAAAATCATTTAGAAAACTTAGAGATTGCCGAACGGGGAATTTAGCTTTTCCTGAGTCCAGTGCCGTAGCCATTTCATCGCCTCGCTTGATGATATAAATGTTATTTGGCATCTTACATATTTCCAACTCATTGAAAATTGGTATTGGCTCATTTCCGTAGTTCTTCAACTAATGATGACCTCATAAACCGAAAATTTGTTCGTAATAAACAAACGTTGGTGGAAAAAATGAAATTTCTTTTTTTTACATTCAAATATGAAATTTCTCTGCAAGAAAGATGATTACTTTCCTCTTTGGAGTTGGAATTATACCAGCTGGAAAGCCTTCGGTGATACCCCACCATGGAGTAAACCTCGGTGATACCCCACCATGGAGTAAACCTAAGGAATTACGTTGAAGGTAATAAGGCTAGTAGCAGCATCGCTCTCTGTTAGCAAGGCGTGTAAGCTGTATCGAAATCAATTTCTTATTTGGTAACTCCTTTTTAAAAGTGCAGATGACGTAATTACAATTTGCTGTGAGTGCGGAAACCAAAGTTCGTTTTGTTTTCGTCATCTGAATACATAGAAACCACAGTACAGTGTATGGCAGGGTGTAAGTTTCACCAAAGATTTCCTACTCCATTTCCGTATGATCAAGGGCAAAGTGAGTCGGAAAGCACCTTAGTCGGCTATTAGTAGTCGATCCAACGAAAGAAAAATAGGGGGAAAAAGGTGTAGTGGCAAATTTTTGTACTGTGGTAGGGAAGAGTGTTACGAACAACGTACTAAAAATCCTAGCTGTTAGGGTGTGAGCGTGGGGGTTGGGGGGGGGGGGTGCGTTTTAGAGTCAAATTGTTATGTTTCCCTTGAATATCGATAACAGCACGGTTTCCAGCGAAAATGTTTCCCAGTACAGAATTAAACTACATTAAATTTCCAGCAGAAAGGTCCTGTTCAGTTTTTCTCTAGGACTAATAGCTTCCCCGTTGCAGGGGATAGAAAAGTCGCTGCTTATTAAAAATAGTGTTTTGATGGTATAAAATTAATATTTATTAGTAAATTAAGTTTGTCAGAATCAAATATTAGCTGTGTACACCACCTCTAAGTGCAGTAGAGCTGTATGATGGAACAAATTGGGTTTTGGGGGTGTAACTGGGCGTAGGGAGCGGGGTAGAGGCTAGAAGAACGTCGGAAGGTATTAGTCGGATTGTGGTCATGCACTTCTGTCCTTGATACACTTGCAAACTGAAGATCAAGTAGGTGATTCCCCACTCTGTCTAACCTACTTTATCACAAGAAGTAACTACAGGTTACTTCACAAAGTTGTACTGACCCTCAGGAGAGCGTCTTATGAATCATTGGCGATGCACTGCGCAGACAGGCCCAGGGGTGTTTATTTTTCTGCAGTGCGCATTAACACTACATGGAGACATACGTAAGCTATTAGTAATACAAATATAACGAAATAACAAACAACCAGTTGTATTAAGGAAATTTAATTTCTCTACCGATTTCGGGCACATAGTGCCCTTCTTCAGAAGGTTATACCTACGGCATTATTTCCGAGTGTGGACAATAGGATGCATACAGCAAAATACTGTGGTCATGATAATGATGTCTGCACTTATTGTTTCGCTTCTTTATACTATTTTTATACAGACGCTATGCATCACAAGACCACAGCATTTAGTTATATGCTTGCTATTGTTGATACTCGCGTATAATGCAACCGGTATAACGTTCTGAAGAAGGCCACTAAGTGCCCGAAACCGATAAAGAAATTAAGTTTCTTTTAGGCAACTGGTTGCTTATTTCTTTGTTATATGCGATTCCAATCCCAAAGAAAGCAGGTGTTGACAGATGTGAAAATTACCGAACTATCAGCTTAATAAGTCACAGCTGCAAAATACTAACACGAATTCTTTACAGACGAATGGAAAAACTAGTAGAAGCCAACCTCGGGGAAGATCAGTTTGGATTCCGTAGAAATACTGGAACACGTGAGGCAATACTGACCTTACGACTTACCTTAGAAGAAAGATTAAGGAAAGGCAAACCCTCGTTTCTAGCATTTGTAGACTTAGAGAAAGCTTTTGACAATGTTGACTGGAATACTCTCTTTCAAATTCTAAAGGTGGCAGGGGTAAAATACAGGGAGCGAAAGGCTATTTACAATTTGTACAGAAACCAGATGGCAGTTATAAGAGTCGAGGGACATGAAAGGGAAGCAGTGGTTGGGAAGGGAGTAAGACAGGGTTGTAGCCTCTCCCCGATGTTGTTCAATCTGTATATTGAGCAAGCAGTAAAGGAAACAAAAGAAAAATTCGGAGTAGGTATTAAAATTCATGGAGAAGAAATAAAAACTTTGAGGTTCGCCGATGACATTGTAATTCTGTCAGAGACAGCAAAGGACTTGGAAGAGCAGTTGAATGGAATGGACAGTGTCTTGAAAGGAGGATATAAGATGAACATCAACAAAAGCAAAACAAGGATAATGGAATGTAGTCTAATTAAGTCGGGTGATGCTGAGGGAATTAGATTAGGAAATGAGGCACTTAAAGTAGTAAAGGAGTTTTGCTATTTGGGGAGCAAAATAACTGATGATGGTCGAAGTAGAGAGGATATAAAATGTAGGCTGGCAATGGCAAGGAAATCGTTTCTGAAGAAGAGAAATTTGTTAACATCCAGTATTGATTTAAGTGTCAGGAAGTCATTTCTGAAAGTATTCGTATGGAGTGTAGCCATGTATGGAAGTGAAACACGGACGATAAATAGTTTGGACAAGAAGAGAATAGAAGCTTTCGAAATGTGGTGCTACAGAAGAATGCTGAAGATTAGATGGGTAGATCACATAACTAATGAGGAAGTATTGAATAGGATTGGGGAGAAGAGAAGTTTGTGGCACAACTTGACCAGAAGAAGGGATCGGTTGGTAGGACATGTTCTGAGGCATCAAGGGATCACCAATTTAGTATTGGAGGGCAGCGTGGAGGGTAAAAATCGTAGAGGGAGACCAAGAGATGAATACACTAAGCAGATTCAGAATGATGTAGGTTGCAGTAGGTACTGGGAGATGAAAAAGCTTGCACAGGATAGAGTAGCATGGAGAGCTGCATCAAACCAGTCTCAGGACTGAAGACCACAACAACAACAACAATGCGATTTCAGTTGCTGAGTTTGATAAAATGCTAAATAATGCCAATGAATGAAACCCATATGACCAAATCTTTGTAAATTTCTACACTTCTAGAGGAGAAATTGATTCTTAGTCATTATGTACGGCAGCTGTAGCTTTCTTGCGAGAAAGGCCATTTGCCTCACGACGGGTGCTGATCGTTTTTAAGTTTACAGAAAAACTACACCTTCCAAGTATTTCCTCTCCAGTTATCTTATGTTAGCAGACAAAATAACTTTACTGAGCTTGTGGAGTTACTTTCAGTTTATTAAGTGAGTACTTACTTGCACTTGTTAAGTGAGTTTTTATGTAAATTGTTTCCTACAGACTATGGCTGAGAAGTGTATCGTTTGTAAGCGTTGGTGGGACATGGACTGGGTTGGTAAATGTGGCACCATGCTGCCATCTGTGATGGACAGCGTATTGTAGAGCCAGGTAATTATGTTGTAGTCACTTAGTGGTGAATTCATGAATGACCAGGAACCTATTGCACTTATTTCATCATTAACTGTGTTGCTGGTAAACTGCGGAAATCTATTCCACTCAGGAATTGCTGGCACTTGTAAATTGGCCTGTACTGAGTTGAGCCACTTACCACACATCCACAGTGTATGTTCCAAGGTAGGAGTGAATATGTCTGATGGAATGGGACTGATCATGTTCTAGTCTATAACAGTAATCTGCTGCAATGCACTGCTTGACCTACGTTGAAATATATTAAAGTTTCGTAACACCTAGTGACCTACCTCTGTTGTACAGGGAGACAATGAAACCTCTGGACCTCTCCAGAAGCTGAGAGAGCTGCAACTGGCATGATGCATTTGCTACTACTCATTCTGTGAAAATTATTCTACGCACTAACAGTGGAGACATAAACATACTGACTGCATGTTACACTTGGTGCAAGCTCTTCAGACAGCTGACTGTTCCTGTTGTTGAACATTTTTACATAATATCTCGCTTAACACATGAAAATAGTTATTCATTTAATATACTGAAAGCAATTCCTCTATATAAACACGAGTTCAGTGAAGTTATTTTGTCAATTTACATAAGAGAACTGGACAGGAAGGATTGGGGATGTATAGTCTGTCCGTAAACTGGAAAGCGAACAGTGCTTGTGGTGGGGGAAGTTGCTTTACCCGGCAGAACGCAACAGCCGCCTAACATTATGACAAAGAATCAATTTCCCCTGTAGTACTGTAGAACATTTTGCAGAGATTTACGTAGATTCTGTCCGTAACTCATACCTTTATTCCATGTGGGTTGTCAGTGATTCATAAGGCGCCCTGCTGAGGGTAGTATAGCTCTGTGAAACACCTTGTAGTTGCTTCTTGTGACATACTGGTGTAAACAGAATGGGAAGTACCTATTATCTCTTCAGTATGTAGGCATATGAAGGAGCTAAGTACATGACCACCTTCCTTCATGCGTCTACCCTCTATCCCGCTCCCTCCACCCTGTTACACCCCTACAATCCAATTTATCTATTAGTAAATATCAACTGCACTTACACGGGGTACACACAGTTAACCCACTTCATTTAAAAAGTAATATTAATTTTATGCGATTGAAAAACTACTTGTAATAACCTGCGATTTTCCATCCCCTGCAATGCGGAGTCTATTAATCCTAGACAAAAAATGAAGAGGATCTTTTTGTAGGGTATTCAGTGTAGTTTCATTTTGTACCAGGAAACATTTTCGCTAAAATCCGCGATTTTCGAGCTATTCAAGAAATTATAAAAAGTGACCTTTAGACGTACCACAACTTCCACGCTTGCACACCACTGGTCATGATTTCTAGTATTTTGTTCGTGACACTCCTTCCTACCACTGTGCAAAAATTTGCAGGCAGACGCATTTTTCCCCTATTCGACCCTTTTAGGTCTCCATTGAGAAATGACAATACAAAGGTTTCTATTCTCTATAGTGAAAAGCCGGCCGGTGCGGCCGTGCGGTTCTAGGCACTTCAGTTTGGAACCGCGTGACCGCTACGGCCGCAGGTTCGAATCCTGCCTCGGGCATGGATGTGTGTGATGTCCTTAGGTTAGTTACGTTTAAGTAGTTCTAAGTTCTAGGGGACTGATGACCACAGATGTTAAGTCCCATAGTGCTCAGAGCCATTTGAACCATTTTTTATAGTGAAAACTGTTCTGGTTGTCCTGGATTCAGGCGTGCGCTCCTGCCTGACTCCTTAAGTTATGTTTATCATTTTATTTCGATTTGTTCTTATTATTAACTATAAAGAGTATCAGTGAAGCGGTTCTGAGTCTACGAAGAAATCAGTAAATATAATATTCTGAGATTTGTTATGGAGCTTAAGAAAGTTCGCGTCCGTACAAATGTTGATTCGAGAAGTACGGCAGAGCGCAGTGCCGGCTTCATCAGGACTCCGGCTGTGCGTAAAGCGCATTACTCACTGCCACGTGTCAACCCCAACAATAAATCAATCCCGACCTCGACAGGTTTCTGTAATTAAACTTCCTGCGTTAATAACGCTCATAAAACCACTTTGAACTGAGCTATTCATTCCGTCGTATTTAAATCTCCGGAGGATTTTATTAAGAAAAACGCGACGCGCGACGGAAAAGGCTCGAAAACGACGGAGGTCAAAAATATTTCATTAGGCCCCTCGATTCCCAGGATTCGTTTATCATGTTTATACCTGACAGGCCCGGAATCCCAGAGGGATTTGCTGCGTGACGCAACGTTGCCGCCAGGTAGCTTATCCGGCCGGTCTGCTTCTTTAAATGGTCGCGCCGCGTTTCGTTTTATTTACAGAACTAGGTTTGTAACGCGCTCCTCATTTTGCTTTACGCGCGTTTCCTCTCGAGGGCACAGGTTGCGAAAGGGTAATAACCACGGTGCGTGGAGGAGGTACGTCTTCTCTAGACACTCGGTTTCCTTCACTTCTAGTCCCTCCTCGCTCTTCTCCTCCCACTTCCCTCTCCTTCTCCTCTTCGTTTTATTGTTTCCAGTTCGCGACAACGTGACCTCGTTGTCTCAGGCTCGGATCTACGTGCGTTGCTCCCTCGCAGGTATAATAAAATAGCAGGAATTCGGCGTCGGTCATTTCTTGAAGAGAAGTGGAATAAGATGGATGCGGCCATCTAAAGACTCGGTAAAATATCACCGAGTCAATTTATCTCTCTCGCCGCCGGACAGATATGGATAGTGGTACACACGAATGCTACGGCCTTCATCTTCAATGTAGGTTCCAAATAAAAGCTGAAGGAGTGCCCGCGCGGAGAAGGGACGTAATTTCTATAAAGCGGCGTGCTTTCTATTGACACGGAGGGCAGGACGCCTTTTTATTTATTTTTAAGGCACTCTGGGAGCATGTCCGCCGAGTGCTGAAAAGCCCCAGCGCGCTCCACGATGCTCAGTGACAGGGGCCGTTTTTACATTGCGATTCAAAGAAGGCCTGAAAAGCAACATTCGCGCTGTTTTCGAGGCGTGGGAAGGGGGAACGCGAGCGCCGCGTTACTTGTAAGGATTTTTACACACAGCGACAATCCGAGAAGAAGCGCTTACAATTAATACTGACGTGCCCCGAAATACAGAGAGATATTTGTTAGCCGGAGAACAATGAAGGCTGTGTTTCGTCGTCGTTTTGTTGTGTTTGAGCCGAGTCCGGGCGAGCATGACATCCGTATAGCCATCGTGTCCTCCAAACGAACAAGCGCACATCATTTGAGACGAAATGGTGGCTCATATTTTATCTAGTTGCAGGCGCGCTGGGCGTCAGGAGAGGGATATTAATAATAGCAATAAGCGAGGTATTCCCGAGTTTGATGGGTTGATTCTGTCCGGAGATTGTAAGACAGCTAAAGAGTGGGTAGGGGGCCCCGGACGGCCGCGCCGCCCGGACCGACAAGAATGGAATATGAGAAAAAAGAGCAAATATGCAGAAGGCAGTGTGCGCCTGAAAGAGCGTCTATTTGAAAAGAAGTCGGGATGAAGCAGATCGATTGATAATGAGAAACCAAAAACGACAGTAAATTAACGAACTATCTCATTCGTTGCCACCTCTTTGAAGCACTCTCATTTCTTGTCCGCCTTTGATCTTTGTCTTTCTGTTTCTCCGGCCCTCGTAGTTATCGTGGAACAAGAGTGAGGGCACGGCTGATGTTTGAGGAAGGGGAGAGGAGCAGTGTACATCGGCAGCCGTATGTCTCCGCAAGGTATCCTTCAAACTTAGAATTACGTGACCGAAGTTATCTTCGATTTGTTTTCTGTGCGTCTCCTATTAAAACTCATTAACAACAGAGACTTACACTTATCTCTTCAATCTTTATTTATATTTTCTATTAATGTAGACAATGTGCCCCAGAACTCGTCAGTCTTCTTTTCTCTTAATTACCGTCATGTATTGATTACAGAGAATGAAGTCTCTTAAATTCGGCGGTTGTCAGAAGTGAAAGAAACGAAAGTGGACGAAGGGCTGGGACAGGGAAATTGGCTTTACTGTGGTGCCTCCATTTCCTGTGGTGTAAGAAACAGTCTCGCTCCTAGGTAATCTGGAACATGTTTGAAAACTCCACAATCAGACGCGAGAACTGGCTTATTATGTAGGTATAATATGCAACTAGTCATCTTTTCGATTTTGATAGATTTGTTGTAGCGCTAACTAGTTTTCCAGCCACTGTAGGCTCATCAGGTGGAGGTGTTACAGAAGCATTATCAAAACCATAGACGCAGGGTCATGGTTGAGGTGAAAATAACGGGAACTTTGTTGCAATTCGCCATCCACAATGTATATAGTGAATTATATGCATGAGGATTTTTTCCGTCTTATTAAATATTGGAGTACAACAACACTGTGGCATGTGGTACCGTAAAAACCTCTACCTTGACGAAGCTGTTATACGGAGCAAACATCGGATGAAAAATTTGCGCATTGGAGAGGACGTAGAGGAACAGAAATTCACAAGGATCCGTATGTGTTCTGATTACAAGTTATCCTTTCAAATAATGAGGGTGTTTTCCGAAGAAGGCTGCTCAAAATCTATGGGATAGTTAAGAATTATAATCTGCTCATCTCTAAAGAAAAAAGTGAGGTGAAGGCATTTACGGAAAAGGCGTAAAGTTACTGTAGAAGACATACTTATCGAATAAATGTCTAATTTTAACTTCCTATGGTGATATATATTACATTTAAATCAAGTAGATTCTAATCATAGAATTGGGGGATATCATTATATGTGCGGAAGAATTACGATCGAACTGTAAAATAAACCAGGAGGACACAAAAATAATGTTTTACAAAGCCATGGCTATGTCAGGGCCTCTATGGAAGCGAGACATGGACAGATAAATCTAAATATAGAGGTAGAGTTCATGCAGCGTTTCTTAATAGGGTCGAAGTAGTTTTAAGGTAGTTCTATGTAAGAAATGGAATAGCCAGAGACAGTCTCAAAGCGTGTAGTCAAACCCACCAGACAATGCTTCCATAGAGATTTCATACGAACCTGACGAGGACCTATCTGCAGCACCCTCTGTCTACGGGAGGAAAGCAACTCGTTCTATCTCTAAACACTCAGATGCCGTACGCTGACAATCCTGGTTAGAAAATGGGCATAAGCTGAAAATCCTCTCCGATAAAACGTCCCTTATACGCCAGCGAAACGAAAATGATTTCAGGATTCATATCCAGGAAAAAGACGTAAAGACTCTGGAACGTCCCCTTAGAAAAATTATGAATGACTGTGCTGGTAAACTTCTACGTTATTTGATTTTCAAACAACTGAGCAAAATTCAACGTACTCAAACAGTTTTCTCTTTACTTATTCTGATCATCACAAAACAGACACTCAATATTTTTAGCGCAACGCAATCTCGCTTTCAATAATCCCAACAAAAGAATGGCCCTGACTAACAATAACAGCCGGCCGGAGAGGCCGTGCGGTTCTAGGCGCTACAGTCTGGAACCGCGAGACCGCTACAGTCGCAGGTTCGAATCCTGCCTCGGGCATGGGTGTGTGTGATGTCCTTAGGTTAGTTAGGTTTAAGTAGTTCTAAGTTCTAGGGGACTGATGACCTCAGTAGTTAAGTCCCATAGTGCTCAGAGCCATTTGAAGCATTGACAATAACCTATACCTATCATGAATCACTTACCTCACAAAAATCTTCTTTACTCGAACTACTGCAATACAGCGAATGCCAATGCTGCCAGCTAAATAAAAGATTATAACTACTGAAGGCACTAACTACTGATAGGCATAGTTAGCAAATGAGAGATTTTGATAGAGATCAAACAATGTATTTACCTTAATTGTGTTCAAAAAGTATTAATGTATACATAATCTTGTGACATCCAATTAAACAAATTTCCTTTTTTCTGACGGACACACGTCCAGATCGTCCGCTCAAAACTGTGGCATGTCTCTCCCCACATCCACCTCTGCTGGCTGCTCACCACCAACTGCCCAACGCTACGCGCTGTTCAAATCCAACTGCCCATCACTACACTAGCGAATATTCCAACAATAAATCCAACCAGCCACAGATTGCACACAGCGCAGTCAGCTATTTTCATACACAGCACTACATGGCATTACCAACATAAAAACCTAAACAGCCGACTCACAACTCTCAGCATAGGGAAGACCAATGTGCTTCTATTGCCAGCAGACACATGTTTAAGAATTTGATACCCCTGTGACCATGAAGTACACCCTCCACAGAAAGACTCAAGTTATTTGGAAGAGGTTGTAATCATTAATGACGAATGCCATTTCTCGCCTATCCCTCTCAACAGTCACGCAGTCTGTTGCTGTAGCAATGCATGTGCGATACGCTGTAGCTGGCTCCACACTTACCCCACTGCGCAGCTTCCTCTTTTGTTTTTCCTTCGTGGTAACTTTAATACACGTAATGGATTATGGTGTTCAATTACCATTGGGCCCACGGGGCGACCTATTGAGCCTCACGTCTTCACCCCAACGACCAGTACCGTTTCTGGATGAATCAGTACACGAAATAAGTCGCCCCAATGGATGGGACAGCCAACTTGTAGTGTTTGAATAACACGACAGCGTCCAGGAATAAGTGGATCACATTGCACCTATGAATCCACCAAGCTGCTGGTACGTCAAATCCAAAATATTCAGACCATCTACGAAGACAGTCTGTTTTCTGGTGGAGCGAGGAGTTCCGCTCGGCAATCAGGAGCAACCAAGCGCCTCTGCATAGCTTCAGATGCTGCAAAACTGTAGAAGATGGGGCGGCAGTCTTTCGGGTTGCAAGGCCCAGATGCGACCGAATTATTGAGGAGAACCGGAAGAGACTTTGATAAAAAATCCTCAGCTCCTAATACGATACATTAAACCTTCGACTGAATGAATGACCATCAGGAAAGTTTGAGGCGAGAGTGCCTAGTGCTCTGTTTATACTGTCATCTCCGGATCAGCAAAAGAGTTGTTGACTATACCATGAGGCGAAATTTCAACCACCGCCAGTCACGACTAAGCTTCTAGCTGTCATGGAACTATGGCTGAGATGAGCGGCGGCGACTTCGGTTCCTTCAACGATGAAGTTCATAGCCGTCTTACTCCTCGTATGAGCTGGGTTCAGCACTGCCAACAGCACGTGACACGCCTCTACATTACAATAGAATCCATTACAGCAAGTTGTGGAACCTTACTGCAAACACTAAAAAAAATCCTACTCTGTTTTTAATTTCTTATATGAATGAGAAAGCTTCCCTCGTTTGTGGAAAACAGTTATCTTAATTTCCCTTCTCCAGGCTGGGAAGGACTCTACGTGTCCGATTAGTTATCGTAGTG
Source organism: Schistocerca piceifrons (assembly GCF_021461385.2). NCBI lineage: Eukaryota > Metazoa > Arthropoda > Insecta > Orthoptera > Acrididae > Schistocerca > Schistocerca piceifrons. The sequence goes on from NC_060149.1 coordinate 143,685,019, forward strand.
TCATCCTCATTTTCTGCGTGGGAATGGCCTTGGACCGAATGGCCTACCGCTGCCTTGTCTAGGTCTTAAGACCAAAGAAGCTCCTTAGTTGCTTTCAGCAAGAGCTCAGGAGCTACGATTCCACCAATGAAAACCTAGCCCGGTTTTAGGTTGCTATACAAAGGCTCCCCTAAGCAGACCTCATTTTGTCCTTGAGAGGGCGTACGATACTACTCGGTTCAAAATTTGTTTAAATGGCTCTACGCACTATGGGACTTAACATCAGAGGTTATCAGTCCCCTAGACTTAGAACTATTTAAACCTAACTAACCTAAGGACATCACACACATCCATGACCGAGGCAGGATTCAAACCTGCGACCGTAGCGGTCGCTCGGTTCCAGACTGCAGCGCCTAGAATGGCACGGCCACTCCGGCCGGCTGAGTGACTCCATTTTATATCTTAAAGAATCGATGAAATTTCTGGGCTTCATCTTCAGTTATTAGCTTGTCTGGTTGCCACATCCGAGAAATATAAAAGCACAGTCCCATAAAGCGCTCGATGTTTCCAAACACATCAGATATAAGATATAAGTAGTCAGCTGAAATCCTCTGTTTCACTTTAATGTAGCCTAAGCATGATCCCGACTCGATTATAGTCACTCTAGTGCTAGGCGGTCTTACCTGACAATCGATACAATCGACCATGAGGGATTTCTGATGACTGACTATATGGGTTTTTATGACCAACGCTATTCGCAGCCTCTGTGTAGTAACTCACAATCACCAGCACACCTGATCCCCAATGGAACGACTTTCACCAGTTGTTTGTGGCAAAGAGGTCCTTCTGAATGAATGTAGGGACATGTCATTCAGAAATGGCTGCAACTAGAATTGATGTTTTACCCTACGATTGGAGCAAAAGGCCATCTTCTCTCCTCAGGAAGTCCACAATATTCTTAGATGTGACCTACTTTAAGAAAGTAGTTGTTGCTGTTGTTGTGATCTTCAGTCCTAAGGCAAACCTGATGCAGCTTTCCATGCTACTCTATCCTGTGCGACCCTTTTCATCTCCAAATAACTACTGCAACCACATCCTTCTGAATCTACTTACTGTGTTCATGTCTTAGTCTACCTCTACGATTTTTACCTCCCACACTTCACTTCAAAACGAAATTGGTAATCCCTTGATGTCTCAGAATGTGTCCCATCAACCGATTGCTTCTTTTGGTCAAGATGTACCACAAATTTCTAGGCTCCCCAGTTCTATCCAGTACCTTCTCATTAGTTACGTGATCTATCCATCTAATCTTCAACATTCATCTGTAGCACCACATTTCGAAAGCTCCTATTCTCTTCTTGTCTAAACTGTTTAGCGTCCATGTTTTACTTCCACACATGGCTACACACCAGGCAGATATTTTCGGAAAAGACTTCCGGTAACTTAAATCTATATTCGTCCGCTTGCTTAGCTGGGTTGTAACGTCCTTCCCACCCGTGCAGCGGGTTGGAAATTTTCTCCTCTCGTGGACTGGGTGTTGTGTTGTTCCCATCATCATTTCATCCTCATGACCGGCCCGCAAGTCGTCCAATGTGGCGTCGACAGAAATAAGACTTCCACTCGGCGGCCGAACGTCCCTGGATGGGGCCTCCCGGTAAACAATGTCATACGCTCATTTCATTTCATTTTCAAATCTATTTTCGATGTTAACAAATTTCTCTTTTTCAGAAATGCTTTTCTTGCCGTTACCTGTCTACGTTTTATATCCTCTCTACTCTGGCCATCATTTCTTTTGCTACCCAAATAGCAAAACCCTTCTATTGTTTTAAGTGTTTTGTTTCCTAATCTAATACCATCAGCTTCACCTGATTTAATTCGACTACATATCATTATCCATGTTTTGATTTTGTTGATGTTCGTCTCGTATCCTCCTTTCAAGACAACGTCCATTCCGTTAAACTGCTCTTACAGGTCCTTTGCTGCCTGATACAATTACAGTGTCATCGGCAAACTTCAAATTCTTGATTCCTTCTCCCTGAACTTTAATTTCTACTCCAAATTTTTCTTTTGTTTCCTTTACTGCCAGTTCATTGTACAGGTTGAATAACTTCAGGGTTAGGCTACATCCCTGACTCACTCCCTTCTCAACCACGTCTTCCCTCTGATGCCCCACCACTCTTATAACTGCCGTCTGGTTTCTGTACATAATGTAAATAGCGTTTCGCTCCCTGTATTTTACCTTCAGAATTTCAAAGAGAGTATTCCACTGCCGGCCGCTGTGGCCGAGCGGTTCTCCGGAACCGCGCTGCTGCTATGGTTGCAGGTTAGAGTCCTGCCTCGGGCATGGGTGTGTGTGATGTCATTAGGTTAGTTAGGTTTAAGTAGTTCTAAGTCTAGGGGACTGATGACCTCAGATGTTAAGTCCCATAGTGCTTAGAGCCATTTGAACCATTTAAAGTATTCCACTCAACATTGTCAAAAGCTTTCTCTAAGCCTACAAATGCTATAAACCTAGGTTTGCTTTCATTAACCTATCTTCTAAGGTAAGTCGCAGGGTCGGTATTGCCTCCCGTGTTCCTACATTTCTCCGGAATCCCAACTGATCTTCCCCGATGTCGGCTTCTACCGGTTTTTCCATTCTTCTGTAAAGAATTCGTGTTAGTATTTTGCAACCATGACTTATTAAACTGTTAGTTTGATAATTTTCGCACCTGTGAGCAACTGCTTTCTTTAGAATTGTAATCATTACATTCTTCTTAAAGTCTGAGGGCATTTCGTCTGTCTCATATATATCGCACACCAGAGGGGAGAATTTTGTCATGGCTGGCTCTCGCAAGGTTATCAATTGTTCTAACAGAATATCGTCTACTCCTTTGTTTAGACTTAGATCTTTCGGAGCTCTATCAATTTCTTCTCGCAGTATCATGTTTCCCATCTCATTTTCATCTAAGTCCACTTCCCTTTCTATAATCTTGCATTCTAGTTTATCCCTCTCTATATACTCCTTCGACCTTTCAGCTTTCCCTTCTTTTGATAGTACTGGTTTCCCATCTGAGCTCTTGATATTCATTTACCGTTATCTAATTTCATCGTACACCGACCGGCAAGCAATTAGATGTGTTCCGTAGAGAGAATGACTAAAATGACACAAAACACGCCAGGACACAGTACAGTTCAATAAGCTGGCCCCCTGAAAAGATCAAAAGCCGTTTCGAGGAAGAGCAGTTGCAAGTGACGGATAATAAGCTGTGATTCATGAAATCAGACATTCCGTTGGTGCCTGTCACTGCTGCAGGGGGAGTGAGCTCTGCACAGGGCACTATCCTCTGACTCGTGGTTTCCTACTCCGGCTCTTTCTAGTACATTGCTGTGTCCATAACAGTGCGCCGCATTTTAACGGAATGATTTTAAATTCTGACTAGAGGGCAAGTGTAAATTTAAGTCGTGGCACGCCCCCTATTTTGCTTGTAGCGAGAGGAGTGTGACACGTGTTTTCAAATGTTATGCAATGTCCGGACTACAGCCAAATCTCATTTGCTGGAGATTTTAGTGTGCTTGCTTATTCAATTTCAGTTTGAAGATCAACCAGCCGCATTTATCTGCTGCAAGTATTTTTGTCTACCTTCTGTTGCATCAAAAACTGTACCAAAAATTTAAAGACTCCAGGTTTACATCATCTTTATATGTGTATATGTATTGTAAAACTTAAACTTTCACTACCCAAAATGTCCCAATTAATAAAATGTTCCTGGCTGTCATGACGTGGTCGAATGTATTTCACATTTAAACCCAACGTTTCAATCAGTGGAGGACATTTTGAAGGGGGATGTACGTCTCGAAGGTAGGTCTGCTCTGGCCCGCTCGCTCGCTCAGCTCAGCAGACAAACTACGTATCTACACCTGCAACTCGTAACTAGGCTTGTACGTACAAACGAGAATTGTATCTTCTACTGAAATCCGCTACTATGGAGTCTTACTGTTATTAGTCCTACAATGATCGGAAGTCCATAGGCCTACTTATAATTTGTTACGGCTGTACTGGGGTACAATTAAATTAAAATCATGCCAAAATGATACCAGTACATAAGGCACCACTTCTTGTATGAAATGAGGACTGTTAAGGAGAAGAGACTAAATGCTATAAACAAGCCGTTATACCGTTTATATCCAGTATTGATCTTAAATTAAATTTTGTTGCAGTACTGTCAACCAGTAAGACTTCATAACAGCAGGCTCAGCTGCGAGTTAACAGGTGTAGAAATGTAGTTTGTCTGCTGAGCTGAGAGAGCGAGCGAGTTTAAGCCTACCTTCGTGACGTACGCGCCGCGGCCTGTCTTTCTCGTGGGCCTCGCTTTGAATATCGAGCGCAATTGACCGTTGTCGACTGCCGTCGTCCGCTGTCGCTGTCAGCCCATGGTGGAAGACTGGTACACAAAAGCGAGGCATCCTGAAGACGTTGGAGGATAAAGCAAGGGATATTTGAGAACCGAAGCTGCTTGTAGCGGAATTAAAACACCTCATCAATGCATAGCTCAAAAATGGTTACTCGTCCGCTGAGGTAAAAAGAGCGTTAAGACCGCCGCGCAAAAATAATAGCGGTGCACAAGCGCCACTAAATTGAAAGTTTTCCTGCTTTTCATTAAGTATGTTACTGACCGGATAGGAACAATCTTGGAAAAACGGAGCTTCGGGTAATCTACAAACCCACCCGGAAGATACAAAATCACCTACTTGGCCAAGGATGCTCGCAGAGCACTGGAAAAAGCAGGGATTTGTAGGATTCGGTGTAGTTATGGGGAGGTGTACGTGGGTATCACAAAAAGAACAGTCAAAAACGACTATAAAAGGACAAGGACAGTTGTAGAAGGGGGAAGAGTGATAGATCAGCTGTTTGCAGAACATGCTTTGCAGCCAGGAGATCACCACTTCCATTTCGATAGAACTCAGGCTGTGGCAGCCACAAGCGGATACCATGGAGAGCTATACAGATGGGCCATAAAGATTGTAAAACACCCGAGGAATTTCATTAGGAAGGTGGAGGGCGTGAAATTGAATGACGTTTGGATCCCGGTGCTGAAGAAGATGTGTACAAGTCTGCCACCATAGTGTGAGAGCGACAGTGGATGATGGGAATCGACAATGGCAAAGTGCTCTCGGGTATTCAAAGCACGTGATGTCATGTCGTACCAGTGAGTATTTTTAGAATGTAACAATCAATTCTTTGTAATTAAATCCTAATTTAAAAGCGCCTAAAGAGATTACCACTCAGCGTTCACAGAAAAGACGTTCTACAATTATGATTACAGACTTCTAAGGGTTGTACAGTAGACTTAGTTGATAAAGTTATGGTAAGGACCTCGTGTCCAGAAGTGTACTGTTTGGATGTGAAACAATTTTGAAAAATTAGAGCACTTTCAAACCTCCTGTTTCACGGCACATGCCCAACGGGGACAATAAGCTCTTACCTCTGTTTTCTACGGGAGCTCATGGTATGGGCAATGGTCCCAGTACTCGTCGTTGGGTTCTCTTCTACATGACGTAGGAAGCGCCTCTTGGAAGTCGAAAGTGCGGCACGTCCGTGGAGCAACACAGTCAACCCTCGTAGTTGAAAACGTACCATTTTTTCGCAGCAGTTGTTGTAGTCGGGCGAAAATTGTATGTGATGTCATAATTATAACAGGAACTGAAGATGGTGCCCCCATCTTAATTTGTCTGCCTGTCGTACAGCGGGAGATCTGAGAGTGATCTGACATTCAAACTTATTCTATGCATCCGTGTGCAGAACTTAAGGACGAGAGTAACTTTCGCATGAAGTGTCACTGGCAAGTAACATGGCTCGATGTAACTTGGACAATACGTAAAAAAAAAAAAAAAAAAAAGGCGGGACGTGATTCTTAATAGGGTGTGTGACAACCATGGACAGCAATGGCATCCTCTGTAAGGTGTTCTTGTGGTAGGCATTCCATTTTCCCACCAGAGCGGCTCACAGTTGGATGATCATTGGTGCTGTGAACGTGCTGCAACACACCTCTCCAACTTAGGTGCTGGGAGGCCAAGTGCTGCAAGTGACATGTCACAGAAAAATGATCTAAATGCATATCTGGAAAGCTGACGTGTGGATCCCTTGTGAGTAAAAGAAGTAAAAGCCACATCCTGCACAGGGCCACACTCTGTGATGACATTTTAATAAATGGTCAGAAAGTACAGCAATAGCCTAATGTGTATGCATTTAAAAGTATTTAGAGAGTTTAATGCATGTTTAAATAGGCCACCTTTTTAAATACCGGTTATACATCTTGAGGTAAAATCAGCATATTGACACAATAGATCATAAACTCCTTGAACCTGGCGGTACATAGATGGAATGTAATAAAGATTTTCGTCGCTCTGGAGAGGTAAAGAAACACTACAAACGTTCATTTGTCCACCAAGTCAGAATGGAAGCAGTGAAGAAGACAAGGAGAGAGTTGAAACGAAAACAGGAAACTTACTTCCTGTTAAAGCCATGGCTTCCATAGCAGAGGATAAAGTTGCTAAAGACACAGAAGGACACAACATACAACAGAGGAATAGCAGATGGATTTGAATCAATAAATAAAATCTTCTATCAATACAGTGCAAGTATTCTCTAAACAGTGCTCTTGAATTTATAGAAACCGACTTTAGGAGGTCCACTGTTGGTCCCCCATTAATATCTCTTCTGCAGCGTTTGCATCAAGATGTGTTTAAAATAAATTTTGGGAAGTGGATAAACCTTCAGGGGATGGAGAAATACATCCCTCCACTTTATCATTTCTATAACAGTTCCTACTACATTCCCAAACAGCACTTACACTGGGTGTAAGGAGAGGCAGTGGAGAAAATGAGGATGGTTCAAATGGCTCTGAGCACTATGGTACTTAACATCTGAGGTCATCAGTCCCCTAGAACTTAGAACTACACAAATCTAACAAACCTAAGGACAACACATACATCCATGTCCGAGGCAGGATTCGAACCTGCGACCATAGTGGTCGCGAGAAGAAACGAGGACGTTATCAAAGAAGGGGACGAGTGTGATCGAAAAATGCGCAACTTATTGGCACTGCATCACAAAGTCATCCTTCAAGAGATACCACAGAAGGAAATAATGATGATGCTGTAGACATTGACTGTGAGGGGATTATAGAAAGTGACTATGAATGATCTCTTTTATGTGTTGGCCGGCCGAAGTGGTCGTGCGGCTCTAGGCGCTGCAGTCAGGAACCGCGAGACCGCTACGGTCGCAGGTTCGAATCCTGCCTCGGGCATGGGTGTGTGTGATGTCCTTAGGCTAGTTAGGTTTAGCTAGTTCTAAGTTATAGGGGACTAATGACCTCAGAAGTTGAATCCCATAGTGCTCAGAGCCATTTAAACAATTTTTTTTTATGTGTTGGCATCATAAAAATATCTTTTCGTTGTAGTATTTTCATTTTATTTACCTATTGTTTTTCAGTTTGCTATATTAATTTCACCTTAATCACTCACATAGCCTTGTTTTAGAACGAACATGTATTGTACTGTGTATATCATGTGTGTTGTATAAGAAAACAAAAACTTCAGAATGTAGCACAGTTAATAAAATGTTTCTGCACTTGTACCTGTTTTACTCTAAACATTTTTAAGACGCAAGGAGTATAAGGATTTTTAATATATTATAAAAAAATAATGCAGGGCACTACAACCTGTAACTACGCCTGCAGTAACATGCAGACCAACTGAGCATTAGGAAAAAATATATGATGTTTTGATAGTAACTCACACAATTTATAAATATCCATTTGACTTTGGCAGTCACTTACAGAGTTTGCTTCAGCAAGCACTTGAAGCATTTGCACTGTCAGCCTTTCAACTCGTCCCATACGCGCTCGATGGGATTTAAGTCGGGGTAGCGCGCAGACCAGTCTATGTACAGAATATTGTGAGGTAACGGGCGAATTGTGGAACCCTGAAAATATTCCAACAAGGGGAGGCCGCCAATTGTGAAATTCAGATTCGATTCATACTGCGCATAATAAAAGCTCATGGCCAGAGGTGTAATGTGGCAAAGCACCAAGATGCACTTCTCAGCCGTTGTCGGGAAAATCGACAGTTAAAAGAAACCGTTGCGGTGAAATACTCTCTACGATTAGTAATTTTTCTACAGCGTGGTGGTGCAGCGGTAAGTGCTCGGGTTCGTAATCCGAAGGTCGCCGGATCGAATCTCGCTCCATGCAGCCTTTTTTTTTTAGTATTTGTTTTTTGTAATTCATATATGTATATATATATATATATATATATATATATATATATATATATATATAATAATTCCCGGCAATCAGATGCAACAATTATGCATATAATAAGTTGTTGAAAGTCGTTTGACGTGGAAAAACTGGCGACTTCGAACATCATTATGTTTTCCACAAACAAAGTTGTATTTCACAAATGTTATTACTTGTCTTCATAATGTTAACTACGTATAGTTAACGGAAGACGTAGAAACGAATACGTATAGCGTAAGTCAAACGTTCGAATTCGAATAGAGACCCCACGAACACAAACTTGCTGTGGCAGGTATGAAATATAAACTCCGCTACTCGCTCGTTACACTTGAAGGACAGATGTTGAATGGGCCGAAACGAGCCGCCCCATAACAGCGTAGTTGCCTGCTAACTTCGAAAGAAGGTAGATGCGGTCCCTAGCGCAACTTATAACATCGTAGAAAATCTTTGGTACACCCTGTTAAACAAGCGGAAAAATGGAGGCGGTATAATTGGAGAGCGATCCGCCTTCACCAACATGCATAAGCAATTCATTAATAGTTAATATATATATATATATATATATATATATATATATATATATATATATATATATATATATTGCAAAAAACTAATAATAAAAAAAATTGCAGGGCGCGAGATTCGATCCGGCGAGCTTCGAATTACGAACCCCAGCGCTTACCGCTGCGCTATGACGCTGTAGAAAATCGTTAATCGTAGAGAATATTTCACCGCAACGGTTTCTTGTAACCGTCGATTTTCTCGACAACGGCTGAGAAGTGCATCTTGGTGCTTTGCCACATTACACCTCTGGCCATGAGCTTTTATTATGCGCAGTATGAATCGACTCTGAATTTCACAATTGGCGGCCTCCCCTTGTAAGTCCAGAGTTGATGTGTGCCGCACGGGCCGCTCGGTAAGCCGGGACACGTCAGCAACCACGTGGTGGCGAACATCAGCCGGAACGAGAGGGATAGCCGCAGCGCGTGGTCCAGGCACAGAGCATAGGAGGATGCTCTGTGGGTCCAGGCCGACCGCATGGCTGGGAATTCCATGTCGACACCGTGTCGAGGAATGGGCTTTGTGTCGATGAAGGAGATTTGTATGCTGGGAGTGCCAAAGATGGCGGACTCGGTGAAACCATAATGGCAGACATTTCACAGTTCATGTAGAATTAATAATAGCCAGAGGAATCGCGATACCTAAAAAAGAAACATGTACATTACCATTATTTGCACGACGATTCTGATGGTGTAATTAGATATTCAATATCTTTATTAGTTTAAAGTTTAGTATCTGACTGTAAATTACACAAGTAACACCCAGCAACGTATTTCCAAAATCTAAGCCGTTCATCAGATTTTTTTCGATCGTCATGTCTTTAGAAAGCTATTAGTATAGACTTAAATTGGTATGAATTGCAGCCATGTAACTTGAATAGTACATGAGTTATTGGAGGTCAAAGTAGCCAGTTACTATTGATTGTGTAAGGCCATAGGTACTCCACAGTTACACGAAATAAAGGTAGCAGCATGTTTATAAATATATTTGTTCGTCTATATCTGTTTATATTCGATATATACTAATAATGAAGAAACTGGTCAAATATTTACTGAGTTTTACAAAGCACAGAGACATTAGGCTACTGGTCTACTTTTTGTTTCTATTCCTTTGATATATGTTTTTTTGATTTGTTTATGTATTTAATAATGTGTGTTAGAGCGTGTTTATGGTCCAGCTGTAGGAATATTTATTTAATTTCAAGTTATTTAAATGTAAATCCAGAATTTCGTATGTGTTTCAATATGTTTGTGAGTGTGCATTGGCTTGGAGACACGGTGGGAGCACTTTAGCCAATCACAGCACTCGTTACTACGAGTACATTAGGCGACTACCGAAGACAATGGAGAGACTGTATGAAATTGGGGGAGGAGCATCAGGTGACAGGACACGGGGGAGTGCAGGACGGGAAGGCGCGACGGAGGCTCGCAGGAAATACTTGGAGAGTGTTGGCAGGTTGCGTGTGGTCGCTGGAAATAGAAATATTTCGTAGTGCCGACTCGTACACTTGTGAGATTTCCGTGGTTTCTACAGTGAAGTCATAGTATGCATTTAGAAGTGCATATCTCGCAAGCTATGTTGTTGTTCATAACTAATTACGTGGAGTAGGAATCTATTGTTTCCCTGTTATTCAACTTATATTTTATTTAAGTGCTGGACCATCGACACCAATAAGTGTTTTGCAGTAATAAAAATGGCTCTGAGCACATGCGACTTAACTTCTGAGGTCATCAGTCGCCTAGAACTTAGAACTAATTAAACCTAACTAACCTAAGGACATCACACACATCCATACCCGTGGCAGGATTCGAACCAGCGACCGTAGCGGTCGCTCGGTTCCAGACTGTAGCGACTAGAACCGCACGATCACTCCGGCCAGCTTTGCAGTAATAAATGACATTCTTAAAGGCACTTCTGCTATCGTACTCATCATTTAAAGTCGTTAAAAATAGTACTTGCAGATTTTTTTAATTGCAATCCTTCATTTATAAATTTCTATGTTACATTCAGAACTCGCAATTGCCGAGTGATAGGAACCTTCGACCATTCGATTCATGTGTATATTCATATTGTATACTGTAGACTCAGCAGTATTTGGTTTGTAATGCTGCAACTACGTATCCCAGCCCCTAGACAACGAAAACAGCCAAAACTTTTAATATTTCAACTCTGAGGGTACGTAGTTCAGGGCCTCCATTAATTTTTTTGAAAGCCCGCAATATCCTCTCGTTCCAAGTGCTCCTCCACCTGCCCAGTTTGATGTGGTCGTGCATTGTCATCCACAAAAATAGCCAGGGCTGAATACACCGCTGAAACGACGTATATCGTGAATGACTACAGTGTCAAAATAATGCTGACTGGTGAGTGTACCGTATTCAAAGATTTGGAGATCAGTACGCCCATACAACATTACGCCTCTTGACGCCATAATGTCTGGACCACCGAAATGCTGGACGTACCATCAAATGGCGAGAGGTGGGAATCCGTAATGCACCCAGTAATGTTGTACACTGTTTATTGGATAAACTGCTTTGACACTTAAGACATTCTTAAAAGCCTTCTAAAGCATCAGATGTACTGGGAAAATGCATCTCCTATGGTCTCCTACTAGCGGAAAGAATAAGTCGTCCAGCAGGAGACTCTAGGGGATGAACGTTCCTAGTACATCCTAACGTAGCCATTGGTTCAGAAGGTACTGAAAATGACTTTCAATTGTCGAAACTGGTTTAGCCAGTAAACACTATATGTGAGCACTGACTGATGGCCTCTCTAGCCAATATAGTGTGCTCACTGAGGATCTATGTCAAAAATATGGCAAATATGAACTAATTTAGAAACTAAACAACATTTGAAAGAGATGGAATAGCAACTAACGACAACTACCTTCTGCATGCGGTAAAAAATTCTCGTGATACACTTCAGGCTGATTCTGGAAACACTTTAAGATTAATGTGTACGCTGTAGATGCAGGTGACTTGTTGGTAAATCCGTACGTTGTCTTAGAGCATATTCTAGGTGCACTCATTCAGAACACGCTTCCAGACTTGCTAGAGGATGCGTCCCTCCAGATAAGAGGAAGCATGTGGCTTATGCGTGATGGGACTCCAGCACAATTCAGTCACATTGTTCGAGAGATACAGGACGATATCTACATTGACCGACACGTAGATAGAGAAGGACCAGGTCCATGATATCAATCTTCTTCGAGTCTGAGGTCTTTAAATTATTGTCTTCGGTGGCACCCAAGAGAATTGGTTTACACAGTAGACATTCCTTATGCAGAGACGCTTCATTCGACTCCATTCAGACGTCACTGGGAGGGGGAGACAGTCCTTGATAGGACTAGTACGTGCGTGTGTAGAAACAAGCGGAGGCCGTTTGGGGCATTTTTAGTAAGTTTCTGTCTTGAGAACAATGTGTATGTGCTTTTCTATTAATAAATCAAATACAAAATGCTTTCGGACATAAGATGTGGCGGCCATTTCTTGGAGTTAGGAACCCGCACGTTAAATTTGTTGCATTATTTCTCATACACCTCGTACGGGAGAGTCGTGTAGTATAGGCCGTTTTAAGTTTTTTGACTTTACCGTGTAACTCAGATGGTTAATTGTAAAATTAATAAGCTATTCTCTTACGTCAAGAGATATTCTGTGAATAACGCAGTGTAATGATTTTTATTTTTGTGTATAGTACTTAATTACAACGAAAGTAAAAGAGCTGCAACTACGAGTCTTTTAGAAAGTGTCTTGCAGTATCGACCATTATCTTTTCTGTGATAATATCGGTTTTATTGAATAACTGCAATGATACTCATTGCACAATAAGAAATCATATATGCATAGGAACATATTATTAGTATTTCGGCTCAGTCCACCAATGTTTGGCTCTCTGTTTTAGAGAGATCGTAAATAAAATACAAAACATTCTCCTAATCGACACATCCATTGCGTGTCCAACATCTATACTTGGTACACAGCACCCAGCCTTCTTCAGAGGACTCCAAACACATAATCTGCTTTTCAGTCTCTTCTCCTGTCCCATTATCTCCAGTAAATTCCAATTTTCTTGCCGCTTTGTAATTGGCTTTCCATGGCCAACCTTTGGAATGTATTTTATTTTGGAAAACTCGACTTAAGTTCAGTTTTATTCAGCTCTCTTTCAGAATTTACTTTTCTGCTTTTAATCTCTTCTCCTCGGTGGCAATCGTCTTCTTTTATTTATTGTTCAAAATGCTTCAGCTGCTTCCCTTTCCGCCATTTCGATCTGAAAAGAAGTAAAAAGAAGAAATTATAACTTGAAAACTGAAATTACTTCCGGTCAATACTGAAAGACAATCGTGTGGCTGGTACTGCACTACAAACACACAGTAGGAAGTAGTCATTACACGTTTTCTCTATAGAAATTTTTGAAACGTTTGTTGGATGCTATACATTTTATAACACAAATAACCGACATATAGGAACGAAATTGATCACTAACCTTAAAAACGGGTATCACAGGCCTCAAAATATCTTCCTTGCACTAAGAGCTACAGCATCATTATCAACCACTAAGAGCAGACAGAGCACTGAAGAGAGTGAGAGGACATCCTATTGCACTACGCATGGATACACAAGCTTGCTTCTGCCTACTGTATACGAGGGCAGTTCAATAAGTAATGCAACACATTTTTTTCTGAAACAGGGGTTGTTTTATTCAGCATTGAAATACACCAGGTTATTCCCCAATCTTTTAGCTACACAACACTATTTTTCAACGTAATCTCCATTCAATGCTACGGCCTTACGCCACCTTGAAATGAGGGCCTGTATGCCTGCACGGTACCATTCCACTGGTCGATGTCGGAGCCAACGTCGTACTGCATCAATAACTTCTTCATCATCCGCGTAGTGCCTCCCACGGATTGCGTCCTTCATTGGGCCAAACATATGGAAATCCGACGGTGCGAGATCGGGGCTGTAGGGTGCATGAGGAAGAACAGTCCACTGAAGTTTTGTGAGCTCCTCTCGGGTGCGAAGACTTGTGTGAGGTCTTGCGTTGTCATGAAGAAGGAGAAGTTCGTTCAGATTTTTGTGCCTACGAACACGGTGAAGTCGTTTCTTCAATTTCTGAAGAGTAGCACAATACACTTCGTTTGACCATGGGGAAGGACATCGAACAGAATAACCCCTTCAGCGTCCCAGAAGACTGTAACCATGACTTTAGCGGCTGAGGGGATGGCTTTAAACTTTTTCTTGGTAGGGGAGTGGGTGTGGCGCCACTCCATTGATTGCCGTTTTGTTTCAGGTTCGAAGTGATGAACCCATGTTTCATCGCCTGTAACAATCTTTGACAAGAAATTGTCACCCTCAGCCACATGACGAGCAAGCAATTCCGCACAGATGGTTCTCCTTTGCTCTTTATGGTGTTCGGTTAGACAACGAGGGACCCAGCGGGAACAAACCTTTGAATATCCCAACTGGTGAACAATTGTGACAGCACTACCAACAGAGATGTCAAGTTGAGCACTGAATTGTTTGATGGTGATCCGTCGATCATCTCGAACGAGTGTGTTCGCACGCTCCGTCATTGCAGGAGTCACAGCTGTGCACGGCCGGCCCGCACGCGGGAGATCAGACAGTCTTGCTTGACCTTGCGGCGATGATGACACACGCTTTGCCCAACGACTCACCGTGCTTTTGTCCACTGCCAGATCACCGTAGACATTCTGCAAGCGCTTATGAATATCTGAGATGCCCTGGTTTTCCGCCAAAAGAAACTCGATCACTGCCCGTTGTTTGCAACGCACATCCATTACAGACGCCATTTTAACAGCTCCGTACAGCGCTGCCACCTGTCGGAAGTCAATGAAACTATTCGAGACGAAGCGGGAATGTTTGAAAATATTCCACAAGAAATTTCCGGTTTTTTCAACCAAAATTGGCCGAGAAAAAAAATGTGTTGCATTACTTATTGAACTGCCCTCGTACTTCTGCCACTTGGATGCGGAAAGGGTAATCTCAGTAGTGGCCGGTTCTGTAAGTCGTCCGATACCTCACGATTCTCCCCTATATATCTTAATGCACACGATGGTAAATTTATACGTAGAAAATGGGTACCGTTCACGGGAACACACCGAGCCGTTCTTCTCGCAAATCTTCTCTGACTAAAATGAGAAGTCCACTAATCGTTCTGATACGCTATGTATCTCTCTCTACACACTGCTCTG